>NW_028300953.1:0-1200000 GCF_049000335.1 Polistes dominula
AACCTGACGCAACCCTGACGCAACCCTGACGCAACCCCTGACGCAACCCTGACGCAACCCTGACGCAACCCTGACGCAACCCTGACGCCAACCCTGACGCAACCCTGACGCAACCCTGACGCAACCCTGACGCAACCCTGACGCAACCCTGACGCAACCCTGACGCAACCCTGACGCAACCCTGACGCAACCCTGACGCAACCCTGACGCAACCCTGACGCAACCTGACGCAACCCTGACGCAACCCTGACGCAACCCTGACGCAACCCTGACGCAACCCTGACGCAACCCTGACGCAACCCTGACGCAACCCTGACGCAACCCTGACGCAACCCTGACGCAACCCTGACGCAACCCTGACGCAACCCTGACGCAACCCTGACGCAACCCTGACGCAACCCTGACGCAACCCTGACGCAACCCTGACGCAACCCTGACGCCAACCCTGACGCAACCCTGACGCAACCCTGACGCAACCCTGACGCAACCCTGACGCAACCCTGACGCAACCCTGACGCAACCCTGACGCAACCCTGACGCAACCCTGACGCAACCCTGACGCAACCCTGACGCAACCCTGACGCAACCCTGACGCAACCCTGACGCAACCCTGACGCAACCCTGACGCAACCCTGACGCAACCCTGACGCAACCCTGACGCAACCCTGACGCAACCCTGACGCAACCCTGACGCAACCCTGACGCAACCCTGACGCAACCCTGACGCAACCCTGACGCAACCCTGACGCAACCCTGACGCAACCCTGACGCAACCCTGACGCAACCCTGACGCAACCCTGACGCAACCCTGACGCAACCCTGACGCAACCCTGACGCAACCCTGACGCAACCCTGACGCAACCCTGACGCAACCCTGACGCAACCCTGACGCAACCCTGACGCAACCCTGACGCAACCCTGACGCAACCCTGACGCCAACCCTGACGCAACCCTGACGCAACCCTGACGCAACCCTGACGCAACCCTGACGCAACCCTGACGCAACCCTGACGCAACCCTGACGCAACCCTGACGCAACCCTGACGCAACCCTGACGCAACCCTGACGCAACCCTGACGCAACCCTGACGCAACCCTGACGCAACCCTGACGCAACCCTGACGCAACCCTGACGCAACCCTGACGCAACCCTGACGCAACCCTGACGCAACCCTGACGCAACCCTGACGCAACCCTGACGCAACCCTGACGCAACCCTGACGCAACCCTGACGCAACCCTGACGCAACCCTGACGCAACCCTGACGCAACCCTGACGCAACCCTGACGCAACCCTGACGCAACCCTGACGCAACCCTGACGCAACCCTGACGCAACCCTGACGCAACCCTGACGCAACCCTGACGCAACCCTGACGCAACCCTGACGCAACCCTGACGCAACCCTGACGCAACCCTGACGCAACCCTGACGCAACCCTGACGCAACCCTGACGCAACCCTGACGCAACCCTGACGCAACCCTGACGCAACCCTGACGCAACCCTGACGCAACCCTGACGCAACCCTGACGCAACCCTGACGCAACCCTGACGCAACCCTGACGCAACCCTGACGCAACCCTGACGCAACCCTGACGCAACCCTGACGCAACCCTGACGCAACCCTGACGCAACCCTGACGCAACCCTGACGCAACCCTGACGCAACCCTGACGCAACCCTGACGCAACCCTGACGCAACCCTGACGCAACCCTGACGCAACCCTGACGCAACCCTGACGCAACCCTGACGCAACCCTGACGCAACCCTGACGCAACCCTGACGCAACCCTGACGCAACCCTGACGCAACCCTGACGCAACCCTGACGCAACCCTGACGCAACCCTGACGCAACCCTGACGCAACCCTGACGCAACCCTGACGCAACCCTGACGCAACCCTGACGCAACCCTGACGCAACCCTGACGCAACCCTGACGCAACCCTGACGCAACCCTGACGCAACCCTGACGCAACCCTGACGCAACCCTGACGCAACCCTGACGCAACCCTGACGCAACCCTGACGCAACCCTGACGCAACCCTGACGCAACCCTGACGCAACCCTGACGCAACCCTGACGCAACCCTGACGCAACCCTGACGCAACCCTGACGCAACCCTGACGCAACCCTGACGCAACCCTGACGCAACCCTGACGCAACCCTGACGCAACCCTGACGCAACCCTGACGCAACCCTGACGCAACCCTGACGCAACCCTGACGCAACCCTGACGCAACCCTGACGCAACCCTGACGCAACCCTGACGCAACCCTGACGCAACCCTGACGCAACCCTGACGCAACCCTGACGCAACCCTGACGCAACCCTGACGCAACCCTGACGCAACCCTGACGCAACCCTGACGCAACCCTGACGCAACCCTGACGCAACCCTGACGCAACCCTGACGCAACCCTGACGCAACCCTGACGCAACCCTGACGCAACCCTGACGCAACCCTGACGCAACCCTGACGCAACCCTGACGCAACCCTGACGCAACCCTGACGCAACCCTGACGCAACCCTGACGCAACCCTGACGCAACCCTGACGCAACCCTGACGCAACCCTGACGCAACCCTGACGCAACCCTGACGCAACCCTGACGCAACCCTGACGCAACCCTGACGCAACCCTGACGCAACCCTGACGCCAACCCTGACGCAACCCTGACGCAACCCTGACGCAACCCTGACGCAACCCTGACGCAACCCTGACGCAACCCTGACGCAACCCTGACGCAACCCTGACGCAACCCTGACGCAACCCTGACGCAACCCTGACGCAACCCTGACGCAACCCTGACGCAACCCTGACGCAACCCTGACGCAACCCTGACGCAACCCTGACGCAACCCTGACGCAACCCTGACGCAACCCTGACGCAACCCTGACGCAACCCTGACGCAACCCTGACACAAACTCTGAAAAAAAAAAAAAAAAAAAAACATATACACAAACTTTTAAAATACCCAAAAAAACATATACACAAACTTTTAAAATACCCAAAAAAAAACATATACACAAACTTTTAAAATACCCTAAAAAACATATACACAAACTCTTAAAATACCCAAAAAAAACATATACACAAACTTTGAAAAAAACCTAAAAAAAAACATATACACAAACTTTGAAACAACCCAAAAAAACATATACACAAACTCTTAAAAAACTCAAAAAGACATATACACAAACTTTGAAATAACCCGAAAAAACATATACACAAACTTTGAAAAAACCTAAAAAAACATATACACAAACTCTGAAAAAACCCAAAAAACATATACACAAACTCTTAAAAACCCACAAAAAAACATAAACACAAACTCTTAAAAAACTCAAAAAAACATATACACAAACTCTTAAAAAACCCAAAAAAACATATACACAAACTCTTAAAAAACCGAAAAAAACATATACACAAACTCTTAAAATACCCAAAAAAACATATACACAAACTCTTAAAATACCCAAAAAAACATGTACACAAACTCTGAAAAAACCCAAAAAAACATATACACAAACTTTTAAAATACCCAAAAAAACATATACTCAAACTCTGAAAAAACCCAAAAAAACATATACACAAACTTTTAAAATACCCAAAAAAACATATACACAAACTCTGAAAAAACCACAAAAAAACATATACACAAACTTTTAAAATACCCAAAAAAACATATACACAAACTTTTAAAATACCCAAAAAAACATATACACAAACTTTTAAAATACCCAAAAAAAACATATACACAAACTCTTAAAAAACCCAAAAAAACATATACACAAACTCTTAAAAAACCGAAAAAAACATATACACAAACTCTTAAAATACCCAAAAAAACATATACACAAACTCTTAAAATACCCAAAAAAACATGTACACAAACTCTGAAAAAAACCCAAAAAAACATATACACAAACTTTTAAAATACCCAAAAAAACATATACACAAACTCTGAAAAAACCCAAAAAAACATATACACAAACTTTTAAAATACCCAAAAAAACATATACACAAACTCTGAAAAAACCACAAAAAAACATATACACAAACTTTTAAAATACCCAAAAAACATATACACAAACTCTTAAAATACCCAAAAAAACATGTACACAAACTCTGAAAAAAACCCAAAAAAACATATACACAAACTTTTAAAATACCCAAAAAAACATATACACAAACTCTGAAAAAACCACAAAAAAACATATACACAAACTTTTAAAATACCCAAAAAAACATATACACAAACTTTTAAAATACCCAAAAAAACATATACACAAACTTTTAAAATACCCTAAAAAACATATACACAAACTCTTAAAATACCCAAAAAAACATATACACAAACTCTTAAAAAACCCAAAAAAACATATACACAAACTCTTAAAAAACCGAAAAAAACATATACACAAACTCTTAAAATACCCAAAAAAACATGTACACAAACTCTGAAAAAAACCCAAAAAAACATATACACAAACTTTTAAAATACCCAAAAAAACATATACACAAACTCTGAAAAAAACCCAAAAAAACATATACACAAACTTTTAAAATACCCAAAAAAACATATACACAAACTCTGAAAAAACCACAAAAAAACATATACACAAACTTTTAAAATACCCAAAAAAACATATACACAAACTTTTAAAATACCCAAAAAAACATATACACAAACTTTTAAAATACCCTAAAAAACATATACACAAACTCTTAAAATACCCAAAAAAACATAAACACAAACTTTTTAAATACCCTAAAAAACATATACACAAACTTTTAAAATACCAAAAAAACATATACACAAACTTTTAAAATACCCAAAAAAACATATACACAAACTCTGAAAAAACCCAAAAAAACATATACACAAACTCTTAAAAAACCACAAAAAAACAAATACACAAACTCTTAAAAAACCCAAAAAAACATATACACAAACTCTTAAAAACCCACAAAAAAACATATACACAAATTCTAACTACACCCAAAAAAAAACATAAACACACAAACTCCTAATAAACCCAATAAAAAAAAAAAATAAATAAATAAATAAATTGATACACACATACTGACTTAACCCTCGCGCGCGTGAATATTGACACGCACACACACATAATGAACGAACCCTCGCGCGTGACCTTGACCCACATAATGAATGAAACTCGCGCGCGACCTTGCCCTAGATGTCCTTGACCTTCGATGACCTTGACCTGTAAAATCGGCTACAGGCACGGCCTCACGATTGATTGCCACCCCATTAACTAGAGACCAGGCCCCCTCTAATACTAGAAGACCCCCAATTTTCTTATTCTAATTCTTTACTACTACTACTACTACTATTATTTCATGCTTCTACTATTTCATACTTCTACTACTACTACTACTATTTCATGCTTCTACTACTACTACTACTACTATTTCAAGCTACTACTACATGCAACTACTACTACTACTCCTCATCATCCCATTTTCCAAAGGCTGTCATTCTCAGGAGCAAACTGAATACAACGCTCAGGCCTAAGCGTGTATTGCAACCTGCTCCTGAGCGCAGCCACAGGAGTACTCTGCTTCTGCAGAGTCGGGGTCGCACCCCGATGCGTTGAAATACATGCGCTTTGCACCTCCCTTTATACTAAATCGGCTATCCCAACGCTACCGAGTTCAAGACGCCATCTCGTAATTATATATGCAAATGAACTGTACAGCTGACATACATCAAGTTGTAATGGCTTCTCCCTCTTGTCAATCTCTCATGACATCCATTACTTTACTTTAAAATAACATTGCCTTTTATTTTTTTTTATTCTATCTTATTATATACACAAGTGCAAATATTCTTGTTGTGGTTGTTGTTTAAAATCTTTTATAAACAAATGTGCAGTGTTCGTCTATTTATTGTAATATAGTAAAATCTATTATGTGCAATGATTTATTTCTTCTTAAAGTAACATAACCACCAGACGTGACATTGCCTATTAAAAAAAAAAATTAATAATTTTCATTATACGTTATTACACATATATCTACAAGTAAAGTGGTATTTTTCTTATGCTAACATATCCATACTTAGTGAAATGATTTGTGCTATTTTAATTACATATAACCTCTCTCTCAAGTGCAATGGTTTTCTATTTAACTTTTTACATAACCTTTAGTGCAATGCTTATTAAATTAACAAGTTCCGTTCATTATATGTACAACTCACGTGGTTATTACATAATTATTTAATATGCTAAAAGGTTTGTGTTTATAATAAATTCAATTCTCTATTAAAATGTTCATGCATTAAAAAAAAAATTCCTTATACGACAAAAAACATAAATTTGTTTCATAATTAAATTTTACAATAATTAATAATGACATATAATGGTTGATTTCATTAAAGGAAAATTTCAATGGCTTGGATGATAGGATAGGTGACAAAAAAGAAATAAAATTTGACACGAAACGTGGTAATCCAAAGTAACCTCAAGTGTGCAATGGTATACTTTGTAAGTCGACAAGTAACCTTCTTTAAAGTGCAATGGTATACTTTTCCTGTCGACCTGTCCACCTGTACAGTGCAATAATATTCTTTTTACATTTACATAATAATAGTAAGTACAATGATATTCTTCTTAAGTTAACATAATACTAATAATAATAAGTACAATGGTTTTCTTTTGTAGATCACAAACACAAATCCAATGGTTTTCTTCTTAAGCAGATATCTAACATCAAGTTAAATGGATTTCTTCTTAAGGAAATATCAAACGTCAAGTCCAATGGTTTTTTTTTCTTCACAAGATATCAAACATCAAGTCCAATGGGTTTCTTCTTAAGGTGAATTGGTGATCACTGCAAAAAAAGAGAAGAGAATAAGAAAAGAATTATTATAAATAAAAACAATATTATTCACTTAATTATGATTGCATCACTGTAAGAAATTTTGTTAATTAAATACTTTACACTTTACTACACAATACTTTACACAAAAGCACAATGTGACAGCAGGTAGCCATCTTGAATTTGTCCTAGAGATGTTTTCTTTCGTCGTCTAGATGGCGATACATATTCTCTCTACCAGTCGGTAACTAAAGTAAAAATTTATGTAAACTTATAAAAAATTAATTATATTATATTAACTCACGTTTTATATCACAAAAATAAATGTATTTTAACCAATATTATAATACTTACTTCTTTAAACAACATCCTATTTTCATTATAAAATACATGATGGTATTTCTACAAAAAAAAACACAAATGAATTCATACAAATATATACATTTTTATGCTCTTAGTCTATTCCCAATAAAATAAGTCTACATTAATAAATTTAGTACATATAGTAAGAACTGCAAACATTAGAATGTTATTAACCATTTCTTTTCTTAATTTGTGATAACTAGGAAACATTTTTTCTATCTAATATTCTTTTCATAAAATATTACTACTCTATATATGGTTTGCTTCTAGTGCAAGTATAAACAGTGACATAACCACAACTGCAATGATTTTCTATTTCAGTTAACATAACTTCAAATTCAATGCTATTCTAAACTTTCTATTTCAAAAATATTTCATTAATATGCTAAAATGTATATATGTTAATAATAAATTCAATTGTCTACTAAAATATTTCTATTAAAATGTTCATGCATTATAAATAAAAAAAAATACCTTATACGACCAAAAAAAACATATAAGTTTCTTAACTTGTAACATTTACAATAATTAATACTTACATGTAATGGTTGATTTTAATAAAGGAAAATTAAATGGCTTGGATGATAGGATAGGTGATAAAAAAGAAATAAAATTTGACACAAAACGTGGTAATCCAAAGTAACCTCAAGTGTGCAATGGTATACTTTGTAAGTCGACAAGTAACCTTTAAAGTGCAATGGTATACTTTTCCTGTCGACCTGTCCACCTGTACAGTGCAATAATATTCTTTTTACATTTACATAATAATAGTAAGTACAATGATATTCTTCTTAAGTTAACATAATAATACTAATAATAATAATAAGTACAATGGTTTTCTTTTTTAGATCAAAAACACAAATCCAATGGTTTTCTTCTTAAGCATTGATATCTAACATCAAGTCCAATGGTTTTTTTTTCTTCACAAGATATCACACATCAAGTCCAATGGTTTTTTTTCTTCACAAGATATCACACATCAAGTCCAATGGTTTTTTTTTCTTCACAAGATATCACACATCAAGTCCAATGGTTTTCTTCTTAAGCTGAATTGCCGAGCACTAATCACTAAAAAAAAAGAATAGAATATGAACACTGAATTATTATTGTAAATAAAAACAATATTATTCACTTAATTAAAGCATCACTATTGAATTTTTTGTAATTAAATACTTAACTTTATTGCACGTGGCAGTACACGACACGGCAGGCGGCCATCTTGATTGTATCCAAGCGCGATGTATTTTCTTTCGTCTAGATGAAGAAACATATTGTACTTGTCGGTAAATGAATTAAATATTTCCATCATTTGATGATAACAGCATAATTTTACCAGTCGGTACAATGAAGTAATAGCTAGTACCGCTGCTAGATGGCGATACATATTCTCTTTACCAGTCGGTGATAAAAGACTAATTTCCTAATAAACATTTTTATTAATTGATTAAAAAGTTAATAAAATCCCAATCATTTATACTATATGATAACAAAATAAATGTATTTTTATGGTATTATAATATTTACCTCTTTACATATTTTTGTCTAGATTAGTTTTTAATTATAGCATCTGCATATTCTTTTTCCATAATAATAGTAATGAAATGAAATTCCCTGCAAAAGAAGATATTTATTAACAAATACATCAATTTTTCTTATCAGCCATTAAAAAAAAAGTATTATCTTCTATTACCGTGTGTACGTAAAACTTGATAAAAAATTTTGACTTGAATTGAATGTCGGTAATATAATAATGTATTAGCCACGTGTGTTATCCATATATCTTGTGATGATAACTAAGATATACATTTCTTCTCGTATTCTTTTGATTAAATATTACAATATAAATATGATTTGCTCGCAGTGCAAGTATAATAGGAACACAGAGTGCATTAAACTGGAATTGCGTGCAGAATTAAAGTGATGGTTAAAAAAAACCCTCATGACTGTATGGGATATTTGATTATGGATGGAGTCATAGGATTGCGTGGAAAGTTGAAGTGATGGTTTAAAAAACCCTCATGATCGTGTGGAGTCTCTCCTTTTGGATGGTGTCATTGGTTTGCGTGGAAAATTGATGTATGAGATTGCATGTAAAGTTGTTTTGCTAAGAAAAGGGACAGAAATGTTTAGATAATGCATAAAGTTAAAAGACAAAATAATCCACACATATATTTTAATAATTAGTAAAATTTCGTATAACAAAATACATATAGATGTACCTTAGTAGTAACTAATATTTGTTAAAATAAATTGATATAATGAGAACATCCTGAATTCATCTATATATACTCGGATTTAATAAAGAAAATTATTTTCCTTTGGTTATGACGTAATACTATTGTACCACACACACCAATACTTCCCATTTGTAACTATTTTCATCCAGAATTGGCAATCACTAATCACTAAAAAGAGAAGAGAATATGAAAAGAATTATTCTAAATACAAAATATTATTCTTTTGATTATGATTGCATCACTATTGCATTTCTTTAATTAAATATTTAATAGTGCACGTGGTAGTACACGACACGGCAGCCATCTTGATTTTTTCCTCAGCAATGTGTTGCCCGCGAAAATTCAAATAATAAGAAATGTTTTTTTATCATTAATCCGTAACCACAAAGTTAATTATAATAATAATAATAATACTTTTATTATCTGAAACAATATTTATTTTGCAAGTGTGTTTATGTAATCTTTTAAAAATAATTCATAAATATGTCACTTTTTTTGTTTTTCAGTTAATAAAAGTCGATTACTGTAACATGAATTACTACTACTACATATAATTGTACATGCATCGAAATATTTTGTAATATAATAATTAATTTCCCATGAAATTATACTCTTATGGTCACGCAAGAGAATTGAAATATGTATGTGTATATATAGAGTATATATTAATGATGATGCTGCTGCTGATGATGATGATCTAACATAAAAGACACAGTCGAGGCAAATTCCTTTCTGATTTTACATTTTCTTTGATCCAATTAATCACCCCGTTCATTTATATAAAATTATATGTCGATACAGTCGACGATGATAAGTCGCAGCACAACAGTTTATACAAGAAATCCTTTTTTGTGTATGTGCATGTGTATTATTGTGGGGTGCAAAATAGACATATAAGTGTTTAATATAATAATGTTAGTTGCAGTATTGTTAGATTCTTCTTATCAATCTTGATAATAATGATTAGGCATTTCTAGTCAAATTATTTACCTATCCTGTTAAATGAATCAGTTTATCAATCAGTTTGATATAGGTTTGTTTTTTACAAATACAAGATTGCAATGCTTACCTTTTGACACATTCTTGTCTTGATTATTCTTTGCTACTGCAGCTGCATTCTATTTACATAATATTATAGAATAAAACTCTTTTTCGGATTACATAATCAATGCAAATCTTCTAATCGTTAGCCGTAAGAAAATGAAATATATATCCATTGATCCAATGGTGTAATGGACTCCTCTTCTTTTGAGTATAACGTTCTTGGATTGGAATTTAAAATATAGATCTGCATGCTGATCTGATCTAAAAATATTTTTAAAAGTAGTTTATATATATATACAAAAATAAGTTTGAAGAGAGAAAATGTTTAGATAATGCATAAAGTTAAAAGACAAAATAATCCATATATTTTAATAATTAGTAGAATTTCGTATAAACAAAATATATAAGTTACTTACTAGTATTTGTTATAATAATTTAATAAAAAGAACGTCTAGAATTCATCTGTATACGGATTTAATTAAGAAAATTATTATTCTTAGGTTATGACATAACACCGTCCCACAGCAATACATCCAATTTAACTATTTTCATCCAGAATTGGCGATCACTAAAGAAAGAATTTGAAACGAATTATTATAAATAAAATATATTATTCACTTGATTATTGCATCACTAAGGATTTTTTTAATTAAATACTTTACACTGCACATAGCCTGTGTTTATGGTATTCAAAGTATATTGACAGGTAGCCATCTTGATTTTATCCTAGTGATGTTTTATCTTTTGTCTAGATGGCGAAACATATTCTACTAATCGGTATACATAGTAACATTTACTTCCGCTAGATGGCAGCCTAAATTTACTAGTCGGTACAATGAAGTAATATCTAGTACCGATAGGTGGCGATACACATTTTACCAGTCGGTAATAAAATATAGTTAACGCACACACTATATGTTTTTATTAATTGATAAAAAATAAATGCAACCCACAAATCAATTGTTACATGATAAAAGTAAGTTTATTTTAATAGTAATATAATATTTACCTCTTCTTCAAACTAAATGATTATATTTGCCTCCAACATATTATTGTCTAGATAATTTTTAATAAGAGCAGCTGCATATTCTTTTTCCATAATATTTCACATGGAATTCCTTGCAAATAAGATATTAATTGATATAAATACATAAATTTTTCTTGACAGTCGATAAACAATAATATCTTCCTATATCGTTTAGAAAACCTGGTAAAAGATTTTGTACAAGAATAAAGTTTTGCAATATAATGTATTTGCCATTTATTTTCTTAATTTGGAATAAGCAAGGATGCATTCCTTCTGCTAATCTTCTGATAGAATAGAACTGCATATGGTTTCTTCCAAATGTAAGTATAATAAGAACAGTGCATTCAAAAATCTTTCATTGTTTCAGTATTCTTGGATTTTTCTTATCATTCTTGATAATAATGAGTAGTCACTTTCAGTTTACCACCCCTCTTGTATGAATCAGTTATCAACTTCTACCCTAAAAACTTGTCAGAAATACCCTACACTACGAGGATAGTATATGGGGTATTACACTGAGGGTATTATGTTGTATGTTCATAGTGACATCAATGAAATCAGTCAATGTTTGTGTTCAGGAGAGATTTTGGAACCGAGGCGATGCAAAACTTTCTTTGACTTGTGTATTTTGTTGTCCCAATTAATTTTCTAACGTACACCTTCTTTTTATATATCAATTTAGTTTTTTAAGAGGTAAAAAAAAAACTTCCTTAAATTATCCCTAAAATTATAATTATATTATTATAAGATTAGGGATTCCTTTAGAGATTAACTCGTTCTTTAAATGTAATTTTAAACAATTGCAGATCCAATCTATCGTTGACAACTTCACAATTATAAATTGTTAATTTATTCTTAATTCGATATGAGTATAATAAAAGTGAAATATCATGGTAATTTATTATGGTAATATAAAGGTGATTTATTATTAATGAAAGTGGAATTGTTTAGAATATGCTTCCAGAAGTAATGATGATGTTGATGATGATAAAGACGTTGAAACAGTATGTACCGACAAGGAAATCTTAGTGAACGTTGACTGTCCTATTGGACTTATATTAGATTACGTTCGGCAAGTCATTCGATTGGATAAAGGATGTAACTAATATTTTAAATGATGACTTAGATAATATTATTTTTTAGATCCTAAAAAGGTATAAATTCTTAGGTACAATCGATTTTTGTGACGAAATTAATAGTCAATTAAGGAACTTATCTATAGCTGAACCTTCCACTTCATGTTTACACTTTCTTCAACCAAATAACACATATTTCGTAGTTACTTTCGCAAGTAAATTTTGCAGTATTATCTACTATATTAATCTATTGTTTCATGATAACATATTGTACATAGGTCATAATAACGAAGTTACAACGTTAGTACCTCTTTTAAATACAAAAACAGGAAAGAAATGTACGGAAATATTGAAAAGAATTCGCCAGAAGAAAAGCGCACAAAAATAATGATTACAAATGTTACTTATTTTTAAATGAATTGTAAGATTTAATATTTTGATTGGAGACATAAAAAAAAAGAATAAATAAATCTAATGCGTTTGATATTCATAAGAGATTTTTATCTAATTCTCTGATAGTATCATCTTGTTCAGTGAGATTATAAAATTTTCCATGTTTGCCTATGCCTTTTTCGACAAACTTCTTAGCTCCTTCTATACCTTCTTCTATTAAAAGATGAGAGGCATTGTCCTTTTCAAATTGCAATGCCTCTTCCATTTGTTTAGCCAGAAAAGTAGCATAGTGCATAGAGGTACGATCTGCCAGTAAAGTCTGTTGCGGAAACTTTACCAAAGATTTTGCATAATTGACCGCTTGACCTAAACCAGTACCACACGTGGTGAGTTTAGTAGCAAGTCCAATATTGAAAGCTTCTTCTCCGGTAATAGATTTTCCTGTTAAAATCATATCCATAGCTCTAGCATATCCAATCATAGCTGGTAAACGAACTGTACCTCCGCATAGAATAGGTATTCCAAAACGTCTATTCAAAAATCCTATAACTGCGGTTTCTTCAATGACTCGTATATCACACATTAATGCCAGTTCTAGTCCAACACCTGCCACATATCCATTTAACGAGGCTACCAATGGTTTACTGGTCAACTCATTTCTACTAGCCTTTGAGTTTTAAAGAATTAAGAAAAATTAAAAAATATTCTAATAGTATAGATAAAATATTTATTAAAAAGAAATATATTAACTTGCCAGTGCTCCAAATTGCGGTAATTTATTTTCATTCCCTTCACTATTTGCAATTTCATGTAGATCAAAGCCTGCACAGAAATTTCCTCCCATACCATACAATACACCTACAGCAGCATTATCATCCTTTTCAAATTCGTCCAATGCATCGCACAGTAATTGGGTTGTTGCAGTATTCAACGCATTTTTCTTTTCTGGCCTATTTATAGCAATCAAAGTAACATTACCGGTTTTATTAACGATAATATTTTTTTCTAAATAAAAAAGAAAAAAAATTAAACATTTATTTACATATCTATATGTTAGATATATTATTTGTTGATATTATGATGAAATCTTACCATTTTCTGCATTTTTAGATTCAGAGGTTAGAAATTTTGGTATATTATTTATAGATTTATTGAATAAAAAAAGTCTTTTAAAAATATTCATTTTTGATAGCAAATATATTACAAATATTTACTATACAATTACAATTTATATCATTCAAACAATTAACCAAACGCACAATGATTTGACATTATCAAAAAAACACATAAGTACATGAAAGCTCATAAAACTATTTTTTGTTTAACTGGATTTATCCTAGTTACTACCGCGACCACCAGTGGGCGATAGTAAGTACAGATAGTAGGTAGAAAGAATTGTACCGTTAATAGGTATTCTAGCTATTATCGCTCATTGGATTCACTTCACGTTAATAACTAACCTATGTAAGTTGATTAATCTAGTTAGGTAAAAAAGTGGCCTTTTGAGTTTCTATGTACTTCTATATTCTTCGTCATTATTAATTTTTCAATTTTATCGACTGAGTTTTGTTTAAATAGTGTTGCATTCAAAAAGGCGGGGAGATTTGTTTCTATTTGGTTGTCATGGTTACTAAGCATTGCAAAGTATTGTGTTCAGAAGTCTTTTAACTTCGTATATGTAAAATTAAAGAAAAATTATTTTTTCAACTAATACAATATAACAAAGAAAGATGGTTAGAACAGATTGGGAACGAATATTTTCTTTAAATGTGTCATCTTTAACAGACGAAGAAATCGAGGATCTATGTCCTACGATAATGCGTTGCAATGTTGATGAAATTTCTGACATGAAAAATCTTCAAACACTTATGAGAATATCACAAGAAATGTTGCAATATAAAGATAATCAAGTATGTTATATTCCTTTTGGTATAATTATCTCTGTAAGATTTTATATTATAATCATTATTAACACATAATTTATTTGTATTTATTAGGTAGAATCTTTACTTATAGAATGCGGAGAGTTAAAAGATACTTTATCTTCCTTAAAAGCAGATTTTTCTAAACAGAAAATTAAAGGTAATAAATTTGGTGATATTTTTATCTCTAATTATTATACTTTTTATTTACCAAGTTAATTTATTTTGATTTAATATTACAGGCCAAAACGTATCTGATTTACATTACAAAGATAAAAGCTTTATTAAGGTAACAATCATAGTATATTCTTCTATAATCATTATAATTTGTAAGATGATAAATTAATTAAACAAGTGTGTTTCTTTTAGTCACCTGATACTATTGAAACTGCCAATCATGAGACTGTTATACAAGATAAAAATGAAAAAATAGAAAAACTGATGAATGAATTAGAGGTAGACGACACATAATATATGATAAATTAAATATACTAAATTAGTATATAATTTCATTGTATATATTTCATTATTTTAGGGATTAGATAGAGAAAATATTATTTTGAAAGAACGATTAGAAATGTTGAAAGATGAGATGGAGGATGCAACTGAGAGAATGAACGAAATGACTGATGAATTAAGTTGTGCACAATCAAAAGTGCTCCAATATAAAGGTTTCAAAATTGCAAAATTGATAATTCATTCATTGACAAATTGGAATAGTTTTTTGTAAATTTCTATTATAAAAGAATATATCATGTTTTCAGAAAAGATATTAGAATTGGACCGTGAAAATATTGCTTTATTCAATCAAATAGAAGAATTAACTAGTCAACAAATGGATAGGGATAAAGTAATAGATGAATTTGGAATAGCAATAGATTCTAGAATAACAGAATGGAAGGTAAATTAATTTTAGATATACATATACAGTAATTTTATTCAAATTAGGTAAAAAATAAGGTAATATATCGAAACATTTATTATTACATATATTTTCATATAATTAGGAATTATTAGATGAAAAGGATGCAGAGATACAGCGTTTAAAAGTTAATTTATCACAATCTTTATTGCAATCTGTTACATCGGTTAAAGAAGACAATAATAAATCGCAGATAGTATATTTAAATGAAGAGATTAGTAACCGTGATAAAATTATAACAGAGTTACAAAGTAAACTTTCTGAAGCAATTGTAGAAATAAATGAAGGGGCTGCTATTATTGAAAAGTTACAAGCAAATAGCAAAAAGTATGTAAATTTACATTTACATCATTTTTAAATCATCGTATGTGTGAAAATGTAATTAATTTCTAAAATTGTTATTATATTGCGATATTTGTCCAGATTAGAAAAAGAAGAGAAGAGAAAAGAACAAAAGGAGTTAATAAAAAAAATGCAAGAAGCAAATAATCAAATATCCAATTTACAGAATGAATTAGATCAAGCGCAGGAGGATTTAAAATTAAAAAGTGGCGAAGTTAGTTGTTTTTATCTAATCTGCTTTTATGAAAATTAAATTTGATTAAATTAGCATTGAGCTTTTTAATTATGGTTTTTGTTTTTGTTTTTTAGTTATGTGAAATATTATCAATTTTGAGAAAGTACGAGAATGGAAATCAGGGATTAAAAGAAGCATTAGATGAAACAAATAAATTAAAAAGTGAATTAAATCATAAAAGAGAACATATTAAAGATCTTGTTAATGTTATTAATAAGTTAGAAATGTTAAACTCTTATCAAGAAATGGAAATTTTAGCTTTAAGGTATTTTTATATGTTTAACGTATAAACATTTTTCTAGAATGATATTACCTACCATAAAGTTTTATTATTATTATTATTATTTTGTAGACAAAAATTAGGAATTCCAGAGGACGAATCAATTTCCATAGATAATATTTTGAAAAAACGTAGAGAAGAAGATAAAAGGATGCAAGAGCTTATTCAACAAAATAAAATGTTAATAGATGAAAATCTCGAAATGAAATCAAGTGTAAGTTTTAAAAAAATATTTGATATATCTTAATGCATTTAATAATATTGATGCACTGGCAATCAGATTGCCTGCAAATAATTGCCGCCTACACATTCAATTATTTAACGAAGTAAATTGATATATAATTTTATTCCTGAATTTTTATAGATAAGATTGCTAAAATCAAATAGATCGCGTTTGCCTACCAAGAAATTAGATTTTTCAAGTGATACAATAGACAACAGTACTGACTTTTTGCATTCGACTAAATTATTGGAACCAGGTGGAAATCAGATGGTTGATTTTGAATTCGTTAAGATATATCATAAAACTGATAAAGATTTTAGAAAAGAAATGCAATTAGTTGTAGAAGAGAATGAAGCTCTTAGAAGAGGCATGCATGAAATTCTGGACAGTATACGCAATCAAGATGGTGAATTTTCATAATGTTATAAATCTTATTATAATTTTAATTATATACTATTCATTTATTTTTTCGCTTAGTTGAAAGTAGTTTCTTTTTAATTAGATTAATCTTTCTTTCTATCTTTAATTTTTCTTTCCAATAATTGTATTTATTATTATGTTATAAATAGAAAATTATTTAAGTAAAAGTATAGAATATTTCATAATTTAAAAGTTAAAATGATTGAAATTATATTATAGGAAAAAGTATAGTAGAAGTGCATTCATATACTTTGGAAAGATTATTGGAAGCATTAGATGTCAGACACTTAGCTGGTTGGTATCATCCTGCTATGAGATTGCAAGAAAATTTAAATGTTATACAAGGTAGTAATGCGGAATTAAGATCTCAACTTAAACAAATGAGGTAATTTTTGATTTTTTTCTTAATATTGATTCTGAATCATGTATATATGTAAAAAAAAAAAAAAAAAAAAAAAAAAAAAAAATATTTAATAGGAAAGAACTTAATAGAAAGGATGCTATATTGCAAGATTTGGCATTGAATAAAGGTGTAGTCTTAGAAAAATTGAAAATCGAAGATTCTGACAATGAGGAAATAATGTACACTTCAGAAATCAAAAATATGGAAAGTATTCATCAAAGGGAAATAGAGAAAAGAGATAAAGAAAATGAATCATTGATAAAAGAAAAGAAAGATTTGCAGGATACGATAGATAGTTTAAATCTTCAATTAGAAATTTATGAGAAAGATCGGGAAGTCTTTGAAAGTGATGAAGATGAAATAAAAAAAGCTTTTGCAATTAAAACTAAAGAGTATATAGAAGTTGCTAGTGAATTATTACTGGTTAAAAGAAAAATAGTACTTTTGCAAGAACTTCTTAACAATGAATCTATAAAAACATATAATTATCAGAAAAATACTGTCGAAAAAGAAAGTTCTTTTAAAAGAGCATTGGCTGATGCCAATAAGCATAATAAAATATTAGAGTGTGAGACAATAAGACTGCAAAGTAATTTATCTAATTCCGTAAGTATTACAGAATATAGTGATCTTAAAGAAAAATACGACGAATTAAATATAAGATATCGTTTTATTCTTGAAAAAAATACGATTTTCGAAGATACAAATGAAATTGAATTATTAAAAGACGAATTAGATTTAGCGAAAAAAGAAAAATCTCAATTATTAGATTTGTTTAAGGAAGAGATTTCTAAAGAAGATACAAATGATATAGTTGAAAAATTAAAAGATTACAAAACAAAAGAATTAATGGAAAGACAGCGTGCCGATCACATGACCAAACTTCATGAAATATCTCAAAGTCAGTTAACAAAATGTGAAGACAAAGTTAAAGAGATCACGACCATGAATTGTGAATTACAAGAGAAATTAATTGATGTTCATAAAAAATTATCTAAAATTATTTCTTTACAAAATTATCAACAACAATATCATCTAGATGAATCAGAATTGTTGAATGATATAAAAACTTTGAGAATCGACAATGATACATTAAAAAGAAAGCTTGAAGTTGCTGAAGAAGAGAGTAAATTGCAGTACATGGTAAATTCGTTAAAAACATTAGAGTTAGATAATTTGAGACATCAGATTTTGGATTTGCAAGCGGTTAGCGAAGACAAGGCTACGATATCGAGACTTAATTTTGAATTAGCTAGTAAGAAAAATACTGAAATGGAATTAAATGCGCGAAAGTCACAACTTGAAAGTGAAATATCTTATTTGCAAGATGAACATGAGAAATTGATGATACACTCTGATAAAATGAGAACCAACATGCAGTATTGTAGAAAACAATGCGACGATCGTTGCAGGTAATTAAAGTGTAGACAAATTATAGATATTCTTTTAGAAATGTACAAAATATTATATTGTTACAGAATTTATATCGACATAATAGATTTTTTGCAAAGTCAATATGCAGGATCTTCTTCTTTAAGTGCTCTCGATAGAGTCGCTTCTACAGCTAAGAAATTAAAAAAAGATCAAATAGAATTAGATATTGAAATGAAGAAGGCAAAGGAGTATAGTAATCGAGTGGTTTCTCAACAAGAAACGTTAACAAATCGGTTAGAGATAGTCGAACGTTTGAAAGATATATTGGAGGAACAAATTGGCGGTGAGAGTATGCAAGATATTTTGCAACAATTCGCAGAAAATTCTCAATACGTATTAAATGTATGTTCTTATTTCTTTTCTTACGATTATTATTTATAATAAAAATTTAGTATAGAGAGAAAGAATCAATTACATTTGATTATTTTATTTTATTTTATTTTATTAGGATTTGAAACAAAAACGAAGAATATCTCATTTGGATAATGAATTGCAAATGGCTTATGATAAAATTGTAAAATATGAATCAATAATTACAAATATGGAAAATGAAATGATTAATATGCAAAAGACTTGGACTTATCCAAGAGAGCAACAAATATCTACTGATGTACAAATAAAAGAAATTCAATCTGATTTGATAAAAACGCGGTCAGTTTTCGTTCAAGTTTCGGTAGAACTCAATTCGATAGAGATTCAAACTGAACCTTACGATTGTTGTTTGAATAAACAAACAGATATCGTTAATAATATTCCGAAAAACAAATTTGTTCGCGAAGTAGGTAACAATACAGAGGAAAATGGTAATTCGATAGCCCAACTGAACGAACGTTTAACCAATGCATTGAAACTCGTAGCAGATCGTTCAGAAATTATAGTTAAATATGAATCACAATTGTCAGATTATCAAGCAAAAATAGATGCTCTTAATAAAAAGATTCAAGAAAAAGAGTTTCAACTTTTACAAAAGGAAATTAATATGGAAGAACCTAAACTTGAAGTTCATATGTCGAGTATGGATTGTAGCGACAAGTTGGCATTGAAATCTACAGTGAACAGTTTACAAAAAATTGTGGCACAAAAAGAGGAGACAATAGTGAGATACCAGAATCTTATGAAGGAAGAAAGAGAAGAATATATTGAATCTTCGAGTTGTTTTCAAAAGGAAATCAAAGATTTGCAGGATAAAATTCAAACGATGCAAAGTCATGTTAATATTGAGGAAAAGGAACAAAATATTATAATAGAACTTGACGAAGAAAAAGAGGTTGAAAAACCTGTTACTGCTTACAATGCAGCACGAGAGGAAGAAATCGCAAGATTGAGAGAAAGAATAAATACTTTGGAAGCTGATTTGCATATTACAAAAGAATTGAGCGGTCGTTGGCATAGATTGGCAGAAGAGAGACTTAAACATATTGATCGTATTAGAGAAAGGTAGGAAAACAATGATATAATTATATATATATATATATATGATCTAGAGTGATGTTACTAATATATAGTCTAATATCTTATTTGTAATACGAATTATTCATATTTTCAAGAGTAGACTCGAGGAGCAGCATAATACAGAACTTGAAAGTTATCGTAATGAGATTATCAAATGGCAATCAGAAGCTGATATCCTGAGACAACGATTGTCAGAAAATCGTGTTGTTCATACAAAAGGAAATATATCTCTTATGAAAGAATTGCAAGAAAAAGATGACAAAATACACGAGCTCAGTTTAAATTGTCAACAATTGCAGGTATCGTTAAGTTTTTTTTAACCATTTTTTCTTTTCATTTCACTTAAGAATAAATATATATATAATTTAGTATATTATATGTAGAATGAAATCGAATTGTTGGAAGCCACGAATCGATCACTGCCAGCACGTGTGATCGATCATCGTGACGAACTTAGAATTCACGAAAGTATTCCTAGTATTCAACGTGATCAACCTCAATCGCAGAATCAAATGGATCTTTTGCGTAAACAATTACAATCTTTAATGGAAAAAGAAAAGATGTATAAGCATGAAATTGCTGAACTAAAACAACGAGTCAGTCGGGGGTATCGTGATAATTTTCAATACGTAATTAACGATCAATTTAATAAGGTATAACAAATGAATTGATTTAATTATGATATCCTGTTTTTTTTGTTTTTGTTTTAACAGATATATGGCGGTAAAAACGCAAGAGAAAAAAACGTCTCAGCGGGAGATGCAATTGGAAAGGAAGGTTAAATCTTTGGAGGAAGAATTAGAAAAAATGCGAACTCAATTAGAGAAAGAATACTTGGCCCAAGAAACTAGAAAAGCAAAGGTATAATTAAAATAAATTAAAAAATTTTTTTTTTTTTTCATTTTTTATTCTTTTTTCGTAGACAGCAAAGGAACTTTCATTATGGGAAAAGCAAAAGAAGTGGCAACAAACTGCAGAAAAATTGCAAGAAAAGTTGAAAGAGAAAACAAACGAGTATATCAAATTAAATTCGAACTACGAAAAATTACGAGCGCTGGTTTCTTGCATGGAACGTGAGAAATGGTTTTTGAAGAGTAAAATCAAAGAGGAGGTGGTTCCACAACAGGTGCTGAATGATTTACCGAGTAGACCGATCTCAGCTGCGCATCAAAGTCTTATCATCGATTTACAAAAGGAATGTCAAACATTGAGAGAACGTATCAGTGAATTGACTGAACGATTGGAAAAGGAAAATAATCATGAATTATTAACGAAAATAGATGAACAGAAGAATTGTATAGCTTCGTTAGAAGTTGTTACAAAGGTAACTCTTCATTCTTAGTAAATTTTTCATGATTGTGTAATAAGTATTTAGAATAAAATGAAGTTTTCACTAGGGTAACGAGTACGTAGTAGAAAAATTGCAAAAACTAGAAATGACTAGGGATGCTCTAGAACGAGCTAATCTTAAATTGGAAAGTGAGAATTTCGAATTACGATTAGAAATAGAAAAGGCTAGAACGGATACGCCACATTTGCGAGAAAAAGTCGAACATCTCGAGAGGTGAAATATTTGACTGTTGTTAGTTTTATGATTGTAGTAATATTAATTATTTACTTTTGTACCACAGATACATTGACTTGTTGAAAGTAGAAAAATCATCGGATTCCAGCCCTAGATTATCGAACAAGGACCATCAGGAATTGAATACTAAAAAACCTGTGTTAGAACTAGAGAAAACAATCTTCACGTTAAAAAGAATCATTGAAAAGTTACAAGTTGAGAACAAAAAATTGAGATTTAATTCAAAAAAAACTTATTTTGTACCTCTTCAAGTACGTACAAGAAAAAACATAGAAATAAATATTATTTGCATATATTTAGGAATTTATCGGGAAAAATTGTTAATAGGGAAAGAAAGTTTGTAACGAGAATGAATATCCTTACGAAAAATTGTACGAGGAATCTCAAAAGAGAGTGATAGACTTAGAAACAGATTTACAACTTGCCGAGCAAAGAATAACAATGTTGGAGAAAGCGCATAAAGAGAATGACAATAGCGAGATTAATATCTTAAAACAACAATTGACTCATAAATCAGAGCTCTTGGAAAAAGTAAAACAATTGTTAACGAGGGCAGCCTTAAACGAAAAAACTCTTCGTCAACGCGTAAATTAAGTTTCCAAAAATAATAATTAAAATAAATTAAAATTTGCTTATAATAATAAAATGTTGTTGATATTTTGTTTCAGCTTCAACAACTAGAATCGAAACAAACTTTGTCACCGATACCAGAATGCTACGTAACTGTGCCTAACTTGGAATGAAAGTAGTATGATGTTTTAATATTTCACAGTGATAATATTTGTCTTGATTAATAATTTATTTTACATATAGTACGTTTTAAAACGTAATATTTAGATATAAATAATACAACATGTATATATAATCATGAGAATAATTAATTTATATATTTGTACACGAAGGCGCGCGCAGGCGAATGTAAATAATACATACACATCTTAAGAATTTAACTTACGAGCATCAAAGCAAATTAAGAGTTTAAGTTAAGAACTTTCTTTCATTCATGGGGTTGTCGTGGAACACACGTGACTAGATTGTAACACGCGCACGGAATATGTTTTCTTCTATGCGCGTTAATAAAAGTAACTAACAAAGAAGTATATTCTCATTCATCCATCTAAGAGATCGTTGATTAATAATAATCTCATATACGCGTTAGAACTAGTGTAAAGAAAAACAAATTACGAGGATGGATTATCGTTAAAATAAATTGTTGCACATTATCTTGTTAAGTAGTAAGTAGGTGTATATACAGGTCCAGCATCATGTTTAATCATCCTCGTCAGCTTTTTTGAGGAATGGAGCGATAGAATTCGCATCGATGCAGTCTGGAGTGAATTTCCCTTTGAATTTGATACACGCGTTTGCACACCTTTCACCGGCAAACCACGACCCGAACATTCGTTTGCACTGAGCGCAGTTTCTTATGCAGACACCTGTGCATACAATATGACAATAAGAAAGAGTTTAAACATTTACGGCGAGTATATTGTGATCATGATTTTCTTTTTTTTCTTTTTTTCTTTTTTTTCTTTTTTTTTATCGTTTCTATATAATTATATAAACTTTGATGAGTTACAAATATTTAATCAAACAGACACTGATGAATTAATCTATTATTTTAGTTTTCAGTTCTTGTCGTTTCATGTAAAGTAATGAAAAGTAAGAAGATAGAAAAGCAATAGCATATTGATAAGAATTTTGTTAAGAGGATATAAACAGAAATTTTGTTTTAAGAATATGTAAGGACTTACCGAACCAGTCTTTCGATTGAGCCATCACTATGCCCAACATTGTGACAGAAACAATGACGAGGAGAGTGAAGCGTAAGTTCATAGCTGCAAATAGATGCGTATAATTTGTATTATTTTTCTCTGAACGTTAAAATCGTCATTAAACAAAATTAACTGATGTGAATAGCAAGTTACATAAGTTTTCTTCTATAAATATTACTCAGATAATTTACTACGAATTAACTTTGAAGTTAGTCCTATAATTTATTTAAATTACTTGAAGCATGATTCATTCTACATGAATTAATTTCATTTCTCTATTTTTCTTTAACATATCGTATCTTACAATTAACTTTCATTAGTAAATACACATTCATGCTTTTATCGATTATGAGTGGAACGCGCAACGCGGAGATTTTAACGCGCGTAAAGACGAGAGCGACGTCACAAATTATTTCCAATATGTGTTGTATTCTGCATTGTAATCTATCGTAGATTCTAATCGTTATTTAACAGAGACAGTAATGTAAATACCTGATACAAATTAGCCTTTATAAACGTCAGTTTTGGGTCTTTTCAGTATTAGTCTCTCTTATAACTCAGATCGAGAGAAAAAAAGAAAATAAAAGAGAAAGAAAGGATGAAAAAAAGAGAGAGGGATGATTTTTAGTGGTACTAGTGATGTAATCACAAGATTTGCCTCGGGACGAATAAAACTATAGAATATTAAGATACATACTTAAAAATCCATCGCGGTTTGTATAATTTTTTTTTTTTTTTTTTTTTTGAGAATTTCAATATCAGTAATTTTTGATTGAACTTTATTGTCCTGACTATCTCTTCAAAAACTGAAGACTCTTCTGTTTTACTATAATATAATCGGACAACGTACACGAATGTATATACATATATGAATGGATTCATCATACTCGTATTGGTTGCTCATATATATATATATATATATATAGATGACATTTATAACCGGAATCTGTTTCTTCCGCGTTCTCCTTATTGAACAAACTGTGAACGTACCAAAGTTATAAATATGGACACTTTTTCTGTTTTTCTCACTCTTTCTCTTTTTCTTCCTCTTTCTATCTTTTTGCAATACTCAAAGAGAAGTAGTTTTTTGAAATGATCGGTAAGGACGCAAGAGTTAAGAAGACAAAGAAACAAATCGGTAAGCCGTACTTGCCTGATTCTTTCCTTTTATATAAGTACGAACGACGAAGCTACTATAATTGTTAAAACCAGACGAATGACACTGATGAGAGTTCGTCGAGAGACTTTATATATCCGTAGAGTCACTAAATTCACCCCTGCTGCTTTATCTTACTTCATTCATCGACTTCTTTTTCTTATCCTCCTTTCCTCTCTCTTCTTCTCTTCTCTTCTCTTCTCCTCTCTCTCTCTCTCTCTCTTTCTTCTTCGTTTATTTAATTTCCTGCACTCTCGGCGCATCCTGTGTTCTTCTGATATGATTTCCCTAAATATCCTTGTTTATTTGATTACTAGGATATCCTAGAATTTGTTTCTTTTCTTTGTTTAATCTGATTACTTATT
The DNA here is from genome assembly GCF_049000335.1 of Polistes dominula. Classification (NCBI taxonomy): domain Eukaryota; kingdom Metazoa; phylum Arthropoda; class Insecta; order Hymenoptera; family Vespidae; genus Polistes; species Polistes dominula. The sequence goes on from NW_028300953.1 coordinate 25,495, forward strand.
AGTCTAGGTTTTACCCTTGCTAGTTTTAAGATGAATGTAAAATTAAATGTCTGCCTACGTTATAGATAATAAATATTTATATTATTTAATATTTATTATATTGTATATATCAATTTGTCGGTGTAGGTTAAAATACAACAGATGCACATTCTTCGAATTTGTTTCTTCTATTTATTGTTCAGTCAGTATTTTTCAACATGGATTCAATATAAAAATAAAATTAACTATACAGTACTTGTATTGTGAATAATATTAATTTTATTTAACGTTTATTTTGTTTTTATACATATAGCAGTTTTCGTAAATGTGTGTGTGTGTGTGTGTGTGGGTGAAAATATAACAGGTGAAAAAATTGAAGGAATGTACCAACATAAGAGAGTAATATATTATATAATTACATACTAGAAATATTGTTCATAATTTTGTATATAGAATCTTATTAGATTCTACTACTATTGCAGTAAAGTGATATATAATTCTCTCTTCCTCCTGCTTTCAATCTTCTTAGTTTATATTTTCTTCATCTCTTTTTATATCCTTCATACCAGGTAGCTCGTACTCTAGAGACCAATAATTCTTATAAACGGAGGGAACCTTTTTTCCATCGTCCTCGATTTCTTTATTCACTTCCTCGTCCAATCTCGAAATTCGATCCTTTTTGTCAAGAATCGTAGACAATGTTTTTAAGGTTTTCTTTTTCTTCTCTTCTTCCTTCTTCTTTTTTTTAGTTTCTTCACAAAGTTCCTCCTCCGAATTTTCTTCTAATTGATCGATAACATCTTTGCTAAAATAACGGTCGAGAAAATCTTTTTCTTCGTTGATCATTTCATCAGTTTTTTTTTGATCCTCCATATAATCAAGTTTTATATGATCTTTGTGAGAATTTTCACTTGCACGCTCATATCGAGGTTCCCATTTATCAGCGTCAACTAAATCTTCTCTAGTTGAATCTTTCGACATAGAAGAATAATTACTTTTAGCATCGTCCACTAATTCTTTACCATTCTCTCTCTTATTATTATTATTATTATTATTATTATTATTATTTTTGTTTGTTTTAAATTGTTGAAAAAATGTTTCGCTTTTTAAAAACTCATCCAAGTCGAAAGGTTTATTATACTCATCAATGTCAAATTGAATTTCCGGTAGAACGAATCCTTCATCCGGATTTTTCCTTACTTCCGATTGACTCTTAACATTCTCATTATTCTTCTTCTTAAGATGATTAAGGAAATTTTTCTTTGCGTGATTAGATGTTTCCGATAATTTAATATTTGTTGCAGCACCACGCGTTAAAATACTTTGATCTTTATTAGCATCTTCATTGTTATTGTTCTCGGAATATTCGTTACCCAACGTAGTTTTTTTTTCGCGTCATCGTTTGATATATTCGAAGAATTTTTGGGATCTATATATTTTTCTTTAGCTCGTCGACGGTCTTCTTTGTCTAGACTTTCTTCTCTCTCATCTGAATAATCAGGTATCTCGACGTATGGAATTTTGTCTGGATCATAATCAGGAATTGGAGAGACTAGTTTGTTGTTGTTGTTGTTGTTGTTGTTATCCAATTGTTCAACAGGCATAGAAGAAAAAGAATACTTTTCTGTAAATTTATTTTCATTTAAATCTTCAGTTTCTTTAGAATCAATATAAGACACTGCATCAGGCTTGGAAATTTTCGATTCAACAAATGGTTTCATTGTTGATTCTCTCAAGAAAACAAACGATTTTTTATTTTCACTCAAATCTTTGGTCTCCTTAGAATCAACGTATATTTCATCAGGATTGTTAATAATCTTTTCACTTTTGGATTCAACAATTGGCTTTAACGTTGAACAATTATCGACATTTTCCATGACCACTTTAACGTATTTATCAAATTCATCCTCTTCCGAAGGTCTTCTCTCATCGAAAGGAGGTACTCCAATAAATAATTTGTTCTTTTCGTTCAAAGACCCAGTCTCGTTATAAGGAAAATTTAAGTCTTCTACTTCCGAGCCAGACGTAACGTATTTATCCTTGAATATCTCTCTGTGTGTTCTCGTAGGCGTAGACGGTACCACGATCTTGAAAGTTGGACGTGTACCGTTAATTATCTCCCATATGCGTTTGTAAAAATCCGTATAAACGTTTACATTCGTATCAGTTATTTTCGATTTCTTATCCTCCTGAGTGAATTTAGGATGTCGATACAGTTTGAAATTATTTTTCATTTCTTCCGATGATTTTGTACTATTTTCATTGGTGGAACGTTTTAATCGTTTATTCGTCATACTTTTATTTATTTTTCTGAATAATCGGTTCCTCTTACGCGCGTTTTTCATTCCTCTATTCTTTTGTATCATTTTCTCGATGATGCTGCTAATTTTGATTGCGTCATTGTCAGAAGATTGCTTGAATTCATTATCATCGATAAGTATCATGTTATTATTTTTTATGTTAAGTGATAAAACGTCAATTGTAGATACTTTTTTAACGTGTCTTCTCCATAATAAAGGTGTATATCTATTTTTTACGTTTTCATCTTTTCTTTTTATAATCTTTATCAAATTGGGATTGAATAATTTCGCGTAGCGTTTATTAGGTAGAACATATTTCACATCTCGATTAGGTTTGCGAGATTGTTGATGATGATGATGCTGAAATTGATGATGGAAGTTGTACGTATTAAATTGGGCTATGGGTTACCATTAATGATAATATTGCGAACCAAATCTACTACTGTGCAATAAATCTGCAAAGGTACTGGATATTTTTCATGAAATAAGGATGATAGGCATATTCGTTATTTTTTAATGGCACTGTTATCAAAGTGACTTTATTTTTTGATGCTCGTTAATATGTACAAAGTATACGTATAGATCATGTATAGTAATATAATAATTAATAACTACGATGAGAGCTACACAGTGCAGTGGCGCAGAAACGATCGATTTATTATTTATCTTTGTTTTGTTGTTTTTTTCTATTCATTTATCTTAATTTCCTTCACGTACCTTTCTGTGTCATTGCAAGGGCGTTATTTACATAATGCATTTTACGACGTAATACCTTAGACAGCTAAAAAAGAACTTATCGTAATCAAGTGCTATGCACTTCGCTATGCAATCGCGTTTTCAGTTGGCACGGCAAATGAATCATTATTTCATTCCAAAATACATTTTACTTTAAATGTTTTGTGACATCAAGTTTACACTCTCATATCATGTGTGTGTGCGTATATATATATATATATATATGTATATATTTTTTATATACAATCGCGCGCGCGAAGATTCATTTATATTATTTATTTAAAGATGTATATTAAATATCAGTCTAATTAAATGTTAAAAAAGAAGGCGTCAGAACAAATGTAAGTATGTATGATGCATGCATGTATATGCAGTTAAATATATAAACATATATATATATATATATATCGAAGTTTATTATTTTTTTTCTTTTCTTTTGCGAAAATGATATCAGAAGATGGACGGACCGATGGACTCTGGTGTGCTTGTGCGCGCGCGCATTACTTTCTCGTGATGCCCAGATACGAAGCAATGCCGTTAATACTCTCAAAGAAGATTCGCAAAGCGTCCTGTTTCTCGTAGTGGTCCCGTACCGTGTCCGCATTCACCGGACGTCCCGGCACGTCAAGCAAACGTTCCTCCACCAAACGCTACAGTACAATAGGTTTTTCTTTTTTACATTTGTAGCTTTGTGCCGATGACAATGGTGATGCTGCGTAAATAAGAGTGGTAGAAGATCTAGGAAAATTGATTAACGGATGGAAAATTGATTGGACTTATGGATAGATTAATGGATGGATTGGTTTTTTGGTGAATTGAATGAATGAATCAGTTTGTCTATTTTTATGTCTATATGTGTGTCTTTATCTGTAAATAGTTTTTATTCCCTTATCAAAGTATTTCATTTAAACGAAGTTATAGTGCAATTAAAGTGCATAGCAATAACTGCGTGAAAAAATGCGTGATATACTATGATTAGATATTTGAATGTTTTTAAATCGAATGACAAAGTGTTTCAAGTTTACTATTATATTTTTTTTTATATGTGTGTTCATTTTTGTGCAATTCTTATTAATTGATATTAATATATGTATAATATATTGTATGTATTTTACTAGATTTGCTATGCACCGTGCAAATTAAGTCTTCGCCTCTACGGGATCTAAACAACAAAACAAAATTAATACTAAATTCTAAGGCATATCTACGCGATGATCATTATGTATTATGTATTATGTATTAATGATAAATTTTGATTTTACTATCACTCTCGATTCCGACGTTTTAAATAAGTTTTTTTATCACTCTAACATTTACTTCGATTAACTTATAAATTATATGAACATCTAATGAAATGTGTTTTTTTTTTCTATTATGCATATCTATTGTGCATATCTATTCTGCAGTCGAATAATTATTATTTTCTGCCGTTTATTAAATATAATAAATAATTATTATTATTACCATGGTATTTCCAAAAAAAAAAAAGAAACTAAAAATACAAATATGATTATGACTGCACCTAGGTGCAATAAAAGACGAAACAAAGTAAGAAAAAAAATGTACTAAAAATTTGATATGTGCGTATAAGCGTGGAAACTTATGCAAAAGGGAGTGGGGATGGGTACAGTGCAATATTATACCCATTTTAATTAGGCGATGACTATGACGATTGTATAATCGTCTTAAGTCTACATTTTTTTTTTTTTTAATGATTCTTGTTCTTGTTGCTTTTGTTGTTTTTTTTCAGCGTGCATGCCTAGGCAGTGTATCTTGGATTAGGAGGATGTCCTGGCTCGTGATGCATGCTACGTGATGGTGGTGGTAATTGTGGTGGTGATGGTGGTTTAAATATGTAGTATCTCCCGGTGTATTTATATATTTATATATATATATTTTTTTTTCTAATTGTTTTAATATTATTTTCTAGTATAGAACTTGGATGAGCCCTTTTCTTACTTCCCAAACGGCCCGTACTGTCGCGCTAGATTACTCACGTATTGCGTGGCGTGGCTCGTTGGATACTCGGCCCATTTGCTCAGGTCTATACTTGGTAATACACCACTACGGCAAGGTACTCGTGGATTGCTATTAAAACATCATAAGAATTTCAATTAGTACACGAGAAAATTCATGTCTCGTGCTTTAGTTGCTGTTTGTTAGGTCAGTATTTTGAACACTATAATGTTTGGTGGCACCAAATTGGTGTCACCAAATAATCTACTGGATAAATGCTAGACATCGAAATGTTGAGAAAATTTGTGTCAGTCTTTGTAGTAAAAAAAAAACTCTGACGTAACCCTAACGCACTTCTGCTGTCTTTATTTTATTATTATTGAAGAAAAATATTGAAAAATACTGAACAAATAAATAACATTCTTATGTCAAACATTATTTTCATATACTACCCCCTAAAAATTCTGAAATCTTACATTTCGTGATCGGGTAAAACCATAGGATATATTTGTATGGTGTCTATGAGGTCTGTGTTGTCGCATATCATTTTAGCCAACTTCGTCTTACGAATCTCATTGAGTTGATCTAGAAAAGTGAAAGCGAATTGCACTCTGTTAGAATAGTACTACTAAACTAATGGCCTTGGGGATAAAGAAACTCGAGAGGATTCGAAAGGATCGTACCGAGAGTGAAGGACGCTGGTTGATTTGGTAGCTCGTACCAAAACCTGTCACCACGTCGTGAATGGCTAAATTGCGTAGCGATTATACAGGCGAAGGTTGGCCCAAGCATACTACCCGGAAGTGGTCGCTCCGATACACCACCAGACCACAAATCAACGTCAGCTGGATGTCTTTTAGTAAAAATCAATTGAAAAGTTCATTTAATATTTTTATCACAAGACCTTCTTTACTTTTTTACCTTTTTTAATTCATTTAAAAGAAAGTTTTTTTATACTGACTCGAAAATTGAACTGTAGCGGCCAATAGTCTCGTTTGGCATGGATCCGAACAATTCGTCGAAAGTATTAGCCTCAGGTAATCCGCAGTATTTTCTATAAGGGAAAAAAAGATGATTAAAAATCAATCGTTAAAAATCAATTTTTCTATGCATACTTACCGAAAATCCATGTAACTGGGTATACCAAATTCTCGTCCACGTTGCATGTTGAATGATACCAAATCCATTCCAAATTTGGCACCAACTTTTTTAAACAAATGGTTAGTTACCTGCATAATAATACTGAGTTTATTTTCTTATTCTTATTTTAATTGTATCGTAGATACAAAATGAAAGTTACTTCTTGAGTTATAGAGTCATCCATAGCTTGAGCAACTTGATTCATCAGTCCCATAAAGTATTCGTCTAAAACTCCAGCACGATAAAGGTCGTACGGTCTTCTGATTAGATCCGATAATCTTTTGGAAGCTTTACAAATAATCAAGATTAATTTAGAATTAATTTTAAATAGATATTTTTCGATGAATATCTATATTATTTGAAAATTTACCAATAAATTTGTGAGCTTTGCTCCATCGTTCAACCGCAGTGGGAAGTAAAGAATGTCCAAATCTGAATGCAGCAGCAGCGAATGCATCGATTACACCAGGATTTACTGTTGGATCGTATCCATCCCAATAACCCTAAAATAAAATAAATAAATAAATAAATTCATTTTTGTAATTATTACAAAATTCCGAATGATGCGATTAAGCGTTGTTAGAATAAAAAACATTACGTTTTTCTCGAGAAGAAGTCCAAACTTTTCCATGACGTCTTTTCCCAAAAGGATTGGTAAAAATTCATTATAAGTGATATGTTGAATTTCTGCGATGACTATGCGTCTTGATTCCTGAAACAGCGTCTCATCGTCCCAATGGGGATTAATACGAGTGAGTACCTTCGCAATTCTGTTGTGCTCTCTAGCGACTAATGTGTGCATGCACGTTAATACCAGTTGCTCGTTGACACGAATTTCACCTAAAATAGAAAAATCAAATCAGATATTAAAATAGACAAAGCTTTTACGTTATCCTGGTATGTATTATGTCACATGGTATAATTGTGGGAATTATTTTAGATAAGATTATCGCGAGAGATTAAAGAAAGGTATCTTTACAATTCTAGCATGAACAGTTAGTTGAGAAATTTCCATTAAGCAGCGCATAGTTTTATTGTAATGAAGTAACCCCAACGGTAACTCATTTTCCATAACATTTTCCCACGTCATACCTTTCCTAATCATAGATCAAGGAGAGCGCGGTAGCAGCTCGTGTGAAAGAAAACAATTCTAATTACATCACATTTACATCGTAATTGATATAGGTGAGTGAGGCAATGAAAATTTTATTAATTAATTCTTAGAAAAACTTATCTTTCCATTTTGTTTTATTTTATTGTATTTTATTTCGATTAAAACATCTTACCTGCTTCAAAACAGTACATCGACTTATTCGGACGAGTGCATCCTTCGTCAGGTATATCCAATTTCAATGGTAATAAATCTTTCAATCCGTACTCGTTGAAAACTGGATTCATTCTTAACAATCCACCGTAACCACTTCGCAGTTTCCTAAAGAAAAAAAAAAAAAGAAAAAAAAAAATATAAAGGATATTATCCTATATTAATTTCTTTCGTGAAAGTGAATCACTTGATTCGCGTTTAAAGAAGTTTTTTCGAGCACGTCATTGTGGGATCACTAAATCGGGCAAAATTGAGCAATAGTGGATCCTATGATGTGAATCTGCTGATAGAAAGTACAAGGGGAACGTTTGAAAATATGGAACGACGTAATACTGATTTATTATCGTAAATGACGTAACAGAATGTAGGCACACATGTTAAATGGATATATAAGTTAAAGGATAAATAAACTTTGATTCCGTATCCTGGTCTATCCGTAAACCGATCTGTAGTGTAAAATCTCAACAAAGTCAATTGAAGTGAACACGTTAATCATTGACTAATCACCAATCGTGATTCGGTTTGTGAAATTGCAAGATCCTTCGAATTTTGTGTTATTATGTCAAATATATCTGATTTACCTAGCGAAATTTTCTGTAATTCCATAAACAGTGTTTCCATCAAGAACTCCAGTAAGCAAGTTAAAAGGTACACGTGATCCAAGACGACAACCTGGTCGAACAGCTGGGAATGCTCGTACAAAGTCCATACATTGGACGTTAAATAATCTGTAGAAGTAGTCATCTTCTGGTATACGAATTTCGTTGCAGTAAGGATTCTTCAAATGTGGAGGACGGGAACAACATTCTTCGGGGTCATTACGATTTAAAGGATCTGCAAAATGTATGTGTGTGTGTGTGTGTGTGTGTGGAGAGAGAGAGAGAGATAAATTCATTAGATAATTTTTCTAATATATTATTTATATATTATTGTTTCATATTTTTATGCAGAAATTTGAAAACGAAATAATTCTTTGCCGAAGTATGTAATGTTTTTGGAAACAAGCATGGAAATAGAGACAGCAATTGGCCTCGTTGAATAATCTTGTCACTGTGATCGTTCGCTTTCTCTGATAGTTACCCTCCTTTCGGTATAAGGTATATGTATTCAATATGGAAGGGTTTGATACTTATAAGTTTGTGTGTTATTCACACATACACATTTACAACACTGATGCACGCACATCTGGTAAATTTTGAAATGTTTAATTGGAACACCAACAGATAGTTGCGTAATATTCTTACGGATTAGATATTCGATAATCGAAATATTTTCTTACGTTTCATTTCTATTCTTATAGTATATAGGTCACATGTTCTTAGATTTTATTTTCTTGATTATATACGCTATTAAATCATCATTGTCATCATCTCGTAACTCGCGATTGATCAGTAATCTTACAAAGTGACTTTCTTTTTCAAACGTACAAACAAACACGTTTTGAAAGTATCTTACCTAAAGGTGTTCCAGTTAGCGTGTAATCATGATCCATGAATTGTCCCCAGGCTATCACCATGACAGTACCAGCGTGGTCATGATATCCCTCATCTGGATGCATAGTACGTGAAACTATTCTAGACAATGGTAAATCTCGTCCACTTACTGCTATCCTAGGTGCTGATAAACCATCCGAGAATCTTGGTGGCATCAATCTAAAAATTAACAATAACAACAGTAACCAAATAATTTCAATAAAATAAGAGACAAAGATATGAAAGAAAGACAAAAAAAAAAGAGTAATTTTACCTGGTGAACGGTGAAAGAGTCGAACCCCATGTTGGATTTTGTAAATTTGTACAGAGTCCATCGTATCTTCGATATTTTCCTGGTCTACATTCGACGTTGCTTAGAAAAGCAGGACAAACTTCGCGTATTAATGTTTTCGATGTGTCAATCAATGGAAGACTTTTCTCAATTTCCTCGAATGACAGACCGTACCTGTTAAATCATGACATGTTTAACTAATAAGCTCATTCTTAGTTACAGTTAGTACTCATCTCGTTCATTTGTAACTCACGTTTGGGCTAGATTAATGGATATGTCCAGTAAAAGTTCACCGACCGTAGCCAGATCTTCGGGTCTCCAGATTTCGTTTTTGGGTTGTGCGACGTCTGTTTGTCAACACACATTAATTAAATTATTCATCATCATCATCATTGATGTAAGTTGATGTAAGAAATTATATATTATAAATATTATTTTTTTGATGATTTTGTTGTTAATTCTTTTATATTGCCGCGCAATGAAGTTGCGCAGTAATATATTGTTAGCCAATCTTGCAAAATATGTCGAGTATTCTTTAAGCGTCGTTCCGCGTGATGGAGTTTTAAATCAACGGGTTCAATTGTAAATGAAAAAAAAATCTTCTTGACTGGGATTGAGTGATTTTATAACAGAGAGAATAATGATTATAGCAATCGTCTTACTTACTGATGCGTTTCCTCGCCTCTATATAGGCATGATTAACTGCATCGTATGTGATACAGGTTTGCGATCCCGCAGTAGGTGGACTATGAAAAAGGAATAGAATAACAATAACAAAATAAGTATTTAAGAGAAAGAAAAAAAGAAAGTAACTTAAAATTATTTGTGAGTGAGGATGCAAAACGAAGGTGCGAGAGACTGCGATCTTTGACTCTTAGAGTATTATTTACAGTTTCCCTTCTCTCCGGCTTAATTACCTAACGTGTTCTAGCCTAGTTTACAACTATCTTTATCTCTCTTTAAAACACTACATTTAGAAACGTGTTCATGGAACCTGTATTAGGTGGTAGGTCGATAGTTCTTACCAGGAACAATTAAAGAAGCAAGCATAAAATATATATATATATATATATATATATATATATATATATATATATATATATATATATATATATTTGTAAATATACAATTTTTGTATAAAATAATTTAGAAATGAATACATGTATATAATACCGTGTTCACGCACGAAAGCTTGCATCTGAAAAGATTAAAGCTTGTATCGAGATAACTCAAAACTATATCTTGCAGAGTATCCGGAGAATCGACTCATATCCTGTTTCTTCTAGGTACGAAATAGTGGTGGCATTGACGTGCCACCACCGCCACCGCCACCGCCCGTGGCTTTTACCATCGAAGGTTGACCCAGTGGCACTCTACACATATCTACGTAGATATTATATATGTGTACAAAACCGTTTACTTTCCGATCCGTTCTTTCTTTATTATCCTAGTCGCCATTTCTTCCGCGTTTCGACGGACCTCGTGCATGACTCACTTTTATCCCGGATTATTTTTACATACATGTAGTAGCATTTTTACTTATTATTACTATGTACATAAATAACTGTTATTCATTCTGTTTGTTTCTTTTTGGAAATAGAAAAACTTTCGAGTTATACTTTCTCTATTTTATAGGAAGAAAATAAAAGAGAGAAAAAATATCTTGATTTGATTATATTATTAAAAATGTTGTAATTATATTGGTAATATACTGGATGTAAGAATACTCGTTCAGAGCTAGTTTGTTAGTTCGTTTTAAAATTGCATAAGCATTACTCGATTTGAAAACGTTCACGCATGGCGGACTATAGCCTAGATAAAGTATCTATAAAAGTATCTATCACCCACCAACTCCTCTTGTATTGCCCCTTATTTTATAACGTTATTTTAAATTTCATTTTTTGCAATTTGTACTTTTTTCTATTTTTTCTATTTTTTATTGCGTTATTTTACATTTGATGATACTTGTGGGATTATTTGGATCGAACTTATTGGAAAAATTCTTATTAGAAAGATTTACACTAAGGAATCGTTGATCCTAACTCGAATGTATTTCTGCGAATGGAATTCCGAGTTCGCGTCCTTCTCGGCAATGCCGAATGCAATCTCGCTTAGATTGCCTAGAAAGTACTCGTTAAAAGTGCGTTCGTACCATGGTATATATTTACGTTGATCAAAGGGAGAAAGAAAATGTCAGGAATAAACGTACAATGCTCCCTCCCATAGTTATCGCATTTGACGAGAGATACCACCAACCATTATCGGCGTATTCGGTCATATCGAGTTTGTTATTTTTTTCCTTCGTGGAAAACATTTCTATTTGCTTATATTATACAACTTTTTAATCGTATATATAACTATGCTGTTATATAAATTTAACCTTGAACAATATTTCGATAAACAACGTCAAACAAACGTTGTTTGTTTGAACTTTCATATTAAAAAAAGAAAAAGTAAGGTAATAATAATAATAAAAAAAAAAAGTGACAAGAAACACGTTTCTCTTTTGCGCGAACACCCTTGGAAAAGAAGAACGAACCGTAAAATAATACGTATAATACGTAAAATACGTAAAATACGTAAAATACGTAAAATACTCAATTCTTTCTCTTTCAATTGGAACGAACCGAAATCCATTGCAATAAGACGCACATAATTTTTGAGAATTCTCTTACGTAATACTCTTGTACTGTCGTAACAGGCATTCGTGCGTAAGTAAGTAAAGTGTACTTATGTTCGTTCATGCAAGTAAACTATAAACTCCATGCCGATCGAGTTCGTAAAGACAGAAATGGAAGGTATTTGCAAGGCACCACCACCACCTCCATTACCACCGCCATCATGACACATTTGTGGTAGCAATTAATTTTTTTTCATCAATTATTCTCTACTTGGTTTTCTCTTGAGCATATCTATCTACTATATAGTAGATAGATTTCAATTTCTAATTAATTTTTATTTCTCTTTTTTTTTTCCTTTTTTTCCTTTTTTACAACTAATTAAATCGTTTGTGTTTATCAGGTGTTGCAGTTCGTGTCAGAGAAAGTCAATAGAAAGATGAAATACGAAAGATAAATATATTTTGTCCCTACATTATCGGCGATCGACGATAAATGTATTTTAGTATATACAAGAGTGAAAGTAAAAGTCGGGGTCTTATGTTTCGTTTACTTAGTCACAACGGAACTCGATCGTTTCCTCCTTAACATATAAAATATTCTTGTGTTATAGTTATTTATAGAATAAAATACATGTGTGAAATGTATGATAGAAGAAAGAAATAATAATAATACTTACAAATTTCCACGAAGTAAATTATAAGTGTAATCGAAAACACTGGTCCTTCCAGGACCATCCAGGATCAAAGCACATTCGTCGCTATTTTCATAAATTTCAACGGGTTGATATTGTAACCCTTCGCATACGTGATCATGGCCGTTGAGCCCAATCAGTAATAATATTACTACTACACCTATTACCGCGGTCCGCGTTCTCGCGAATCTACAACATAAAAAGAAACATTACCAATTTTGTATTATTTATTTTATTATATTTCTGTTTATGTATTTTTGTTTAAATAACAATGTAATGTTTCAATACTTATGCAATTATAATACAGGAAATAATCGTTTATTCTAACAATGGATTAATCTTTGTTGTCAATCGATCGATCGTTGTTCGCTCGATCGATTTCTTCTTCTCGACTATTTCTTTGTTCCAATCGATGAAAGATTTAAATCAGAGCTCGTAACGAATCACACGGATCAAAACGTTATTCCGATCACGTCGAGATACGAGAAATCGGAAATGGCAAGAAAGCGAAAAGGTTCGGGAAACGATGCGCTTTTTGTTCCTACCGATATTTTTATATCCGTTTAACTTTCTCCGTTGATTTTTTTTCTTGTTTTTTCTTTTTCTTTGTTCTTTTCTTAACACGACATATGAATAATAATTTATATTGTTAAACGTGGTAAAGTTTTTTTCTATTGACCTTATGAAAGAAAATGTTAAATATTGTAATAATATCAACAATGTTCGAGACAATTTTGTACAACTAAAGTAAAGAATTATGAAAGTATTAATTTGTCTCGATCACGTTGTTAGTTGCACGTTGGAGAAACGATCGTGCGATTTAAACGTCGATGCCTATGGTGAGTGTAAGCTTTAGTTGACTATCTTGTTGTAGCATCTTTTGATTCAATGCAACTATCGTGTAGGCGGACAGTGATTAAGAGCTTCGCTACTAATATCTTCTATTTTCTCTCTCTCTCTAAATTATTGCTCGACATTTTTTTTTTTTTTTTTTTTTTTGATCGGTCGATTATTTTATTAATAATTATTTTATTAGAAACTATAACTGCGAATTTTCTTTCACCGGTGAAAGGGTATTTTATTGAAAAATGAATGTTTAATAGTTAGTTAATGCTAATAGTTTTATTTATTTCTTTGTTTTCTCTTTTTAAATTTATTACTATTTATTCCAATAGATAGAAGGTGAAAGTCACCTTCTTCTATAAATTTCAATGAAATTTGTTTTTTGTATTTTTATTTTCTTATCTTAAAGATCAAATGAAAACAAGTAATTCGTTAATTTGAACACGATAAAAATCATTTACAAGTTAGTCATTTAGCGTGTAAGCGAAAAACGGACGATGCAGCAAGAATCATTTCCTCGTTGCATAAGGGTGCATCGTAATGGAATTACGAAAGTTCTTCCCTCCCATTTGATATCGCAGACTATTTTACGTGCTTGCGGATTATGACATAATCTTTAAGAGAGTAGAAGCTGGACCTTCCGTGTTAAATTCTTCTTCTTGCATCGTTTCCTCGATAGATAAAAGATTGGATAATGTCTTGCAATTAGTTTTCTAATGATATACTTAATTTTGTGTTCTTTTTCCTTTGCAAATCTTTCCTGGGTCCTTAATTATACATGATTTTTTTCTTAACATTTATTCAAATTGTTAAAAACCATTGCAAATTTTACAAACCATTAAAATAGAAGAAGAGACATGTCTTTAGAAAACTAAAATTAAGGATTATTTTCTCGATGCGATGCATAACGGATTCTCCTTTCACTTTACGTAGTAGTCAAGGAGGTTAACGTGCTGCATCTCGCGTGATAGAGATAAACCAAGTTTCATGAAATTCCCAAATTTTGCGGTAGTTTTTTCAAATTAGCTATCTAGTTACTTTATCCTAGTTGACATGACCTCATATAGAGGTAGAATAAAAGAAAATAAAAGAAAATAAAAGACAAGAAATATGAAAGAAGATATGAAACTCACCCTTTGAACATTGCGCTAAACTTTCACCGAGTGATCCACGTTTGCAAGTTTGAGATATTTGGAGAAGTTGAGAAATGAAAAGAAAAAGAAAAAAAAGAAATAAATTAAAGTAAAAATAACACTTGGATGATAACACTCGCGTGTTTATCGCTCGAATCCTGTGGAAACACTTGAGGGATTCGAGCACTAGGCAGGCAGCAGAGTCAGAAATGCGTTTACTTGTCGAACGTATCTTGTTCACTTCTACTGTTAGCTTCTCTACTGTTAGCTTCTACTGTTAGCTTCCTTTCGGCTAGCTCTAGTTTGATACTTGCTTGCGGATAAAATATCTTATGTTGTATCTTATGTTGTCTCTTTCACTCCCGTCGACGATTTACTGACCGTCACGCGTTATTCCAGTTAACTCGAAAGTTGCTAAACTCGGTTACCGGTTTATAATAGCTAAGCCTTCATAGCATAGTTGTGTACTCCTTGTTCCTTTACACGACTACTCGACATTCTTCTTATTCTTCTCAGTTTTCTTCTTTCAGCATTGGTGCTGGCTCCCCCGAAAAGCAACCTTCTCGACAGTTGCCTCGTTCGAATTGGACGAGATTTCGAAGAGGTAGGAGAGACGACGATAGTGGTCTACACTTGGTCTACCCCTTTCATCTCACTCAGGTGGGGAGAACATACTTTATATGTATGTAAGTATAATACATACATATTTTTTATATACATAGTCAATTAAAATTGTGTATAAGTATGGTTATGAATCTCTGATGAATATATTCCATTATTCAGTTGACAGTTTTCTCATTTTCCTGTTATTTCTTTTTTACATTTCGAACATTTCAAATAAAAAATAACCAGTTTCGAATCCTTAAAAGGATATTTTACTTATTTTATAAATAAGTGATAAGTAACTCATATATTTACAAAGTCTATTTATTTATTATGCTAAGCCATAATTGTATATAAACAAGGTTTTAGTTATTTTTATGAATCTCATGAAAGTAATTTTGTTATACATTTCAAATAAAATAACTTGCTTGAAATTTTTATTTCACATATTAATTGTAATAATTATTCTTGTTGTTTCTAATCAAAAGGTCAAATTTCAAGAGAAATTGTA
The DNA here is from genome assembly GCF_049000335.1 of Polistes dominula. NCBI lineage: Eukaryota > Metazoa > Arthropoda > Insecta > Hymenoptera > Vespidae > Polistes > Polistes dominula. The sequence goes on from NW_028300953.1 coordinate 41,095, forward strand.
TGCACGAGGATATCTACAAATGGTCTCTACAAATGGTCTCTACAAATGGTCTATTTCGTTTATCTCAGGTAGATGGAAAGGATATATTATATTTTGTATGCAAGCATTTACTTTGTACATATACTGCCAAACTGAAAGTAAGTATATACATTTCTTCTTTTTTTTCTTTCTCCAATTTGAATACTAAAAAGAACACAGGAAAACCTGTTTTGAATCCTTAGATGGATACTAAACGAATGGGAATCATGACAAGTGAATTCATTTACAAATGAATTTTTCTCGAGTAATCTTTTCAAGTAGATAAAGAAGAACATTTACATGAGGAAGTGAGTGTATGTAAGTAAGTGCATAATTTGTACGAGATGAGAATGGAGTCGGTTGAATGAATAAAGGAGGAGAAAGGGAGGAGAAAGGGATGAGGAAGATGAGGAAGAGCAAGAAGAAGAAGAAGAAGAAGAAGAAGAAGAAGAAGAAGAAAAAAGAAGGGAAAAGGCGTGTAGCTACCGTTCGCGTTTTACTTTCCTTTCTCTAAACGAGCGCCACACGACTGCTGCCCTCAATTTGAGCATCGATTATCTCAAATAACTGGATGGACATTGACAAAGCTTTTGCTGCAATAACAAATATAACAATTAAACAATATGATAGCTTTTTATTAGCTCAATATTTCTAAGCAAAATTGTGATCAGTATCAACATTTTTCAACTCACTCACTGATCAACAAAATAATATCAATCTTAAATAATCAAAAGTGAAAGCTCATTACTTTCTAGTAACGGAAGTTATCTAAAATATAATATACGTATCGAAATGAAAATTACAGTGAAAGGGTGTGAATGAATATTATCGAAAAAGATAACAGATCTTTCTCACGAAACTCGCACAATATTACTAAGGATAAACTAAGAAAAATTGTAAAAAACAGATTAGCTGCGATGAGTTAACTATTGACTTTCTTTTAATTGGTTCACACGTTAAAAGACATTTAAAAAGATTTAAATAAGACTTTCTAGATGGATAAAGATCTCTACGGATTTCTTTCGATTTGACTAAACTATCGATTAAATTTAAATCAAGCAAATGGAAGAGCCCCGAGCTACGATCTCTTGCCCAATATCGATCTATTTATTTCTAGAGGGTCCATGGTTAGCGTGCTTAGTTGTTCGGTTAAAAAGGACACGCTCGTTAAACAACCTCGTGATATTTTCTCTCTCACTCTCTCTCTCTCTCTCTCTCTCTCTCTTTCTTTCTACACCCCCTTCACAATTTCGTACTACATGTGCGCCTACGTAAGTCAGTATACACAGATACACTACCGGCCAAAAGTTTCAATATGAATGCTTTTAAAAGATGCAATCCTAACAATCTCATATATAGTCGTATAGAATCCACAGTTGGGATAGTGGAAATATTTGCTTGGGTAAAGAGGGTTGCGTCAAATGGAAAAAAGTATTTTAATCAATATTTCTGATTTTCATAGAAATCAGTATTTCCATACTTTATATTTCCTACTTTTACCTAGTAGTGTATATACAACACGCGTATGTATTTTTCTTTAATACACTTTTGTCAAGCATGACTTGACATTTACCTTGTCTCGAGGATTCGTCAACATTCTCCTTTAAATTGGATATAATTATAGGATAATTGTTAAGTGTTATCGTCTTGTTGACGCTTCTCATTTATCACAATAAGCTTTTATTGCATCGTAAAATTATCTAAACTGTGGATAATAGGTAAGAAAGTTTAAGAGGGTATCAGAAATAAAATAAAGTTACGACGTGATTAATAAAGTGCTATTACCGAGTAGTTGAATGAATGAAAATGAATTATTAAACTTATCTCGCTTGCTTGCTTGCTTGCTTGCTTGCTTTCTTTCTTTCTAGAAAAGATCTCTATCTTTGTCTAATACTTTTGATTACCTTTGTTTTCGTGCTAAGGCATATAAATCTTTTGAAGAGAAACAAAGATAGATATTGTGTATTAATTCGTAAGTACATTAGTTGCAAGAAAATGAAGGTTTGCTGAGATTACATGGTCGAACGGTTCCGATAGAAAGTATAATAACGGGAATGAATTGTCTTTAACCGGTCAGCCTTTACTACCTTGAGCCATTACTACAAATATTTTCAAAGCTCCAAGATGTCTTCATTTAAATTCATCATCAATTTGATACTTAATATATATTTTTATATAATTATTTCCAAAATGATTTACATCATTATAAAGAGATGACTCGTATTATTGAATTTGTCTAAAGTTCATCCGAGTAATTACATGAGATGTAACTTTTAACCAAAAAAGTACAAATAATATTTTTATTTACAGGAATTTATTTCGTTCCATTACTTGAAGTGTCTGATAAATCGTAACAAAAGTGTTGTAACTTTCAAAAATCAGTATATAAAAAGAAGATAAGAAAAAAAGGAAAAAAGAGACAGCAGACATGAAAGAAATTTAACAGCCGGTTAAACGTATCCAAGAGAATTTGAGGGTACATAATCCGTTCTTTAATGCGCTCATTCGTGCACTCATTCGTGCGTTTCAATACGGATTTTATTAGTGCATAATAAAAAAGAAAATACTATCGAAAGTTAAGTTTACAGCTTCTGGTTTTAAGTTTGGTGAGAAGAGTTTGAACCTCCTACCAAAAGATTTCTTCCTAAATTAGTTCCATTTTAAAGATTAGAAATTAGCCTAAAAAGGTTTTGACATAAGTTACCTTTGGTGATGGTAGATAGATTTTATCTTGTGTACCTTGATTGGGGCGGCTCCGGAAATTCCTTTGGAATGATTTTTTTTAAACAGGTTTCACTGGTGATCGAGCGCATGCGCACGTATTAACTTGAGCATACGCGAGTGACATAATGCGTTTTTTTTCTTTTTCTTTTTCATTAAATCGTTATAATTATTATATAATCAATAAGATTGTATACAATTGAGAAAACATTTTCACTATTGTGGGATTCGTGAAAAAAAATTGGACCGCTGGACTGACTGGAACCGGAATTCGAACCACGGATCTTTTGTTTTCCGGGCGACTGCTCTTTAATCAATTGAGCTATCCAGGGCCCACCGACCAATCCTTCTCACGAATGTCCGATAAGTTTGGCATGGAGGCGTTCGTTCCACATTCCAGCCCCCCCCCCTTTTTAACAACATTTGACTCCGAATGTTATGCCACCCAACATCACAATTCTCTTTACTCTTTTACTCTTTTACTCTGACTCTTTAATTTTTTTTTGTGGCGTTGTAAGACTGTGGAACATGTTACGAAACAGACCCTCCATCCTGGCTGAGCCCCCAATTTTGTGGGACTTGGGTTATGTTTTATTCTGTTAAGAATAGTAAATCTCACGTGTTACTGCCGCTGCTAGAATTAACCAATATATTTTCAACTTATTACAATAATGTAACACTTAACAAAACTCTCTAACGCGCTTTCTCACAATGTTCTTACAAAGATTCGCTAACTTAAAAATCGCTCCGACTATTACCCTTTATTCTTACTATCTCCTTCTATACTCGCTCTCACTAATCAAAACTCACAAACTCGCCAACTCGCTAACTCGGAAACTCGCCCTTCCTTCGGCCCTGCTTTATTCTGCGTTCTCCCCTTCTTCTTGTCATAACAGCTGCGTCGTTTAGTAACGCAGTTCCTTCTGGTATTTTCCAAAACGCCTTTTTTTGAATGTTCTTTCCTTCCTTCCGTTGTCATCAGTCTCACACACAACTCACACCGGATACTTCTACTCCCACCCTCGGCTATCATGACGTCATACAACAAGCTTGCGCTTGTTCTTCGCTACACACGCTCCACACAACACACACCGGATGCTTCTACTCCCACCCTCGGCCATCATGCGTCATACAACAAGCTTATGCTTGTTCCTTCGCCACACACGCTCACACACAACAATAGCTCGACGACAAACAACGAACGGTCGCCTCTTGTTCCGTCATCCTCGCGCTAGATGCACGCATCCTGACAAAGCAACCATTTCTTATCTCTTTCTTTCTTTCCCACACTATACTATATATAATTCTTTAAAGGATAGAACAAAATTGTTCGAATCTATTTCAATTAAAGAAGTTAGAGTTTATTTTTTTTTTGTAGGAAAGGAAACTTGGTCGATAGTAATTTGATGCTTTTATTGAACAAGACGCGAACAACGGAAACCGATAAGCCCTTCTGCATTGTTGTGCAATATTAAATCCGTGTTCCTTTATTCTCAAGGTACTTACACCCACCTATTGCAAAATCCAGATTACAGAATCCGAAACTCGATCACCTGTAGTCACCTACAGCATAATATGTACAAAGAGAAAAAGAAAGAAGAAAAAGTATTACACTTACACGAAATGCATTTTCTTCTTATACATACATAAAAGAAAAAAAAAGAAAAAAAAGAAAAAAAAGAAAAAAAAAGATATCAGACCTTGGCATTTCATACGTTTCTGACCCAAATTTTATTTTCTACATTTCATTATCTCTGTCTCATGTTTTTAACGTATTAATTTAATAACTGTAGCTTTTTTTGTTTACTTTATTTTCTTTTCTTTTTTTTCTGTTTCATTATATAGATATTTTTATTTCCAATAGAGGCGACACGTTTGAAAGTCGATACAAGAAAGACTATCCCTAGGTACGTATGTCCGTTTAGCACGTTGAAAACGATATCCTTCATGAATGGCAGAACCGAAAGTGGCAGTATCGAAGATCATACCTTCTCTATTCTAGCTTTCTATGATTAGAAAGAGAAAAAAAGAGCCAATAGAAAAATTATTATTATTATTAACAATATTTTATTTCATATTTCTGTTTTTTGATCATTTATCCGAAGAATGAAAACATCGGTTTATATATATTTTTTATGTATGTTTGATATAATAAAAGTAGGATCATCTTTTAAAATGTAATAAAATAACACACGATACCAATATGTTTCCTTTTGTTGTAGAAAATTGCCACTGATCAATCTTCATTCTAAATTTGTTTCAGCGCAAAAGAAGAGGAAGAAGAAGAAGAAGAGAAAGGAGTCTTTTGAAGAAGGCGATCAAGCATAAGTTGGTGAAAGAGATTGAGAGAGAGAGAAAGAGAAAGAGAAAGAGAGAGGGAGGGAGGCGAAAGAGGGAGAGAGGCGTCTCTTGTAAGTAGGACGGATCAGGTCTCGTGATACGATTTTTTCTTCAACAATTACCTACCTCTCTGTTAATAAATCTACACGCGAGAGCTCAACTCGTTGTTTCGTAAGAGATTGTAAAAGACGAACCAGAGAATTTCTCCAAAGTACTTACATACTTACAGGTACATACGTAAGTACTTATGTATCTGCGTAAGCATGTATTCATCCAATTTTTGTTCGTCAACGTTCGTCAACGTTGTAATTAATACGGAACAATGCTGGAGTAATAGTTACTCGTGTTCTCATTATAGAAAGTGAAAACATTATTTATAATTCAATTGAAAAAAAGGTGGATCTTAATTTTAGCAATTTTTCAAGTGAAATTTATATAGTCGTATTTTATTGTTTTTTAAGGTAAAAAAAAAAAAACAGGATTATTGCTTTATTCCAAATTAATTGTAAGTTGAAAAAATACAATAATGTACAAGTACAACGAGATAAAGTTTCTTCTTCTTTCTTCTCACGTTTCGATAATATCTAACTATAATATTGTCTGAATTACAGGGTGGTCATCGAGTACTTCAACAACTCGACCCTGATCGTAGGCTATCTCTGCTAAGAACCATATTCCGACTTGTTGTAGCAAAGATCAACTTTCGCTTCGTCGCACGCGTTCTCTGCGCAATCTTGCAGATCTCGATGCACCTCTCTTATGTTAGAGAGTGTGATCGTTTTTTCTCTTTTCTCTTTTCCCTTTTCCCTTTTCCCTTTTTAATACTATTTGTTATTATTTCTATTGTATTTGTTCTATATATTATTTATTTTTCATATAATATTAAGTAACTTAATAATATAAGGCAACGAAGACGTTACTTTTACGTGGAGTTAAACAATCGAAACTTATCGGTCATTAACACAGTAACCTGTCTTACCGTCTTTCTTGTAATCAGTGTTAATTAAGTTTTACGAGGATCGGCAAATGGTAATTCATCGATAATCAATTTCCCATAAACGTATGCAGAAAGTGAGAGGGCACAAGATTCTCGTAATAGCTCGTACACGACACGTTAACTTTCACAACGAGAGCAAGGTCTCCTTTTCTACACGTCGATCCACCGTAATCTTTATTTTACTTTTTTTTCTTTTCTTTTCTTTTCTTTTCTTTTATTTTCTTTTCTTTTCTTTTTTTTAGTCGTTTATCACGTTAGTTGTTGTTGTTCGTTATCAACTTACACGTTCAACGTTACGATTCAACTGGACGATGCAATACGCATAATTATATATATTAAATAACTTTATAAGAAGACTATGAGAAAAAGGAATAATCTTTTTTTTTTATTGTTAGTATATAAAAAGAAGAAATAATTACACAGGTAAAAGTGCATCTGTTATTATTAAATGTTATAAAGTAGAAATATGAACTTAAATTTGATCATAATCAAATCATTTTGAACACGCAATGCCATCTTGTATTTCTCTGATGAGATGATAAACAATATAATAAAATAATATTATTCAAATCATTAACCCATCATCATTGTAGTACTCGTACTTGCACCACTTACACTAGAAGATGATTGTGTTGTCGAACCTGTCGACGAGGAAGAAGAAGAAGAAGAAGAAGAAGAAGAAGCTGCCGTTGTTGCCTGCCCTGCATTCGATGAAGGATTTGACGATGGATTTGACAAAGGTGTATTAGACGAAGTGATTGCAGTTGTAGATATCGTCGTTGTAGTTTCTTGTTTCGGTATAAAACTTGTCATTGTCATTGGTGGACTTGTAGTAGTTACAAACAATGCCAATTCGGGACATATTTTTAAACACAACGAATTCCAAATAAAATTCCAAGTGTTTATGTCGACGCAATTAAATTGACAATACATGCGTCGAGGTGTTTCAAGTATTCCAAAAATGTCTATCGTTGATTCGACATTCTGAAAATGATTATTAAATTTATGGACTTATAAAATAGAAATATTCTAATGAATTTATTTGACTAAATATATAATACTTATCATTAATAAATAAATATACTGATTAAATGATATAATAATCGTGAGAGTTTTACCTGAAAGTAAATAGTACTGACGACGAAAAGGAAGAAAAGGAAAGTTGTTTTTTTAAATGGCGACATGACAAGAAACTAACATAAGAAAGATTCTTTAACCGTAAATACACAATTCTAATAAGTACGATGCGTCGGTGGCAGCTTATTTATAGGAAAACAAAAATCATTAATGTTTTTTCTTGTCATTTTTATTTAGTTTTTATTTCCACAAGATAAGACAAGCTTCGTGACATCGAATCGAGTAATAGTCTTTAGCGATTGTGAACACTTTTAGATTGAAAGGTATTTTTTTCTTTCATGGGGAACGTGAATACGAATACGAGTATTCTGCACGAGCATTAACCAACTCTTCTACTTGAGTAGATTTTGTTCTTCAATGTTTTTTCTAATTTTATTCATAAATTTCACATTAGTAATTGAAACGCATGTCCGATACGCAGTTGTCAGGATAAATAAAAAAAAAGAGGGAAAAACCGCGAACGTGTCTTTCGACTTAGAAGATTAGAATGGATTGTTTCGACGATAACGAGTCACCTCGAGGATTAACATGTGAATAGATCTTCTAATCGGAAGAGATTACTTTCGATTTTGCCTAGGCATACAAACACAGCTTCAATTTATATAGCTCAATTTGTATGCACGTCTCTATGTATAAACCGACCGATACCAATCGGTTCATTCATATATACAAGTCATTTTGAAAAAACTATGTATATAATGATAACATTTTTGAGAATTGTGTGTGTTGACTTTTTGTACAACATATGAATGCGTTTTTTAATCATTTTCGTTATCTTTCCTACCTCCCTCTTAATTTCCGGTATATATAGGTATATACAAAGTCTCGGGCAATCTAGTATTAAAAAGAACCGTGTAAAATTCAACCTTCTTTTTACAATGTTTGTGGTTATCCACTATGTAGAAATTTGTTCATTATGAACATTTTTGATTTATTTCGAATTTTCAGTGTATCAATGAAAAGTGCATTCTCGAACAATGCTATGCTATCTCTCTTGAAAAACTGCAGTGGCTCGATTTCTTGATGATGTTTTTTTATTTGTTTTCTTCATCTCCTTGTCGTCGTTCCCTTTTCTTTGCCATCATTATCGATTCTCATTCATCCTGTTGCATTTTTTTTGCACTTTGCGTCTGTTCCTCACAAAGTTTCAACATTGTTTTTAAAGCAGTTGTTGAATTGTCCAACTTAACAATGTTTTTGAAACAAACGATTTTTGAAAGAAACTATTTCCTCTCTGATTTAGATTAAAAAATAGTTTTCAATATCAATCGTTTGCTTCGAAATTGTTCAAATTTTCTGTATTTGTTGTTTTACCATGTGAACAAACTTTCTACTGTCGACAAATTAGAGACTTCATTTACCTACCTTCGATATAATACAAACTGTAAAAAAGATAATCGTACGTTTCATACACAATCTGTCGATAATGAAAGTTTTGGTTGATACAAATTTTTCCTAGGTGTTTCTTCGATGCCATCAACGATTGTTTAATATTTTTTAAACAATTGTAAGTTTCAATTCTTTTAATTATTTTTTTATCATCGCAATATTGTCGAAGATAATTAATAATACTTACAACTAATCGATTTTAATAGTCAGAAAGAAGAAAAAAGAAAAATCAAAGGACATGGAGTATTAGAGATAATTTGTATAAAATTACTAAGTAATATTAAGAGACAAATTTTGATTAGCCAAGTAATTATAGGTTCGCCTGTAGATAGGTCAATAATAGGTTATCTTATATTGCGATTACGTTACGTAACATTTATAGTTTCGTAAGTTATTAATTTGTTAACAATTACTATAAACAAAGGAAAGATTTTCAAAAGAGAAAAAGGACAAAATGGAAAGTGCGAACGTGTTAGATGATCGTTGGAAACTTTTTGGCTTTTGCAGAACAACTAAAAAGGAAGGAAGGAAGAAAAGGGGGGAGGAGGAGGAGGAGAAGAAGAAGAAGAAGAAAAAAAAGAAGAAGAAGAAAAAGGAATGGTGGGTGAATAGGAAGCGAAAAAGAAATAGAGCGAAGGGGGTAAGTACGTAAAAGTTTTTCTTTGAAGAGAATTTTGTGCCGGTAGTAGTCAGCTCCTTGACGTTTCTCCAGGGGGTTTCAACCTTCTACGTAGGAGTAGAGACTGATAGTGGTAAGGGGTGCATATCGAAGGGAAGATGAGAGTAGAATTGGAGAGATGGAAAAGTGAGAAAGAGAAAAAAAAATGAGGAGTGGGTGGGTGACCATGATGAAGAGCAAGCATCACAGAAAGAGATAGAGAAAGTAAGAGAGAATAATAGAAAAAGAGTGAAAGAAAAAAAAATAAAAGAGCGAGAAAGAAAGAGTACAAGAGAAAATAAAAGAAAATAAAAGAAAATAAAAGAAAATAAAAGAAAGTAAAAGAGGAAAAGAAAGAGTAAGGGGCTGAGGGACGGGAGTAAATGAGAGTGAGTGAGAGAGAGAGAGAGACAGAGAGAGAGAGAGAGAGAGTGATAGAAAATAAAAAATAGTAAAACCCAAGGGAGTAGAAGATGGAAAGCGAAGGAGAGCGAGCAACGGTGGTTATGAGTCGAAGTACAAAAGAGAAAGGAGAGGAGGTAGTGTGGCGTAGAATGGGATGGGCAACGAGGAATGGAGGAAGCAAGAGGTCGATGGAAAAGAGAGAGAGAGAGAGAGAGAGAGAGAGAGAGAATGGGAAGGGTTGGGAAAGGGGGAGAAAAAAATTGGAAGAAAAGGAAACGAGAAGAAGATAGACTGACTGAGTGGAGAAGAAAAGAGAAGAGTAGAGCAGAGAAGAGAGGAAGAGAGAGAAGGGACGAGCAGACAGAGTGTATAGTAGAAGGTGCAGAGAGTTCCGAACCTAAAGAGAGAGAAAGCGAGAGAGAATTGAAAAGAGAAGGACAATTCCTGTGAGATAGGCGAGCGAGGAAACGAGAGAGATAGAAGTTACAAAAGGGGGATGAGATCTGTAGGTGGGGGAGTTAAAGTAAGCTCGAGAGAAAGAAAGAGAGAGAGAGAGAGAGAGAGAGAGAGAGAGAGAGAGATAGGGAAGGTACGTCGAGACGTCATAGTGATGAGGTTAGAGAGGGACAAAGGTAAAAGCGGAAAGAGAGGGTAACAAGAAAGGACGGCAAACAGAGTAAGAGAGAGAGAGAGAGAGAGAGACGAAAGAGTAGTAGCAGTAGTACGAGGAGTAGGTACAGGGTGAAGAGGGTGGAGGATGAGGAAGAGGGAAGGTGCAAGAGAGATGGGTTGTATGCTTGCTTGCTTGCTTGCTTGCTTGCTTGCTTGCTTGCTTGAAGGAGATAAAAAAGAGAATAGGTAGAGGAGGGAGGAAAGGAGAGAGATGAAAATTGGGTGAGAGAAGGATCGAAATACGAAGTGTATAGGAGAGTGTGAGAGAAACCGTGAGACGATGATAGCGAAGAGGAGAAGGAGAGGAGAAGGTGGTGCACGCGCGCGCGCGCATACACCCGCGTGGGAGAGAAATAGAAAGAGAAAGAGAAAGAGAGCTCAGTGAGTTAGAATGAGAGAGAGAGGAAAGCAAGCAGAGTCGACTCGGATATGAGGGTGTCGCGCAAGCCGGTCACGCTGAGGTTTCCATGGCAACGACAGGCGATAAATCAACCCGCAACATCCCCAAGTACCGCCAGATAAAACCGCATACACATATGGCCCCGTACGTACTACCTACGTATCTACGTATGTAACACCTATGTATATACGTGTTCGTCGACGTCGACGGCGACGACGACGACGACGACGACGACGACGACGACGACGACGACGACGACGACGACGACGCCACCGTCTCCACCACCATCACCATACCATCACCACCACCACCACCACCACCACCACTACTACCACCACCGTGCGAGATACCGACTGCTAACTCTCCGCACCCAAAAACTTTTCCCTTCAGCCGATTTATGCCGTGGATGCTCGCGCCGCCAACGAATTTCTTTCTCTTTCTCTCTCTTGTTCGTTTGTTCGTTCGTTCGTTCGTCCGTTCGTTCGTTTATTTGTTCCGTTCTTTTTCATTTCGTGTCGCGTCGTACATATGTATAATACTTGTATGTATAGATAATACTGGTGTAGAATAACTGTGAGGAGGATATGCACGGGGGTTCTAGCAGCCTATCGCGAAACATACCTTCAAATCTTTAAGGTATTTTGCCCTTCTTTTGTTTCCTTGACAATAAGGAAAACGGGATTTTATGAATAATCGTATTTCTATGTATTTTTACTTTTCTTTTTTTTTTTGTATAATACGCAAAGGAAGAATATTATTCCAAGTATAACTCAAAAGTACGTCTACAGATGTAGAGCGAATTGTTAGTTCATAGTCCAAAGACTTTGCATAGTATCGACTATCTAAAAAAAAACTTTGATGGATATATTTATCTTGTCAGTAGGTCAATGCTACTACGTCCATACTCAAACGAAAAGAACAAGAAAAAATAGCTTGAAATTTCGAAGAAGTTTTATATTTCCCTTTAGAATTCAAGGGTGTCCAATCTTTTAACGTCTCTGACTTACATGAAAGAAGACTAGATGTTTTAGGCCACACAAAATATTTTGAATGTATATAATTATCAGAGAATAGTTTGTCCTTCTATTTTTACTTGTTAGACGTAATTTATGATGTTGATCTTGAAAATTTGGCGAAATTAATTAACTTTGAACCTCTTTTTTTTAACGTGAACTTTTATTATCAGGCGAGAATGAAGAAATAAGAAAGATAGAGAATGCGTGGGCAGCAAATAAAGCTTTCAAACAAGCCTAATCTCATTCGACATGGTACTGACGTCATTAGAGGCGCCTCCGTGACGTTGTCGGTGCCAGAGACAGTGACGTGCACTTGTCTCTATCTTTATCTCTTTCTATTCTCTGTCGTCCGTCTCTCTCTCTCTCTCTCTCTGTCCGTCCTTGCAGAAAATGGTTAAGGTCGCTCTGATAGAACGTGTTCCTACGCATTTTTCGCATATATTAATTTCATTCGAAACTAATGAATTCTTTAGTTATGCACTTTAACTATGCACTCTAATATTATCCTAAATATACGTTATTAACAAATGATACACATAGAAACACTGGATGATCTCTCAGAAGAGTTTGCTCAATAAGAAAAATGAAGAAATTGAATTGAATAAAACATTGGATATAAATTAATAATTGTGCTTGGGGTAATATGAATTATCATTTCTGGCAAAAATTCCTTACTAATATTTCATCTTGGATAGAAACGATACGATGATCATCATTCTAATTGCTATTGATAAGATTTAACGATTTGATAATTCTTTAAAAGCTTCCTGGCTTTAATTCCAAATCGAAAGAGTTACAACGATTTGCTGGCATTTTAGCGCGTAGTAGGTAGGTACATCGAATGATCAGCTCGGAGACACCTGTTGCTCTTTAATTTGACGTAACGCGTATGATGCGATCATAAGCTCGTTCAACTTGTGGAAGGTGAAAAATGAAAAAGAAAACAGATGAAAGGAAAGAAAAGGAATAAATAAAGAATAAAGAATCGTATTGGTAAAGTAAACAAGAATGCAAAAATTGATTAAGTAAACAAAAATATATTCAAACATTTTTTTCCCTTATCAAATTAATTAATTATTTGTATTTTATTTCATAGTAAATGAAAATAACAATGATTAATAATCATTACTAATGAAAAAAAAGATATATCTTTAGAAGAGGAAATAGTTGCAGTTGTCTGACCACTCTTTGGTTTTCTCCACTAGCTAAACTTACAAATCATATCTTGAAGCTGTTGCTAACGTTAAGCTTAACTTAGTTCGATCGACTTTGTTTGAACTTTTCTCGTCTGGTACACCTTGGTAAAGTACTATCTAGCTATTCGATGATCAAATTCTAGCCACGTCTGACCAGCAACGACTCACCATCTCTCTCTCTCTCTCTATATATATATATATATATATATATTTCCCTTTTGCTATGTTTCTATTTCCATCTCTCTTTCGAAAAGGAAGGATAGATAGAGAGAGAGAGAGAGAGAGAGTAGTCACTCGATTTCAAAGTGGACGGATAGAATGATAATCTGAGAGCAGCTTGGTAGTTGGTTGGTATTGATCTGTCGGTCGGGGTGTTACTGTGTGGTATGGTCGGTCGGTGGGTTGGATAGGTGGGTGGTTGTGCCGTACTGAGCGAGGATAGAGATATAGGGACTCACTGTACAACCAAGAGAGATCGACCAAGAACGAAAGGAGAACGCGAGAGAGACGAGCTCGAGAGGAGAATATAGATAGAGATAGAAATATATATATATATATATATATATTATGTATACATATACATACTATATATAGTATATAAATATATATAGAGGGAGAAAGAGAGAGGAAACGCTGCAGAAGGGGGTAGCTTTCGGAATAGAGGATAGGGTGGAAGGTTGGGGGAAGGCAGGAATGGGGCAACGGGGATGAGAGGTCGACTTGCTACGCCAACAGCTATAGCCTTATACTAGACTCTTTTGTCTCTTTTTCTCTCTTTCTCTCTCTGTGTATTTTATGTCTATGTATGTATGTTTGTTTGTTTGTTTGTGTGTGCGTGCGTGCGTGCGTGCGTGCGTGTAAATTTCTTTCTCTTTCTTTCTCTCAGTGTCACTCTATTCCCTTTTCCACTAAATCTGTCTTTCTCTTTTTTTTTCTCTATCTTTATTTTTCTCTTTCGTTTCGCTCTTTCGTTTCGCTCTTTCGTTTCGCTCTTTCTCACTCTCTCTATCTCCCTTTTTCTTCTCCCTTCGAATGCACTTTGCCCAAGTCTAGAAGAGAAGCTTGTGCGACACCGGATTGGCGGGCTGCGACCCCGCATGAATTATTCGCCAGCCTAATAGTTTCTTGAGCGAAGAGAGAACTCCTACGCTTCCTAGATCTTTGTCTTTCCTTCTTCTGCTTCTTCTTCTTCTTCTTCTTCTTATTTATAAAAATATAAATTTCTAATAAATTTTCTTATAGATAAAATGAAAGTGTGAAAAGATTTGCAAAGGGTAATGGTAGCGTATCGCTATTAAATTAATTTTCTCTCTTTTTCTTTCTTTCTTTATCTTCATCTCCTTCCGAACTTGACGGATTATGAATTTTGGCATAGCAAGGGTGAGCATCACGCATCGACTTAATCCAAGGCTGAGTAGGCGCGAGAATGATGCAGCATCCCAACAACCCCTGAACGGATGATGTAATCATTCGTTCGAGAAGGGGCGATACAATAATGGCCCCCGTACGAAAATTACTTTCCCGAATGTGCGGTACAGCGATGAGCAATTTAAGAGGTGGCTCGGGGTGTTGGGCTTCGTAGGGTTGCTTGGAGTGAGGGATGAAGGCTCGATTTCCTCGCGATGAATATCACGTGGACAAACATTTGTGAGTACGAGTGCCATTTCAAAGACCCGTATTACGAACTTCTGTCGCGCTACTCAATGCAGATAAATCCGTAGATCGTGGGGTTTAAGAGTGAAAAAAGAGAGGGAGGATACTACATAATGAACAACCTTTTGCGTTCTTCAAATCTTTTATTTCCCTTTTGAAAGTTTGCTGTCACAATTCTATAAAGGATTGATTATTAAGTCGATGGTATATACACAAAATTGTATACCTAATTGTAAATCATTTATTGTACATTATTAAATTGTCATATAATTTTTTGTTTATATTTATTATATTTCAGTTTAATAATATAAGATAAAAATAATGTTATTTAAAAAAGTAATAAATTAATCGATAAAAAAGAAATAAAATCGATTATTAATTACTTAAGCAAACAAGAAAGTGGGATCTCTCATTCTACTCCAATCTGACAGCACTTCGTTCACGTGTCTCTTGGTTTAATGGAACGCTCGACGGTCTATTTTGAAATTGTGTGTCATACATTCTAGTTACGTATAAATATAATCCCTCTTTCCTGTACGCACGTGCATTTATACCTACACATGCATACGCAAATTTAGTGCACGCGTATATAAATCGCTAGGAAAGGAAAGAGAGGAAGTTACATCGTTCGAATGTGTTAGACAATTAAACTAGGTACGCAAAGAAGAAGGCATGCGCACATTGGTTGCTTGCTAGATAGATTATACATAAGATAGATCCATACATATGTAAGGATCTTCACGTAGCAATGGTGATGTTCACTCTCTCATATTACTGACAAAAGTTCCTGCAAGAAGAGGAGGCCGCTTATGAGAGGGTGGGAGAGATTGTAGGAAGGGTGAACGAGGACCAAGTATTAACGCTGAGTTAATTTAACCGAGTGAGAGTATCGAACTAACTAACCGCGACCGATTCGAAGCTTTCTCTCTAGTTAAATTATAATATATATACATACACATACATTTAAATGCAAATCTATGCATAGATATACATATACATGTATTTTGTTCTCATTTCTTTTTTGTTTGTTTGTTTGTTAAAGAAATCAATATACAAACCTACTGCGAAATAATCAACGCGACTTTTTAGTAATCGCGCTAAAAAGTTGCGCACTTACAATCATATACACTATGACGACGACAACGATGACAGGAGATATGAAGAATTCTTTCGAGAATTCGAGATATTTCGACCGACCTGCTCCACTTTTCGATTCATACATGCATACCCTTTTTCATATACACTTGCCCAACTCTAAGGATTTTCAATCGAGCGTGTGATCTTTAAAGAATTCTTCTAAATCTTTCTTTCTTTCTTTTTTACCGTATTCACCGTCTATTTATTACCCTTTTTTTTGTATTCTTCTTGATCGTTCGTGGAAAAATGTCGAAACGTCTGTCAAATAAACAAAAAGAATCTCAAATCCCAACAGCAGCAGCATATCTAAATTTTGTTCTTATTTCAAGTTTGGCTCAATTTTCAAGACAGACGTTCCAAAACCAAGTATCCTTACGATACCCAAAAAAGTTTCTATTTTCGGCACGCATGGTTACCATCGCATGGTTATAAGACTATTTCGAGAAAGATAAAGAGAAAGAAACAGAGAGGACGAAGCAATCTCAAGAGTTTGGCCGATCGGTCATCCTCCCTCACTTGGTTCTGACTCACTCAGCGACATACACACACACACGCACACACACATACACACATCTCCCAGACGAGTATACATAAATCTACAGACTCTATATATGTAAAAACACACATGTAGAAAAGTTATCCTAAAGCCATGGAAACGTCCGAATACTTCGAACATTCCATGGAATCTTTCTCCCTTGAGTTACTAACTCACACTAGCTACATCACCATCACCACCACCACCACCACCACCACCACCACCACCACCACCATCATCATCACCACCAACCACCTACACTCTCTCTTTCTCTCGTCTTCCATTTCTCGACACTTTTTTCTTCTTCCTTTACGCAAATAGACGTGGGATTAGAAGGGTAAGGAAGTTCTTCGAGTCTTAAAGAATACTGGACCCTGAAGGATAGAAAAGATAGACCCATCTCTTTCTTTCTTTATCTTTCATTTCCTGTGTAGCAAAGGTGTTTAGCTAGTTGGCAGGCTGGTTGGCTTGTTGGCTTGCTAGTTGCTGCTGCTGCTGCTGCTGTTGCTGCTGCTGCTGAGTTCTCAGCTCAACCTGGCACGGAGGGAGGTCGCTGCAAAATATGATCCACCATGTAAAAACCATATGAATAATGGGATGGCATATCGTGCATCAGTATGCCGCTGACTGTTGGCCCAGGTCAAATTGACTTGAGCGTCTCCATGGCAACAACTACTCAGACTTCCGGCTGGTCGATATCCTACCAACTTGTATTTTGCGGCGGACCTCACCTCACCCCCTTTCTCTCTCTCTCTCTCTCTCTCTCACTTACTCTCTCTAACACATAGATACACATATAGACATAGACAGACACAAACACATTCTCCGAGTCGCCCTCTCGAACCCCTCCTCTTCTATATCTCTCTTCGTTCTACCCTCTTCTATCTTCATCCCTCGCTCTCGCTCTTTCTCACTTCAACCCTCAGTCACTCACTCGATTCCGTATCTCTGGCTTTCTCTCTCTCTCTCTCTCTCTCTCTCTTTCCCTTTTTTCTCTTCTTTTTCGTTCTCTTTCGTTCTCTTTCGTTCTTTTTCTTTCTTTTTCTTTCTTTATTTCTATAGTGAGTTCCACCATCCCATTTCCACCCTTCCTTCCCCAGCAGACTCGTACTTTGCGAGTTTCGTTTCTTTCTCTCCCGTCGTTTCTTTCTCTCTTTTGTTTCTTCTCGTTCCACTAGGCAGAATCAGTAAGAGCAAAGGAAAAGACAGACTCCGATAATAGACGCTGAGATTCTTACCCTTCGAGTTAAGCAAAGGAGATATTATATACCAGTAAGGTATATGTCATTGATACGCACTTGACTTTACTTTCTAACAGAAGCGCTGTCGGTGGCTCCATTCGAATCGAGATTGAAAATGTCTTATCCGCGAGATTCAACTCTTTCGTCTTATTCTTTTCTTCTATTAGAGGAAGAGAACAAGAGTGAAAGATTAAGTGGAACGTTCGAGAAAAGAATGACAACGTTTTTGCGGCATGAGAATAGTAAGCAGTCTTTAGGATGTTTCATTTCTAGATGACAGATAGTAAGTTAAGTTCTCGGAGAGGATCTTTACAATTTCAAGTATGACGTATCCAAGATTAAGATCCTTAAAATCATATTTAAACGATCGTTAGATACTTTCTCGTTTTCTTTTTCTCATTTCGAGGTTCGACTTCCGATGCGTTCTCGATATTCTCTCTCGATAAGTAGATTTCAAGGTCACGCGAGGCTCATTAAACGCCATACCACGCAACATATAACATCGACTCGTTCGCGATGTCCGCGTGACATCGTTAATGAAAAAACAAATATCAAAGAGAGAAAGAAGATATTTAGAAAAATATAAATATGCGAGTACATATAAATAAACCCGTGGTACGTGATATTAGTGCCGATGACACCTTCTCATAGTATCACAGTCGATCGACGATCTCTTTTTCATTCGCGCTCGTTAGATCGTTAGTCTTGATCTTAGAGTTAGATTCATGATCTTTTCTTTGGTGAAACTTTCTTACCGAACGTCTCTTCGCGTCCCGATTTTCTTCATAATTCATATATCCGTCAGACAATTTAGCTTGATTGCATGACAAAAAAAGACATGAAGAAAAGAAAACATACCGATATTAAATTATAATGAATCGATGAAATTTGAAGATATGTTGAACAAAATGCTTTTATTCAAAGAAACGATCGACGGAAGTGCATAATAAGAAATAATTTTCTTTAATTTCACTGGGCGTAACTCTTTCGATAAAACATTTTTAATTGGTTCAGCAGTGACGAAAATGACAACAACGAGGTGGACCGATACATAAAGAGAAGGAGGAGCCATTTATCATCTTCTCGTTTTCTTGTATATGTAAAAGAAAGAGAAAAGAGAGGCTTGGCAGCAAAGTATTATACACATATCTACTACTCGCTATTAACCCCTTCCAATGGGTTTAACTCGTATCTTTGTGTGAACATCGTTACAACGTTATATGTTAGCTGCATATATCTATATATTCGCAAAAGCTGAACACCTTATCATCGATCTCACACGCTATACAATATTATGCATACACACATATACCTACGTATAATATATAATACATATGTACCTCTCTCTCTCTCTCTCTCTCTCTCTCTCTCTCTATTATTCATGTCCCATTTCCAAAGTTTACCTTTACGATCTTTAGCTTTAGCTTCGGACAAAATAATAAAGTCAGATGATAATTGAAGTATTTGATTAAAACATTTTTTTGATATACCAGAAAGAAAATGAAAAAAGGGCAGATACCGTGCAAATTACCGTGAGACAATTTCGTGCTGATGATAATTTATCCACATTGATCAGCAGTAAAGGAAAAATAAAATAATAAAGGAAAAAGAAGAGTCTGGCAATCTGACATAATGAATGTCGAGGAAATTAGTATCGTCGTTTTGTGTTACGCGAAATTGGGCCAATGAAAGAAGGAACGAACGAACGAACATACGATACATCTCTCGGTAGTCATTTAACGGGCAAAATATTTATGACGATGATGATCGACCGGCCGTTTTTAAGACGGAGAGGGGAAACATCTTGAGAAGCCGACAGGATTGCCAAAGTTCTTTCTACATGTATATTATACATACATGCATACATATGTACAGGTGCTCGCAACAGGCGGCTTTTACACAACTAAGGTGTGCCTCGCTCGACTTATGTCTCGTTGGCCTGTTCGATCCAAACCATCCCTACAACACACATATACATGCTTTCAAATTGGAGGGCCACGGCACGTGGACAACATGCCCCTCTCCTTCATCTTCCTTTATTTCTTTCTTTTTCTCATTCTTACTAGGGTGTTGTTGCCTAAAGGAGACGCGTCAAGGCAGCTGGCGATACACCGCGAAACCTACCAATTGCACTCGCTTAAGTCAAAGGTGTCTCGTCCTTTCTTTATACAGTTGAATTTCTTCTTTTGGAAACAAATTATTTTTTCGAATTATTCTTACTATTAACAGAACTAATCTGGATCTTCAAAGATTTATCTTTAAATGATTTAAATTTTATTAACCCGTTAACGTCGATTCCAAAGAATATTCGCATAGATATTCTTTTTTAATTCTATATCCTCCGGTATCAGGTTTTCAGGGGTTTGAGGTGCGATCTAAACGTCAATAATCCTGGCCGATATCAAGAGGCCTATCGATGCCCTCATGCCCCCCCCCCCCGACGACTGACGAGTATTCGAGATCTCTACACATGCGCGATCGCGCCGATTCACGGATATACTCGGTGGTACTGCTGGGAATCTAGGAACGAGAAAGCCTACGCGGAGAAGCTCATGATGCTATATAGATATGCATGCATAGATATATATGTATATGTATATGTATAAAGATAAAAACGTATGCACATACACATGTATTCATATAGACTCGCTCGACAAAGTGCTACCGAAAGTCGTTCAGTACGCATCCATCCCTGTCCCTCGCACAACATTCTCTTATTCGAGCCACAGAGTCCGAGCATTGCGGAACAGCGAAGGCAAAAGCGCATTTGTGATGCCATCGGTAAATGAGAGACAGAGAAAGAGAAGGGGAATAGGGGGGATGGGGCTAGAAGGGAGAGATTCCCTCGATGAAGGTGCCAGGAGAGGGATTCGATGGAAAGGAAGCAGAAAGAGATGGATAAAAAGATAGAGAAACAGAAAGGCAAAGAGAGAGAGAAAGAGGAAGAGTAGGAACGCTTGGAAATGGTAAAGGATAGAAACGTGTGGGTGGCAGAAGCATAGGGTTGGTTAGAACGGGTGGATATATATCGCTATTGGGGGCACTATGTCGCAGCAGTGGCGTCGACGTGAACTGTCTCTCTTTCTTTCTCCCACACGTACACACACACACACAGACTCTCACTCTCTCTCTCTCTCTCTCTCTCTCTCTCTCTCTCTCTTTCTCTCTCTCTTTATCCTATGTATATATTCGCTCCGTTCATTCCCTTTTTGCCAACGAGTTCACCCTCTCTGTCTATTCGGATGTCTATATACGTGGTGCCTACCTACACCTCTTACCCAACCTCTTCTTCCATCTGTATCTTTTCGTCCGATATATTCGTTCGTTTTCGTCGCTCCTTCTTCCATTCCATGTGAGGAAAAGTGTAAGGGTAGTTGAAATGGTATAGGTGGTAGTAATGGTGATAGTGGTGGTGGGACGTGGTTGGTGGTTGGTATAGTAGATATCTTACGAGGGCGTCTGGTTGTCGGTCGCTAGCACGAGTCTCTCCGAGTCTTCCAAGTGTTGGGGTAGCTGTGATGGTAGTGGTTATTCCTGCTACTACCTCTTCCTTCGAGTAGTTTCTTTCCTTGTTATATCCTTACTCTCTCTCTCTTTCTCTCTCTCTCTCTTTCTTTCTTTCTTTCTTTCTTTCTTTCTTTCTCTTTTTCTTTCTGTTTCTCTTTCTCTCTCCTTTACCTTTCCCCATCTTCGCACTGGAAGCGAAAAGACGCGGTACCTTGGTTGGATGGTAGTAGTGCGTATGGTTGTTGGGTATTCTACAAAGGCGTCTTGTTGGCCGTCTCTCCGTTAGCGTCAACTCGGTCTCTCCTCTCTCTCTTTCTCTCTCTTCCTTTCCTTCTCTCGCTTGTTCTTCGGCGACCCTCTCAATCCAATTCCTGTCTCGCTCTCTTTCTCATTCTCTCATCTTCCCCCCTGATTCTCTCTACTTCAACCCCTCTCGATCTTCGCAGTGAGAAAAGGAGATGGTGAGCGGTAAAGTAAAGGGGGATGGGGTGGTAGTAGTTTATGTAGGGTGGCAGTGGGTATAGTAGGTATCCTGCAAAGGCGTCTTGTTGGCCGCCTGGCTGATCAATACCCATCCGACCGTCGACCCTCCGCCCCTTCCCCACCGCGCCCTATGCCCACCGGGGCCGTGGACCGTGCCTACACCTCCGAGCAACCCCCTGACTCGCCACCACCTATTCTACCACCAAGATCCCTCTACACCACACCACCACACTATCCCGTCAAAGCCCAACGTAGTAACGGCGCTAGCGCTGACACCCTTGCTATCCTACTCTGCTCCCTGCCGACACGCCGTTGACCCCTACGCAATTTACATCGCGGCCTCCATAAAGTTAATTGAAATTTCCGCTAGCTACTACTGTGTTACTTCTCTCCACCTCGACACGACAAAGCCTAACTTTGTATTCTTTCTTTTTTTCCTTTTGTCTATTTATCTATCGAATCTATATTTTTGTATTTACCTTTCCCAAAGATCGTCACCAAATGTTACACTATGTTGGCTTCTCTCTCTCTCTCTCTCTCTGTTTAATTCTTCAATTTGCCCTACTCATTTGCTTTTTACTTTTTTACAAATATTATTTGTTACATTTTTTATTATGTAACACTATAGATTTATTATCGATCCAAATTATTAATCATAGATATACATATATGTAAGATGTTAATCTTTGAACTATCAAGAAGAAGCCGAAAACGTGGTAGCGTTCCTTGGACGATTTAAGGCAAGATGTTCGCCGTCAGGTTGACGTTGGTGGGGTTGGAAGGAATAGTGGGAGGATGAGAATGTGCGAGTGTGTCTGTTTTCCTTTCTCTCCGTCTTTCTCTTTTTCGTTCTCTTGCTGTGTGTGCACCAAAAGGTAGAGCCAAGTTTTGTGGCAGGTGCCAGCGTAACGGTGGCACGCGCAGGCTCTTTCGCACCAACGCGACTACTCTACAAAGCTCATCCCCACCTTACCCTTCCTTTATCACTCTTTCTCTTTTTACTATCCCCCACCAGTGTTCCTATGTTCACGGACTGACTCTCTTCTCAACGCACTGGCCTCACCTTACTCGTCCTTGTCTCTGTCGCGGCAGTTCCCAACTTCGATCTTCTTCTCTCTTTTTCTCTTTCTTATCATTCCTTGTTCTTTTTTTCTTTTTTCTTATTTTCTTATTTTCTTATTTTCTGGTTTTTTTTTTGTTTCTTCTTCTTTCTCCTTTCGGCGGCTGCGTCAGTCAGTCTCGATCTCAGATGGCCGAACTCCGAGACAGGTGCCGGCAACTATTATGACCACCTTACCCAAGCAACCAAGCAGACTCATGTAAAGAGAAGAAGAAAGATGAAAGACGGCAGACACACGCGCCACATTTTCGCGCTTCTTTCACTTTATTTCTACTTGCCGCGCGCAAACCAAGAACAGGTGGCTATCTTTTGGGATCCATTCTCCACTTGCACCCGCATCGTTACACTGTTGTAATAACCAAACCTTGCATGCTTCATTTTTTATAAAGACAATATAGGTATATTTATGGAAAAAAATGTTGAAATATCTAGGTGAATAGAATGTCAGATCGTATGAATTTTTCATAATGGTCTTATCTATAGACAAACGTGTATAGATAAGCAGAGAGAATAATGTCGAGAGAGCCGGTGAAATTTTGTGAGAGCGCGTGCGGCTGTTAAAACCGCCAAACCCACGTGTACACACGTGCGGCTCCCGCGTACGGGAGCAAGAAGAAAGTGTGCTCGCGGTTGCACCGGTTGTTGCACAGACTGTTCCACAAAACCACGGGCTCCACCGCAGCCTCTGCTTGATCGAAAGTCGAATCGCCGACCCGCTCGTTCTCTTCTTTTCTCTTGCTAACATCGGTCACCTTCTCTCAAAGATTAATCATCCGATCTCTTATCGATCGACACGAACAATCTACACGAAGATTTTAATGATGTTACCTTTACGAAATCAAATATAAATACATAAGGGGTCAACAACGCGTAACAAACCGTGTACGGAAAGTTTAATGCGTTACTTGATTGACACGAATAAGCTTCAGGCTGATTCCCTCGAAAGAGGAAAACACTCGGAGGAGTGTTTTATAGCACATTCGGCTCACATGGCCAATGAATCGTTTGATCATATCGTAATATAAAGTATACTATGTATCATGATGTAGCAGCTATACATGTTTCTGACACATGAAGAATGCACTATATATTACAAAGGACATATATACATACCAATTTACGTTTCGATCTTTTCGCAATGATTCAAATCGGACACGGTGAATGCAAAGCCGAATGATTTAGAACGTTCAATGACCAGTGGAATTCGAATAACAGCTGCGTACATGTACACAAATATGGAGGAGGAGAATGAGGAGGAGGTGGTGGTGGAGGTGGAGGTGGAGGTAGATGAAGAAGAGCTGGAGGTGGTCGTATTAGCGGGTGGATATCGGTTTGTTGGCATTATCCTGTAATACATTAATGACGTGTCAAGTCAGCGCATGACAACGCGGCCACCCTCTCGTGGCGCAGCGCAGCTGAGCTCCGTCGATGCTCTTGCTTCTCTCACTTGCGTCGATATATTTCTCTCTCTCTCTCTCTCTTACGCGCTTGCTCCATTCTATGCCTGCCTCCCACTCGTTCCATCTCTCTCTCTCTCTCTCTCTCTCTCTCTCTTTCTCTCTCTCTCTCCCTCCCTCTTCGAACTCTCTGCTACTGGCTCGAGCCTCTGTGAGGAGATCAATAGGGTTCCTACACCCCGTTCCTCCACCGACACGCTAGAGGAGGACAAAGGTACTCACCCTGATGTTCCACTCGCGTTCCTGTCTCTGTTTTCTATGTACATATCTACGTACTATATCTATAGTACATGTATGTGCAATAAGAGCGAGTTCATATGTAAGATGATGATGTGTATGTGTTTTAATGCATATTATAGATGTTCATGATCAGTAGGTAGATATTATGTAATATCTATGCAATATGTACATCTATCTTGATGGAACCCTCTCAAAGGAACGATAGATAGCCTTGTGATGTATTGTCAAGAAGAAGATTTGGGACTAGAGAAGTATAATCGGTACTATTAATGTTACAAGCTGCATCAAACGAAACCTATGTCATTTAAATGGCGTTCATAGATTTGTATATGTTGCATATACTTATTCCTTCCTAGTGCATAAGAACAACTCTCTGACAAAACTCTGGCGTTTCGTTTCTTAAAGTGCATCATGTCTTTATTGTACACTTGATGTGCACACATGGAGAACTACAGATGTATGTAGAATCGGACTTTCGTAGACTCGATACGATTGCGTGATACGCACGTGCTGCTTACTTTCTAGAGACGATCCATCATTTTGTCCGTTGACGGCTCCTCGGCACGGCTCTTTACTCGCGCTAATTTTGCATATGATCTTTCGTGAATGTTAAACCCTCGCTTACTTGCTTGCTTGCTTGCTTGCTTGCTTGCTTTTCCATGCAATAAGAAAGCAAGAAATGTTTCTCGCGATGGATCTTTCATCCTTTAAACTTATTTTTCTAAGAAGACCGATTATCCACGATCTTTAACATTTATCTCCGCATGTACACCAATCAAATACCAATATGTAGAGATCCCTGGTATATATTCCATCTTTGATCGCTTGCAATATAATCGATAATCGATAAAACTGCAAATTATTATAACAAAATGATTGATACCATTATTGATCTAGCAAAGAAATACAAACTTTGTGATAAGAGGTAGGTATACCGCTATAATAGAGGTTATGATCGGCAAGGAGAGGTCGCGCGTGTCCTCGATCAGACCCGTATACAAGGATAATCGTACGTGAAATACTCGTGTGAAACGTGTTCTCAACATGGACAGGTTACACGTGTCTATTAGCGACCCCTTTCACACTCCGATTCAACTCTACGAGTACACTTTTCACGATCAAACTCTCGTTTTACTTCAAAATAAGCACCTTATTGTTAGGTCCTAATAGGGAATGATGATTTCTTTGATTTTGCGATCCCATTAATTGTCTCAATGATACCCAATTCCGATTGGGATGTTTGCAAGTGGTTCATCATTTCCAATCCTTTTACCCTTTTCACTTAACCATCTTACCCTCCTTTTTCTCTTAGCATGATTATATACAATACATTCATACATATGTATACGTATACATATATATTTAAAGTGTCACGGATTGTAAGGCGCAAGCGCACACGACCGCTTACAACCGTTGTTGGCCAACAGGCTGTTCCGGGCTTTGCACCAACCGTGTTACCAAACCGCTTATGCATGTATATCCCCATACTCTACTGTTTTTTCGCGCACACATACACACATACATCATACAAGCGCACAGAGCCAGTCATTTTGTGTAAAATAAATGGAAGAGAGAAAGATATAAAAAAAGAATGGTCAGGTCAAGATGGAACGTAAGTAAACGTTCGCTCATTCGTCGTCGCGTGCTCGCGCACACACAAACACATCAGCAGTAGCAATCAGTGTGGAAGCAGCACAGAGAGTTGGTGCATCGGAGAAATCCGCTCCGAAATACGTGACTCGAGGATTTCCAATCTTCTTTCTTCGTCTTCTTCTTCGTCTTCTTCTTCGTCGTCTTCACCTACTTGTCTTTTTATTTTCTCCAGGCTATTCCACGCTTTAGTCCTTTTTGTCTTTCTTTCGTTCCTTCTTTCTTTTCACCTTTTTCTTCCACTCAATCGCCTTCCATCGTATCACCGGTCGCCCTCGACGATTTTACGTCTATATTTTTTTATAGCCGGTAAGCCAGGGATCCGGTTTACCGAAGGTCGTTAATAAGATGAACGTTAGCTTCTGATCAGGAAAAGAGAAACTGATTCTGGTACGTCATAGTGTTGATGATGAATTTCGTCATTTCGTAAATCTAACCTAAGAATCAAATGGTCCAAGTAAAATATATGTAATAGCCATTAAAGTTGCATTTTAATATTAACATTTGTAGCAGATCTAATAGCACAATGAGGTTATGAAATTATTCTACTCGCGTTATTACAAAAGTTGAATATTCGTCTTTTTCATAGGTTCCGAGAATGTCCCTATATATAGTTATGGATATGGATAGATTGTTATATATGTTAAAACACTATACACCGCTTGCTTGATGATGATTCTTCATTTATCGCCGGTGGGAGAAGCTGAAGAACAATGTCGATCCCATCGATCGCAACGTAGGCGCGTTGCGCTTGTTTAGATTATTTATTGCATATAATGCAATGCATATATTGTATAGGCATCGATTATTCAGAAACAGTAGGTAGTAATAGGTAGAGGAGGACGAAATGGGTATAGGAGAACGTCCCACTTTGAATCAATCCATGCGATCATCGTTGGTATTATTGGCCCGGTTGCAGGGTTGCCTGACCCGTGGCATCATTGTCAGTTTTTACAGCACTACGAATCATGATTGGCGCGAGCCGTTCGAAACGTGGCTACTGCCCCACCGGACCGTCCGGAGCGGCACCGTGTTTTTCATTATCGCCGATCGATAAGAGACGGAGATCGCGATGAATTATTCATCAGACCGTATTAATTTGAACGCGTCACGGTCATCGACGAAGGTGTTCATCGTCGAATTAACTTGCCAGTGCACACAGATCGCCGGTTCGACTCGAAAAAGAAGAAAAAGAAGGAGCCGATCTTCGATAAACTATGTATACAAACTTCCTTCCGCGTCTCATCTCGTGTGCGCACATTCAGTCCGCTATTAGGGCCCTTTAGATTAAATCCGATTAGATTAATGTCACGACACTGTCAACAATCGACGAACGAACAAACGAACGAACAAACGAACAAACGAACAAACGAACAAACCAACTCAGTCGATAAAATGCGCTTCTTTTATTAGTATGTTGAAATGCGCGAGCGCACACGATCATATTCGTCACATGCAATTTTAATAACTCATCTCGTAATATTCTTATCTATTGATTTTACCTAGATGAAATTTGTTGGTCTAACGATACAATCGGCTAAACTTTTCATCGACAACCTAAAAGAATGCTCATTAACGAAGTTGTCGAATAAGAAGCGATGTGTGAATTTAACGATCGCTCCTCGTTGAAGCGATGCTAACGACGACGACGACGACGACGACGACGACGGGAAGCGTTAAGTGTTTATGCATGTACGTGTCTGTGTGTTTTCATCGGCCACTCTGAAAACACATGTCCTTCGTATACTTAGTTAGCATCTATACTTATTATCATGAGAATATTTGGCACACCTGTACGTAGACATCTCATGGATAATCTACAACACAACAACGTCAAAATAAAACGTGACAAAGTTAATTAATAAGTTAATACAATAGTACGAACAATGTAAAATAGGATATAGATATTTTATTTTATTTTGCATTGGACTATGCAAATTTTCGAAATAAGTAATACCAAGCAAATAATGCAATTCACCACTCTGTACACGGCATAGATAGATATATGCAAGGATGCACACACATGCATAGACACATTTTTTCGTCTACCTCATAGCGCGTGCATTGTCCATGCAATGTCATATAGGCGCCTGCGTAGAAGGGTCAATATTATTTTCGGCTGTCCATCGGACCTGCACGTGAAACAATTACGATCGATAAATCGGAAAACCGGGGACGCGAACTAGCTGCCGGCGACGTATTATCTTTTTTTTTGTTTCTATCTTTTTCGTTTCATCTTTGTTTTTTTTTGTATCCTTTTTCATTCTGTTTTTCTCTTTTTTTCCGAAAGACCGATAGCGAAATTTATTTTCCATCGGGCACCCGTTTTTTTTTTGTATTTGCTCCTTTTTCTTCTTCCCTTTTTCTCTCTCTCTCTCTCTCTCTCTCTCTCTCTCTCTCTCTGCCTCCCTCACTTGTATGCTTTTATTTATTTGTTCGGAAAAGAGTTCGTTGACAGACTTTTGCAGTATGCTCGCGCATCAATTCGACAAAGAATTGTTCGTTCAATTTTTGGAGGAAAAGATTGATACGAAAGTTATTATTATTTTTTGTTTGAGGAATTTGTAAAGGAGTAGTAACGAGGGACACGTGCTTATTGCTAAAATTAGTGATAACATTGTGGCGCCTAGGGTGTCGAAAAAGGAACTAACTAAGTAACGATGGGTGGAAGATGATGGTGCTTTAGAACTGTCAAAGGTAGAACACAAATTTTTACTTTGGATGTGGTAGTTCTTGGAAGGTTCACGTCACGTATCAGGAATGCTATTTAAGATGGTTTAACGCGTAGACAGAGAGAAGAGGAAGTGGTGCGTTGAAAGCCTCAAATACATAAGGAGAGGTAGTAAGGGTTCGTTCACGAGCAACGTGAGCGTGGCCTTGCGCTATAAACGAGTCTTGGGATTCAAAAAAGGAGGAAAAGAGAAAACGAGAGCAATGAGAGCCAATGATGATGATGATGATGATGATGATGAAAAGAAGGAGGAGTAGGTGAAAGAGAGGATAAAGTCTCCTAGCGTACCTATATCTAATAATAACGCAAATACGATGATGCTTCCAGCGTGGCTATTGAGCCGATTACTCTTTCTGCCTATTAATCCATGTCGCGAGGCTCCATTTCAGGTTGGCTGTAAATACAGGTGCATTTCTTATACCTCGATCTGCCGCATTGGAATTGGCAGAATGGAAGGATTGTAGGATTTTCGAGACCCTTCTATAGGCGGCAGGTCTCTATAATCTTTGTATTATATCTCATATATTGGAATCCAATATTTATATGAACCGAGATGAAAATATCTGTTAAATTTGGATACCATAGAATAATATAACATAGAGAGAAAGCAAAGCAAGTTAAACTGAGTCGAGTAACTGATATATTATAGTTCTACAGTAAGAAAAATAATAGACTAGCCAGGTCACTACGGCGACATTATCCCGTTAGGCCTGAAAGTATATTTCCTACTTGTTGCGGCAATGACTATGCTATGATATACCCATGACGAGGAATCGTCTCTATCTGTCTCTTATTTTATTTCTTTTATTTTTCTCCTCTTACTCGTCTAAGTACACATCGCGTGTAACTATGCATGCAGGTAAAGCTGCACCTTGCAGTGATTCGCGAATCATCATCGTCGTCGTCGTCGTCGTCGTCATTGTCGTCTCTCAATCCAAACATCTTTCTTTCTCTTTTCGAAGGCGCACGCTCTCCTTTCGGGTAGCCGAGCGTACCGAAGCTTTTTTCCTCAAGTTTTACGGTGTTTATACCAAGCCTTCTGTTATTCTGGGACGAGAATGTCTTAACGGAAGGTGACGGCTGGAATTGCTTTTTTCTTTTTCCTTGAAAAGGCGCTCGCGCGCACACGCACACAGCTACCAACGCTTTTACCGTAGTTTTATGTATGTGTGTGTCTGTATTTGTGTGTGCGTGTGTGCTGTATACATTATAGAATTTATTCGTCGAGACCAAAAATACTCTTTCCTCTCCATTGAAAACTTTGAAAGAAGACAAGACAAAAAATTAGGCTGTTTAATCATTACTTCGGTATCGGAAATAACGAAGAATATTATTATAATACTACGAAAAGTAAAACATTTATAAACGAGCATTTCCACTCTAAGCTTTCTCGAAAGGCATCTTTCAGTCATCTTAACATTCTCTTTGAAAAATCCCTTAAATAGCATGGCCGGCTAGGAAGAAGGGGCAAGAAGAAGTATCTCTCGACAAGGTTCATTCTTGTTACTTGAAAATGTATCCCTGTTTTCACCACAGGAGCCCTTAAATAGGACGACATTTCCAACAGTGGGTGTAGAATATTTTCAGAAACGTCTTGTAGTCTAACTGTTCGAAGGGTACCCTAAATTATCGGGCCTTAGCACTTGGATTCCCAAATTAGCAGAGTCTCCTTACACGAAGCGGAAAAAAGCAGAGTGGAAAAAGATCTATTCTTTCTTTGGTATCTCAAATATTTTCTACCTGAAGTCGTATAACAAAATAACAAACAATAAGATTTCTGACCTTCGGTTTAAGGTTTTGACAAACTGACCTTTTCAGCTGTCCCAACGCTATTGAAAGATGTGCTTAAACATGCCTAGACCTTATTAAATCGTTAGAAAAACTAAATTTACCCTTTTTTCCAAAAGTTCTAAGCTGGACAATTTATTGCTACTCTAATGTCTATAAAAAGTAGCAAAAATAACTACTTTATTGATGTAAATACGATAGATAGATAATGGAATCGTCATCATTGATTTATTAATTCGTTACATCTTTGGGGAAACGCAAAGAAAGTTTTATTCTACAACAATGAGAAAAAAAGAAAAAAACAAATGTTTATTTGTCATTTTCTTTGTTAATCATAAATGCATAAAATATGTAGTAAAATATGTCTCTTCTGTAATAAATTATTAATATATTATATTTGGGAGAAAGAGTGTATTATTCGTTAGGGTAAAATGATTTTGGTTGTATCTCTGTCTCTGTTGGCTTCTTGTGACGTCGACAGCTGTATGCTTTACCGCCTTTACGGCAAGGCAGGCGCGCACGCGTGCCTTCCTCTACGCGCCAAACAATAAAGAAGACGAAGAAGAAGGACGCTTGGGAAGCTCTTATAGCAGGGCATAATGGACGGACGACCGAATACTATCCGACTCTACTCTACCACTTTATCCGTTCGTTCGTGGCACGCTCTTCGGACTATCCGCACATCTGGTCAACGCTCTCGCCTCGGCTATTCGTAGTCACCCACAGTCACTACTCGCTACTACTACCTACTACTACTACCTACTACTACCTACTACTACCTACTACTACCTACCGAGTGATCCACCCTTCTAGTGATAGCTACAAACTACTTTCGATGACGATACATTTTCTTCGCCTACATCATCATTTATTTATGTACAAAATACAATTAATTATTTCTTTCATTTGTTAACTCTATTTTTTCCTTTTGCACAGAATATGATATTTCATGGTAACTGAAATATACACAACAGGAACATACGATGCAGTATCTCAAACTCAAGATTTATTCGTATACGTCACTAAATGACAATGTAGTTGGGCACGCTTGAAAATCGAATATGGATGCCTGCCTGCCTATTCTGCCTGCAGGGCGAATCAATAGTACTTCACGCACCGAGCATCATCGCTCTCTGAAATAATACACAAATCAATGCTACAGTTACGCAATACCAAAACGATCATTATTTCCCATGAATTTGTTGATCCTAATAAATAATATTATAAATACATTTCATACATCTGATGTATGGCAACGATCGCTAGTCCGATTTATTAGCTCGTAAGAAATTTCATGCAACATAGACATCATTAATTATGTTATTATAATATCTTTTTATTATTAGATGATGCGTGTAATGTAAAAATCTGTGGAATCCCCCATCCACAAGAAGAGTTATTACGAATATAATCTCCTAATCAATTCTCTCTTTGTATAGAACAGTGCGCCTTGATGCATGTCTCTTCAACTTCTTCGAAAGACTAAACTGAGAAAGAGAGAGAGAGAGAGAGAGAGAGAGAGAGAGAGAGAGGAGCGTGTGTCGTCGGCGTCGTCAGCGTCGTCGAGGCTTCTTCGATACCGACGTCGTCTACGTTCAAGATATCGAACGTCACTCCACTCTCTGCGCGGCCATTTCGAAGAAATATGGGGCAAGGCCGGCACCTTGGTCCAAGAAGGGCGCATGTCTACTCGGCAAACTCTATTACTCGGCTATACATAGTTAACCCATGACTGTGCACCTATCCCATATATGTATGTATACATGTACGCATCAGAGAATGTATGTATTATCTGTCTCTACATAAGCTCTACCAGATTATCTTCAACGACAATGAAAGAACAACAAAAGGAAACCGAAAGAAGAAACAAATATATATATTTATTTTCGTCATTCTCCCTTTCCCTAAAACTATTTGGAAGACAATTTCTAAGGAAGCAGTATTGTGTTTAATTTAATACGCAAACCATCAAGATAAAATAGGGTAAAAGCAGGAAAGCGCGCCAAAAAGTTGAAAAGATTTCAGGCCCGCGAAAAGCGCGCAGCTCATTGGTCGGATTTCAAAATGGCGTGCGTTTAAAATGTTCACATTGAAACAAAATGCGAATTGAAGAATCAGCATATCACATGATATATTATATATTGAGTGATGAGTAAGAAAAAGAAAGAAGGTAAAAAGAAAAAGAGAGAAAGAAAAATTGAATGATGGTGCGAAGAAGACTAGCTTACACCTACGCGAGGTAATACATTGCGATCACAAGACGGTATCGAATATTAAAGCAATAAAGGGCGGTTAAGAAGAAGAAGAAGAAGAAGAAGAAGAAGAAGAAGAAGAAGAAGAAGAAGAAGAAGAAATGGTGGTGGTGGTGGTGGTGGAGGTGCTGGTGCTGGAAGTACTGTCAGAGGAAGAAAAGGAGGAAGAGGAGAAGGAAGAGAAGGAGAAGTAGCGTTACAGATGGTCGAGGACACTTGGCAACGTCGCTGGCGCGCGGGGACGAAGCCAGTTCGGGCCTTGATCATGGTGGCGCTTCATGCGAAGGGGGAAGGAAGCTGCATCGGCAGCGCCTCCATATTGTCGTCTCTTTCGTTCTCTTTTTCGTTATCTCTTGTCTCTGTCTGTGGTACACTAGCTCTTTCATGTAGGGAGAAAGAGCAGGAAGGTAGAAGCAAGGATTCCCGAGCCAAGCAAGTAAAAGAGAAAGAGAAAGAGAAAGAGAAAGAGATAGACTTGGTGATCGAAGGGGCATGAGGAGAGGCGCAGCAACACGAGTACTGAGAGAGTACTACGAGCAGCTCGACTCGTATACTCGTGATCTCTCTAGCGGGTGTCCCGGATTGATCGACGCCGTTCCGCCTACCGGGTGGTCCTTTTCTTCACCTCAGAGATCATTCTCCAAGATATGCCAGCTTCTATGTTAACTCGTCGTTACCTTAAAACTTATCGACGACGCTTCTTGTATCGTTATGGTCTTGTTATGGATAAACGCAAAATTAGTTTGCGTACATAAATTTGCAAATAATTTTCAATGTATATACTGATACTCGGGACAAGATGGTTATTGAAAGAAGTTGTCCTTCGATCGGAAAGAATAATTGCATTTCTTTTCAAAAAGAAGAGAAAATATTATGAGAATTTGAAAAACCCTGCGTTGGAGGTGCTGCTACCTAGAGAGAGATGCGGAAAGCGTTACGATACGATTATTTTCCGTGGCGGGAAAATGCCACTTGAAATACCGGAAGATAAAATGAGAACACGTTGCCCTGTGTTATGATCTTCGCGCTTGAATCGTGCAAAAAGTGGTCGTTAAGACGTTCACTGTTTGCAATGGTCTACCTTGCAAGATGTTAAAAAAGTAATTGGTTAATAACATCCGAGAGCGCTCCTGTCAAGCACAAGATTATTACCAGACTCAATCTATATACTTCGCGAATAAGCGCGGGCATTTTCGAAAAAATGATCATATACCGGAATAAATCGAATCTTTCGTTCCGTACACTCTCGCTGTTATCTTCCTTTAGAAAACACATCCTTTACATGTGTTTTCTTAAGTTTCTTATCTTATTTATTTAATTACATATACATTTACGCATTACACGGGCATCCCCCTCAATCACTTTTCAACGAGGTCAAGAGTACGTGCTCGTCGAATCGTTAAAAGAGTAGAAGAAGAAACCTCGAGGGATCCTGAGGACACCTCGTGTCTTGCGTTTCGTGTAAAAGCTTTTTACTCGGAGGTTATAAGGAGCTGTCCTTTCTATCGAGAAAAACGGTTTCTTGGACAAAGGAAATCCCAAGCATCCTTTCTCTCTCTCCCCCAGTAGACCCAGTATTCTCACAGAAAGATTTTGTGCGTATACAATTTGTATGCGTGTGTGAGAAAATCCAGTAGAAGAAATTTGGCCCTAGTTTCCTAAGGCAGAACTGCGCAATCGAACGCTTAGGTAGGAACGCAGGTAACGGCTTTAAGGAAGCTTCTTTAATTTCTCGTCCTTGCGAGCCACCCTGTGTGTATTGTGCACGATCAAACTATGCTAGCTTCCTAAGGAGAGGAGGCTAGGTAGACGTTAAACGAGTGTGTGTATGTGAGAGAGGAGAGAAATGGAAGGGTAAAGGAGTGTTGTTCACGCGCGCGCAAGGGAAGGCTTGCGTAGGGGTGGATCGCGGAGGTGGCAACGGTGGAGAGAGAAAAGGGAATCCGGCAAGAGGGGAAGGAAGAGGTTAAGGGAGAGGGGATCAGGCGCGACGTCGATGAGAAGGTCACGCAACGTAGTCGCCACAGTATTTAAATAATGTATTATTTCTATCTGGGCGCCTCCGTGAGTATCCTACAGCGCATAGCCGAAGTGGGGAGCGTGCCAGTCGATGGAGGAGAAGAAGAAAGCATCTCTGAGATCCGCGGACTCGAATTCCACTGTGTGCTCTCCTCGCTTCCTCCTCGCTCCCTCCACGCTCCTTCCACGCTCCTTCCTCGCTCCCTCCTCGCTCCTTCACTGCTGGTGCCAAGGGGAAACGAAAGAAAGTGAGAGATAAAACGATCGGAGAGAATCCAACGAAGAAAGGACACTTCTCTGGTTTATGGAAATAACTGGCTTCTTCTTGTTTCAGGAGTATTTTGACGATAACGTTGAAATCCTTGAAAGATTTTCCTATTGATAAACTTAATAGGCAAAACTCATAACGTAACAAGGATGATTTTACATGCATATCTAGAAGCATAGATAATTAGTATTATTATGTTTTTGCTGGAAGCTCATCTGCAGCAACAACGTCGACAATGATGTCGACAGTGGCGTCTACATACTCGTGAGTCAGACAGACAACAGTGATATACGTTTAAGACAATCCGTAAGGATTCTTTTCCGTGACTCGCCGCCGTCATCGTCATCTTGGAGGCCTCGAGCGGGGGTAGGTCTCATCGTAAAAGCCGCTTAGAAATCAGTGTGTGATGCAGAAACGCGCGATTTGTAGGCAGACGGGAGCATAAGCGATCGCATAAGTTCTACCCGTGTTAATACATGGATGCATACATACATACATATATTGCTTGGTTGCATGAACGTGAGAACACCGATCTTCCTGTCTTCTTATTTGTTCCGTTCCGTTCCGTTCCGTTCCGTTGTGTTGTGTTGTGTTGTGTTGTATTGCCTTTTCTTGGTTGGCAGCCTCGCCACGGCTACCATCACGTCGCTGGTGGTCACCGAAGCTTCGTGATACGCAACACAACATTCTTTAATCCTCGAACCTTTTATCTTAGGAAAGAGAAAACATTGTCAAAGTGTTTTTAATTTATCTTAGCTTGAGCATTTGCATTTGTAAATAATCCTAGGAAAGCCACAATCCTTTTTATCTGTTTAATCAATTGAAATAGTATAATTTCATAATCCATGTAACTATTAAATAGTTACAAACTAGTTAAATGTAATGAAGAATCGATGGAAGAAATAATAAAAAGACGGTAGCGATGGGAGAGAAAGTTAACGCTCTAAATGTCCAAGGAGAGTGAAAGATCCGTCCGTGAGAGTTGGAGTTCTCCTTATCTAGAAGAGAACCTAACCGAGCTAAACGTTCTCAAGGAAACAAAGTGGGAGTTCGTATTTCGCGGCTCACTACCCGCGTGGATCCACTTGTCAAGCGTCTCCGAATCGAAGCGTTCTTTATCCTTTCACTATGACGCATTGTCTCTCTATACTTAGGATGAAAGTTTAAGGAAAGGCGGTATCGCAGTCGACTGTATACTCTAATGTAATAACTTCCGGTATTTCAATCACCCGCAGTGTTCCATCAACGACGACAAGGTTTACGAACGACACAACGTAGTTGAGATACATAGGTTTAGCCAAGACTCGCAGTTATCTGAACGTTATCTAGATAATCGATTTCACCATCTGCAAACACTAGTGTTAACATTGATTGCAGAGGGTGATCAATACCCCGAGTAGAGAGGTACGGCTATCACTCGTGCCATAAGGGTTCTATTTTCCCTTGTGGAGGCGCAGAAAAGAGAGAGAGAGAGAGAGAGAGAGAAAGATATGGAGAAACAAGGGTGTTGAGGGTAGGGAAGAGAGAGAGGGTGGGTGGGTGAAGGGAGAAGAGCGCACGCCACGCCATGCCGTGCCACGCGACACGTGAACCTCCGCTAACAGTGGACAATGAAATTACTTCGGCGTGTATCGCACGGTATTGATCCATTCTCTCACCCTCTCTCTCTCTCTCTCTTGCTCACTTACTTTCTGCATCTCTCGCCTTCTCCATCTCTGCTTTCTCTATCTTCGTCTGGGTTAGGGTCTTGGTAGAATATTTTCTTTTAATACATTTTGTCTTTCATCTCTATATTGTCAAAGCGCTAAAACTTGTATTAGTAGCTTAAACGCAGCACATTTAATAGGTCAAATGCTAAAGAAATAAGAAGAGTATAAATGTATTGTCGCGATACTCGTGTGTATCGTCGATGTTTAATGGTGAAGAAGAAGAAAGAAAGAAACTGAAAACACCTACGCCTCTATATTATAACGTTCTGAATGATGAGGCAGTCTAGTTTATTAGCTTCGGGAGATGGTGCATTCTCTCCCGCTCGAACTGTGACCGCGCGCGTCTTGCATTGTAATACAAATTCCCTCTCCTCTCGGTTCAACCAATGGGAGATACTTCACGCTGATTTTGTGCTCAACTCGGTCGGTAAGGACGGTTCCGATTATTTAGGATCACCGCGGACAGGGCGCGCAAATGTGGCGCTAAAACAAAATTCTCGTGGTGGCGGCAATAGTATACGAGAGAAAGATAGTTTGCGCTGGCTTTATATTTGCGTGTGGCGTTTAAATAA
The DNA here is from genome assembly GCF_049000335.1 of Polistes dominula. NCBI lineage: Eukaryota > Metazoa > Arthropoda > Insecta > Hymenoptera > Vespidae > Polistes > Polistes dominula. The sequence goes on from NW_028300953.1 coordinate 78,406, forward strand.
AGTAGACTCGATTTATGTCACATCCGCTATCGGCGGGACCCATCGATCACGCGCGTTACACCGCGGCCGACGTTTATGTGACTCCACGGATTGGATTTATCGTACAAACGAATTCCAATCTACCTTTGGAATTGGTGCTGGAGTGACTTTTGAAAGCCCGATACGCTCTCCAGATAGATAAATTCTCGGCTCACGAATTCGCTTGATTCGACCAATGACACTCTATACATTCGAATGCGACTTCTTGTCTTTCTCTTCATTCTCTCTTTCTTTGACATTACGTTATACACAAGTTATCATCGATGTAAATTAATTACCCATACTCTGGGGAATCCCTTGAAGTATTGGCGTGTTTTCTTCGGGTTTACACCATTATACTAGATTGCATACTACTTTGGGATATTGTAGTGTCAAATAGTTTTCGAAAAAAAAAAGGGAAGGCTCACGGAGAGGATGTCGAAATTTAACGAGGACGCGCATGTAATGTAGTAGGTGTTTCTCCTTTGCACTGTGTCGTAATTTGTCGCGGGCGCACAAATTGCAAGTTGCGAGCGCACTGAGTAAGAAAGAGATGTATGATATGTATATATTTAAAATGTATGAGGTAGAGACGGTGGAGCAGGGTGCGCACAAACATACATCTCGTAGGTACGTACCAGAGGAGGTGGATAAGAGTAGATCTTGGAAATCCGTGTCGACTCTGAGAAAGAGAGAAGAAGAGACAGACGCCATAGCGGCACCTCGACCCAATACGACATGCGAGTATATCTTTGAGAAATAATTAGAAACCGATATGTACCACTACCGTGTTGACGGCTGTCACTGACTCTACGTAACACACTTTATATTCAGCATTCTCCAGACAAATCGAGGAGGTGGAGGACGAGAACGAAGACGAGTGTCTGGGTTGCTCTTTCTCGTAACGTTCCGTTATTCGGTGCGTTGACTTTCGCACCCAGACCCTGCCTTCTTTTACTTTGATTCTACAGTTTCAATTCTATATTTTCACCATAGCGATAAAATGAGTTATGACTTAGCTCATATGTATATCGCAAGGTGAACTTGGTTAAAAGAGATCGAAAGAAAGAAACATGCATCTCTTGGCTAGAATGATTTTTTATTTTGGTAGGTCGAATCGAACTCTCGAAAGAAAGGAGATGAAAAAAAGAGAAAAAAGAAGAAGAGCAGCAAGAGAGAGAGAGAGAGAGAGAGAGAGAGAGAGAGAGAGAAGGTTTCCGCTTGGATGCGGCAGGTGGTAGACTCGGGTAGTTGTCGGGATCGGGACTTGGTAGGACTCGAGCGATTATCGAGAGGCGTACGGCCCAGGCCGCTGAAAACGAGGAACAAGACCAAAAACTGTGCGTTCTCTGTGCGCCAGACAGACGGGGCCCATCCTTGTAGGTTTCATCTCGTTCGGGTTGCGTCCTGGCCCGACCCCGTAAGGCACATCGCCGTTCGGCAAAAGCTCCTACCAAAGAGAAAAATAAAAAATAAAAAAAAAAAAAAGAAAGAAAGAAAGAAAGAAAGAAAGAAAGATGGCGGACGCGTGGGAGAGAGAAAACGGTCGAAAGAAAAGGCAAACAAGGGAGATAAAGTCTGTTGAACGGTGATGAGTTTCGTGGAAGGAACTCGATGGTGTGAGTGGGACAAAATGAAAGAGAGACGGTAGGAAGAAGGGCCTTAATCCAAAAACGAAGGACTACCTTTTCAGCTCTTTCATCTCTCTTTTTCTCTTTCTCCCTAGGCATACTTTCAAAACGGTCTCAAGAAAAAGTCTTCGACACTAATCTTTGTTTTGAATACGTTAGGGGAGAGAAGAGACAAATTGATCACTTTGCTAATAAAAGTATCATGAGATATGTTTTTGAAAATGGAATACTTTGTGGATAGAGAAGTTAGTTACTTAGCTCATTTCGTCATAGAGGTAAACTGTGGAAAAACAAAGGACAGTCTGTAAAGAGATCGAATTTCTTAAAACTCGAAGGAAAGAGTGCGCCCGCGCGCGCACACTCTCTCGAGAAAGTCAGCGTAACGGAGCGAGCAACACCGCAATGCGTCCTCTTGCTCTTCCTCCCGTAGTGGTGTGGTGGTGGTGGTGGTGGTGGTGGTGGTGGTGGTATTGGTGGCGGCAAATATGTAATACGATATATGTACGTATGCGTCGCGCTCGCTCGCACAAGCTTTAGTCATGACACTAGTCATATGTACACGCATATGTACACGCATATACTCGCGCCTACTTGAAGAGTAAGTACAAAGGGGGCACGCCAATATAGTTTTAAAACGGAATCGAGCGAATGAAGGAGCGAATGAAGGAGCGAATGAACGAACGAACGAACGAACGAATGAACGAGCGAGCGAGCGAGCGAGCGAGCCGCCAGCGTTGAGAGGAAGGACAGAGGGGCAAGCAAAAGCGAGTCCCGGCGAGTAACAGTGGGCGACCCTGCTGCTGGCTGCCGACAGCATTCCTACAACACAACGCGCAACGCGACCCACACATCGCGCACAATACATAGCGTGTACGGAGCACGGCCAATGACGGATGAATACATTTCGGTTGCCCTTCCATAAACAACAATTTATCATCCCTCTCTTCCACTCAAATTTGTACTTTTCTTAAACCAACATTTACATTATGATGTCATTCTAAGAATCTAAGGGAAATGTACATTTTGCAATGATTATGATATTACTGACGTGGGTATATAAAACATAAGAAGAAGAATAATGATCATGTAGGAAGATAATCGGATAACTTGGTCTTTTGATAATCATTAGATTTTTGCTAAATTATAATAACCATGTAATGTACTGTCTTAAACTGACGCTAAAGGATCTCGAATAGACGAATGAATGAAAAGGGTCCCTCATGCCATTGATCCAATACTGGCGCGTGCGCGATAGGATGCATCTCGAGAAATCTTGGCGCAACGAACAAACACCGTAAGGTTGGCACTTTAATGCCGAGCAAATCGTACTTCCTCGCGGAAAGGCGTATCGATCGTGTGAGCCTCGCGATCCTGGCAAAATAAGTACGTAGAAAATGTCGGCCAGGCTTTCTTATTCGATGAAATAATTCAATGTGATATCATTTGTAGATACTGTATTCATTTGAAAACTAAGTGATATGTTTATATACAATTATCAGACAGCGACTAATAACAGAGGAATGATTAATTTAGGCATATTCGTTGGGCAATCAATCATCTTTTAAATGTTTATTTACATTAAATGATATCAGTTTAATTCGATGACGCGCAAACAATCCTGTTCTGTCCTCGAGCGATGGACGCGTCCAGTGGCACGAGCAGACGCGTTCGAACAGAAATATTCGGTGAGGTTCGAGGTAGATCGGGAAGAATCGTTAGGGATCGGCACAGCTGTGAGAGAGAGAGAGTTGTATTTCGTGCTCTGTAGTGGCGCGCGCGCGCGTGCGTGCGTGCGTGCGTGCGTGCGTCGTGCGTGCGTGCGTGCGTGCGTACGCGTGCGTGCGTCCGTGCGTGTCACCTGCGACTCTGTGCCACAGACACACGCACGTAGTCATGCATACAGAGAAGAGAGAAAAAGCAATACAGAGTCTTGCACAGGAGGATGCAGCGACCCCAAATAATAGACTGCTTTCAAATGACGCGAAGAGAGACGACGATGACGACGGCGGCGGTGGTGATGACGGTGGCGGTGACGATGGCGGTGACGATGGCGGTGACGGTGGCGTTATGATCGAACGGGAGTTAAAGCAGATCGTGGTTGTCAAGGCAACTCCCATTCTCGATGGACCACTTCCGGTTTCGACGCCCTCCTCCACTTGGTGTTGTTGTCGTCGTCGTCGTCGTCGTCGTCGTCGTTGTGTAGTTCGTCGTGGCCCGTGCCACGCGATACCTCCACCTCTCTACTCTGACCGCCCTTAACCGATTGGGAGAATCTATTCTTTCTCTTCCTCTCTCCCCCGAGTGAGAACTCTGCCATTGGACCGATGACAGCGACGACGACGACGACAACGACGACTGGCTCGGCCGGTGTTGTAGAGCCGCGTGAAAGGACGACGCCCGGGGAATTTGAACGGAAGGAAGCTTCTAGATCGATCCGTTTAACTTGCCGCTTAACCTCCTTGTACCTTTTTAACGTTATCGAATTCTTTCTGGTATCTCATCATTATCTTTGACACGTATACTAAGCTTTTGAAATTGTTGTTCAAAGAAATCCAAACTTAAATAACGCGGTTAGATACTTTCGATAGTTTTATGGTCCTTCGATTTTTCTATTCTCTTTCTTTCCTTTTTCTTCTTCATATCAATCAAAACGTTAATAGGTTAAGATTTCCAATAGCCGTTGCGTGTAACGATATCGAGCCTTTTCGTGGAAACGCGCTCGTCTAGACCGTCACGTGAGATCGTCCATTTTTCTTTGAAATGCATTAGAACCAAGCCATACTTTCATTCGTGCTCGGCGAAAGCGGTAAACTTTCGAATCAATGTGATGCTGTTTTAACATTGCTGCGTGCCAAAAGCTGATATGGGGATCGTAGAAAAGTATTTGTCTGTTAAGTAAACTATATGTTTGAAGAGTCAGTTAGGTTTGGATCTTAACTTTGAAGAAGTACTCGAGAGAAAATCTTAAAAATGACTAATAACATTTTCCCCTAGATTGGCATAACTGTGTCACTACTGACAGTCATTTGATTAAACCGTAAGGCTCACTCGAGAAAGAAAATAGATCAGTGAACGAGTGAATAAAGTACGGTAAATAAATAACGGTCGAGTTAGCCGAGTATAGAACGCGAGTATCTCCCACGAAAGTATATTCTACGAAGGAATTATTGAACCGATTAGATTTCAAATAAACAAATGAAAACGATATGGCCAAGTCTTTCTTCCCCCCTCTCTCTCTCTCTCTCTCTCTCTCTCTCTTTTTTTGTCTCTAATCGGTAAACGACATCGATGTTCGCTTGGTTGTTAGGAGGTTGGGCGAGCACGAGCGCAAGCACGAGAGAGCTCGTGCCGCGAGGGACCGTTTTGTCGGGTATTTGTTTGCCGAGCGCGTGAAGATGGGTCCGGCATAAGAAAATAGCCCCTCGTTCGCGCTCAACGCACGAGAGCGCGCACACACTGCCAAGTAGTAAAAGAGTGGGGCAGGGAGAGTAAAGGGATGCTACGTATGGTGGAGGTGGTGGTGGTGGTCGCCAGGGAGAGGGCTAGAAAGAGAGAGATCGCCGAGGTTGTTACCTGTTCGCACGGCCGCGATAATGCAGTCGAGTGCTCCTCTCGGAGCCCCCGTGTCAACGATCGCCGAACGGCCACGAATCTCAGCGTGCACTACGCCGTCTAAATGTTCCTTAAACCCACCTATTGTTTAATATCCATACCCTGTTGCCGTACACACACTTTCTCTCTTTCTTTTTGCTATTTTCAGCAAACTTAAATTCGTATTGATAGTTGCTCCGTTATACTTTCTTTATTTCCATCTCTTATGAGATCGAGTAGGAATGAAAGCGCGCACCTTTTGGATCAGCCTAATGGAACTGGAGCACTTACTGTTCGTGTGCTTTCTAAATCAAATGACAAAAAATGACAAAAAATGATCGGTAACGCACGAAAGACATCGTCCTCCTCTTCCTTCTCATTTTTCTCCTCGTTTTCCTCCTCGTCTTTCTCCTAAAGCCGCTTCGCTTGGCAATCGAGAGAAAGCAAAAGGAATTTCACATGCGCGATATATCTGTATGTATATATCCCCCGGAACACATTATTTTCCCTTCTCCGTTCGTCCACACCGTGTTGTGTGCTCGCGTCCACCTGCCGCCGTCTCCTCCTTGCCGCTTTGCACGCGATTTTCAGAAGCAAAAAGGCACACAATGTATATAAGTATACGTTAGTGCGTGCTCATCTTCGTACCTATACAGAAAGTCAATGCTTACATGCGTTCGTTCTTATTCATACATCTACCACATCTTCATCAAAGAAACACCACACGTTAGTTGGCGATGATTTTGCAGGATTCAATATTGCTCGAACATCTTGTTGGGTTCAAAATACTTTAACGTAATCTCAATTTTGATGATATTTTTATTAACACAATAAATATAATATATAAAATAAACAATTTCAGAGAGAGAGGATCATCTCATAATGCAAATTATTATGTACTGTATTATGCTAAGTATTTCATTATTATGTACAATTATATTAATGATTTATTTAGTAAATACCGGTGACTATGAACCCATGTAACTAGCGCGAGTTGAGAGAAACGAATTCCCACCGTAGCGTGGCGCTAGTGGTTATATCTTCTCGATAGTGTGTTCTATAATATAAGCAGAGTTGCGCTGTTGGTTCTTTCGTTCGTCGTCCTCCTCATCGTCTTGTCCGGTCAGTCTCGGGGACTCCCACCCGGTCCCTAAGTTTTTTAACATGCCCACCTACTACTACACTACTACTCTTTCTCTCTTTCTATCGAGTAATCCAAATGCATTCTTTTTCTTCTTCCCCCTTCTTTCCCACTTACTGTCTTTTTTTCTCTTTCTCTTTCTCTTTCTCTTTCTCTTTCTCTTTCTCTTTCTCTTTCTCCGCTTTCCTTCCCACCGTCCTCGTTGCTGGTTAGTTTTGTCTTTCTCTTTCTCTCCAACACACTCGGCGTATCTCCTACGTCGAGTTTTAAAGAGTGTGTCGTGCCAGCAGGGCATGAGTCGGGACAGTCAGGCAACGAGCTGCTACGTAACCGTGTGCCTTCCCTCGTCCAGTGTGTAGTTGGCCTTTTCTGTGTAGGTGTGCGCAAGCAATGCACTCCCTCTCAAGAGAAAGAGAGTAAAGTGAGTTCATTCCTTTTCTCTTTTTCTCTCTCTCTCTCTCTCTCTCTCTTTCTACCTACTCACTCCCATCCAATTCCTTCCTCTTTCCACCCTCTTACATGGGCTCCTCCCACCTCTCTCGCCTCTCGTCAACCTGCGGCTGCCCTTCCTCCCACTCGTTTTGTCCGAACGACCGGCGTTTCAGCGTTAGAGACCTTACATGCTTGGCATACCTGCAAACGAGCGCGTAAATCGACCGGTACGCGGCAATGCCAGCCACCGCCAAATCTTCTCTTACTTGTAGACCTAACTTTCTCCCTCTCGACGCCCCTTTTTTTCGATCATTTTCCGATTTTGTAATCATAGTCACAACAAATATTCTACATGTACAGTATACACAGTAAGTTGGCTGTTTGTGTATGCATAGTCGCGTGTACTACACTACAAGTTACGGATATGATGTCAGAGAGACAGAACAAGAGAGAGAAAGATATAGAGGAGGGAAGGAAGGTATCGATCGAATTAGACCGCCATGCCGCTCCCAACGGACAAAGGAGCGTCGGTCACAACGCGGATAAATTATTTTCACTCTGCATCTCCTCGAGGTCGCGTCGATTCAACGACCATGAATCATCCCACAAGCCGCGCCATGTGCGACTGTTATTCAGGGATCGTCTCATGGTCGACCGATTCAGATATCGTTTTCCCCTACCCTCTTCTCTTCTCTTCTCTTCTCTTCTCTTCTCTTCTCTTTCCACCTACGATCAACACTTTGGCCGCAAACTTTTACTTGCCTTTTTTTGTTTTTTTTATTCATTTTTATTAATGTGAAATAAGAAAAAAACAAAACCAAACCCAAGTACTTTCAGTTTTACACGAAATTATGGAACGTTCATCTCGGATTTATCAACGAGAGTGCGTTGACTCTCCCCTTTGGAATGAGCCAATAGTAAGCTGTAGAAGAATTGAAAATAATCTCGGGCATGTTGCCATCAAAAAAATAAATACAAAAGAGATGGCAAAGTTTGAGTAAATAAAGAAGAATAACTTTATCTTCTAGATTTAAGACTAGATGTCGTCATTCGTTGAAAGATACGTTCGCAATTGGACTTTGCTCTTACATTAGAGTTATTGGAAGAAATCGGTTGTTGGATAAGTTAAAATCTAACTTTTGTAAACGAGAATCTCGCGTGGTAGAGAGATTCGTGTTTGAGAACGCGAATAATTCTTTTAAAAGTCCCACTCGTAATCCTCTGTATAAGTTGGTATAGGCTTCTCGGCTCGACTGTTGGTGCGGATTGAAAAGGAGTCAATGATCCGGCTAAAAGTGCTTCTCAAACAAACATCGCACTGAACGGCGGGGATATAGTGTCGGATGGATTAGCCGTCGTCACCGTCACCGTCACCGTCACCGTCACCGTCACCGTCACCGTCACCGCTGCAACGACCAGTAGGCAGCCATGTCCGAGATTCCACCCCCTCTATCAAGGCGAGAGAGCGCCCACCTACACACTTCACTTCGCGATGAAAGAGTCATGAGCGAGAAATCACGAAACGGATCACCGGTTAACGAGCCACCTTACCCGTAAATAATACTTCAAGTCGCCACACTATTATACATACGCTATACAGATTTACTTACCACTACTAAACTCTAAAGTAAAACCACCCAAAAGAAAAAGGCAAAAAACAAATATATTTGTGAATACCTGAACTCAAGCACACGTTTCTTTCAAACTTGGCTAAGCTTCGAGTTATTATTACCGTCTATGGAGATGGGTTCGTCAGGCATCGAGAACCTGAGTGATTTATGCCATCGTCACAACTCTCCTCCTCCTCCTCCTCCTCCTCCTCCTGCCCCTCTTTGCTACGAGTCTTACTAGTTTGCGATACATGCATATACGTATGTATAAGGGAGTAGAAGAAAAAGAGAAAGACTATCTCTCAAAGTTTCTTGTTTCTCACGTATAGGTACGAGAACGTGTACGAGAGTAGATATCTTACGAGTACTCTGGAGAAGCAGAAAGGACGAACAAGAAAAAGAAAAAGAGCAAGAAAAAAACAAAGATAAAGAGAGGGGGCGGTTCGCTCGGAACGATCGGGATGCTAATTCGTTTTGCTCGCTTCCACGACTTCTTCGTCCTTTTCTGCGAATGCAGATCGTTGGCGGACTGCAGAACGCTGGAATGCGTTCTTCGTCTTCTCAGTGGTCGGGAGAACGACCGAGGGCGAAGGGATAAATGCGTTTTTATTAATAGGGTTTATGAGAGTGCGCTGTTCCATTCACGTTGTAACGTGATCGAAATAAGACCACGATGAGAATACCCCTAAGTACATCAAAGTGCACTCTTCTAATTAACCTTTTTATTTTCCTCGACATTTCACTTATATCCGATCGATAAAACATTATAGAATGTTTTTCGCAGGATGTAGGTATGTATGCATCTGAAATATAAGAAAGAATTTGCATCGTCTTTTTAAAAACTAATTGGTCCGAAGAAAAATAATGATTTTCCAATTCATATTATCCACAAATAATAGAGCAAGGAGACATTGTAAAACTCGACCTGGTTACCCAACCATCGAGCCACCTAAAACGAACCGAGTTTGAATATCCTGTCGAAGGAGGATTTCAATTTGTCGAAACGCAGATATTTTCTTTATAGGACATCGATCTCCCCATCTTGACATCGATTTCTCTTTTTTCCACCCAGTTGAAGAACATTTTCCCCCACTCTGTAAACCCCTCGCCTTCGCGGCCTTCCGCGGTCATCGCTGTGTAACAGCGTAGCCTATGTTCTCCAACTCCTCCTTCCTCTACAAACTGACAACTTAACAATAACGGATTTAACAGTGTTTTTTCCATTGACTTTGTATTGTCAGAAAACATAAATTTAGCTGGAAAGACTTCACAACTGTAGACATGGTAGACACCGTGGTCCTAGATTACGACAACAACAAGAGAGCGTTTCGTTTCACTTGGCGAGCAGACTCTGTTAAAGGTGCCGATCTGTCACCGTGCTGTTTGTGCTCTCTCTCTCTCTCTCTTTCTGCATCCATAAAAGCATACCACGGAATGAATGTTCTCTCTCTCTCTTTCTCTTTTTCTGGTAAGTGCGCGCGCGCGCTCACGCGAATGTTGAGTTTCGTGAGTATAGGACTCGGTAGGAGTAATAATCGTATACCGTTACTTCTTTCGAAAGGCCGTTGACTCAATTGCGCCCCGGATAAAAGAGGCGGTTCACGAGTCCTCCGTGAGCCTCGGCATGGCATATCTTGCTCATATTGTATTAAATGTGCTGTACATACAACGTGTATTAGCACATGTAGGGTAAACAGTACTACTATTGTCCATTAACATAGCAATCCAAGATATAACTTTAAATACCTATTAATAAGGATTTAGGGTACCAATCGATTTCACTTTCTTTTCATTGGATTTAATGTTTGTGCATATTTTTACATAAATGTCAGCTAAAGCTACTCTATATATTGCTTGGTTGCAACTTTGTCTTCATGAAAACATCCAAAAGGAGTGAAACTCTGTCGGGTTAGGTTTTGTTGTGTGCGATGGTGGTCTCCAGGTATGCCGTGTCTAAATTCATCCGTGATTCGTCGTCCTCCTGTGCCCGGACAGATATCTCTCACTCCGTAGCTCCTCTCCTCCGCGTTACCTCCATGACAAAGGCCGGTCAAACCTGCCTGACAACCTGTAAAATTCCTATGAATGAGCGCAACCTCTTCTTCTTCTTCTTCTTCTTCTTATTCCTCTTCTTCTTATTCTTCTTCTTCTTCTTCTTCTTCTTCTTATTCTTGTTGTTGTTCTTCTTCGTCGTCGTCGTCGTCGTCGTCGTCATCGTCGTTGTTGTCGTCTTCCTCCTCCTTTCTATATATATCTCTCTCTTTCTCTTCGTCTGGTCACCGAGCTCTCGCACGATCATGCGCGCGCGTGCTCAAGCTCGCTCTCCGACCTCGTCCGTTATTAAATTCCATGACCTCATGTGGAGTAGTCGAGATATCCTCGTGAAGGAAACAGCTTGAATATAGTCGATACTGAGCTGCCACGTGACACCTCGTTTGATCACTTATGTACTACGCAGGAATACCATAACGATCATCCTAATCGAGTGATATCATTCTTGAATAAAAACATTGAAACATTCTTCCAAATCAGCTAAACAACTACAAACATGCTTTCTCCTTCCAAACTAAGATTCTAATATCAATAATTACTATCATGTAGAAATGTACTCCCGAGGGATAAGAAAAAAAAAAAAAGAAACATTCCCACAGGTTAAGAGATTGATACCAAGCACGTAGCAATATCTAGATATACATCTATGTAGAGTTTCTTATGTAATATCAGCTTTCTATTTATATTGCGTATCGAGTTGAAATTTGACTAATAGAGAAACACGCCAAAAATTGTCATCAGTCGTTTTTGTTATTGCAACAGCAGTAGCAGCAGCAGCAGCAGCAGCAGCAGCAGCAGCCGATTAAAGAGAAGAAGGAATTGAAATGAAAAATAGGAAAAAAAGAAGAAGAAGAAAAAATGGCAAAATACTATAGAAGCGCGTCCGGCTTGGCGCGTAACGTTAAAGGAGGTCGTAAGTGAGCGTGCGCGAGCGCTCGCGCACGCTCGCCCTCGAGCAACGCGAGATTAGCCGAAGCGCGTCGAGAGCAAATACGGCACGTCGATCTTGAAGGTTGCAGTAGTCGGTGCGCGCTAATGCGCGCGACTACATCCGCGTGTCGTGGTGTTACGCGCGCGCAGGTGCGGGCGGCCCGATCGCTGCCATTCTTTTTTCAATTTCCAAGCTCTAACTATGAGTTCTCGGCGGCCTTGCGAGATGTCTCAATTTTCTTCACTTGGTATGCGATTGCTACTATGACTAAACCGATCCATACCTCTATATATATATATATATATATATATATATATATATGTACATACGAGCATATACGAGTATATTTATAAGTTATACTTACGTATTTCTTCTTACATGCCTAACTATTTTAACTGCAATAGCAATTCTTCGAAAATGTACATATATCCCTTCTTATTCGAATACATTGGTCGTTCCGTTCGCTCCTAAAACGATCTTGCCGACTTTCTACCACCAATAAGATCGGTAAGAGTCGGGCATATTCGCGAATCGGTTCGACTCGCGAGCGCAAGTAAGTAAGTAAGTACGCTTATAGGAGCTTTCTTTACCGTACTTAACCTCTTACCGGCACGGTTATTTAGTAATTTTACATCTTTCACCGAGAAAACTAATTATTGGTTATATAGGAAATGCACTCAACGAAGAAGTTAGATTCAAATCGTTCAGATTTATCGACTATTATCTTTAATGTTTCTTTGGAGAAGGTTAGAATAATACGACGCCATATTTTCTATATAGATATATTATTTCTTGATATCCTATTTTACATGTATTGTAATTAATTCGTAAATTTACAAGTATTTACGTATGTAAGTATTTACATATGTTAAACCGCGTGATTCAAGTAGAGAAAAATGAAAAGAAACAAAGTGAAAGTTCGCGGGCAACGTTGACGCGTTTCAAACGCATCGTAAGCGGCATATCGTATTGCGCCGACATATACGTAAGAAGAAAAGCGCGCGCACTTTGAGTACGGCGCAGTTAGGGCCGCTGGATCGAGATATATCAGATATAGAGCGTACATTATGATATCCGCCCACGCATTCTGCGTCACATAACGATGCGTCTTATGTGGCAACAATACTGCACTTATGTGACTGCACTTGGATACGAAAGCGCCATGGTCTCGCCTGGTGGTGAATTCTTCAATCATTCTTATTGCATTTGAAATTTGTGCTACCAATTAAACTTTTCCACTATTTTTTAACGAATACTTATATTTATTATAGTGTAGATTAATTGATCGTATTGGTATTTGTACAAATCCGCTTGGTTAGATTTAAAAATGAGATTGTACGAGTTAGAAGAGTGAACTCTGTGAACTGCAAGATGGCGGCGGACATGCGAATAGCCACGGTCTAAATGCAAAATCGTGCGCTGCATCGGAATGCATTGGATTGCTACGTACGTACGTACGTATGTACATATATACTACGCATAGCATCAATGCGTGCGTGGAAGCTTTAGCTTTAAAGAGAAACCGCAGGTCGTAGAGCAAGTAACGCGTAGTACCAGTGATACACACTATAAGTATACCTACCTAGAAGTAAGAAAGTGCATTTGAAAAGTATCGGCAAAGGCCGATTACTGGCGGGCAATTTGAACTTGAAAAGTAACGAAACGTTTGTAGAAGCATCGAGAAGTATATATCTTCATATATATATATATATGTATATAAATGTACATATATTCGAAGGTAACACGTACGAGTTTTGACCTCTCTCTTTCTTTCTGTTTAAAAAGAGAGTCGTGGGATTACGAGTCATAAAGGTAAAATCTTATGACTATCTTTGTTCCGTATGTGGACGTGAGGTATCAGCCCGTTGAGATCAAAACTTTCTTACTTAATCTCTTGCTTCCTACGTGATCCTTCTTTCTTTCGAACCCTCTCGTTTCTTTCTGCTGTTCTTACTAAATCCAAAGAAAGAGAAATAGAGATAGAGTTTACTTTATTATAAATAGGGTATTATAGTATAGAGGGTGTGTAGTAGACGACATATAATGTTTTGATTTCCATAGAGACTCTAGCGTTTGACGATGACGATCGCTTGCGTAAATCCATGGAAAGGAGAACGACGCGTTTGGTAATAAATGGTGATAGGATATAACAATGCGTGCGTTCAAGGCGACCGCTGTTTTCTATGCTCTCGCGCTTCAGCTATTCCTTCATTCCTTCCCTATCATCGGCACGATTTCTCTCTTTCGCGCGGAAATTAATATTGCACGCCATTAGCAATACTACTTTTACTCTTTCTCTTTCTCCTTCTCTCTTTAGATTTATCTAAATTTGTATGACGAACCAAATGAAGGTTTCCCATAGGCCACCAGATGAAATCCAGCTAAATGTTCGATGGCTAATGAACGACAATATACACTCATACGTATCTACTACGTGATCTTCGCTTACCGTCAACAAAGACCAATGACTTAACGAGATGGAAGAGGTGGAGGACTACGATCACGATGACGACGACGACGACGACGACGACGACGACTTTAGAATCGAGCGATAGAAGGTGCTCTCTCGAGGTCGCTGTCCACCCTGAGGTCACCCTCCTATACCCACCGACCGAACAATATCCGATGGGAACCCTTTAAGAAGGAGAGGAGGAATGGAGAAACAGAAAAAGAAAAAGAAAAAGAAAAAGAAACAGAAAGATACGTGTGTAAGTGAGTGAGATAGAGGAGAGGAAGAAGGAGAGGAAGAAGGAGAGGAAGAAGGAGAGAAAGAAGGAGAAGGAGAAAGAGAAGAGATGAGAAGCGCTAGCTGTTCACATTACCTTACTTACTATACGGGGTCAATGCCACCGCGTCCGTCCCGCGGCCCCACTTCACTTCACTTGGCTTCACTTGCCTTGCCTCTCTCTCCCCGACAACCCCCTTTCCGCTTCTCACCGGTCCTCCTCTCTTTACTCCTCACCTCTGGCCGCGTTGCTTTATCTCTCTCAGTTGCTCTCTCTCTCTCTCTCTCTCTCTCTCTCTCTATCTCTTTCTATCTCTGTCTTCTTTCCTGTTCCTCTCTCCTCCTCGCCCGCTACACAGCAGCCCCCAGCCCCTTCTCCTCGAGCTGCCCTACGTTCCTCCTCACCCACCCCCACCGAGAGAGCATTCTCATCGACCGTTTGCGTTGAAGAGAGACCAAGTCTTTCCTTCTTCTTCTTCTTCTTCTTCTTCTTTCTTCTTCCTCTTCTTCTTCTTCTTCTTCTTCTCCTTCTCTTATCTTGCTTTCTTGCTTTCTTTCTTCTTTCCTCTTCTTGAGACTTACTACTACTTCTCCCCACGTTCACGATTCTCTCTCTTTCTTTCCCTTTTCTCTTCCCTTTTCTCTTTTCTTTTCTCTTTTCTTTTCTCTTCTCTTTTCTCTTCTCTTTCTTTTATTTTCTTGTCTTTTTTCTTTTCCCTTCTCCCATACGAGTCTTATAAACTATTCCAAAAATTCGTACTGTTATTATTATCACTTAACCATTCCCAGCATCCAAAGGAGTAAAAGCGAGAAAGAAAGATAGCTGAGGGACAATGCGAGACTTTGTTCAGAGGCACGCAGAACACCCGTGCAGCACGTACTGAGTTTCTGATAGAGGGGAGGAAGACGTCGACATCGACGTCGACGACGACACAACGGCGACGCTAAGACGACGAAGACGACGAAGACGACGACGTCGACGATGAAGGCGACGACGGAGACGTCGTCTGGAGTCTCGGTGAACCCGTGCAACGAATCGATTTTACGAGAGTCTTTTTTTCCAGAGGGTGAAGAAGGAAGAGGATGGTTAAAACGAAATGGATGGGCTCGTTCTCTTTCTCTCTCTCTCTCTCTCTTTCTTTTGCATTTGATTCCACTGTGATTTCTTTCAATTCGGTTAACATCTTTGGATAAGTCCGTGAAAAATCAGGAAAACAAACTGCCTGGATGGATGAATCGAATGCCTTTATGTGGTTTTGTTTTTTTCTCTGTTTTTTTTTTTAATATCAAGGATTAATATCAAGGATTTATTGTATATTGTGACCGCCATGTTGTTAGAATTACGTTATGTGATTATTCCTATAATTAAGGAAACAATACATATTTTAAGATAAATATTATCGCAATAGATAATCTTAACAGAAATAAAAGCTTATTTCTACGAATTCTTAAGATTATTTTTATCTTTCGTATCCCCATTTATGGCATACATATTTATCTGTACTTGTTTTACTTTTAGTTTTAATCGCAAATGAAAATTGTTTAACGACGCATTGGGACGCGCCATGATATCGCGTTCGTAATAAAGCGTAGCGCACGAGCTACGAATGGCTTGCACGTATATTAATCCTCCGGCAACCTTCCACAAAGTAAATACAACGTGACCAATGTCAAGGCTAACGCTGCTACTCGCGCTGCCGTTCGCTGGCGCGCGTGTGCCGTCAGTGCAGCAGGCGCGCGCGCTCATTGCACAAATCAAAATAGGCTCTCTAGGCGTTATAGAAATAAACAAACTCCAACAACAATCAAAGAAAAATATTTTGTATTTTATTATAATTAACATTACATCGACAAATGTCTCTCTCTTTCTCTCTCTCTCTCTCTCTTGTTAGAAAATGTAAGAAGATTCTCCGTAGACGCGTTCGCATTCGCGCTCGCGCACGCGTCAAAACGGACATCGAACAAAGGATCGTTAACGCTTGTGCGCGCGTGCGCGCGTGCGCCTTTGTACGACTCTCTCCACTCCTCTTCTTTCTCATTCCTTAAGACGAAACCAATTTCATTGCGTTTCATTAAGATAACGCGTCCGCACGATCCAGCTAACGCCCGACCCGGTGTAGAAACTCGTAAAAGTGACTCGTACATCGAGCCGAGTGTTACGTTGTAACAATCACAGAGACTCGCTTTCACGGAAAGGAAATCATTCGTACCGATCGTAGTTAACTTTTCAGTATTTTACATAGAGCACATAGAGACCAGGGAAAGCTTTTGTAAGTTAGGAAATAATGAGGTGAAAGAAATTCATGTTTTTCACCGTTAGGCCCCTACTACTCTATTCATTATCGATATGAATTATATTGAGGAACTATTATAACTGTGAGAATGTTACAGGAATAATAAATGCTAATAATTATGCACCACATAAGAGGATATATACTTGAGATAGGGATGATTGAAGAGAGAAAAAAAAAGGTTAGTTAACAGATCGTACACTTCCGTCTTCCGTGAACGAGCCTCTCACCTCAACCTCATGCACACCCTCTCCTCAAGTTCTTTTTTGCCTAGAAGCAAAGTGGAACGGTAAGGCAACGAATACACAGTGTCAAAGGAACGCTGTGCACGGTGCCGACAAGTCGTTGTCGTTCCTCAGTCGTCGCGTATCTTTCTTGTCCTTCTTCTTCTTCTTCTTCTTCTTCTTCTTCCTCTTCTTCTCGTCGGTTCATCTTCGAGACGACGACGACGACGACGACGACAACGACGACGACGAAAATCCGTAAACTCTTCCAGGAAGTAGGAGCAACCGGGGATCATCGACCCTTCACGGCTATTTCAGTTATTTTGCAGCATGCAGCTATTTTAAATACATATTGTAGAGTAAAGAGAGAGATAGAGAGAAAGAGAAAAGATGGTGTGGAGGGGTTGATATTTATAGCCAGTCCCGTCGTCGACGTCCTCGTAGTCGACAGTCTTAACTCCTTGGTGAAATTTTTGGGAGACCACCCTTTCTCCCCCTTTCCACCCTTGTCTTGCCTCTCTCTCTCTCTCTCTCTCTCTCTCTCTCTCTCTCTCTCTTTCTATCACTCTCTTCACGTGGTCTCTGTTTAAGGAATTTCCTATGATTAGAATGAGTATTTCTATACTCTCACATGAGTTTTCAACTCTGCCTATATATGTGTCTAACAGGGAAAATAATTTACAAGTTTTATTTATCTATATAAATATATTTACTTAATAATTACAATATAATTGCAGCAAATGTTTCCACGTTGGATCGGAAGAAACCTGTAAAAATTGAATGATCTGCGTAATGAAATATGAAAAGAGCGTTGATTTTAAGTTGCTGGATCATCGTATAGCACATCTCTAAGTATTTTTCTCACGGCATCCCGTACTATACCGGTAAATGATTTTCGAACACACGTGACTTGGCAGAGATCATTGATCCGATCGAATCCGGACAATCGAGGAACCGGAACGGGTTGAAAGATCTATGTGCACGAGGCATTGATCCTTTCCATCGAAATCTGCTTATCCCTACATTCTAAAAGATATGTAATTGGTAAGAAGTATGTAACTGGTCAGTCATAGGGAAACACGATGAACATATGTAGTATATACGAGTACGTTGTTAATATCGTAGTTGTAGTTGTAGTCGTAGAAATTAGTGCAATTGACCGCGAACGTTAACCGGCAACTCGTCGCGGGACAATGCCCGCATACTCTATAAGTTTCAAACGGCCAGTGGTTCTGGTAAATTAAGACGGTATTATTTTCGAGTAACTCCGAGTGAATCGACATCTTCGGGGAAAGAAACCGGAGCGAGGAGTCAAAGCTAACAAGCTGGAATGTGCACGCAGCCGGACACCGCGGGTCACCGTTTCTTTGCGGTACCACGAGTAGAAAGGTGGATGCATGCGCGTCCTTATTTTACAGTGTCGTGCCTCTTCACGGCTACTCGCAATTCTATGTATATATATATATTTAAACGAACGTACAAATGCCGGTCCACGAAAAAAAAGCCTTAAAAGCCTTAAACTATTTTCTTAACGCAGAACATGCAATTCATTTCATAAAGGAAGGCAATAATCAGGGATTATTACTCTTTCGATAATATCTAGGGTTAAAATGGCGATTAGATAAGGTGCATCAATAAACACCCTAGTAGTCGTCGCCTGGAAATGAATTGCTTGGTCGGTAAAGTAATTCTCATATTATCCGACATACTATTAAAATCGAATTAACGATGTTGTAAAAACAAATTGTACGAATCAATTGAAATCTGTAAATGATCGTCTATTAGAAGAGTGCAAACACGAGTAGCATAATAAAAATAGTATTTGTGTGTGTGTGTGTGTGTGAATAGGTAACTCGAATTATTGGCAACGTTGCTTTTAGCTTTGCTGCTGTGTTCTACGATCGTCTCTAGAGCAGAGACCGAGTTGTAACCTCTATCTATCTATCTTTCTATCTATCTATCTATCTATCTCTGTCTTCTTTTTACTTCTTCCTTCCTATTTTCTTCTCTTTCTATTTAGATGTGCACGCGTGTATGTGTGTGTGTGTGTGTGTATACTCGTATATATACAGCTCTTCTACATGGATAAATGTTTCTTTTCTCTCTTTTCCCTCTCCCTTTTTCAAACTGACTCGTCCTTTCCCCCTAGCTCGTGCCCTTCTTGAACGAACTTAAGCCCAAGCTCGAACCTGCACCCCCAACGCTTTCTACTACTAGTGAAAGGTTTCTTCCCATCGCCGAGCCAATCTCTCACCACTCTTTTCCCTTTTCTCACCTCTCTCTCTCTCTCTCTCTCTCTCCCCCTCTCTCTTCCTCTTTTAGTAGGAAGCGACCCTTCTAGCCGAATATTTCCTTTTTTCCTTTCCTTCGATCCCCCCCCTACCCCTCAAATCACATTCTTCTTCTATTCGAAGGATTTTCTTCTTTTCTCTCTCTACGAACTATAGTATACTATATACATTTGTCCTTATTTACTACGTCTTGTATTTCTCAGCTCACTTTTTTTTTCCTTCCTCGATTTTTACCATTCCTATTTTGCTCTATCTCTCCCACATGTTTCAACATTCATTTCTCGGAAAAATTGGAAGATATTCGAATACGTATTTTAAGATGATCCGTAAATTTGTCTACTTCGTCGCTTTCACTTTTTCTCCCTCTCTCGTTTTCTTTTTTTCTTGCTTCTTGCTTCTTGCTTCTTGCTTTTCCATAGGACCCGTTGGACAATGAACCTAGGAGGCCCTTTTCGTCTTTTCTTCTACTACCAATGCACGCACACAATTATCTTCTCTTTCTATTTCTTGCCCAGCTGTGGAACATCGTGTTCTCCCAAACTATTTTAGCCTTGAATTTTTACAACCTATATAGCCTTGAAGTCTCAATAATGGTCAACAATATTGAATCTAAGCAGAGAGAACTTTTTCAAATAATACGTTGCTTATTTTCCAATAAAAGTTTCGTTTACTTTGAGGCATTAGATATCATCGGTTAAAACGCAGTTTATTTCAATAATTTACGAACGAAGCAGTGTTCGTAAGGTAAAGCGAGAGAGAGAGAGAGAGAGAGAGGGAGAGAGAGAGAGAGAAATGGCGTCCGCTTGAATGGACAGCTCGCGGCTTAACGAGAGGGGAAACAGATTGGTGGCGGAGTCTTTGAATCATCCCTCGTTGCTAAACATCCCCCTATTCGAACGTCAACGAGACGTTCTACACGGTATAAACTCGTGTTTGTCTAGCGGCTATATTTGGGTGAACCAAATCCAAAATCATAAGCGTGCACGCAAGTAAGCTCTTTCTCGTTGACTTTGTTAGGCTTGTAATAGAGATCTACGATGCTTTTCTTTCATTTTATTTAGGGAAAACCGCAATGACGTTTCTATTTCGATTAACGACATCGAGCTCGTAAATCTTTTCTCTTTTCTTCTTTCTTCCTCGACGTTAGTTGCATCAGATGGATGGATGGATGGATGGATGGATGGATGGATATCCGTCGATAGCAAGACTCTTACGTTAGCTACTAGTACTCAGCAAGGCTTTCTACTATAATCTTTGCATGTGTGTGTGTGTGTGCGTGCAGGCAAGTCGCGAGGGCGATACATGTACTTATACGGTAGGAAGTTATTCTTGACCCGTAATTTTAATAATATGTAATGTATCTCTCTTTTGCGATTCTACGCATTTTCATTTTCTTCGTAAGATTCTAAAACACGTTTGTACAAAATCGAGCTGGTTACTATTTGCACTGATACCAATAAACCTAAAAAAAAAAACTTGTTTTTCTTTTTCAATTAAATATTGCAGTTGTTGTTGCGCCAGCCTGCACATTTATTTAATTATTTATTTTAAAATATTTTTATTTTTCATTCTTTGTACACTTTAACGTTCTTTGTGCAGATCGATGGACTGTACCTGCAACACCAAAAAATAAAAACCGAATGAGAGAGAGAAAGAGAAAGAAAGAAATAAAGAAAAGAGAACTTGAAATATGATAACATTTACGACGTTCATGAAGGTCTTGCGAAACGTGGCTAGCGTTTTGAGGTATACCTACTACAAGAAAAGCGTTCATTCCCCGTTGCTCTCTTCGGCGAACGATAATTAACGATTTCCCAATCGCAACGTCCTATTGCTGAAATTTCTTCCACGCCTTGTTCACGACAGCGACGACGACAACGACGACGACAACGACGACAACGACGACGGTAAGTTTCTCGCAAATAATCTCATACCTTTTACCAATGTACACGTCGCATTTTTCGACCAACTCGTTGGGCTAAACAAAACCTAAGATTATTTATTATCAAATTCATCATCAATTTGTGTTTAGAGTAATTCAAGTAAATTATCTTATTATATAGTTGACTCAAGCATAATAGGTTCATGAGATATGATTAATCTGAAGATAGATTAACCTTTGGACTTGGATTTTGTATCTCTCGATTTTTCTATTTGGTGAGGCCAACACTGACCTTTGACACGTGGCTAAATGTAGGTGTGTCGAAGCGAGTGACACCTATTGCCCTTTCCCTTAGTAAAGGAAGCACACGTAGAACGCACCGTTGCATCTTCATGCATCGGTATGCGCCTGCGCGCGTGTCCTTCGAAGGTTAGACGAGCGAACGAGAAACCGACCGAGCGAGCGAGCGAGCGAACGAACGAACGACCGAACGAGTGATCATTATTTCTTCTTTTATTGCTGCTGATCCTGTTTCTTCTGTTATGATAATAAGAGCCAATTGTTTTCTACAAATCTATCCAACAAAAATCGTGAGTATTGAAAGAACATTATTTTGTTTATACACATAAATGAATATAAATAATTTTATTTATAATATAAATAATGAAGGAAATAAAAGAAAAGAAAAGAAAAGAAAAGAAAAGAAAATATAGTTTAGTTGAAGTACCTAGACCAGGAATATTAGGTTTACGCAAATCAACGTCACGTGATCAGCACTAGCAAAGCGATTAGCATTATAAAGCCGCGATAACATTTGTTGCAAATTGAGTTTACAGGAACGTTTATGCGAGTCGGGCTTATCGCGAACGAGCAATTGGAAAGCTCATGTAGTATATAACCTATCAAACTGCGAATACGATTATGTGTTTTATGTGTGGTGGGAGAGGGGGGGGGGTAGGTTTACAGGTGTGCGAGCTTCGACCATCGAAAGGATCGAAACTTATGAATAGAATGTTTCACACATACGAGTCATACACATAGGAGACAAAAAATGAGTTAATATTTTTAGTCGAGGTAATCGCGAGTACCTTTGCGACAAGCCTGCTAACGCAGCGGTTACTCTTACGAAAGACCGAAGCGTGCCGATAAGCGTTACTAACATGTGATTCTACTTACGTAATCGCTACTGCCACCTTTTTTACACGATATGACAAAAGAGAATCTACGAATGCATAATTAATGCGTTACGCTGCTTTACACTTGAGAACGAATGAAGATCTTACATTAGTCGATTCATGGATTCACTTCAATCTGACCTGAGTTGTTTTTGCTTTTTCTTTTTTGTTTTTTTTTGTTTTTTTTTTGTAAGCACCTAGGAGAAACTAAAAAAGGTCTAAAAGAGAAATCAACGTTTCTTCTTAGGACAAGGAAAAGGAAAAAGAAAAAGAAAAAGAGAAAGAGAGGGTTTAATGTAAGAGAGGAAATTGCAAAGAAAACTCGGATCGAGCGTAACCAGCCCCGAGTATCAAATCGCTACCAGCGAAAGACCATTTAAGGTCTCCTGCTATAAGCAATAGCACTCCGGTGATGAAACTTTATCTGCGATCTAGCTACGATCTAGCTACGATCTAGCTAAGATTAACGTATTAGAAGCTTTAGCCTCTCGACACTCGATATCGATTTCATCTATAATATGTTTTGAAAATGTTCAAATAGAACACAATTCATTCGAATAATCCTCCTCTTTCTTACTTTTCTTTTCTACTTTTCATTTCTTATGTTATTCATTATGTCATCAAAGTACACACGAATATCTAATCTGAATACCACCATGAACGCACCATGAAAATTTATCCTCGTAAGTTTTCCCTTTCTCCTTCTCTTCTCCCTTCTCTTCTCCCTTCTCTTCACCCTTCTCTTTTCATCTTGTTCCGTTCTTGTTCCGTTCCTGTTCCGTTCCTCTTCCGTTCTTGTTCCGTTCTCGAACACGTGATTCTAAAAATAAACACTGGTTTGACCAAAATCTAACTCAGGTAGAGGATATCCAAGTATTTTTCCTATTCTTCCTTTCATGGAATAAAAAAAGAACAAAAGGACTAACACATTTCAGCCTGGCATCATGTGGTGCCTTTTTACCAAGATTTAGATAAAACTATTTTTCAACAGATTCTTCATTCCAGTTTCAGAATATTTCCAAACGACCAAACCATAGCAACCATACGAAAAATAGTATTTCGTGAAGATTCTTCTTTTCCTTTTATCGTTTCTTTTATTTTTCTAAGCGATAAGAAGTAGGACTCGGAAGGAATGTTACCTAAATAAATAAAGCATAGATGTGTAAACTAATGTTGGAACGATTTTTCGTAGATTTTTCGTAGATTTTTCTAAAGTAAACAAGGAATTTTCTAGGAATTTACAATACGAGACTACTCAATCAATAACCGTTAACTTTCTTTTAATTTTAACTCCATTACATTTTCTATAGTTCATCTAATTAGAAATTGAAATGCAAGTCTAGAATTTTTCTCTAATATATTTTTCCTTCAGAAGGTTAGAACAATTTTTGCTGTGGTCAAGAATATTTATAGAAAAACAAAACAAAAAAAACAACAACAAAAAGAAAAAATTCCATGAAAAACTTATTCGTAGTTTTTTCCAAACATTCCTAGCTCCTAAATATCTGAGGACGAATTCCAATGAATAGAAGAGAGAAAGCTAGAAAACTAAGTATACAAAAGAAGAATACAATGTAAAGAAGGAAAGAAACACGATGACGCGCGTTCGGAAAAGAGAGATGACAATAGTGTCGCCTACTAGGCAGGAATTTATTCGTTGAACAAAGTGATGAAAAGACGAGCTCGACCCTTCCTTTCGATTTCCAAAGCAAACCGAACATAGCTACTACAAAGTGACTAAAGCTGTTTTGATATATACTTAATAGTAAACATTATTATTTGTTTATAAACTTATTACAGGATCATGAAGATGATTTTCATTAGTCTTGATTTTTTCTTCGTAATTTTTACGATATTTAAAGAAGTAAAAAAAAGGAAAAAAGGAAAAAACGAAAAAACGAACGAGAGACGATAGTTTTCCCTTCCACAAACCCTTTTCATACGAACCCTCCACCCTTACGCATTTATTCTCTCAATACATAATGGAGTCGGTCGATTGATACGCCAACGCTCGCACGAAGCTTCGTAAGTGCCGATTTCAATACGAGGGGATGATTACTATAGGGCATAAACGTTTCAAAGAAGCTACACGCAGTTTTTATTACCAACAACTATCGCATAAATATTTCCTTATCATTTTAAACGCTTCGTTAATTCATTATTATATATCATTAATTATATAATCTGCCGTCGAAGAATCCCAATAATTTGGGGTACATAGGCAAGAATTTCGGTTAAAGCCAATGACGACGTCGAATGTTTGATCAGAGAATGAGCAATGGCGATGGTGTCGCTAGTGTAGCCACCACGCAGAGGCGCGTATTATGAAACCTGAAAAAGTCTTCATTCAAATGATCCGACAAAAGTAAGTTGTAGTCTGTAGAAAGCTTTGTTCTTTGACCTGAGAATCCTATCTCCCCAAAGACTATCCCAACCAACACAAGGGTTGTACATAAGATCGATTGAGAAGCGTCATGAGTAAAGATAAAACGATATGGTGTGTGAGTTTTTAGGCGTAGGACGTACCAAGTGCACGCGTACCTAACTTGGTGCACGAGTTCCATAAATGCCACATGCACTTCGTCGATTTGGAAGGGATATGTATTTACGCATACACAAACATAGTCTCCTCCGGTAGCAACGCACCCATACTATGCTATTCCATCGGACGAAAACGGAAGACAGAGGACGTTCATGAAGAAGAGAAACGACGAGTGCGAGAGAGACAGATAGGAGTGAAACGACACAACGAAAGGCAGACAGGAAAACACCATGGATGGGAGTGAGTGAGCAAGAGAATGAGAATGAGAATGAGAATGAGAATGAGAATGAGAGAGAAAGATATATGGAGAAACGCGTTGCTTGAGGAGAAAACAGTGGTGGCGGACGGACATACTCTTCCTTCTCTTGTGTGGCTCCACCCACACGCCACCACCGGCGCAGTCGCCGAGTCTCACAATCTGGCAACAGTGGCTTGCTGCTATAACCGATATATTGTGGCTGTGGATTGAATGGAGGGGAACTAGCTCAGGTCAAACCTCCCCACCGGCACAACCCCTCATTCGGAGGAGCGACCCCTCCTTTCCATCTCTCTCTCCCTCTCTCTCTCTCTCTTTCCTTCTTTCTGACTCTTCACTCTTCTTAACCGTATACTACACAACTAGCAGTCTTTCTCCCTTCTTTCCCACACTTTATACACCCCTGTGTATAAAGCACAGCCTCCTCTCTTTTACTCTTTCTCTTGGTCTCTCCTTCTTCCTCTACTGCTCCATTAGCACTCGTAGGATGTACGTGAGAACTTGCGCGCGTGTGTGGGTGAGTGAGCGAATCACCCTTTTTCTCTCTCAGAACACTCTCCCCCACCAAAGTATATAAACTAGTGGTGGGGAGTGTCGTTGGGACACTACTACAAATAGATTTCAAACACTACTCAAATAGATACTCTGCCACTAGCAGTATCGACGTGCTTTCTGAACAGTGTGTAAGGGTGTATACGTGTGGGTGAAGTTAAAGGGGCAGAGGGGAAAGCAGTTGGGAAACTAAGGTGGGAGAAAGAAGGAGAGCGTGAATACGGTAAGCCCCCTCATCAGCCTCTCACTCTAGAGACAGTATTACTTTCAACCGTTTAGTGGGGGCCAATGCTACACCAGAGTATCGTGTAGTAGTCACTACAGTCGAACAGTCCAAGACAGACTTTGAAGAAGAACGCCAGGACACTTTCCTTCTCCCCAAACCACCTTGAATTTCGTCATCTTGGAATTCCTGCCAGACGATTACTAAAATGTTGTCTTTTTCGTTATTTCTCTAGTTTTTATTTAGTCTAGTTTTTAGTTCTTTTTGTCTTGCAACTTGTACAGATACCACATACTCTGCATCATAATTAATCATCGTCGATGATCTAATGATCATTCATTGTCATAACATTTCCTTCATTGATCCAATCTGTATGATGATCGTCATCGTTGGTACGTCCGCAACGGACTAAGCGTACAAATATCGCGATCGTTGGATATATTATAAATAAAGAGACGGGAAAGGTGGGAGAAGAAGAAGGAGTATGCAGAGGAGAGGAAAATAAAACAAAATCTCCACTATTTTTTAATGTTTCTTCTTTCATATAAAGTAATAAAACAAAATCGAAGAATTATTAACAATTTTAAGATCGTAGATAAGGTCTAATCGTGATTATAGAGTTGCGTTGTCGTCGTCGTCGTTGTCGTCGTCGCCGCCGCCGCCGCCGTTGTCATCGCGTAGGAAGCTGGTGCGCAAGGACGAAAAAGGGAAGTAGAGGGGGGAAGAAAAGGGTATTTCTCCGTCTTGAACTACTACTATATAGTAGTTGGGCGCGCGTGCACGTAGAAACCGAATAGGGTGCAGAGTGGGGGTTGAGAATTGACGACTACAGCGCCAGTGGTGATACGAAACGGACGAACGACAGAGGCAGCGTGGTAGTAGCGGTGGTGGAGTTGGTGGAGTTGGAGTAGTGGTATGGTGGTGGTGTTAGTGGTAGGTAGTAGTGGTGGTGGTGGCTGCCGGCAGGCAAGCAGGCAGGCAAGCAAGCAAGCAAGCATCAGAAGCGGACAGCCAACGGCAGTAGCTAAGAAGCAATCGCGCGTGAGGAGGTGCACACTCCGTATACGCTCTTATGACGAGAGGTGATGAATAGACGTCGCCGTACTTATTCTTATTCTTATTCTTCTTCTTCTTCTTCTACTCGTGTTGTTGTATTTATTGGTTTTAACGATCACCGGAATATTATTAAGAACAACGATATTAACGTTATTACGGAAATAATACAAAGTGATAATCGTCGTGCGCGTCGTCGTCGGCGTCGTCATCGTCATCAACAGCAACAACAACAACAACAACCACAGTGTAATAGTCAACGATGACGACAATCCTTCTCGCGGACAAATCGTCGTGTTCTCTTCGTAAGAAAATAGGAAATGCTTGTTTTTGTGCTCGATGGTGTGTTGACTAGTGTTGTCTCTTCTACATAAGAGAATAAAAAAAAAACAAGAGAAGAATTTCATCTTCTCTAAATCTTTATTACTATTATTACTGATACTACGACTATCACTGTTTTTGCTGCTCCTATTGTACCACATTGGATTATTATTCTAACAAATCTACACCTGGGAGTAGTTGTTATCTTCGTGCATCGTCTTCATCTTACAAGGATAATACGACGATCTCCTTATCATTCTTCCAGACACAACATTTAGTTAAAGGTAAGTTCTTTATTCTTAAGTGTGAACCTCAATTAAGCAAGGTTACTAATTTTTCTATCTCATATTTCTTCTGTTGTTTCTTCAACGTTACGTCTTCAACGTCAAGTTTTTGAACGACGCGCGCTTTTCACTCAGCGCGTTATTTGTTCTCTCTCTCTCTCTCTCTCTCTCTGTTGCACCGTTTCTTCCTTTGGTTCTTTCGCCGAGCTTTCAAATTCGCGCGGTTTTACGCGTACATGCATCATGTGTGCACCACACGTACACACACTCTCTCTTTCTCTTATCCTTTAAGGAATAAAATGAAATATTTATTAATTCATTTTTTGCACCAATCATTTTGTACAGGATCGAATCTGTAAAAGAATATTTTAGTTGATAAAATAATATAATAAAAATGTGAATCACATTAATCGATTGTAATAATAATCACTAAGTGATCACTAAGTGAAGCATGGCTTACCACAACGTGCCGCTGCTAACATTTAGCAACACTCGTAATGTTATAAAAGAGAAAGATAGAGTCTATAAAGTTGGAACGCGCGCGACGAATACAACTCGTTTGCGTGTTCTCGACTCGGTTAGACTACTATTAACCACCACCGAAAGATGTGTTATAAACCATGAAAAAGGAAGGATATATAGTACCTTCTATCTTTGTGTTTTCTCTCGTGCCGAAAGACTCTATAAATCCGTCAGAAGGTTTATACTGAATGAAGGGAACTCTATAAACGAGTATAGAGAGAGAGAGAGAGAGAGAGACACGTCCAGTAAAGAAAAGGATCGCACAAATCCATCACTTTGACTTTTTCTATTCCACCTCTTGCGTTATCACTGGTGCCATTATCTTCACTCACTGTCTGTACATTTGTTTGTTTGTATATAATAAATATACGCGAAACATAGTTATGGTAAAATCCAAAAGGATTTCAATGGAATTCTTGTAGAATAGTATGTACAATAGTACTAGGCATATATGTACTATGATTCATAGCCATAGTAAAAGAAATAACTCGTGTGTTTAAACTCGACTTGTATCGATATACAAAGCGATATACAAAGCGATATACAAAGCGGGTTGTTTGAACTCTTGGAGAGGTACCCCGTAACGACGACTCGCCGCCTACTGCATACGCTATCTCAATTATTCATATGACCGAGGACGAAGCTCGCCGACTTATTTCTATTTTTCCGATATATTGACGTGACGTAGGAGTATTGTCTCTCTCCCTCTCTGTCATCTTCTTGTTTTTATGTTGGATTTGTAAGAGTAACCAGGATGATGGCGCATTACAACAAGGGTGTATCTTCTTGGAATAAGAAAAGATAAGTTTCAAGGTTGAATGGTATTGTTGCTATCATGAAAATCAAACAGCTTGGTTATATCTGTCGATCCTAATGGAAATTCATCGACGTCTATCGTGTTTAATTCCTCGAACGAGCGATAAGACTTTAGCTTCGAGGTGTTACTCCTATCGGTCACGCGCCCACGATATAATCGTTACGTTGTCGTTCGGTCATAATTGGCGTTTTAACTCTCTCTCCCTCGTTCATTCTTTTTCTATGTTATCTGCCGAATAAAAAGAAATACAAAAGGTACTACGCTTACTTGACTAAAGGAATAAATAATATTCGAGAATGACGAACAAAGCCAATCTCTTAATGTAGAAAAACTTTCAAAGATTATCTCGACGATATCGACATGTAGGATTAAATTTAACTTCACCACGCTTATCAAGCAATACGGAATACATTCATACACACATGCATACTTTTTAATACAACATGTTTCACCAAACTTATTCTCCGACAATCGGCGAGTTTCATTTTGTTATTGTCGATGTAAAAATAACAAAGTTGAATTCGGCGAAATGTTGCCGAATTCAACTTTGTAAACAGTTCTTTGTCCGATAGCGTGTACCTTATTACTAACTTTCCTGCTAAGTAAGCCTAAAAAACGCGACTAACATTACTACTACTACTACTACTATTATACTGTAGTAGTAGTAGTAGTAGTAGACATTGGAATCCCTTGACATTTACGAACCACAAATATTATTCCAAGCCTGCGTCCTTGCCGAACGAATTACCAGCTCCTTCATCACGTTTCCATCTTATTTATCCATATCTTCTTACTTGGTATATAGCACCCTTTTATAACAGCCAATAAAGAGCGATCTCGTTAACGATTCAGCAATCGATAATGCGGATATTTTGATGGCTTCTAATTTGTAATGAAATGATCGAATAAATAGAGGAAGAAATAGTGAGGGAAAGAAAGTAAGGATTTGTCTGTCTCTATGTTGTATTGGTGTTTGTTGGGTCTCCTCTGTAAGAATCAGGACAATGCGTCGTTCCGTAATCTTTCTCTCTCTTTCTTTGTACGTGGGAACGATCCTTTTCTTTCTGGGATCGACGCACCAGGTCTCTCGTTTCTAGTCACTCCCCGCTCTCTTTGTGGTGCTCTAGCTGCTGCTAGTCGAGGTCCAGTGCTACTTATTCGAACACCGCCGAAGCTTTCACTCGAATGTTTGCTTGCTTGCCCGTACAGAGACATATTGCTAAGAACAGTTCACATATATGTATGTATGTGTATAAAGAAGAGGTGTATATTTCTCTTGATTGAACTTATCTCTCTTTTCGTTCCGCAGACGCGATTCGAATTATTGCAGTTATTGCAGTTAGCTGTAGAGTTGTTCTCTCTCTCTCTCTCTCTCTCTCTCTCCCTCTCTCTCTCTTATTCGTTATTACAGCGCAGCTACGATTTTGTTGAAAGCCTTCTAATCTCTATACAGGCCTCTCCTCGCGCTGATGGCACAATATCAGAAATAGGTTTGTTAAAATAAGCGTACACTCGATCGCGCATACCGTGCTTCTCCCAGGGACGTATTACGAGTCGAGGTGGGAGGGAGGAGGAAGGGAGGGAGGAGGAAGGGAGGCTGGCCACACTCATCTTAGAGATATACCTTTATACTCCTATATAATATAGCAATATTTTATGTATTGGAATTGGTTGGGTCGAGGGAGAGACGTGGGAGAGACGAGGGAGAGACGAGGGAGAGACGAGGGAGAGACGAGGGAGAGACGAGGGAGAGCTGTGCACGCTTTTGCCCTTATCCTCGCGTAGTATACAATCGTGTGTGTATCGATTCGTAATCGATAACGAGATTACAATTTATTCTTTCTCTTTATTGTTTATTTCCTACAACAACAAGCGTTTTTAGTTTCTATTTCAAAGATTAGATGTGATTTGAATGCTTGATAAAGATAACTCTAAATCGTAGTTGTGTTGTTGGTTGTTGTAAAGTTAACAAATTCCTGTATGGCCATTTGACTTTTGTGATGATGATAATGATGATCATTATGATTATTCGTTTAAAGGTATATCAAAGAGCAAGGAGACAAGGTTTTCGTACGCTGCTATTTACCAAATTGGCAAATATCATTGAGTGGGGAATATATCGTCATCTCTTGATTGCGCACTTTTCTTTCTCTCGTACTGCTGGTAAGCGTGGTTACTTATTTGTCAAGGACGAGAGAGCACATAACCGGCACGAATACCTCAAAACCGAAGAGAAGAATTATGTCAAACTGGCCAGAAGCAGCAGCAGCAGCAGCAGCACATTATAAATTCACCTTGATAAACCCGCTGGCACGTATATAGGAAATCGCGCGGCGCGTATGTTGAATTTTGTATTTTATCTCCACACGTGTACGCGAGATAAACGCGTTCGTGTTTGTTTTTCTTTTTTAACCAAAAAACTATACACATTAGGAAAAATTGTTTGATATCTACAAGGAGAAGGAAGAAAAGAATACGCGTGAGAAAACAATAACGATATCTATCGATCTTGGATACGGTTAAATTTCTCAGTAGATTCCATCGACGTGCGATAGCCTATTTACGGATACACACCCGTACCGTTTCTATTTTTGATTCTTCACGACGATAATACACTCTCTCACTACTTACATGAATATCTACGAATAAGCTCGCGAAATCTTTCTCTCGATAACTAACGGTAAAATACAATTAACAATTTGTTTAAAAAAATTGCTCGCAAGAAATGAAGGAAGTGTAAACGACGTTTAGGTATTTTATATTATCTAGGAAGAAAAAGGACAATTCTTTAGCAATTGGTTGTGTTACGCAAAAATGAAAGAAACATGGATTCCAACATTATTTCTTATCCAGTACGACGAAATAATCTGTCTTGTCTTGTGTCGAGGTTTGCATTACGAAATGATTTGTTTTTCTGGTTTAAAAGAGAAGGAAGACTCGGTTATTCTTTCGTTCGTGATAGTGTGCGTCGTTGACATCGTCATCGTTGTTTCAACTCCTCCCCTCCTCCAGTTCTTTCATCGTAACATCGACGACGACGACACGACGACGACTACTACTACTAGGCGACAATAGAAGACAACCTTCGTACATTATATTCCCACGTGCGCGTTCAAGGTGAAGCATAATTAAATTTTCATAATTGCCATGTCGTTGCATAATAAACCATACGCACGAACGGTTAGAACGAATTCGAAAGAAGCGCTTTACGGCTAAGGGCGCCTTCCAATTGGTCGATCACTTGGCAACCGGGTAAACGTGCGCGCGTGGCAACTTTGAATAAAAGAAATTCAAGTGTGTAGTATTATGTTGACGATGTCTGTTAGTCAGCCAGGTAAAGGTAGCCAGGCTAAAGGAGGAGGTAACCATCGAAGCTAAGCAACCAAGCAACGAAGCAACCAAGCAACCCACCCCTACTCTTACTCATTCACACCGCGTGTGTGTATTAAACCGCGACATTAGTGCGCAGACTCAAACAACGCGCGTTTTATGACCGTTTAACGACTCTCTTTCCGCGATCTATAGTAGGAACGTAAAATCACTGATCTTATTTCAACTTGAAAAGATTGCGCGATCCTACAAGCGACTTATTTCAAAGACAATGTTTTCTCATTTTTTAATAAAAATAAAATAAAATAAAAAAGCATGCATTAAGTAAAGAAACGTAAGGTAAGGTAAAGTAGTTGTCATCGTTGTCGTTTTTCTTGAGTACGCATGTAGGAACGATTTGCCGCAGGCGATCGCGCGTAGCAAGGTCGAGTCTCACCTGATCCGTGAAGACCGTCTATCAGCTGTCATAATACTTGGTCGCACGCTTACCCGTCAGAATTGTTGATCATCCGCCGCCGTTGAGCTTCGTTCGGTTCGTTTGGTTCGTTCTTCATTCCTTGGGTTAAACACGTTGAGAATGTAGAACACGTCGACATACAAATTCTCTAAGAAAGAACGACGATGTTATCTCCTATCGCGAGTTTCTTATCGTAACCCAACTGAATTCTTTTTTTAAATGTTTTAGATATCCTACTACATTCGGGACAACAACAACAACAACAAAAAAAAACAAAAAAAAAGAATAAAAATCGGCTAGTCGGCTAGGACTTCCTTTTTAGAACCTAGTTGAAAAATGTGATTCGAAATAAAAGATAAAAAGTATATTTATTATTCCTACGTCCACGAGATGAAAAGATGTTTGATTTCAACGTTTACGTTAGGCTTAATCAAGAAATCATCGTGAACTGAATTCATCATTCCTCTTGAAGAATAACGATCTTATTGTTAAAAGAGATAATCGGTTGAAAATAATTTCTATTCGATATTCGCGCGCTTAGTCATTCGTCAGCGATGCGCGATCATCATCGATTTCCTTGCAGGATTGTACCTTCTTCTTTTCTATCGATCTCTTCTAACGACAACCTTGACACATATAGACTCATACTTATTTTCTTATTCCACATTATCGTCCGGCAATCATATCAAGCGTACGACACTTGCATTTTCGTATTAACAGGAAACGAGCTTTTATTTAGCTACTTTGCACTTAAACTTTCTTGTTTCTCTTTCTTTGCATAAATGCGTGGAAACTATCAAAAAGTATGGAACTGGGTACCCATCTCTGAACATAAAGAGACAAAGTTAATCCGATTAAACTCTCTTGATCTTTAACATGATCTTAAAAGAGAAGATCAATCAAGATATTCTGACAATGTGATAGAAAAATACAATTTTTGTGCAATTTCTTTGAAGAAAAGTAGGAACCCTTAAGAATTGTGTCCTTCTTCCTCTTGAAGAGTTTAGTTTGTTTTGTTTTGTTTAGTTTCCTCTCCTCTCCTCTCCTTTCCTTTCCTTTCCTTTCCTTTTAGGGGTCGATTTAACGACAATTTAACGCGGATGATTTGAATTTGTTTTCACGCCCATAAAAGGTCGGACAAAGAATCATTGTTCCGTGTCACTCTTGCTTGTCTCTCTGTCTTTATTTTGTGGAACGGTACAGGATAGATATATGTTGCTGTAAGAGACAGAACGTTGAATCGAGTGATATTTATGTAACGGTCAAAGGGGTTAAGCGTTCTGGGAAAGTTTCCAGAGCAACGATTGGTCGACGGCTTCCGCGATTTCGTCATCGACCAATCAACGCCCCGCGAATACAACTTTCTCCGAATCCTCCGACAGGACGAAACTTATTTACTTAACTTCTTTTGTTTTTTTCTTTTTTTTTTTTTCTTACACACACAGTATATATAACGACGAAGCGCATAATCATAGATATTGGTTGAAGAAACTTGGTTTCTTTGTAAATGAATTTTCTCTGTAGAAAAAGAAAGAAAATGCACTCGTTACAAGCACCTGACACACGAGATTGGCTTGCAGCCAAGTATATGGATCTCTCGGCATTGTTCTAAAAAGCATTTCGAAACTTACCGATATAACATTTCGGTTTGTTATACTTACGTATTTTCAGTGACACAGAAATCGATTGACCATAGGGACGCGGGTATGGAGGCAACCCTCTGAATCATTGATCAATTGCTTCCGTCATATTTCGGGACGTTCAGCTGAAACACAAGGAAGAGTATCGTTCATTTTTTATTATTCCTCTTCCACCCCTTCACCCTCTGCAATATGAATTATTATTAATTACTTTTCTTTTCTTTTCTTTTCTTTTCTTTCCTTTTCTGTTTTCGTTTTTTATCGCATTCACTTGCACGTTTTCCAATAAAATTTCGAAATGTTATCGGCAACTAATTTTTAAACGAAACGTAACGTTCTTACTTACGTGCATACATTTAAATTATCGTAAATTTAGCCTTCTTCCTACTTTAAGGTCGGTAATATCTTGATAAAGATAAAATACCGGAAGTTTTCCATGTAATCCTTCCATAATGGATACACGATTTGATTAATCAGCCAATCCGTTTCCTCGATACCTAAGTTTGTACAAAGATAAAGCACGCTTGTGAGTGGTTTGCTTGTTTTTAAAGTATGTTTTAAGTATATGTGTTTGTGTGTGTGTGTTTGTGTATGTGTCGAGACGTCACGTTGAGCATTTTTTATTCGCCTGAACGAACAAAGATGTCGTAATCATGTCGACAGGAAAGCAACTCAAAGAACGGTAAAGCTTCGATGCATTCATTCGTTTGATTCTTATTGCTTATCGTAGAAAACTAAACTTTTTACCTTATTGACGTTTTAATCGATCAGTAGTAGTGGGTTAACGTTAATATTATTGTCAAAGATTCAAAGATCCAAAAAAATTTGGATCGGATCATTGCTGATTCCAGTCATAAAATAACAGAAATATGTGTGTGCATGAACATGTTTCTACATGTCATAATTATTAGGTCGTCTCAGAATTGTTTTAGAATCAGACTATGATCCTTATATAATGACAATACTATGTAAACCGTGACATTATATAATCTATTTGTTCTGTTATTATGCTTATTATGAATGTCCACCAATGATGACGACTACGACGTCGATGGAAATCCTTGCAAATGCAAGAGGAATCTGAATAATCCTAAAGAATCCTATCCTATCCTATCCTATCCTATCCTATCCTATCCTATCCTTTTCGATGCTTCAAATATTTCAATTCGAAGCTGGTTCATCTTTAATCAATAAGAAAAAAGAAAAGGAAGAGTAGGATTAGATTACAAGAAGGATGTTTCTTTTTTTTGTGTTTCATTGAAAAGCGGAAGGAATGTTAGAGTACTGCGGTCATCGTCGTCGTAGTTTAAGGTAGTGGTAAGGTGGTGGTGGTAGTAGCTCTCCGTCAAAATTTTCGCCTCTTTATCTGCCAGAAGCAGATGTTATTTCCGTTCTTACGCGCGACTAACCTTATGGGACACACGTGTCACACACCACTGTATATCTATATACAACGCTACGATTTTAAATATATGATCAAACGTTATTACTACATTATCGAATCGTTTCTATTCGATTATGCATACTTCAATATTATATAATTAGTTAAACCAACAACAACAACAACAACAACAACAACAAACATTGACATATTTTACAATACGAAAGATTAATTGATTCAATTATCATGGAAGTATTCATTTTCAAATTCACCGCAACTACATTCCTATTTTCTAAACATAAATGAATATATAAATACATGTTCGTCGTGATACATATATACATATATACATATATACATATGTGAATACGTAAGTTATATACATGCTAGAGAGATCGACGTTCGAATTATTCTACCGTGAAAGAAGGAAGGAAGATAATGCGATAAAATAAAAGGATACTTGTGCGCTTGCGCTGATAATAAACGTTCAGTGACGTTTATCGTATTAGAGAAGCGTTTGTTAAAGCAACGAATCGTCAGAGTTCTTCACACATACACGCGTACATAAGTTCGTTATCGGTGTTTAATACGTGCGTCGCGATTAAAGTTCATCGATTGTCGTCGTCGTCGTAGTCGTCGTAGTCGTCGTCGTAGTCGTCGTCTTATTCTAGCCATTTAAAAAGAAAAAAAAAAGAAAAAACTAACTCATAAAACGATCATCATTTGTATATAAGAATGTTTGTCAATTTCTCTTAAAATTTATGATGATTTTCTAATAAGTAGATTTTCGAATGGTTGGATAAATATGAGTTACCTTCTTCGTGTATGCGTAGACGACGATTTATTTGTAGTTTGTCGTCGTTGTGTGTTGTGTCGAGGCCACCGACAGCAAAGATGTGTTGTACAATCGTACATGATCTCTCACATGTGCATGAACGGCGCGTACACGCTCGCGCACACTCCTTCCTGCGGTTCACACTGTCACTGGCGACCTTTCGAACGGCGCGAAAAAAATCTATCCCGGTTGCCACCTCGAAATGCCACGAGTATTTGTTGCGAATGACAGAATCCTCTCAACTCTTGAAAGACTTTAAAAGTGAAAGAGAGAAATAGAGTTGATCGAAAGTTAGCAGCAGCAGCAGCAGCAGCAGCAGCAGCAATAGCAACGACAGGTACAAAGGAATCGAATGGTTAGAGATATACCTACCTAATCTCTCTTTGGTCTTTGTAAAAGGACGATATCTTTTTCCTATATTGATTCTTTCTACATCTTGACAAGTAAAATGGCGACGCAAGTCAATAAGACTATCCTTAGTGTTGCATACATTTATATTTTACATTTTTGTTTCTGTTTTTGCATATAATACTATAGTTTTTAGAGAGAGAGAGAGAGAGAGAGAGAGAAGAAGAAGAATACAAAAGCTCGTAAACGTTCGTTCCTAGGTAGGCACCTGCGGTTAAGCGCTTGTTTTCTCAGGAGTGAGTTGAGTATATTTACGTACGTATTGTTACTTGTGTAAGAAACACAGAGAGAGGGAGAGAAGCTAACCTGCGGAATGTGTTGTACAGGAAAATAATAACATGGATCTTCTCGATCTTTGATGAGTTAGAACATACCATGATGTGATTTCAAGCTAAGAGTAGGGAGACGAGATGTCGAATGTATTATTGCATTGTGTGTGCAAAATTCCAAAATCTTCTAAATTAGAGTATTCAAATCGTTCATATCTTTAGACCGGTTATCTTAATCTATGGTAACAAGTAAAAAGGGGTGTAAATCGTGCATAAAAAAGTTATTATTATTATTATTATTATTGTTATTATTATTGTTATTATTATATGGCTCTCGTATCGATGCACTCATTGTTAGGACACGTGTCGTCGTCGCCTCGCGCGATTCCAGTTACGGACATAACCGGTTTTAAGAAGGAGGCACTCCCGATTTCCATATTGACCGAGCACTGTTTCTCTCCTTTACTCGGCGACGAATCTCAACCCGTCTGCTCTCCTCCTCCTCCTCCTCCTCCTCCTCCTCCACCTCCTTCGCAAAAATAAAATGAAAAAAATGTCTTTTGTCTCCAGGATGCACACACATGCATCCAAAAATAACGATATAACGATGGAGGAGGAGATCAAAGCCCCCCTGCACAAAAGTGTCGATCCTGGATCGCTTTCGTGGCACGGAACGCGCGACCTCGGAACGACCAACACTCTTGTTTACGTGTCGCGAATCCTCCTTTCCATCCACCTTCTTCTTCTTCATCTCTTTCTCCATGAGTTGTGTGTCCTGATTTTAGTGTGAAGTCTTGCGATCGGCATCCGCCGCCGCCGCCGCCACCGCGTTCCCTCTCATCATCACCCATGAGGAGGAGCACGCGCTCACGTCCGCCTGCTGCCTCTCCCTCCCACTCTCTCCCACTCTCTCCCACTCTCTTTCTTTCTTTCTTTCTTTCTTTCTTTCTGTTCGCGTGGCTAACGCCGATCTTAACCGAACTCCTCCGAGAGACACGGCTATTATATATTGTGTCGGCCGTGAAAGAACAGAGAGAATCCATTTTATAAATCTCCTGAAACACGTATCTCTCCAATTTTCTCTCTTTCGATCTTTGTTATTTTAACAAGGGAAAATCACTTTGAAAGTATCAATAGTAGTAAATACTAATATGTATATATGTATGTGCAGGCAGGTAATATACACACATAGTAGGATATAACGTGTAGAGATTCCTATTTCGAGAAATCTCGAACTCTCGAAAATTGGAACGAAAGGAAGAATCCGTGTGCGCTTCTCTCTCTCTCTCTCTCTCGTAGAACTGGATCTACTTTCGAATGGCCTCGTTACGCGACAATGAGCTACCAAAGACGAATGTGTGCGTCCTCTCTTCGTCGTGTCATTGTACATATGCATGTGTATGAATATACATAAATTTAACGCTCTCATAGGATTCGTTTCTCGTGCCCTTCGTCTCCCGTTGGGTTTCCTCCATTCTTGTTACTTCGAGAGATGTTTCCACCATTGTAGAGAAAACGAGATCGTTTCGTAGAACGACCAGAGAGGAAGGGTTATACTTTTTTCTTTTTTTCTTTTGGTCGATAATAACCAAAAGAGGAAGGAAGTTTGATGTATTCGTTTGTCACGTATTTAGAAGAGAAAATAATCGATGGTTAATATCCTTAAAAGTTCGTTCAGCTGGTTCGCGACCTCGAACGCTTTTTAGCAGCCCCCATAGTATTGGGGCTCTCTTCTCCCCATTTTACTGCTATTGCATCCTCTCTCTGTCTCTCTACAAGAGAAACCACGTTGCGTCTCGTCGTCTACGTCGTCGTTCTCTCTCTCTTTCTCTCGTTGTCGAGCGCAAGCTGTGTGTTAGGGCCTTTTGTTGCGTGCCGAGTAGGCTCTAGTTGACGAAATATTGACATCCGAGAATAGAAACCCGTTGTGGGCTGCTTTACCGAGGGGTTCGCCACCGGATGGGGGAAGAAGGAAGGGAAGAAGAAGGGAAGAAAGAAGGAACACAACGTTCGATCCAAGTGGAGGATGAAGAGTATACTACTACGTGTATATATATATATATATGAAAGAATGAGAAAGAAATAGAGAGAGACGAACGACGAACCAACGAACGAACGAACGAACGAACGAACGAACCAACCGAGGTTCGGTTGGGTCGCTCTTTGCATTGAGCACAAATTTAAAGGGGGTGGGACGTGGATGACGTCAACCTCGGAAACTCTCCCTCTCCACGTGCTATATCGGGACGTGTACGCTGAGTGCGTGTTACATGAACGGGCGCATATGTAAATATATATATATATATATATATATACATATTTTTATATATATATATATACGTGTGTACTATGCGCACACACGTGTACGCACATACTTACACCCGTTTCTCGCGACCTATTGAATTCCCACGAGAGTCTATTATTCTGGATTTGTTTTTGTTCAATGCGTCGTAATCACGTCTACAGAGAGACCACCACACAACCACGATGGCGACGACGACAACGATACTTCGATGGTTCTCTTCCTCGATCTTATCTTCCTTAAATTTAACGTCCTTTCTTTTATTCGTTTTCTTTAACGAAGGAACATTTTTAAATATCGACTCTCAAGATTTCTATCTTATCGACGACAAACGCCATCTTAGTTTATTTCTCAAAGTTTTATTTATCAACAGAGTTGTAGAATTGATAATAATTTAAATACAAACGTTATGGGAAAACATTTAAAACTAATGCCACATGATTAAGTTAAGTAGAAAAGAAAAGTTAGGTCTATCTTAGATTGTGCCTTGGCAGGACGCTCGCTCGCACGCTGTGTTTATAGCGGCGGTGTGTGAATAGCGAGCACGTGTATTTCCCACAGAAAGGCAATGGGGGCCTATATACGCTGCTATGGCGTGGCCAGCTGGAAGTATCAACGGTTTGACGCGGTTCGTTCGTTCGTTCATTCGTTCGTTCGTTCGTTCGTCCTTTCTACCTATATATGTTATGTACTGTACCTTCTCATTCGTTTTGTCGAATGAATTCTTTCAATGTCCTTGCGTTAACCCTTGCACTATTCTTCTTCTTCTTCTTCTTCCACTTTATAACGGGATGAGGTTTTTACTATAATTTGAAACATGATACTGTTTGCTTTTAGCTTCTGGTATATTAAAAATGATCACTATCTGTTTTTATTACTCCGTGGTTATATAAATTGTAATCACTTAAAAATGATGATCATGTAATACGTAGGTGGTATCCATTTAAACGATAAACTAATCGGTTCGGAATAATTGTGTTTTAGAATTGTTGGAAGACATTTGAACGTTCCTACTCGTCAACTACGCGAAAACTCGATATTTTTTCAAGAGTCGGTACCTAAATAATTATCAAAAACGGCGGCTATCGGCGTCGGGGTGCAACCTGTGTTATCATCCGGCTATCATAACACAGTGCCACCTCAGAGCGGGGGTGGTGGTTCGACATTTAGTGCCGCGGCGATGGTGGCAGCTGCCACCGCTACGGCCACCGCCACAGCTAGCGTGGTGGCCATGCAGGACCGCCAAGATATCCCCGCACAATTCAATCAGGTACACTACGATAAGTACCAACAAGATAAGCTTATTCGATAAGTAATCGCTAACTTCAAAATCAATTTCCTATGTTCCTTATTATAGATGCAAAGTCAACATGGGATACCACTCCCCCATCAAGCGTACAACACTGGGTACGCCCAAAGAGGACCAATGGCTGGAATGGGGCCACTTGGAGTGAGCAATTTTAACGGCATGGGCGCCATGAGCCCAATGCATTCTATGAATTCCATGAATTCGATGAACAGTATGAGTGGGATGAACTCGACAATGAATCCTATGACACTGGGAAGCATGAACAGCATGAACGGCATGAACGGTATGAACAATATGAACGGTATGAACCCCATGAGCTCCATGAGTAACATGGGTACTATGGGAATGAACAACATGATGGGACCTAACAGCATGCAGATGAATAAGATGAACATGCAGGTAAAATTACTACTTGTTCATACTTTTCTTCTTGATACTACTATATAATACTATAATACTATAAAATCATAAACACTTACGATTGATCTGTTACTCAGGCGCAGTCTCATCAAGGATATCCAAGAAGACTAAATCCATATCCTTCACCAGCCATGCATATGGCGCAAAAGAGGCAGCAGCAAGCTCCTTACGCCAATACTAATCCTGCAGCGATACAGCAGCAAGGCTTTACCCCCATGTCGACGACACAGTATCCAAATAATTATCCGGCTACGGCAAGACCAAACTTCCAGCCACAGTATCAACCGATGCAAGGCATGAATTCCGCCGCGGCTGGTTTTCCACCCAATTCTATGATACGTGGTAAGTTCAAATAATACGTTATTCATATTACAGAAATATATTTGCATTAATATGTCAAGTGAAATTTGTACTTATCATTTATAAAAAAAAAAATAACTATTTTCAAGGGGCGAACATGAGGCAAACGACGCCATCGTATAATACGGCGTCGCAGGCAGCAGCAGCAGCAAGCCAATATTTCAATAGCAATGTACCAGTTAGTATGGGACCTACTACTGTAGGGAACCAATACATTGGTCATCAACAAAATACAGCTTACGGTGGTGGACAATCTCCGTATGTAGGTGCTGCTGCTGTCGCTGCTGCAACCACAAGTCAGTACCAACAGGATGTGGCGCCGATGAGAACGACGGGAGCAGCGAACATGAACTATCAGCATAGTCCTATACCTGGAAATCCAACTCCCCCATTAACACCAGCGACAAGCATGCCACCTTACATTAGTCCAAATCCGGACATCAAACCAAATTTCAATGAAATCAAATCGCCTGTCAATATACAAAGTGAGCACATACAACAGAATATATATGAAATATTTGTTTTGTTCAATTTATACGATACTTAACACAATGAATCTTTTTGTTAATAGAAGACGATGAGTTAAGATTAACATTCCCTGTTAGAGACGGTATCATTCTTCCACCATTTCGCTTAGAACATAATTTGGCTGTAAGCAATCACGTGTTCCAACTTAAATCAACGGTACATCAAACGTTAATGTGGCGATCTGACCTGGAACTACAGCTTAAATGTTTCCATCACGAAGATAGGCAGATGAACACGAATTGGCCCGCAAGCGTTCAGGTTTCTGTCAATGCAACGCCACTTGGTATTGATCGTGGTGAGAACAAAGCAGCCCACAAGCCTCTTTATTTAAAAGACGTGTGCCAACCTGGAAGAAATACTATACAGATTACAGTATCCGCATGCTGTTGTGTAAGTAACTAAGTAACTACAATTATTAACATTAACACACAATTCGTACATATTATTCATAGAAATATTTCTTTTTTTTTTTTTTTTTTTTTTTGTTGTTGTTTCAGTCGCATCTATTTGTTCTCCAATTAGTTCATCGACCAAGCGTACGTAGCGTTCTGCAAGGTTTATTGCGCAAAAGATTACTAACTGCAGAACATTGCATATCTAAAATCAAAAGAAACTTTAATAATACGATCTCGAGTAATGGCATTCAATCTGAGAAGGATGTCGTGGAGCAAACAGCACTTAAGGTAAGAATGGTAATATTGCTTTTTTATATTTTTTATATTCAACTTACGTATTTGTAGTTATATAGAAAATATTTGACGAATGTATCATCTTTGTTAAAAGGTATCTTTAAAATGTCCTATTACCTTCAAACGCATAACACTGCCAGCGAGGGGACACGATTGCAAACATATACAATGTTTCGACTTGGAGTCTTACTTACAATTAAATTGCGAACGAGGTTCATGGAGGTGTCCTGTTTGCACGTAAGTATTCCACAATTCATCAATCGATTAATCCTATTAATGATTACTTGAAAAAAAAAAAGCAAGAAAAAAGAGTATTATTATTATTAATAATGTTATTATATTTGGAATTAATAGAAAAGGAGCTCAATTAGAAGGTTTAGAAGTTGATCAATATGTATGGGGTATTTTAAATACTTTGAATGTAGCAGAGGTAGACGAAGTAACGATAGATTCAGCGGCTAATTGGAAACCAGCTAAGAATTTAGCTAACATTAAGTCGGAAGAGGAAAACGATTGTAAAAGAATGACGAAAGCAATGTCACCTGGAAGTATGAATATGCCTACTATGAATAATTGGGATATGAACCATCAAGCTATGAGTCCCTATTTACCTCCGGACATGAACAGCATAGTAAGCGGTTCGATGATGAACAACACTTCGTCCACATACGGGAATAATAATATCAATAGCAATATCAATAATAATATCAATCACCGAAATTCATCTGGTGGATCATTTGATATTAATCCTGGGACGAATAATACAACCAATAACGATTACAATAATGGAACGGGACCTCTTACTCATTTGAACGAATCTGTGAATTCGTTGGATCCACTTAATGCTATGGAAAAATCGTTAAATGATCAGGTATGTTTTCCTATCATTCCTAATGGATGGATTCTATTATTCAACATGAATCATAATAAATATTTCATATTTGATTAATAGATGCCGCACACTCCACACACGCCTCATACACCTCACACACCACACACACCGGGTGGTGGTAACAGTGGTCCACCAAGTGTTCCTCCTGCGTCTCAGGAATCTACAGGAAATCATAACACGTCTGGTAGTACGAGTACAAATATAAATAACGATACCGCGGATATACCGTCAGACTTAAATTTCGATCCAGCTGCAGTTATAGATGGTGAAGGTACTGGTCAAGAAGGATTGAATGTAAGTATTAAATAATATAAATAAAATGTGCAATATATTTGAGAGGTGATTTGATTTAGAATGTACCTTATTTCTTGTCCTTTTTTTTTTTGTTTGTTTTTCTATTTAGCTCTTGCCGGACAATGTCGTAGATGCAATGGAGCTGCTTTCATATTTAGAAACACCGGATTTAAATACTCCCCCTAGTAGTGGAGCAAGCAGCGGAAATCCCTCATCTAGCGACGACATATTGGCACTTTTTGAATAAAATCTCAAGGAACGAACTGTATTACTTCGTAATGAAATCAAATAATGATCCCGAAATCA
This sequence comes from Polistes dominula, assembly GCF_049000335.1. Taxonomy (NCBI): domain Eukaryota; kingdom Metazoa; phylum Arthropoda; class Insecta; order Hymenoptera; family Vespidae; genus Polistes; species Polistes dominula. The sequence continues at coordinate 122,390 of NW_028300953.1, forward strand.
CAGGGGGGTTATGCGATCATCAGATTAGCATCCTACTGAGAATAATTAACAATTATTTCGATTTCTATATGACGATAATCGTGTTTGAGGGATATAAGCAAATGTGTTGGATATTCACAGTGGGTGCTCTCACCTAATCAATGGTACAAACAATTTTAGCTCTAATTGTAATAATTCCTATTGAAATGAGTTAAGGCATATGACTAGGGTAATGACGACTTTTAACATTAGTAGTACAGCAAACACACGATAATTAGTGCTTGTTTGTAAAGATTTTATTGCATGGATGGCAGGCACAATAGACGACGACGACGACGACGACGGCGACGACGACGACGACGACGACTTATATTAAGATATGTGTTAGTTTTAATGAGTAAATGTTACATTATAATTTATCGGTCAAAAATTATTCTAATCGATTTAAATTCAATTAAACAACATAATATTTACAGAAATCCAATAAGGATTTTATAAAGGATGACACATTTAAGGAGGGTGGGGGGAGGGGAGTATCTTTTTCTGTTTAAGAATTTAAATCGAAACATTTGCTCATTAGAACACACACAAACACACACACACACGGAGTGCCACTTCAAACATTTTGAAGTTTCCCTGCATTATCGTCTTTACGTAAAAGATCGGTCTACTCGCGTTCAAGGCTATGATGGACCTACATCACAACAGAACTATAATATAAATGTACAATACCTCTTGTAAATAAGTTTTAATCCAATTAGGTGATACGTTCATCTGTTGTGAACTACCCTGCTTATTAATGGATATAGCGCATATAGTGTTCCTTTCCATTAGATAAATAGTAGAGTATTCATGGGAATGAATAATTGAGGGGATATTGGGCTTCACACTGGAGATGTAGACGATGTACATTCTTCAAGATGTATCTCCTGAGAAAAGAAAAAAAGAAACAAAATTTAGATGCCATTTATGATGATGATGTAGGACAACAAAACACGTATTGAAAACTATTTTTCTTTATTTACTTTTTATCGCGCTATTTTACTTTATTTTTTAATGTATTTTATATTTCAACCAATTTTTCTTCTATATTTGACTTGGTATATCAAATGAATCGGATAGTCATTAAATAATAAATAAATAAATACAAATCGTCAAAGTTAATTGAATATAAACTTGTACGAATAAAAAAAATAATATGATTCATAATATACATTTCATTTTTAATTGAATTTAATTTTAAAACGATCAACAACAACTTTAAAGTGAAAACAAAAATGTTAACAAAATGAGAATAAAAATATCTTCCAAACTGTAATATTAAAAAGCGTATTACAAGTATTAATATCTCTGAAGATACATCCAAATGTTCATATAGAGTTTATTTTCACATTTCTCTAACTGATGTTTGCGTTAATGGTTTGAATTTACTTTCAAGTTGTCTCTTTTCTTCTTTTTAATTATTATTATTATTATTATTATTATTATTATTATTATTTTACTACTATTATTATTATTACTACTACTACTACTACTACTACTACTATTATTATTACTATTATTATTACTATTATTACTATTATTATTAATATTATTATTATTATTATTATGTATTGTGATAATTCTTATTCAATTATCGAATAATTAATTATTAATGCACAATAAATAATACGAAATGTCAAATATGTAAAAAGGTCAATTAGAAAAATAATGTAAATTACTAGAAAGAAGAAATACATCCTGAAATGATAATGTGTAATGAAATTTTTGTTAAGAGATACTGAATCAAATTAAGTTATACTGATATATATATATATATATATATATAATAATATCTTTGTAAAAAAAGGGGGGGGGCACGCGAAATATTGTTATCAATGAAAAATTGAAAAAGCGATGATTTATATACGATGAAAATAAGCTCTATATAATCTTTCGCACAAATGTTTTAAGAATAACAAAATTCATTTAATGGTTCTCTTTTTCTATTAAAAATTCCAAAGTAAAAGTAAAAGTAAAAGTAAAAGTAAAAGTAAAAATCAGTTGTATCTGCCTGAATAAGATACTGCCAGAGTGATACCGCCCACAATTTCCCCGCTTGTGTAGTGGTTATTACAACAACAACAACAACAACAACATTTGTATCTTTTTTGTGATTGAAAAAGAGAAAAACAGAAAAGAAGAAGAAGAAGAAAAGAAGAGAATGAAAGAATGAAAGAAGGAAAGAAGGAAAGGAAAAGAGAAGAAAAATATACTTAAAGTGATTCATTGTAGATTATACAAATTTTATATAAAAGTGTATTTATGATATATATTATCAAACAAGGATGAAAGAGAGAGAGAGAGAGAGAGAGAGAGAGAGAATTAGATATCTCTGCGGTAAAGTTTCTATTCCTATAAACTACTATAATATTATTATAATTAGATTTTAATATTACTTAAGATTAAGTGCGATCTATTGTATAATATTTGTATATATGATATAAATAGAATAATAATATAAGTAAAATGGCAGATACTTACTGGCCAATAATAATAATAATAATAACAACAACACAACAACAACAACAACAACAGTGATAATTAATAATTATCCTATAATTATTTCTCAGAACCAAAACAATGAAGAAGAAACGTATGAGAATACTACCCTCTTCTATATTAGATAATGGTAATAACATGTACATGACTAAGGATAGATGACTAAGGTCAGTCAATAATTGTACTGTTATTTCTAATAGAATGATTACTTAATCATTAAAGATCTAACTTACCTAAAAAAAAGAAATGAATTAATTGCAAAGTGTAAGCTTTACTTAGGATTGCCAAGAAGTGTAGCATAAGCAAAGTCTCTCAGTCACAGTGCGATTGTACATAGGCAAACATCTACCTATACATACTTAGAGTAATATCCTAAAATAACACCCTACACATGGTCTGTCTTGGTTTTTAAGAGACGCAGAGATTTATATACATATGCTGCTTTATACGCAGACGACATTTCTTTTTATACTACTAAAAACAACAACCAACAAACATACAAAATGAATTATTCTTTTGTTTTCTTATTGTTTTTCATTCATTCTCTACTATTCAACTATTATCATTTTAATACAACTTTTACAAATCAAACTAATTGGCTTTTATATCAATCTATTTTTACGATTACAAACAAAGGACCTCATTTGTGAGCTTGTCCTACACAAATTTCATTTGTTTGTAATTCCTATTGTGATGATGATCATGATGATGATGATGATGACGATGATATATATAATTAATAATATGCTTTATTATATATACATATACATATATATATTGAGATAAAAAAAGAAAAGAAGATAAAGAAATGAAATTCTCTAAGAAAGAATTTATTTTATAGAAGAAAAAAGAAAATACCTTATTGAAAATAAAATGGTTGCATTTATGTTTCTATGAACCTAGTTTACGTCACGTTTCAAATTCGGCTTATACATATACATATATACGGATCTTTTCGATTCATTTATATGCACAGAAATATTTGTCAACTATTTCAAACTTGATTTATTAAAAATATGAAGAAACTTGTTTATATTAAATAATGAATTACTTTGTACGATTAAAACATTAAAGTAACGTGAACCTTTATTCCTAACGGTTTTCCCTCCTCTTGATGACGTATAGTACCACTAAAGTCAAACACCCTACTTTATCGGTTTAAAAAATTAACAAATTAAATTATACAATTATTTAAAAAAAAAAAAAAAAAAAAAAGAAAACAATGAAGATTATTGATATTTTATCATTTTTGTGTGTAAATTAAATTATTTTTTAAGTAGAAAGTTTCTTCATATTTTTATTAATACAAGTTTTATGTTGGACAATGAAATTTAACGGTTAAGTGTATATATTTGAATTGAATACGCTATATATAGGGTGTGTATATATGTATAAATTAATTCCAGATCAAATAATAAATCTCTACGACTCTAATATTATATATACTCTATAAAATGTTAGAGGGCTATATAATTTTCATCTTATTGTGCATCAGACGAAATTGTTCGATTACAAACAAACAAACAAACAAACAAAAAAAGGATATAAAATAATCGTCGCCTTTTCGAAGGATTGAGATATTTAAGAAAAAAAAGAAAAAAAAAAAAAAAGAAAAAACCAATTCGACATTGTATTTTCATGCGCTGTAACACAGTGACACTGATAATGTATAAAAAAAAAAAAAAAAAAGAAAGAAAAATGATAGGAATGAAATACAATACAATACATAAAGAATATTCCTTAGCACCAAATAGATAAAAAAAAAAAAAAAAAAAAACTTGATAGAAAAAGGATCAATTAATAAGACTAGTAGATATTAATTTGCATCTCTTGAATCACCTCCAAACTGAATCATATCAAGCATTAATTAGATTCACGATTAAACGCATTAATTAAAATACACAGAGACGCGCGAGTACGCGCGCTCACGCTCGCTCGCACGCGCGTGCGCATAAATGGCGTCAATTTATTCGACAAATTTACCAAAGTAAATAATAAGAATAATAACTATGGAAGAATTAATCAGTCTTAATCCCCAAACGCATACATATTTGCATCATACATACATACATACATACATACATGCACATTAAGGAAATACTGTAATATCATTGGTTGCATCGCCGTAAGAAAGGTAACAAAAAAAACAATAAAACAATTTTAATATGTACACGAAGAAGAACAGTTTATAACATGTATGAGAGACACACATTGTTTCTTAAAATAACAGTTAGGAACATTCAATAAAAAAGCCATAAAATAACTATTGTCTATGGTCTTTCTACATTTTCGATCCACTTTAATTAAAGGTTTTCTATATAATGAAAAAGACAAAATAAATCAAATACAATGAAACCATTTAAAAAATTAGATCGATCGATGATTGGTTGTTGCACTTTGACGACGACGACGACGACGACGACGACGACAACAACATATTCGTAACGATTTTCTTTGAAATAAATAAATAAATAAAAAATAGATATTTTTATAAACATATATTTGATACCTTAAATATTTGAAGTATGAATTTTGTTTGAAAATCAATTGTAAAAATGATTGCCGTAGTATTGCCATAGTAATAATTTGACATAGTAAAAATAACAAGTAAATTCTATTCTCTTGTCACATTCGATTAAATGGCAACAAAATAAGAAAATAAGAAAATAAGAAAATAACCTTTTCTTGAGTACTGATTGTACTACAATCTGCTAAGCATCTTCCTCCATTGGTCCTCTCTCCTCACCTTTTATAGATTACTCGAGTAAGGTGCAGCTAGGTAAAGGATTGACCTGTTACCATGGAAACGCATTGACCAATCATATTTAACTAAAAAGAGATAAAACATCGTCGTTCCACCGTCCTATCTCTTCTTTTATCATCTATCAAGTTTTAATAATTCAACAATGGGATCCAGCTGTCGAAGAACGAGTTCAATTTGTTATTCTTATATTTTCTAATATTATACTTTCAACGTCAAGAAAATTCATTCATATTTTCATTGTCAATTCGTAATCATATATTTACATACAATAAGATTTGTATCCAAGTCAAATAATTATATCGAGAAAAAAGATATGATAGGAAATCTTGCTGCCAAACTACGATTACTTTTGCCAGATAAAACAGTAACAGGTATATTTCATGTTGTTTTTCTATTAAAACTTATATATAATGAACAAATAAATAGTGCAATAATGTTCGACGTTATTGTTACTCTAATCAAATCATTTTTTGTTGTTGTTGTTGTTGTTATTTCTTTAATCAACAAGTTATATATACTTAAAGGAAATTTATATCATCAGTTGAGTTTTGTCTTTATTTATTCATGTAGAATTTTTTTTTATTGTTATTTTTAATTTAATAGCATACCATAAGTACCAACAAAGTCTAATCATTTCATTGGACTATCTCGCATTAAAAGGGAACTTTTCAATTGGAAACAGACAAAAGGAAACATTGTTGGATTGTATGATTGAAAAGGAAGTATTAATAAAAGTGCATTATAATACTGTTCTATCAGTACAAAAAAAAAAAGAAAAAAAGAAATAAAGTAAAAAAAGCCAGTAAAATAATAGGAATTACATGATTAGTCAAAAGTAAGGATTGTTCTGTTTATTTTTTAGTTTTGGTATTTTGTTTGTTCGTTCGTTCGTTCGTTCGTTTTTAGTTCTTCTATATTTCCTCGTAACTTACTACTTCTTTTTCTACTTACTACTCTTATTTCGTTAACATTGACATTTATGAAACTAAATTCTATTTAGTTCTATGCGATTAACTATATTGTATGACAACTTATGCTTAGTTCTTATTTACTACTTCTGTAAATATCATAACGTCTAAATATCCTATAACTTTATCAATATGCTTACTTACTACTTACTTACATTGTCATTTATAATAAATACTATACAATAACTACTATGTATATAAATATTGTAACTAATATATAATTATTCATTGAGACATTTCTTAGCTAATGCTATTTTCATTTGTAGCCGAACAATGGAAACTTTTGGGTCAAGAAAAAGATGGATCTTTGCTTATTTGTTGGCTGGAAGAAAAATTATTACAAGACGATACAGTTTTGCAATATACTGTTGTAGGCCATTACGACCGGATTAAAAATAAATTACAGGTAAATAATGTTGCATTTCTAATTGTATAGAATCAACGAAAGACAATAAGAATTATCTTTTTTTCTAGATCCTACATCGTTTTCAAATGATATTGAATATTGTTCAAGCTACAGTTAATCAAAGCTGTTCTCTACTTGGCTATGTGACTAAGCAAAATTCGACTATCGAAAAACTACTTGTAGAATCTACTGAAGAAAATAATTCTAAAGTAGAAGAGTCAACTGTAAATGTAGAAACTTATCAAGCGTATATAATGAAACTTGACACAGAAAAACTCTACGATTTAGAAATTGAAAGATCCAAACAAGTGCGTATTCAATTCTTATACAGAGAGAAATTACAATCTACGACAGATAAATTTTTATTATTACTTCATCAAGAATGTAAGTATGTACTAAAGTTACCATTTAATTCTTCATTTGAATTTATTTTACTTTTCTCATATATTAATATTATCCTTTTAATTGTATAGGTGTCATGATATATACTGTTGTATTTGATACATCAGCAGAAACTTTATGGGAAATACAAGAATTGAAACACGAAGAATTAGTCAAAGAATTTGTTTGGGCTCAATGGGATATGACAAATCAAGTCTTATATCATATTCATCATAGAAGAATTCCTACGAGTTTAGTGAGCGAAGATAACGATGAAAATAATATGAAATCGACTCGTTCTAATCCAACGCTGAGTGGACTGCAATTTCATGATGATCTGCCACATGAAACAGTGGTAAATATTTCATTATACAATAAATATTTTTGTCTAGCCAACTGTTTATTAAAATGTTTTCATTTTTAGATAAATATCCCTTTAAACTTACCTCAATTATCAACTACTTCCAATTGTGGAACTTACGAAGATGACGTTATACCTTTGAGAGTTCATGATTGTTCTTTAGACCTTATTGTAGTATCAGATTCCAAAGGAATGGTCTGTGTTTGTCATCATTATTTATATAGACCAATGAAAACACAACATGTACTTGGTTCTTTAAATGAATCTAATACTGTACACTTTGCATATTCAGTAACACTTCTTCATCACAGTTGTGTCATTCATTGCGTTATACCAGGCATACCATGGTCACGAGCTAAACTTATAAGACCAACCTTTGCAATATATCAAAATCATTATATGATTGTATTCGTGCAAGGTTTACTTATACATCTTCTTGAAATAGGACTCAATCATGATCCGTGTTGTCATATATTATGTGGTTCTTCAACACCTGTTGTATCGCAGCATGCTTCTTATTTAGTACCACTACTTGATCTACAAAATATGGAAGAAGGAAATCATAAGAAGCAAGAATCATCATCTAGTCTTCATCATAATATTGCAGAAAATAAAATTGGCTACTTAGATGGAAGTAGTATATTTTGTAATTCCGGTTCCAAGATCTTAACCATCGATTTACCTACACTAGATCTTGTAGAATTATCTATTTCTAGTGATTTTCTTGTGGACATTTTTCGTAAAGAAAGTTCTGTCGAAGTACGCTTAGGAATTTTACATTACTTCATTTGCCATAAAAATGATATGGAAATGATTGCTGAATTAGTATCCATCGTGGCAGAAAAACCACGACTATTGGAGATCGTACGATACATGCAAGAAATTCTCATTGGTGGATCGTATACTCTCGTACAAAAGAATTTACTTGCAGATGCTATGCCTTTGTTAACGTTATTACCTGTTACTACTATGGAAGAGTACATGAGTTTTGAAATAAAAGTCAATGATTTAAATATAACGTTGAGCCATGAAAAATTATGGAATACATCGGTTATGTTACTTTCACCGCAACAAAGATTAGTTCCTTATCAGAGTGATTTGTGGACTAGACTTTGGGAACAATTAAATAAAAATATTAAAATTAAAGATAAGCCAAGATTTCAGCCGAGCAAAATTGCGGAGAAATTGTTAGTCTCGTTGGCGTGTTATCAACCAGAGGCATTGTCCAGATGCAGTACTCCTATGTCTCCAAGTGGAGGGTAATATCATCTAACGTAACACATAACGTAACATTATCTTCTTTTTTATTTCATATTATATATCTGACTAATATATATCATTTAATTATTAAATATACAGATTTGTTATGGCTACAGTTGCTCTTGGAGATTTATTAGGTAATCGTAGCAACAAGTTATTGGATTCCAGTTTACCATTTACAGAAAGTGAAAGTTGCACTGCTTCGAAACAAGAACATATCGTCTCTGTTAATTTACGCGAGCTTTCAATGTATCTTTTGAAGAATGGTGTACAGTCATCTACGTCTCATATTCAGGGTTCTTCGTGCACAGCTTTACAAGTTCATGCAATGGCCACGAGATACGTAGCTGCACAATTAGAAACATCACGTATTTTGTGTCACATGCTTTGTCGGGCTGCTAACGTTGATTTACGAATTGAACAAGAACGCGGTTTTATGCTTATGTAAGAAGAATATGCCTTCACAATTATTTCTGTAATGTTACAACAATGATGACATGTGATTTACAAATGATATTATAATACTTATGTGTCGTTCGTCGTTTCAGTGATCAATTAGATAATGGAAAACGATGGTTATTATTTATGCTATTGGAGCGTTACAGATATGCGTTAGAAAATATAGCATATCCTGCTCCCCAAGGATTCACTTCCTTTTTTACATATCTTGGATATAAAACTTTAAATTATTCTATGTTTGTACAATATGTTCAGAGAGCAGTATTTGAACTTCAAGTAGATGTTACCAAAATTATTATGGCAGGTATATATCGTTGCCATTCATTCACATATTATATAGATATGTTTATTATAAATTAAAATCTATTGTGTTATAATAGATATAAGTGATACAAAAGAAAATACTATTAAAAAATTGGCTCTACTATCCTTGCTACCACGATCTCGAGCAAAAAGACTTTTAAATCAATGGTTACATCCAGTCAGCTTTATGCTAAGAGCTCGCGAACATGCAGCTAATATTTTATCCGGTGAAGTAGCACAAAATCGTGCAAGATCTTTCCAACATCGTAATAATCATAATGGTAAGTATATCTCAAATAATAACTTCAATCATTAGTTTATTAACAAGAACATTTGTTTCTAGGTTTAGCTGCATTTCCTTCAGCCGATCGTTTATCACCTTTAGATACATTTCTTGATTTACTTACTGCTAAAGGTACATTTAATAATAACATTTAATATAAACCATTTCTATTTAAAATGTAATACACAAACTAATAATGCTTATTTGTACTATTATTATTTTAGCTAGTCTTGCCGAATTAGATTTTGGTTTGCTTATGGAAGCAACGGTAACATCCACCGAAGATTTTTTATAATTAATAATCAATGGATAATAATGCATTTGTATTACCATCATTATTTAAAGAAAAATGTTGTTTAATCGTATACATTGTTCTTTATTCCATTAGATTTTATTCTGATATAAATACATATTATATTTTACATCATTTTCTAATATAGATTGTCCAAAAAATATTGATTTTCTTATAAATACACTCTTTTTGCATTCGGACGTAATTCAATATCTATATATCTATATATATAGATAGATTTATATTCATAAATTAAATATATGAACAATAATGTAAATTTTATTTATGTAACAGACAGAATTAACATAATCGCTAGTAAAAATCTCTTTATCCGTAGTTATTAATTACACATTAATTATTTAGAAACTTATGACAAACGTATAGTACAAATATTATTTTAAATAAAGATTATTATTTTATTTATGTATAAAGCTTTCTCTGTTGTGTGTTATGTGCATATATAATATATATTTTATGGACATTCAATGTCTATTTTTAATATGATTTGATTTTCGGCAAAAAAAAAAATCGATAGCATGTTATACTATTGGGGATTATTTTAGACTGTAGAATCGTAAGTATAGTACGAACTATACTACATTTTGATATTCATTTTATTATAGATATTATATTTATTTGTTGATTAAATTTGTTATAGAGTAACTAATTATCAAATGAACAACTAATCAATTTAATACGTTTTACAGAAAATAAATAAATAATTATTTGTTTACAAGATGATGGGTCAACCAAGAGGAAAGAGACGATTATTTTGTAAAATAACTTCAATAAAATAAGTCCATACAATTTCATTACTGTCTGTAATCAAATATATTAATATTATCTAATACTTGATTGATAATTGAGGGGAATGATAGTACTCTTCTTTTTGTCTTGTAATATTTTATGGGAATATACAAAAAAGGAGATAGAATAGAAATAATTCTTTACATTGCAATGACATATTTCGTACTGTGATTAAAAAAATTACATTGTTATTATTATTAAGTAGAAATAAGTGTTATTATACACAGCTTAAAAAACAGTCTCCTATTATATTAGTATTATTTTAGAAGATAATCGACTAATTCCTCGCAAGCGAATCATTTTTCAATATTTCATTGATTATCTGTAATTATTTAAAGCCGTCTATTTAAACTTAGAATTTGTATTATAATAAACAAAAATAGAATTATGTATTTGTATTATTGAAAGAAAAATACTAAGTAAGGTAAGATAACATAGAAAAAAAAGAAAAAAAACAACTTGTTAATTCTATATATGTTGTTTATAACGTTTAAAAAAATAAGATTAAGAAAAAGAAAGATGAAATAAAAAGTATCATTGACCGTTAATTCTATATATGAGATTGTACACACATCGATATACTTTGATGTATTTTAACAGCAAAACAAACAAGCTTTGTCTCTTATTTTTGAACAAGCGTACAAAAATAATTACCTGCAAATTGTAATAAACACACGTAAAATTATTAATATGTTACATATCTCACAAAGTAATAATTACAATCGTTTGTTGCATAAGATTTCAGTGTTTTCAAATGAACGTTTGTTTCAATTATCAAATCATCGTGTTAAACGATTTCTCTTTGTTTTTATTTTCTATTAAATAAATTAATGAAGAAAAAAACTAAATGATTGTAATTGAACGATATTTAAAGAGATATGTATATTAATGTTATTATAAATTAATGTGTTTTCATTGAAAACAGATCACATATTATTTATATTTATGATAAATTGAAAGCTTGTGTGCTTGTGTGAGACGACAGCGAGCAAATATCAAATACGAATGTTGAACGCTGAAATCTTAGCTCTCTCTCTTATACACAAACACATTATAAACTGTATATATTTGTGATTTAATATTAATACAATAATCTAATCAACAGTTATGCAAAAAATATAATATAATATAATAATAATAACTTAAATATCTTTTTCTTGTAACACGTTCATTCATATGTCGAGTAGTCATTTAAATGTCTCATTCTAACAGCACATATTTATTATTATTTCCTTCAATGAGTTATATAAAAAGAAAAGTTAACGCTTTAATAAATCTAACTACACTGCGTAAAATAGCGTAAAATAGCCTTAATAGCCTTCTTCACACTTTCTTATTGATGTTATATATTTCTATATTTATGTACAAAAATGAACGTATACAAAGAAAATAACTTGGAGCTGCGATTCATTGTATATTGTTTACTTTACTAAGGAAAAAGGAATAAACTAATAAAAGAATAAAATTAATTGTTTTTCTTCATTTCTTATAACTTGTAGTATTATTATTATTATTATTATTATTATTAATGTATATAGCTCAAACCAATGTTATTTGATTTATAACTCTATACTTTGTATTGTAAGTAAAGAAAGAAGAGGGAGGAGAGAGAGAGAGAGAGAGAGAAAAAGAAATCTCTTTAATACTACTTCTTATGTTTTACATCCAACAATAAATGTTCGGCATTGTTTTTCTAGGATTTTTTTTTCTTCATTCAATTTTATTAGAAATAAAACTAAAATGATGATATATTACCAGTAAGGTAATTAAGAATCCAGTAGTCTTTCCTCCAAAACTAAAATAAAGAAAGAATGTCTTTATCCAGCGATACATAATACAACATTAAAGTTAATTACTTTTTTCAAGCAACTTTTTTTTTTTTATAGACATGATCGTTATTAGTATACAGAAGCATTAATTTAATTAGTAATTTAATTCTAACGTTCATTAATAACGTTACATCTACATCAAATATTTATTTGAATAATAATAATAATGATGATAATATTAAGAAAGGCATTTGTAGAATAATTTTTGTCAAATAATTCAATACTTATTATTGTAGAAAAATAAATGAATGAAATTAATAAAAACATTTCCAATTGCACTTATAAAATATACAGTAATTAATAGATATCATTTTTATACACAAAATTAATTAAAGTGTAGGATGATAACAGAAAGAATGCAATGAAACAAGGATCAATTCTTTTTTCTTTTTGTTTTTTATAAGAATTAATTGTATAATAATCATTATATATGTGTATACATTGAAAATAATAATATTTATTAAATAGGCAAAGTTTTGTACAGAATACAAATATACTTTTTTTAGTGTTGTAACAATAACGTTCAAGTATTAAAAGAGTTACTAATGAAAAATAAAAAAAAAAAATAAAAAATAAAAAAAAAACAAATAAATTAATATATTATATATAGGAAACATAAATGAGAGTAAATAATAAGGAGTACTTTACCTTAACGAGATTTTATGAATCATTTTCATTGCTTCCTACATAAGATTCAAGAAGTGAGGCTTTACTATCTTCTAAATCAAGAGGATCTGAAGAATATAGATTACTTGAAGACACATCATTTGCTGAATTATTAATTGGTGACGTTACGGTAGCATTTAAAAAGATATCATCGTCAAAATCTAATAAATTAGGCGTAGGGTTATATGCCATTAATTCTCCTCCACCGTTTCCACTTAAAGAATCAGCAACTATAATTCATAAGCAATGTTATTAATATTAATGTCTCGTCTCTATATTACTTATTATTGAAAAAGTCATGAAAATATCGTACCTGCAGATTTATCATCTTCTCTGTCGTCGTTTGTATCTAAATCTGAATTAACGGGTATACCAAAAGGCATTGAGGAATCATCAGAACCAAATAACTACAAAATCAATCAATTTCTAAATTAATTGTCAATTCTAACGACTATAAATAAATAACATGTTGTTTGTTTGTTTGTTTGTTTGATTTGTAAAAGTGTAGTTACCCCATAAAATGTGTTTTTACCCTGTTTTGTGTACGTCGTACTCAAAGAAACATATTTACCCCTAAAAATGTATTTACCCCAAGAATTGTATTTGCATCGATACTATATCCCTCACCACGAAGAATATCTCGAAGATTCTCCAATTCCGATTGCATTGTTTCAAGGTGATTATCCATTTCTTCCCTATGGACAGTTTTCAAAGTGAATCAATAAACATTAATATGTCATCATCCATAAAAATGTGTATCCATCTTTGTATAAATGATCTTAAATTGTTAAATGTTATCTGAAAATTATAATTCTTTAAATGAAGAAGTGAAAGTAGCACAAGTAAATTTGTTCAATCAATATTATAAGTTCGTCGATGTAGAAATCAATAAAAAAAAAAAAGTCTCAGAAACAGACAATTAAAACATAACATTATAACAACAAATTATATTACTTGTGCTAAACACAATAAACACATATGACTTAAGTATTAGTTCTATTTATCAAAATATCATCTTATGTTAGTGATGTATTATAATACTGTTATTGTAAGATACTTTTACTATTACTTATGAGTCGAAAAATTACATTTAAAATTTGATCATATCTCTAACAAATAAGAAGACAACAGATGCACGATCTAATTTTTATACTAATTTTTATACAAATAGACTGCAATAAATTTGTATAAAGACTTTTCAAATAATAAAGACTTTACTACATTTTTCTGAGACATACAACTGTGGCTTTTATCGTTCACGTATATTATACATATATGTGCGTGCATGTAATATATACGCATATATATGTAAACATGATTTATTTATATAAACCAAATTTCTACTACAATTCTTTGTACTCGATTAATGCAATCATTATTAAGTATAAAAATTGGTTTCTCCCACCTCAATTTTGTCAATAAAAATCTCCTCTATGATGAAATAAAGTACCATGAATTTGATCTTATTATCCATGGTCTGTGTTGAACTTACATAGATCCTAACCTGTAATTAGCGTCTGATATTGCTGAAGGATTGACACAACTTAAGGATAAGTCTACCGGATCACATCTGTCTGGTTTATTGCTAGTACATTTTTCTTGCTCCAACACGTTAGATGCTTCGCTTTTATCTGCAACAATCTGATTATCTTCATCTAAGATGTTTCCCTCCTTATTCATATTTATTAAATCATTCTGAAGCCTCATAGATTCATTGTCAGAATTGTTATCGCAGTTCTCATCCCTGTTATTATCAGCAACAATCGCCAAACCGTTATTATCAATTACTTCGGGAACAATTAATATGTCTTTAAGTTTCTCCAAAGAAGAATCGCTGCTGTCTTGAATATCATCATCAACTGAAATAGTTGTTTCAAGATCGGTTTCAACTTCGTTGGATTTACTCATGTTAGCAGCCATAGCTGCTAACTTTGTGCTACGAACTGTCGCCAATGGTACTGGTTTAGAAGCTATTGTATTCTTGTCCAATAAAGCAAC
Source organism: Polistes dominula (assembly GCF_049000335.1). Classification (NCBI taxonomy): domain Eukaryota; kingdom Metazoa; phylum Arthropoda; class Insecta; order Hymenoptera; family Vespidae; genus Polistes; species Polistes dominula. The sequence continues at coordinate 137,687 of NW_028300953.1, forward strand.
CGTCACAGGAGAGTCTTCTTCGGTAGGAATTTCGAGAAAATGTATTTCTTCCCTAAAAATTGAGACAACCTAATGCGAATCTTTATTATATTTATTTAATTTCATATGATTGATATACCTTATATACTCTTTCTTTAGTATCTGTTGTCTAATTGTTGACATTTTACAAGATATGTATGAAAAGGTATGTTTGATGATATATATTACTACTATCATGCAAAGTAAATCTTAAATGTAATGTCTCTAACTCAATCTAACAGTATGATGAAACAGTATTATGTTAAACCTAAGCAAGAACTTCATTTCCTGACTGAAGATACATAGCATAGTATATAACACATCAATTAACAACATTGTTCACATTAATTTACCTTACCTATACATACATTTATACATATATATAGGATCTATTTAAATGAATAGTAATCAAAATATATAATATAACTATTACATTGTCATATACATATAATCATGATTTGGTAAAATATGACATCATGTAAAAGTGTGAATATGCATGTATGTCCAGTAACAGCCACATCATTAATTTGTAATAATTACTAATTTGTCTTCATGCAATATCAATATCTACAATATCATATTTGTTGATCACATGTTACTGCCATCAAGTTTCATTTCAATTGCAACATATTGATACAACAAATTAACGTAAATTTATTTAATACTTATATTGTTCTTAAATTTTACTTTTTTTTAATTCTTTTTTTGTTGTTTTTTTTTTTGTTTTATTCCAAAGAACAAATTGTAATCTTTTCATTACAATAAATATCCCAATCATGCAAAAAGAATATTTGTGGAAAGCGTATTTATGAACAAGCTAAGATTTTCATTGAAAAATAAAAAATAGAAAATAAAAAACTTAACAAAGTAGAAAAAAAGAAGAAATAACTTAGAAAACCAACACCAAATTATGTCAAGTGAAAAATGTTAACCTTGACTCTTGTCCATTCTCCGCTGGTGGAATCAAAATTTTGACAGGCATCTTGTTTTTCCTCCTAATAATATTTAAATTGGATAATTATATAAGTATTAATGAAATAATTATGAGAAATATCATTGGCTTGGACAGTAATCATGCACTAATTAATTAATTTATCCAAATAACCATTTAATTAAAGATTATATGTATACACATATACCATCATATCAATTTAATTTAAATATATATATATAATAATAATAGTGTTTCATAAAAAAGTCTTTCATCATGAAATACTAATGACAAAAGTCGTATGATTATAACGAAAAGAAATATTGAAATTAAGAAGGAAAATGTAATATTGAAGCTAGTGCATTGATTAAATATGAAATGAATAATGTTCTTTAGTGTATTATTGTTTATATAATAATATCTTATGAAATGTATATTAATAGATTAATGTTAATATAATTTTCGAATAAATTGAATAAACATAAGTATACGTACTTTTTCTTACCCTTGCAGGGTCGTTTCTTTTTTGTCTCCGGCTCCAAATTGATATTGTCATTTTGAAAATGAACCGCATTATCCACCAATTGTATGGTTTCCATACCATCATCATCATCATCAATAAATGATGGATTATTAGGATGTTCGGGACTTTCAATTGCCGGATGAGGCTGAGTTTCTAATATTCTATACATTTACAAAATATCATTTGAAACTATTGTAATTAGTTGAAATATACATTTGTTTCTATTTAAAATAATAATAATAATAATAATAATAATAATAATAATAATAATAAATGAATACCTACTCGGCGACTATATATTGAGAATCTAAATCTGGTTCGGAAGAATCAAGTTCATGAATAACAGGCCCCGTTGGAGATGTCTGTGCCTAGATATATAAATATAATTGTTGTTCATTCAAATGAAAAAGAACATGATTCAATAAAATGCATAATAATTACCTTTGTAATTTTACTTCCTTTACACTGAGGATTAGAATCATCTATCATTAATGGGTATCGCCTTTTAACAGAAATACCTGCACTTCTTGATGGTTGCACTAACGTGACAAGGAAATGAATTAATTTATTAACAATTTGTTGCTGTTTTAAGTGTTTTTGCCTAAGCATTGCAATTTCTCTCCATAATGCTTCATTCTCTCTCTTCATGGCACCTAGTCGTGAATCTAAATGTTCTTGACGACCCCTCATACTTCTTACTTCTGTTAACATTTTGTTCATTAATTCTGGCTTAATAGGAGTAAGAGCTGGATCTTGACCTTTATTTGATGCAATCTATCCAAAATAATATACATTATATAAATCAAATAAATCAAATAAATCAAATAGCAAGTTATTAGAAACAACTTTGATTTGTCTTATATGCTTTATATGCCAATAAAGTGCACTTACTTTCCTTTTAATATGTTCTACGAGATATGGATGACCTTTGAAAAAATATTGATGTGCAAATTCCATTTCATCCCTGTCACATTTCAAGCCGCCTAATTCTACTGACACTTTTTTATGGAAACCATCTAAAATATCATAAATAACATAATAGCGTTTAATTATAAGCTTTATATGAAATTTGGAAACGTATTACATCTGCTTAGAAATATACATTTTTATACATACACATATTAAGTTGTCGCACAAAACTAGCCATGTTATTATGTTTATAATAATGTGGAAGTAATTCTCTGGCAAATTGTGCCTGATTGCGTATGTAAAAGCTTCGTCCACTCTAAAAAAATAATAAAAAAAAAATAAAAAAAAGAAAGAAACAATTCAACATTACTTAATGGTAACTACTATATAATTCAAAATATATACGACATATATATATACATATAATATATACATAGATATACACGACGTAAATCAACGTTAAAATTACGTTTTCGTTGATTAAACTAATTAGAAAAAGAGTTAACAAAGTAAAAACACAAAAAATTATTTGAAAATGTTAACTGCATTTGAAATGAGTTACAACGGTTTAATAAACCTTAGAAAAATAAATATTTATAAGTAATAAATAAATCGGCGACTTACAGGTGACCAACAAATAAGGTCGTCGGTCTCAGGATCTTCAACAAGTTTCCAGAGTTTAGCAAGAAAGGCAGGTACACCGGTACCCAAATCTGGTATTGTATGCATTTTTATAATTAATCTCAAACCAATAATGATAATTATTGTAATATACTTCTGTTTTAACACAAATATGGAACAACTTTATATTTCACAATAATGGCCGACCACTGACGATGTTATTCTGCTACAAGCATTTAATGAGTGGTGGGGTGAAGAAGGTAAACTACTTTAATAAGCGACCATAGGGACTTTTCAAATGGAATTAATTACTTATATACCAATAGTATTATTAAAAAGAAACCTTAATCGTTGCACTCAAATATTTCTATATTCTATTTGTAATATTTTATGAAATTAATTACAAATTTGGTTATATATTACTTAGTAATATTTTACTTTTGTTACCTAGCCAATCAGAAATCGACTACTTGAAATATCGATGCAATCCTATTGGCTAGAATATACACCGTTAGACTTAATTGAAAGAAAGGCATAGGGTTCCCCTAAAACATTTGTAGTTCTTTTTTTCTCGTTCTCGTCGCTGATGTCACACATATCTCTAACGCTATTGGTTGAAATACATTTCATCAACTACTCTACACTTATTTTGAAAATATATAAGATTTTTATATCAAATGTAAAACGATTACATAATATCATATATTTATGCATGTATGTACATATATTCAGGAATATTTTATTATTATATTATTTAATACACAATGTGAAAAAGGCAGTATGGAACATGGTTAATAGAAACAAAACTTTTAAGTATTATAACAACAATAAAATAACACTTGGAAAACTAAAAATACATACAATGATTCATATTTATTCTATACTTTTGAAGAAATACCATGTTCCTATCACTTTTGTTTCACAAACTTAATTTATATTAAACATACATTGCATATTTTTACATAATATGTCCTTCTATCAATTATAATTATTAAATATTATGTGAAAGTAAAATAAACATGCATTTTTATTATTAATTTGAAATTAATCATAATTATAGGCAGCAGATCTTATTTTAAATGAATATTAAATTTCAAATATCAAATATAACATTTATCGTCTGGTTGACTGTAATATGAACAAAGCTAAATGAATACTTTTAACATTAAAAAAAAATGCGTATAACATATTTTGCTTATTGTTATATATCTTCATTAGAAGTTTACAAAATTTAGCATTTCATTTTTTACAAAACAATTGTACGTTTAATATATATATATATAATTTGAAGATTAACAAAATTTTAAATAAAAATATTTTTAAATTAACTAGTTGAGTATGAATTGGCTTTTTACATAAAATATTTTAATCAGTCACTAGATCCTATCATTCTAAAGCAATATATTATTTTTGAACATAACGAAAAATAGCAATAAATATTTTCTTCTTTTTTCTTGTTTGTTTTTTTTTTTTTTTTCTATATATTGCGATGAACAAAATGAAATGAAATATAATACTTTATCGAAATCAACACAAGGATATTTCAAATATCAAAATCATACAATCACAATAAATAATTCTAAAGAGTTATACAAATAATATACTATTTAGAATCAATTGTTTTTTTTTTAATTTGGTATGTCTTTGTGCAATATAATAATTATATAATCAAAACTAAACTAATCGTAATTGTATCAAATATATATATATATATAACTTAATAGTTTTAAACCATCAATTCACGAAACTAAATAACTAAACTTACTTCAATATATAAATACTTTAGAAAATCAGGCATAACCATTTATATTAAGTGATGAAAGACATGATTATCCATTATTTCTTTTAAAGATTATATTATATGGTACAACTAATTTTATAATTGTCATAAGATGCTTCAATTGGATAATTTTGAAATTCATTAATACAACAACATAACTTGTTAATTCAGTTCTAGAAAAAGACATTAGAATTGTATTTCAATGATGCAATTAATAGTAAAAATAAGATATTTTTAAATAATTCATCTCTTTTTCTAAATCAATGCGCGACCTAATACAGAAGCATACTTGAAACACTAATATACTGCAATAAAAATGCAGCACATAGTCAGGCATTGAAAATATATTATACTACTAGGGATAATAAGTTATTTTTTTTTGGAAGTAACAGCATAGATTATTATCAATATGTTGTTACAATAGAAAATGTTATTTTAAAGTGCTATAAAGCTAACCATGGATGATAACGAATAGCTTCCCGACTTCTATCGCCATAATCATATGAAACTTCTACACCAATTGATATATCTTCTTTTGCTGTAAGTACTAAATGTGGTGTCGATTCTACTTCAACAATCCTTGCAATTAAATTTCCATTTCTAGAATGATTTACCAGTCTACCCAATTTATCCGATTCTGCAGTAGCGTCAACACTATAAATATTTTAGTATTGTTATGATCAATTAATTGGCAAAAATTGTATCGAAGATATGTTAGAGTTGAAATTGTAATATCATTGACTTTTTTTTTTTTTTTTTTTTTTTTTAGTAAGATGACCACATAGAATGATATTATATTCATTTAAATAATGATTATGTTTGAAATGAAATACGTACCAATACTGATGATTACGATGTTGGAAATAATACATATAACATCCTGCATTTTGATCTTGAGCATAAATCTTTTCACGTTTCTTCGCTGTAACTTGATCAATTAATTCACCAATATATTCTACTACAAATTCTCCTTTTGCAAAAGAACGCGTAGTTACAACGCCACGTCCTTTACCAGGAAAATGTCTAACCTAAACAACATTAATATTTTATAATTAATGCCAAATTAAATAAGAATATATATATATAAATAATATATATATTTTAATGCTTACTTCTAAACCTTCTTCAACCTGTTGCAAAACTTTACTTTCTATGTCTCTTTGTTTTTCTTCTAATACAGCTTTTTTAGATTTTCTCACACTACGACGTACTGGAAAATATTCTGTAAGCGTATGATTTGTACTTTTAATAACAGACGAATGCACTGAACGTTGAACATTATTTTGATTGAGAATCAATTTTCTTCTAGCAGGTTTGCGCGCAAGGTGTTTTGGTGGCCTAATTTTGCCAACAAATTCTTTATTCTTTCCACTGATGACACTTGCATTATCAGTTTCTTCAACAACACTACTTAACATATTTATTCTATGTGGCGTGGAAGCCCCATTGATTGGGGATACTTCTTCAGGTGTTTCTGTAAAAAAAATTTATCAATAATAATCATTCGAATGTTTCATTATAATAGAATGATTTCAAAATACACTATATAATACTATCATTTGTTTCTTTAAAATGGCACATATAAGGAATTAAAAATATCAATCATAATAATAATAATAATAATAATAATAATAATAATAATAATAATTCATCATAATAATTTCTCCATTATTTATACAAATAAAAATATATTTGATCTAAATTATATCAAATTTGTATACCTTTTAATTATTATGATTTAGAAATAATTAAACATGAAACAATTACAAATGATTTTGTAATGTTTAATAAATTATTCATATAGAGATTAGAGAAAAGCACGAGCGTTAGTATCTAAGATGAAATTCAAAATGGTGATAGTACAAGTTAAATCTATGAAAACATAACCTGATATTAATGAACAAATCTTAAGTGAAATTATTAATGATCATTTGGAAAACACACCTCTAACTTTAACCATTTTATCCTTGAATTTTTTAAAACAATCTACAGTCTTCTGATTTGATTTTCTCATAGAAAAATTCTCTCTCACAGCCGCACACAACAATCATAGAATGGACGTTTACAATCCGCTTCCTTCCTACAAACTAAAGATACATATATCCATCCCTACACACACGTACATAGCATTTAACTAGGTTTTTTACTTGTTAATCTAATGGTAAAGAAACTAGACGTAATATATAAAAACGACTATTGAAAATATTTTAATACAATATTGTCATTCAAACTGTGTCTGTCATTTTATCGAAATATAACAAATCTACTCGTATAGCTACAATTCTAAATTAATTCCAACATTTATATATATATATATATATATATTATTTTTAAAAAATGTTACCTTTAAAAACTGTCGGAAGTTGTATACAGTTCCCTATTTCCGGTGTATATGGGTCATCTAATGGTAATGTAATTTCCGATAATACCGACGGTGATTTTTTTTATGAATGAAATTAGTTCCGTCCATTGACACTATGATGCGCTGTATGCTACTTAAAATACGATGATTTTTCATAACCGCGCATAACGTTAAAACATTAAATGAAATTATTACAATAAATTCGTAATAAGTGTTGTCTCTTTCGTGATATAAATATATCTTAGTCATCTAGTACAATTATAACGTAATTTGTGAAAATAATCAACAAATAGTTAATGTGGCATGTGTTGTTAAAAATTGTGGTTACAATTAGAAAAACAAATGGCTAGTAGTACTTTAGATGCAATTGATTGGGAAGGTATTCTTATTAGATTAATTATAAACATTTGTATATTATACATATATACGCATTAGATATATATATATATATAATTAATAATATAATAAATATATAAGGTGACATATGACTTTTTATAACAAATTAGAGTTTCTATTGTCCTTGCATTATGATATATGTTAAATTGTGTATTATTTTTTATCTTCCACGACCACACAAATTGTTACAATAAAAGGAAATTTATTTATAGATCTAAGAAAGCAGGCGAGACACTTAGAAAATGAAATCGATGCAAAGCTTGTAGCGTTTAGCAAATTAGGTGTAAACACACGTTCTAAAAATGTAACACCAGACGAGGTTCCACTTTTAGATGAAGAACATGTGTTTGAAAACATGGCCTTGGAAATAGAAACATTATTAACTAAAGTAAGCAATTTGTCATTTGTTATTGTGTATACAAAGTATTATATTATTGTAAATATTTTTTATTGTTTTTTTTAAGTTATTTACCGTTAATGAGAAAATGAGCGAATTGCAACCAAATGGAGCAGCTATGTTACACACCATGCAACGTCATAAGGAAATATTAAAAGATTATAAATTGGAATTTAGTAAAATTAGAAACAATTTTGCTATTAGAAAAGATCGTGAAGATCTCTTGGGTAGTGTACGGAAGGAAATAGAGTATGTGCTGCATCACACATTATTTTTTTCTTTTATAAATGTGTTTCATGTACAATGCTTTTGTATAATACGCTTTTTTGTTTTTTTTTTTTAGCAATTACAAAACAACATCTGGATTAAACCGTAGAGAAATGTATTTGAAAGAAAATCAACATATTCATAAGTAAGTAAATCTACATACACATGCTACATGTAATTACGTAAGGAATTTATTCTACTAATATTTATATTATCATTTCAATTTGTAGTTCTGACCGCTTGATCAATGATCAAATAAGTATAGCGATGGAAACACGAGAACATTTAATTACTCAAAGACAAGCATTCAAACGTATACAGACTAGATTTAATGACATTTCTAATCGATTTCCAGCAGTGAGTAGTCTGATACAAAGAATTAATTTAAGGAAAAGACGAGATTCATTAATTCTTGGAGTCATCGTTGGATTCTGTACGTTCCTTATGCTCTTGTATGCATTTTACTGAACGACAAATGCATAAGAAAATACTTCCACACCCGTTAAAAGTTAATTCCATTGAAAGAAACATTAAAATGGTTGACAGAAATAACTATATATGTATAATAGTTACTAAAAAACATGTAGAAATTACAAGAAAGTTGTAAGTATATTTGAATGCTCTAATGAATGAGAATAATGTGTGACTGAGAGAAAGATTGTTATGATTAACAATTACATTGGCAAAATTATTGCATTGTACAGTTTTCTTTTTTTTTTTTTTATACCAAATGTATTAAATGTGTGTGCATCGTTTAAACAAATATTGCGATTCACGCGTTCAATAAATTATATATGAAATTAATATATGTTAAAAAATAAACATTATGGGTCTTAGCATGGTTAATCAATTTTTATATATTATATATATATATATATATATATCTTTTGTATATTATCCATGTACTAAATTATATTGAAATCCTATGAGAGACAAGAAATACAATATTTTAAAATATCCTTATTTATAAATAGAAATTTGAGAGAAAAGTATATTTAAGCTAGAATTTGAAAGTTAATGTTATATGCATTTTGTAAATACATTTCCTAAATTACATATTTGTCGAAATTTTCTTTCTTTTTTCTTTTTCTAAAAAATGTAACAGATTTGTATCAAATAAGTCAAAGATACATTTTAATGGAATTAACGAATCATTGTTACGTTTAACACACTCTCAATGAATATATATAAATATCTAAACTGTTGATTAGAATTATGATAAACAATCTTTTTACTTTTATACAATTTTTCTATATAAATGTATTTGATTGTTCATTATTAATTCATCTTTGTATTATATAGTTCAAATACGTACGAAAATGTATATGCTTTGCTTTTGAATAATACTTTTAGTTACCTACCTCTCTTTATAATATATATTTATATGTATATATATATATATACAGAGTGTTAGGAAAAAGGGTTTCATATTTGTAGGGCTTGTAGTTCTCTGTTTAATTAATAGAAGTTTTAAAATCAACCCTTTTCATATGTTCACTTCAATATTCATTTTACAAGACACTCTGTATATTTGAAAAGCAAGGGAACATGGAAATGTCCGAATTTCTGCAACTCTTAAAAGCTTTTTGTACTTGAAAAACGTATTTTCGGTTAGTTTTAAAGAATTTTTAAGATAATATATACTAATATTATAAGCAAATTATTAAATAATTAAAAGTATACATTTCACTACAAAATGATTTCTTATACTGACAGATAAATAATATGATATACAGTGATGTTCAGATATAATTTTCATACAATAGAATTATAATCAGGCTTTATATCCAAATTAATCATTGATATTTTTTTCTTTTTTTTTTTTTTTATAATGTATTGATTTACATGTAAGAGACACTTTCATATGCACGTGTCACACATACGCACACACATACATCAGCAGATATCCTCACAGCAGAGACATACAAGACACGCATAGCTCATCGATTCTCCTATGTGTAAGCCCATGAAAACACAGCACGCTACGAAAGAAGTCATTTCAATAAGTGCAGTATCTGTTTCCACGTATACTAAATACCACATTTATAAATTATACTTTGACTTTATCTTTCTTTTATTAATAATTTCTTTTTTTTTTTTTTTCAATAGGAACTCAAACACAAGAATTGTAAAAATATTCAATATAAAGATGCACGTATTATCCGGTAATAAAAAAATGTTTTCATATATACTTTAAATATATTATTTACATTTTTCTGCACGTAGTTACAACAACTACCTAGAATCTTTTTTTTCTTCTTTTTCTTCTTTTTCTTTTTTTTTTGAGCAAATCTTTGAAGAAATTTTTTTTTCTGTATCTTACAATCTTGAAATCCTGATATGAATATATTAATTAAAATTTTCAAATTTAAAAAATAATAACTCCATCAAATATTTTCTTTCTACGAAAAAAGGTGCTGCTTTTGAATTTGTCTTTTTTGTTTGTTTTTCTTTCTATACTGTTAATCATGTCTTTCACATAATTATTTGTTTATAAATGCAATATATAGTGTATTCGTAGAAACGAAGAACTTTTGTAAGCGCTACTTGAAATATTACGCATTACTGCAAGGGAGACCCTGGATATAAGGAAGTGTTGATATCCATCAATTGTTTCATGCCATATCACAAGAAAAATGTTACTTCTCAAAGTTGTGTTACAACATTCTGCCTGGAATTCTACTCAAGATTTTATTAACGGTTCTAAAATATTCTACATATTTTAATCTAAACTTTTATTATTATTATTATTTTCTTTTTTGTTTGTAAAGAGAAGATGGAATACGACATCCATTTTGTTCTCAGCACCCATCCATAACTCTCTCTCTCTCTCTCTCACAAGCATACAAACAAACAAACAAACAAACGAAGGAACAAACATCTATCTCATGCATTAATAGCATGACTGCATTTCGATTTTTTGAATATAAATATATCATCGTATGTACTGTTTCAATCTAGATTTTTCTTTAATGCTAAACAGTATTAATATATGAAGAATGTTGGGAGACTAGATGATATATTTTGCCATTATTCATTTTCCATTTAATATTAAAATTTAACGTAATTGTCACTAGATTAAAAAAGAAAAAAAGAAAATTAAAAATAAATGTACACTGGGGATTGATTGAAATCGAATAGAACAATACAGAAAACAAATATTTGTCTATTGAATAATATGAAATATGGAAAATCTAAGGCGCTTATACAAGGTGAATCTGATAACACGATGACTTCAAATAACTCGACAATGATTTATTGTACGACCAAAATTTCTAAGTTATTTTTGATCGTACAGCAAGTTATTTTTGTTATTTCAAGTCATCGTGTTGCCAAACTTACACTGTAATACAATACGTTATTATCTTGTCTCCCTACATTGTAGTAATATTGATAATAGGTTTTATAGTCTAGATCTACGACTAATAGTAATAGCGGTAATGTGATAACAGTAATGGTAGCTATAGCGATGGTAGCAATAATATTTTGTTTTCTTTTTCGTGTTAATTAATGATTCGACTTATCAATCAAATAAAACTTAAAATTGCGTATACATTTATACTCGGATAATGAGAGTGAAAAATAAACCGTCCTAATAGTTTATGCAGCGTTAGTATTATTTCTTTAGCCCTTTATGGGCTATTCTCACTAATCAGTCGCATTTTTTCTTATAAATTGGATCGTAACACATATCATCAATAATTAATCTTCATAAAAACGTTTATCTCTCGTCTTATTTTCTTATTTGCGAGTAATTAAAATAAATAAATTACATTTTTTTCTCATACGAATACACATAAAATGTATAACATCATTTTATTTCATTATTTTAATATGTACCTTTTCTTAATTATAATAATTAACGATAAACGAAATCTAATTTATTATTACATTTATACATATGTTGATACGATCCAATCTAAAATGTCATCATTCCTAACGAAAGATATTGAGGAAAAAAAAAAAAAAAAAAAAAAAAAAAAGAAAGAAAAAAAGGAAATTTCACATAATTATAATATGAATTCGACTCAATTATAGTCATCGATTAAAATTAAAGAAGATTCTATTAGATCCTATTAGAAGGTTTACAATCGGGACTTGATAGATTTCTTTTAATAATACATATGTGATGACAGTACATATCTGCCAAGTCCTTTTATCCAGTCCTTTGACTATCAACTCGGAAAAGCTTATCTCGAGTTTTTATTTCACTTGTCATGCTAAATCTGTGACGAAAATACATTACAACACTGATGGGTGGTACAGTTTAACCTTCCCAACACATTACTTTTAGGTATGTTCTAACGGTAGGTCAATTCGATTCGTGCAAATAACATGTTCTTTACCATTGCACGATGCTTTTAATGCGTCCCATTCATTATGTTTTTACTTAACACTATTATTTAATTGGTTGTATCCTTATCTGTAAGAAAAATGAACAAGAAAATGCATGGTAATGTTTAATTATCATGATAATGATTAACAATTATTTATACCTTTTGTTCTTAAAGCATTCAAAATGTTAATTCTTCAGTATTTTCTGCATCTGATGAAAGTGCTTGACGTAAGGTTTCCATGCAAGATTTTGGAATAAGAGTTCCTACAATTTTCAAACCTTCATCTGCAAATATGAAATTAATTAAAGAGAGTAAATAATCATGTTGATATGACTTGTTCGAAATATAGAGAGAGAAGATAAAAATTTACCAGTTCTCAATCGGACAACTTGCATCTTTGAATTATGTCCAGATCGTGCTGCAAGTACACCTTCAACGCGACTCCAAACGCTAAGAACTGAACCAGCTAAAACGTTATAAGAACGTCTTCGTAATCCTACTTCACACTCCATACCAAGAGTGACATTTTTACAATTGCCACGCCAATAAGCGTGCGAACATGTATCCACGGATGCCTCATATTGTTGCGTCCAATGAGGTTCTGCTTCTTCAGTTGAAACTTTTTTATATTTCTTCTCTAATTCACCTAACGTTTCTTGACGTAATTGAAGTCCGGTATTCGGCCTACAAATATATATATATATATATATTATATACATGTTGAAAACATTTCATTTTCGTTATCTACTACTTTATATTGAACGTACCTGTAAACCATATACAACTGATCTTTTTTACTTTCGTTTTTCTTTTTACCGATATCAACAGCAACTGCCAAAATAGCTGTTTGTTTACCATTTCTTATTTGATGACTTAAATAAAATCCTTCTTTGGCACCAGTTAATTTGGACCATTGATCCATTGCTTCGGTCCAACTCATGCCACGTTCAACATGCACAACGTGTAATTCAGTTGGTGCTGTACCAGTTGCGTGCTTTCGAAGGAAACGATAAAGTCTTACTCTACGAACATTTTCTCCTGATGTACCAAGATCAAGAATACCCATATCAAAACGTCCAGTCTTCTTAGCTTGAAGAATAATGGCGTTCAAAGTGTCGGTGAAATATTTGAATAATCGATTTTGCAAATCAACCGGCATTCCCAAAATACGATTTAAGAATTTCGACATGTTATTGTAATCTTTGTCTAGAGTAAGAACTCCAGGCATATTTTCACTATTACAAATAAGTCCTACACCCACAAGTGCATCCGCAACATCTTTGAAGAAATCGCCATTATAATCTTGCGGTGGTGGTACCAATGGTGGCTCGTATCTATTATTTTAATCAACATTATAAATAAAACATGCAAAAAAAAAAAAAACAACAAAGTTTAGGGATATAATAATGACAATGACAATGCAAGTTTACTTACCCCATGATAGTTTTCATCGTTGCTTCGAGAGCCGATCGACCGTATTTGTTGTCGATATTAAATTGCGAAAGATCTCGCGTTTCGGTAGCTCTACGATCTCCATGCGTCAATGCACCAAGACTTTCGAGACGTTTCGCAACGATCGAAGCAAATCGTCTCTCTCCTGCAAGATCCGAAATAAGGAATATATATTCCGGAGCATTGACTTGATTCGAACGATGCGTTCGACCAAACTGTTGTATTGCTCTATCTGCGCTCCATGGCAGTTCAAGCGTGATATGTACCCGACGCATTTGATTTCTCGCACGTCTGTCACTTTGCAATGATATGCCACTGCTAGCTGCTTCCGAAATGATCGCAACCGTTTTTTCACCATCCATGAATCTAATAAAAAAAAATTAAAAAAAAAAAGAAAAAAAAAAAACGTATAACAATTAAATACATTTTGTCTTTACTACATGATAATGAAATTTACCTTTGTTTTTCCGTTAAGTTAAGAGTTTCTAAAGGAACGTCTACTTCGGATCTAGATTCATATTGTATTGCACCGTCTTCCGTTTGTACAACACGACCCTTTCTACCAGTCATTTCTGCAACGTTTTCTGGACCACCAAGTTCGTCGATCAATTGATCTAACGTATTAGGTGGCAACCTTTCTCCTAACTCCTCTATTTGCGCTAATAATTCTTCTTTCATGCTACAAGCACGTTCAATAGCATCTCGAGGTGGTCCTTGATTATAAGAAGATGCATTACCATGATTTCCGGTCGCTGCCGTATCTCCGTTACGCTTATTCCTATTATTAGATGTCTTGTGTTCCAACATTGATTGTATTTTGTCCTGTGTACTTAAGCGTTTCTTTGTTGGTTTCTTTTGTTTTTTGCCACCCTTCTTCTTTCTCCTATCCCATGGATCTATTGAAAAAGACAAATTAATCTTATGTCATATTTGTTAGTATCAATTGAAATATTTTACATTAATTCTGTACGAATTCTGTACACTTACCAACGTCAGAATCACTGTCACTGTAAAATGGATTAAAATCAGAACTTAAATTACTTTCCTCATCAGTTCGATGGTCATCTTCACTTTCTGTTCCACTTAATTTAAATTCTGAACCAGAACTATGATCACCATTCTTTTCTTCATCAGTGATCTCTTCTTCAGAAGACCATGCTCGTACTTTCTTAGAAGCTCTTTGAGCTGCTTGACGTACTGGTTTTCTTTTACTTCCTCCAGCAGATCCACCAGCCCCATCAACAAAATCTTCTTCTAATTTATTCATTTTTGGTAGATCCAAACCGAGAAGACGATGAATTCTATTACGATTTGGCGCTGGAAAATGTTTTTCCACTAAAGTTTGAAGTACTCCTTTAGCAGTAGAAACAAAATCACTTAGTTCTCCATCATCACGTTCAAGTTGTTCCAAAGTACGTGCTTCACCAGTTGATTGCAAACCGATAACAACACATTTGCCACATTTAACAGCTTCTCGAGCTACCGAAACGGCATGCTTAACTTTAGCAGCAATACATAGATATTTAAAAAAGCGTTGATGCGATGACCAAAATTGACCCCACATTGTTTTCTTCATACGATTCTCAGCATCTATTAATTCGGCTGCTTCTTGGAATTTCTGCATAGCCTCTACCCATAATCTTACAGAGTGATCATAAATTTTGGTAAAATCCTTGGACAAAGGTACTTCTTCGATTTTAAAAGCAACCCCATGAAAACTAAGTTGCCGAGCAATGTACATCCCTCTTAATTTCATATCCATCGCTACAATTTCCATTGTACCTACTCCACGTTTCTCTACTGCAGTAATAAAATCATTGAATTCGGGAAAAGGTGTTCCTTCACCCCACATACCTAATCGTACCATATAAGCCATGTTGCGAGGTTCAGAAGCACCAGTGGCACTAGCATATACTACTCGTGCTTTGGGCAATTTATTTTGTAATTCCAATACTGTTAAACCAGTTTTAGTTGGTTTAGAACTTCCAGTGGGGCATAAATTTTTAGCACGATGACATTCATCAAATATAATTAATCCATCAAAATCTTCTCCGCACCATTGCAAAAGTTGTTTTAATCTACTTTTGTATTTACCTCCACTTTGTGAGGATTCACCGATTAATGCCGAATACGTACTAAATATTACACCTTTTTTAACGTTTCCATTAATAGCTGAAGAAATCTTAGCATATTTAAACTTATTTAACGCATGTACGTCAATTTTCAATGCTCCAATGTCTTTTAAATCACGCTCAGCATCGTATTTGAGATCATTAGAAACGGATACCCAAATGGCACGTTTCCTATTTTTTAAATGGTTTTCGAATATAATACCCGCTATAGTTCGTCCTTTACCAACACCAGCTCCATCTCCAATAAGAAATCCAGCACGTGAACCATCCGGTAAAAGATGTTCATGCTGCTGAGATGCATAAGTAATTGATTCCAATTGAAGAGCAGACAATGCTCCTGATCGTATTGTTTCTTCTGGTATAGAAAGTTCGTACCAAACATCTGTTGGTTCTACGCTGGATAATGATGCTGTTTCAACAACTGGATCAGGATGTTTACGCCCACGTTTTACTATACATTTGAAATTTAAAACTCGTTAGAAAACTTGTTTGAATTTTTCATTATCAATAATAAAATAAAACATGCTTACGTTTAGTAGGCATATAGTCAGCATAAGTTTCAGCAACACCCATGTCCTCGTCATCTACTTCTTCTTCTTCCGGTATTGTTGGTTGCATGCCCACCTTTGTCGGATCACCTGAATTCATCCATAATTGTGATACACCTTTCCCTATTTATTATAATTATAATTATAATAAATCGAGAGAAGAGTAATATGAAACATTAATAACAAAGTATTTAAGTCTTACCAGAAAGACCTGCAGACCAATTTGGATGAAGTCCAGTTTGATTGAGAAACTGTACGAACGGATTGACACCGCCCATATTCATTCCAGCCATTCCCATGAAGCCTCCCATTAAATTATTCATGTCCATACCTGTAGTAATATCATTAAATAAACAATTATTCTAAACATCTAAAGAATTATAAGATCTACATAAAAAAGCATCAGATACATATTTGAATAACATAATAAAATAACAGAGAAACAATAGAAGAAATTAAATAAAGAAATATATCCAGGTTAAAGAATCATAAGATCTACATAAAAGCATCATATACATATTTAAATAACATAATAAAATATTCGAAAAAAAAAAAAATAGAAGAAATTAAACAAAGAAATATACCCAGGTTAGCAAAAGACAAATCAATTACAGACTTACTCTGCTGTAAAAATGCTGCAGGGTTGAATCCTGCAAGGCTTGCTAAACCTGGAAAGTTATAGGGCCCACCAGCTCCTAACTGACCTAACTGATTAAGTTGGTTGGTACCAACAAAATTAGGGGGAGTACCTTGTGATCCTCCCACACGTACCATTTCATACCCTGGTGGTGCAGTCTTAGTTACTAATCCACCTGGTATTTTGTTACTCAATTTTTGATTCAACGCTGCCAAATAAATATTACACAAGTAATACTTTGTGTGACAGTTTTTTTTTGTAACAAATTCATTGGTTTATGTATATAAACAAAAGTGATAAGTAAGGAAATTTATTTGTTACAATGAACATACCATTAGTAGCAGCTTGTCCTTTATTTGCAACATTAGATGGTACTTCAGCAGGCTTTTCGTCTTTAATATTTGCAATTCCAGCAGCAGTTGCAAGATCTTTACCACCGCCTATGAAGAAAGAATAGATTTATAACATTAAATAATGATATATTATATCATTAAAGATATAACTAATTATGAATAAAAAAAAAAAGAAATTTACCTGGTACTTCGATTTTATCAGGATCCTCATCATCATCGAAATCACTACCACTTGTATCGTCGCTCACTGTTTCCTTAAATCTTTTCGTTGCCTAAATACATAAATCATGCAATAATTATACAAGAATAGAATCGACCATTATAATGATATACTTATATTAATTAATAACAAATTATACAAAGTATTATTTAAACAAAATCACAGATATTTAGGAAACCATTCAACTTTGATATAGAACAAGAAAATAATAAACAAATTAATACTTTAATAAACGCAATAAATTATAAAAAAGAACTTACTTGTGATGAAAAAATACAATAGATTTTTTGAATATGCAAAAGGAAAAAAAAGAAGAGAATACAACGGTTTTCGGTATAAACAATTATGAATTTTTATAAAATGTAAGTAAAATAATATGAAAAAATAAAAAAAATGTAAATGTATAACGATCTATGGTATAAATGAATAAAAAAATGAATGATAAAAAAAGATATACAAAAAATTCTTAGGTTAGTTTTTCTCATGAAGCTATGAGAAAAAAGCGCATGCATAAGAAGCGCGCGTCGTTGCGAATGGAACAATGAAAATATTACAAAAAAAGACATTAACAACTTACCATGATTGAAAAAATGTCTTTTTCCTTTCCGGTTTATCGATGAGAAATGAAAATATAATTAAACGATGAACACGATCGTCTATGAAGATATACTCCTTCGAAGGAACCTTCTGCAATTCTGATAGAGTAGACGAGATGAAAATTTTTTTCCCTCGTTACGGGTTTTTATTAGATGTCGCGCCAAGTAAGCATCACTCGTCTAACTCCACAAGTTAGATATTTATTCTGTGAACTAAGAAATCACAATGCGTTGAATTTAACGTACGCTTAGGCCGAAGCATCTTTGTGGTATGTATTTGAGAAGCCCATTCTAAACGCGTTTAGCCAAGCACGGCTGCCGCCATCTTGGCTTTTGCCCGGCCCACGGTGCATCGCGTTGCAAATACAAAAACACACGCGCTGACTACAGCTGCCTTGCGTAACATTGCAAGCGCTGTTGCCAAATCTATCCCCGTTTACAAAGAGATCTTTGGAAAAGCGGGTTTACAGAAAATAAAGGCGCGTGATCGAACTAAATCTATCCCTTTATTTTTTTCTCTTTTTTCTTTTTTTCTTATTAATATTTCATTTATGCGGGCATTCATTAAATATTAAAAATAAATAAATAAGACTTTATTCGTATTAAAACTATACTATAACATGAATCCAAATGTAATATAAAATGAATATTCCTTTAATAAAAATCTCTACAAATTTAAATATTTGATATAAAACTTACACGTGTTTTGAAACCTAGTATCAACTTAATTTTAAATATTCAACAGTATTACTAATATTACGACTAGATTATTTGTACTTAGATAAATATATCGATTATTATTCTTTAAAAGAATCTACCTTTACGTATAAGAAATGTTCTATTTTTACATATCATTAAAATCAATTTTTTCCGATGTCATTAATATTGGCAAGCAAAATTTGTGCCTTCGTAGTCGAGTCATTGTTACGTATAAACGATATTATTAAACACTCACGAATATAATTGTTGTTGTTAAAAGAGGATGAAGGTTGACCAATAAAATTTTTTTTAATACACGTGTCGTCAAATTTCACAAATGAACAGTAAATAAAGCGCGAATATTGAGTATCATTTGTCCGCACGCGCGTCACATATACGTAAATGAAATAGACTGTGGAAATCTGGCAACGTCGCTGCAGAGCAGCGCTAATCGTTAAGCGATCTAAAGTATACGCGGTAAAAAGAAAAGAGTATGACCTCAAACTCGGCGTATAACTCTTCAGTAAAATCAATTACTTATTCTTTGAGTTTCTAATGATAAATCAGCCATTTCTATATATTATACGTACCAAAATAATTTAAGTATATATCGTATTACAGGACTACTCTTCTTAATCTATTTAAAAAAATGTATCGCTCTAATACGATCGATCCGAGCTTCGCGCCGCTGACAACGCCACCCGGTGGCCGAATATTCAATCATATTTATGCGCGCTATAATTTAAAATTATTTAATTTTTTCTTTAATGTGTTTAGATATATATACATATATATACATATATGTACAGACATTTTCTTATTTATGTATTTTATGTAATGTAACTTTTTATTGAAAGGTACTTTTTGCATTTTATATTAAAAACGATGCAACTTTAAAATATTAAAAAATTACATAAAGTTGCATAGAATTACGCGATATGAGGCAAATATAATATTAAAATATTTGCTGCTTATAGAATATGAATATATTTTTTAGTTTCTATAAACATTAATGAAAAATAATAATAATAATGATAATAATAAAAAATAGTGTGAGAAAATAATTAGGAAACGTATTTTCTATTGAGCAAATAATAGAGGAAAAAAATTTTCATTAACCTAGAAGAGAGTATGCTATTTACAATGGACTTTAGATGCAATGGAATCTGATTGTCAATAATTAGAATTAAATAATATAAATATATACATCATATGTATATATATACGTATATTTATTTTCTATTCTATAATGTTATTCGGTAACTTTGTAAAACGTTTAAATAGATTACAAATTAATTATATATTCCATAATACAGAAAAAATTAAACATGGAACGTAAGTATAGGTTATAAAATAGAGTTTTTTTTTGTTAATTATTTTTGATATTGATTTCTTTAAACTTTAAGATATAATATAATTATGATAATATATTCTTTTAGAAGATGTTTATATATGCAAAAGGAAACATACAGTACGAATAAAAATGTTGAAAAAAATAATGAAGTACCCATTGAAAATATTCGTAATTTTAGTATAATAGCTCATGTTGATCATGGTAAAAGTACCCTTGCTGATAGACTACTTGAAATGACTGGTGCCATTAAAAAGAATTCAGGCAAGCAAGTATTAGACACATTGCAAGTAGAAAAGGAACGTGGAATAACGGTTAAAGCTCAGACCGCTTCTCTTACATATTCATACGAAGGACAAAATTATCTTTTAAATTTGATAGATACTCCAGGCCATGTAGATTTCTCATCCGAGGTATATCGTTCATTAGCAGCTTGTCAAGGTGTTGTATTATTAGTTGATGCAAATGATGGAGTACAAGCGCAAACCGTTGCTAATTATTATTTAGCTATTCAAACAGAGCTTGTAGTAATACCGGTGATAAATAAAATAGACTTACCAGCTGCAGATCCTGAAAGAGTAAAGAAACAGTTGGAAACATTGTTTGGTATAAAGGGAAACGACGTATTAAAAATATCTGCAAAGTTAGGTACAGGAGTTGAAGAATTATTACAAGCTATACTTAAAAGACTTCCACCTCCACCTGTAAATAGAAATTTACCATTTCGTGGTCTTATATTTGATAGTTGGTATGAGAAATATAAAGGTGCTGTTTCTTTAATCTATGTGAAGGATGGAAGTTTATCTGTTGGAGAACAAATTATATCCTTTGCTAGCAAAAAGTCTTATGAAGTTAAAGATTTAGCAATTTTAAGACCCGAGGAAGAACATGTTAAAACTTTGTAAGTATAAGACATTATTTGTGTATATTTTCTTGTACCTTTAAATATGTAATATATATGATTTTAATGAAAATATATAACTTATAGATTCGCTGGAGAAGTTGGAAGTATAAAGTGTAATATGAAAACTTCCAAAGAAGCATACATTGGGGATACTTTATACAAAAAAGGTCATCCTGTGGAACCAATAGGTGGATTTAAAGTAGTAAAACCGATGGTATTTGCAGGAGTGTATCCTATGGATCAATCACATTTTATTAAATTACAAAGTGCGATTGAGAAACTTATTTTAAACGATAGTGCCGTGGAAGTTGTACCAAGTTCTAGGTATTTATTATTTTAGCGGATATGCAATAAAATGAAACGTTTATATACTTAAGTTATTAATTAATTTTAGTGCTGCACTAGGACGTGGCTGGCGAGCGGGATTTTTAGGGCTTTTGCACATGGAAGTATTTATACAGAGGTTGGAGCAAGAATATGGTGCAGAACCAATAGTTACAGCACCAGGTGTTACATACAAGGCCAAAATTATAGGAAAAAAAAATATAGCACTGTATAAAGGTGAAATTGTTGTTTTCAATAATCCTATTGATTATCCTGACAAACAAATTACAGAAGAATATTATGAACCAATGATTATTGGTACTATTATAACACCAGGTATATCTTTGTTCAAATCAAAATTAACATATATATTATTATTAGCATATATTAATATACATATGTTTAAATAGATGAATATATAGGACCAATAATGTCTTTATGTCTTGAAAAGCGTGCGATTGAAAAATTAAATCAAAATATCGGAAATAATAGAACGTTGTTAAAATTTTCAATGCCATTAAATGAAGTGGTCCTTGATTTTCACGATAAATTAAAAACCATCACTTCTGGATATGCTAGTTTTGATTATGAAGATGATGATTATCAAGTTTCAGAAATTGTTAAGGTAAAAGTAACAATAATTCATTGAATATATTGTCATTTAATAATTAATGATTATTTTGTTTTCAGTTAAATATTCTTTTAAATGGTAAAGTAATAGAAGAATTAAGTACAATAGTACACTGTACTAAAGCAAAAGAAGTTGGTAAAAGAATGTGTACTAAACTTTTGGACATCATTCCACGACAATCGTTTGAAATATCAATTCAAGCAGCTGTTGGAGGCAAGATACTTTCGAGGGAAAATTTGAAAGCATTTAGGAAAGACGTAACAGCAAAATTGGTAACCAAAAGATATAGAGTTATATCTTTATTTGCTATAAATGATGATCGATTAAATGTAAATTGTGTGTGTTAAAAAAAAAAAAAAAAAACTATATATATTTATACATCTTTTTAGTATGGAGGTGACGTCACAAGAAGAATGAAATTATTGGCAAAACAAAAAGAGGGAAAAAGCAAGATGCGTATGATTGGAAATATTGTCTTACCGCGAGAAACGTTTATAAATGTACTCAAAAGATAATTTAGTCTGCATATATAAATGATTTTTACATCAAAAATAAAAATGGGAAGAAAATTTATAAATTCAAACATTAAAGCACATACATTTTATAGTTCACTGAAGAATGATTTACTGAAGAGGAGTTAATTATATTAAAAAGAAGAAGAAAAATAGTTTAGGATCACAGGGATAACTAATCGATTGTTGACCTGTTTACGTTCCTTGGCTTATAAATAAAATTGGAAGTATATCTAGCGGAAGTAAGTCATTCAAGAATTACAAGAAAACGTACATATATGAACGCATAGAACGTTGGGGGTAAAATTGGAACGATTTACGGTTGATTGCTTTTCCTTATGAACGTGATGTTATTGTTGGTGTTAAGTTAAAACAAGATGACAGGTGCTTTTCTAACGTGTGTAATGAACACGTCTACCTTGAATAGAATTTTTTTGCCAGACCGTTTATAAGGGAGGTCGTCCTCTTTTGGATCGTCATACTTCGTACGTTCTTCTCATCGGCTAGGGATAACTACTGTGTATCTTCAACGTGAGTATTTCCATCTCCAAGGAAGAGAGAGTCTATTATTTTTCTTCAAAATTTACTTCTAAATCAAATCAATATTTTCTTATATATTTATTTATTTATTTACTTATTTATTTACGTGTAAATATTTTAGTAATATTATCTACAGTATATAATTGTGGAAAATAGTGTAATACTAAAAGGAAAAATTTATTATCGTTTTATAAGAAACAACATTTCAATGCTTACTCTACTCTGCGCTCTTTAAAATTGTTTTATTACGTATTTGTATACTATGTTATATAACATATTACAAACGTTCGTAAATCTGAACTATAGAAAATAACAACAATGTAAATACGTATGTAGGAATCTTTAGCTCGTTTGCATTCCTCTCCGTACGCGACGGAGTCGTCCGTTGGCGCCCGATCAGTTTAGACGTGTCTTCCTTTCATTTCGCGAAGTATATAATAAGGATCAAGGAAAAGGATTCAAATCGTTTACTTATATTATTATTTATATTGACATAGATCCTGTTTAAAATATCAAAATAAAAATATCCAAATCCTTTAAAAAGAAGAATGTTTGGATTGAATAATTAATAAAAAAATAAAACTGTGATACTTGATGAGAGTGACTTAGGCAAGAGTTAGTACGAGTGTAAGAGGAAAGCTCAATTGGTGATCTTTACTTATGTCACCTGTAAGAAATCGCGCGTCAAGTCGATTAGGGGTGATTCGTTCGAGAATGACTTTTATATCGAGGAGAGATTTACGGAAATCTACCGGCCGTTGATTTTGCAATTTTTGAAAAATATTTAAATAAAGCACAGCTGGAAAAATACACAGACGTGAAAGACGTGAGAGCGTGGAAGAGGTAAATAAATGTAAATGTAATATTTAAATACTTAAATTCAAGATATGTTTATATTTTCGAGTTTGAATTAAGATTTTCATTGCACAATGTAAACATTAGATTTTTTTTCAATTTCATTTGAAATTAGAGAAAAAGATAAACAGAGAAAGCGAGAGAGAAAGAGAAAGAGAAAAAGGAGAAATAGAAAGAGATTAGATTAGAAATCATCTAAAGTAGGAGGAGGAGAAGGAAATAAAAAGACAAATAATTATCTTCTTCTTCTTCTTCTTCTTCTTCTTCTTCTTCTTCTTCTTCTTCTTCTTCTTCTTCTTCTTTGTCGCAAAGTCGAAGTACGAAGTTTGTATCTTGTTTAAAGACAGATGATGTTGCTGCTGACTCGTTACAGCGTTTACGAAATAAATAAATGATCATTTTTTTTTTTTAATTAATTATTTTGTTAGATCAAACAAAAGATAAAGAATTAAATAAATGTAATTTATTGTTTTATAACGTTGACAAAATGGATAGAAATGTTGTTAGGAAAACACGTGTTTGAATATGAAGCAGCAAATGTTTGTCATTTATTTCTTCATGAAGTATTAAAACGAAGTTTTAAGATTCCCAAGCTAAGTAGCTAGACTTTTAATCGGAAAAGTCGATCACCCTACTATGAGAGCGAGCATTCGTCAAAGATGAGTGCATTCCCTCTCGGTGACTATAACTGCATTCGTGTATTATCTTTCCGACCGTTATATACACGTGTTTATTACTTGTCTCAGCCAGTGGCGCTTCAAATAATAATGAAAGACAGGGAGTGAGAAAGAAAGAAAAAGTAATTAATGCGTGTAACAATGGGTCATAGTCTGGAATGAGTCCTCTTTTCAATCAATTTGCGGACAATCCGTTATCAAGGAGAGCATGTGAACTCTCCTTACAGTCCTTTTCTTTTCTTATAATCGTCAGAATATAGAAAATTAATGAATATACACGGAGTATTTATCATTGGAGAAACTCGTCATTTAAAAATCAAGAAATGGTACGCATTAGAAGCGTGTTCCAATTTAATGACAAATTAGGACACGATGTAATTTTTCCTTTTTTTTTGTTAATACATGCATTAAAACTAAGCATTAGCAATAAGCATTTCTAAGCATTAGGTTAAATAATTGTTTATCAATAAATCGACATTGTTTTATGTTTGTTTCTTCTATACGTTTCTTTATCGGATATATCGAAGTTAATCTTGACCTTTTATAAATAAAAGCTAATGCTGCGATTATTTTCACGAATAAGAGCGAGATAAGCGTAACAACAACGACTACGTAAAATGACGTAGTTTCAATTTAATTGGAAAAGAGTTGAAATTGAACGAGATAGAGAAGCACATCGCACCTTCGATACTGCTACAATGTTGACTCATGAGTACGACGGATACAACTTTATCGTAGGTCATTGAATTCGTTTCCATGTATTTCGCGATACTTTGAAAATATAAGAAAAAAGAAGTTATTCAAATAAAGGAAAAGAAATAATAACAGATTAACCAGATTCCTTGCATAACTTCGAAAAAGAGAAAGAAGAGAAAGAAAGTTGTTATCGTCTTTGATGTTCACTCGCAAACGCCACATACAATATCAATATTATATTATTAGACATTGATAAATTTTATTAGACTCGCTAATTCTGTTCGGTATCACCGTACCCAGATATTTATGTATTTTGTTTTGATCTAACAATGAATGTTAAAGTCATTGTTTGCTTGCACCGTGTCTGGCACGCGTCTACTAAGTGATATTGCAAACGCAAATCGGTAATTCCTATAATAATAAATTGTTATGATTTACTATCAATTTCGAAACTCTTTCCAAGAATCTAATATTTATAATTTCATTATAGATATGCATGTCTATAGATTTAGAAACAAAACAAATGAATCAAGTCAATTTAGAGAGTTTTGCGTTGAATATATGATAGCAAAGTAATTATTTATCAATGGAGTATTTGTCATTTTTATATACCTTGAAAATGATTTCGTATTGAATTTCTTGCTCTCCCACTCTGTTTCTATTTTAAGAACAAAATTGGTGTCTACTGTCTTAGCTTTTCTGGAATCAACGGGTTGAACTCCAGTCACCGTGGCGCCAGAATGCGTCTCGTGGATAACGGCCCTATTTTCGCATATCAAAACAACAGTATAATTTATCTTGGAGATTCAATGACTCGGAGCTAAAATATAAACAAGCAGACTGACAACTATCCTCATTCCGCGTTATGCGATGTGCACAATGTCGCAATGACCAGCCAAATGTTTTAACGATAGCCGCGATTTTCCTGCAACCTGGATGATTATAAAATGTTAGGCGATTTATAATAATATTCAACGATTGATCGATCAATATTTCTAAATTTAAATCTATATTTGATCAATGTATAAAATAATTATTCTTTTTATTTAGTTTAAATAGATCACGCAAAAGGAAATGAATTTCATTATCATTATGTCAATGCATGTAATTTCATTTATAAATTTAGCCTAATTAATTACTCAAAGCAAAGTACACATTGATAATGATATTCAATAAGATGACCTATATAGACCCTAGGACTATATTATTAAATTTTGTTCTTATAAACTTTGTTTACAGATGTCCACATATCGATTCAACGTCTTTGCGACGTTTGTGCTCATCGTTGCGTCTTTTTTAATAAAATTTGGAAATACACAATACTCTTACCAAGACAAAAGACAATCAATGACATTGCACAAGTATTGCGGACAAAATTTATCTAATGCACTAGGATTACTTTGCGATGGAGTTTACAATTCTATGTTTAAAAAGAGCGGGCAGGGTAAGTTGCGATAACATTGTATTGATTGATATTTATTTTTTATACATTTACTTCACATTACATTTTGTTAAACATTAATTAAACTCAAGTAAAATCATATGAATTCATTCGCAAATATAATTTTTCATGAAAAAATAAATAAAATACATGTTATTGTTTTATTTTCAGAAATGGAAATAGCTGATTATCCATTCGGTTTCGATGATTCGTATCCATTTAGATCGGCAGTTACAGCAAACGCCATGATGGGCCGTTTTGCCGGTAGACGTTTCCGAAGGGAATCTAGGGGTGTATATGACGAATGCTGTGTAAAACCATGCTCAATTCAAGAATTAGCTACTTATTGTGGCCGTGTTACACAATAATTATTGATCGGTAAGATCGATTTCTACTCTACGGTTTCTATTTTCGTCTACTACCATAAATGTGATAATGCCGATGATCGGTATACATAAAGTTTCTGCTTTATAATTGTTTATTTCTATAATACAATAATGTGATAAACAACGATTAATGTATACGTCTTTACGTAACATTTAATAAGAGCTTTATACACGGCTAAACGCATCTAAAAAATAATACGAGGACCAACAATCATTCGTCAACTGCTTACTTATGAGAGTTCGTCGTACTGAAATAATGTATTTGTCAATGTTCCAAAATATTTGATTTGATTTGATTTGATTGGCAATTTACAATTGAACTTTTCATTGTCATGAAATTAATTTTCTTTGTATTTTTTGTAGAAGTCTGTAGAGTAATCAATCAACGCGTAAAATTAAGATGAATGAATAAATGAACTAATCAATCGCGTAGATACTTGTGTGCCATTGATGAATTACTTCGTACACTTTAACAATAGAAAAATAAATCTTGATTTCTCATCAATGAAAAGATTGTGATTGTTAATCATTTATCGAATAAAATAATATTGTATTATAAACAAAATATGTTTTACGAACATTTGTCATCGAAGTAATATGGGGAACGTTTGAAGTGTGCTTTTTAGCGAATGATTTTTTTACCTTATTGTGGTAATATTACCTGTACGGTCACGAATATTTAATGATAAGTATCCACTAAGATTGTGTAATTGAGATTGAAAGGTTGAAATAATTTGATTACGATCGTAAATTGAACCAACAAAAGAACAAAGTAGGAACAAGCGAGGATTATTATTAGGGCGCGTTCGATTTTACGAATATTGATCGATTACGGATTTCGATTCTTAAGTTTTTATTCTTAAGATGTGGAATACGAATTTGTAGATTCGTGTAGCCGAATATTCGGCACTCTTAGGACATATAAATTTATTGGACAAAATAATTAAATAAATTAAAAAAAAAAAAGGAAAAAAAGAGAAGGTGAATTTCAGAAGAAAAATATAAAATAAATAAATATAAATATAATATATGTGTTGTGTGTGTGTGTGTGTGTTCGCGCTTGTAAAACTACTGTGCTATGTTTCTTAAGGATAGTTTGCAACGAAAATTTGACTGAATGGTATCTTTTATGTGATTTTATAGATCGATTTCAATTCTAAAAAAAATATTTGGTCGTATAGTGCAACGCAAAATGTGTATTAACGTTATCCTTGAAAGCAAACGTTGTTGATACATGTTAATAAAACGCGTTTTGTAAAAACCTTCACGGTTTAATCGTTGCATTGTAAACAGTCCATTATATTCATCCATGGATGCTATCACAATTGTTTTTCGATTTATTTATATTTTAATCGTCATACAAACATACACATCAAAGATTCAAATGATAATTTAGATGTAATATTGTTACACCGCAATTAAACAAATTTTCGCTGATGATTTGTAATATTTTTTCTTTTGTATTTGTTATAACTGCGTCATGAAAACTATTGCTTTTTATTAACTGATCGATCGAATATATATTGAAATAAAAATATAATAATACATGTTATGTTTATCACAACTCCCACCCAATAACTATTACTCTTACCGTATTATGTAAGTATGTACATATATAGAAGTCGATTAAAAAGAAACCTGACAAAATTTATTATACAATGTTTCTTATATCTCAAATTTAAAAGGAAATCATTATAAAGAAGATAACTTGATCAAATTCTACTTTTGTGATAAGCAAAATGAAAGTCTTAATAATAATCTAGTCTAATCGATAAATGTATAAATAAATGTGTAAACTATATCGACCAATGGTCAGTCGAGAATTGGTCAGATATTTTAGTTTAACCTGTAGAATTAAACGAAGTGTATATTTAAATAACTTATTTATATTCATAAGGAATATATAAAGTGAATAAGCACTTTTACTCGATATTTAAATATTATTTAACATAAGTATTGCAAAGTGCGATATAATATAGAGTGCGAATGATAAGAAACGAGATATATTTTACCAACTTCACAGAGGGTGTCAAAATCGTTACACTTAATATTCCTTTTATCTTGAAAAATTAAAATAAATTTATAACGTATTTGTTGACAAGAAATTATATTAAAATGACAGATACGTATTTTCCATTTGTATATTGGGCTCAAACTGAGAATCAGGTTACATTAAAAGTTGACTTGGCTAATGTTAAGGTATGGAAATCATTGTTAATATTTATTTGATTGAATTTGTTTTGTTTAAAGTGTGAATATCTTTGATAGGATATTAATATTAATTTGCAAGAGAAAAAATTGCAAGTTAGCGCATACGGTCAAGGCGCAAGAGGATGCAGTAATTACGGTTTCAGTATTGACTTTCACGAACTTGTTATTCCTGATGTATGTTTGGTTATTAGATTATTATTAATGATCTAAAGTATTATTCTTTTCTATGGGCATTAATTGATTTTGTAGGAAAGCAATTATAAAGTCATTGACCGTCAAATAGATTTTACGTTGAAGAAAAAATGTGGTGGATGGTGGCCACGATTGACCGGCCAACCACAGAAACCACCATGGCTTAAAATAGATTTTGACAAATGGAAAAGCGAAGACATGGATGATAATGAGCATGAGAAGAGAGATGTTTGTAACGACTACCCTGATATGTATGACAAATTGCATAAAGAAGAACTTGGGTATAGGAAAGGTATAAATATTATCTACAAATTAATATATTGATACTTACCTTATACATTATACTAATAGAAACAATTTATACATAACAGAGGATTTTAAGAAAGTATACTTAATCATCTACAACTTGTGTCAATTAGTCGGATTTCTTTATGTTCTTACTGTAATGGGTTTGAAATATTCTCGGGATGGGCCAGGTTTGTATTTACTATATCATCGTGTATCCATTGTTATATATACTACTCTATTTTAGCCTAAATGTAATTATTTGATTAATTATAGCTTCTATGAAACACACATATACTGTTGTTGGAAATCCAATGAAATTTATACAGTTGCTACAATTTTTGGAAGTTATGCACCCTTTATTTGGATATACCAAAGGTAGTGTAATGATACCTTTCATGCAAGTTGGAGCCAGAGCATTTGTCTTATTCTTCATGATAGAAGGGGAACCACGTATGCAAACTAAACCGGTTGTATTTTATCTTTTTATTGTTTGGAGCGCAGTTGAAGTTATCAGATACTTATACTATAATTCACAATTATTGAACGTAGAAATTTATTTTTTAACATGGTTAAGATATACAATATGGATACCGTTGTATCCTTTAGGTATAATATGCGAAGGTATTATTATCTTACGCAACATTCCATATTTTGAAGAAACGCAACGATTTACTGTATCTTTACCAAACTCTTTAAATTTTTCTCTTCATTTTCCAACTTTTCTGCGCATTTATTTATTAGTATTATGTATACCTGGTATTTACACAGTGATGTCACATATGAATCATGCTCGCTATAAAAAACTTGGAAAATCTAATATTAAAAGAAAATACACATAATTTTATTTCATAATTTATATATATATATAAATGTATAAGAACAAAAGATATTTTTATTTCTAGTATAATATACATCACAATAAAGTATCATTTTTGTTATGCTTTTCATGGATAAGGAATATACAATATGTAATTGATTATCAATTACATATTAGTATAAATTAACAAAATTAGTTCAATATATTTCCGTATTTCTTTAAACTTTTCTATAAATATTTCAGTAAATATTGAATTATTAATCGTAAAGAAAGATTAAGCTTTAATTTACAGTTAGACTAGTCTTTAATTATATGATTTGATTACCTGGAAATAATCATCGTCAAATGAATGACTATGCTATGTATTGTTTTCCATTTATTTTGTTGTTGTTACTATTATTATTATTATTATTTAAAATTAGTGAAAATGGGTTGAAAAAAATGAGTTTAATTCTTAGCAATTATTCTTTAAATACTTCATATCTTATTAAATTAATTTTCCTAAATGAATGTAGATTAATAAATTAAAATTCTGTTGAAAACGTAATTATAATTTATTTGTCGAGCGCACACATAAAAAAATATCATATTATATTAGATATCTAATAAATGTATATCTTAAATATTAATATCGTTATTAATAATGAATATTATTTTTTTGAATAATCTATACTTGCTAACACGTGATTATCTATTTGTCAAATAATAAATCCAAAGTAACAATGTTGAAATAAAATCACGCATGAGTCATATTTCGTTGGAAATACCAGATTATTAACCTCATTTTAATTTTCCATGAAGTACGATTAACGTAATTATTTGTATTCATACATCTCCCTCATTTGTAATAATTTGCTCAGGAAATTTTGCAATAGACGATAATTACGATGATCTATAACTTCTATTATTATATATAAGTATAATAGGTGACAAAATAAGAATATAATTGTAATAGGAAGTAATTAATTTTATTTTATGATAGTGTCACACTTTATATATAGAATGTAACTATTGTTAGGAGAAAAAAACCTCTCGTTAGAGACTTTTATCACGCTTGGATATTTCACTTAATATGTTTCAAAATTATAACAAAAGGATATATAAATATAGGGCATGTAATGGAAAATATATATAAATCTGAATAAGACTGCGAAATGTTAGTTATTCTATTATCCATCATATCGAGTAGTTCAAATACCAAGTTTTGTTCTTTTCTTTATTTCTTTTCATTTATATCTGAAAAATGTATTACTTTTTCTATATATCAGTGATAGTGTGCTTTATACTTGATTGTATTAAAGCACAAAGTAATACGATTGTTTTTGATGGTACGACTGGGACTACCAATACGGTTACAAGTATGTATTAATTTATTCTTCAACAATTAAATTATAAAATCATTTATAATGCGTAATTTTAATGTTATTAATATTTTACCTACTACTACTACAGATTCCGGATGTAAATGTGTAGCTGCTGGTACTTGTAATGGTGGTAATGACGGTAATGACATTGACATAAGAATTGTTAACATGGTATGGATATATTTATTCAATGTCATTTACTATAAAGTATATTATTTGTATCTTATAATGTTTATTTTATATTATATAGGGTACAATGTGTTCAGCAGGATCGGTATATTGCTGTACATCAGGAAATCTAGGTAATGGTAATTGCGGTGTAAGAAAAATAGCTCTTACTTCTCAACCAGAAGGAATAGCCAGTTATGGTGAATATCCTTGGCAAGCAGCTCTCTTAACATCAAGTAATTCATATATTGGATCTGGAGCTCTTATTAATGCTAATCATGTACTAACTGTGGCTCATAAAGTAACTCCTTACTTGTAAGTCTAACATCATTTCTGTTTTATTTTTTTGTTATGTTAAAATATCAATATTTTATACGTATTTCTCATAGGAATGGTGGTCTTAAAATAAGACTTGGTGAATGGAATGGACAAAGTACTTCTGAACCTTATCCTTATCAAGAGTACAATGTACAAAAAATATTTGTCCATCCTTCTTATAATTCAAAAAATCTTCAGAACGATGTAGCAGTTGTTAGATTAAGCTCATCTGTACCTATTTCGAGTAGCCCTAATATTAATACCGTATGTCTTCCTACTTCAGTACCAAATGCACCAACAAGGTATATTTACTTTATTTTTATGATATATTTAATATATAGTATATTGAACAGACGTAAAGTAAATTATTTTCCTAATACATTAATATGTTAATATGATTATTTTTAAAGATGTTGGGTGTCTGGTTGGGGAAAGAATGCATTTGGAGGTAGTTATCAGAATATACTTAAAGAAGTTGATGTTCCCATAGTAAATCAAAATAATTGCGAAAATGCTCTTCGTGGTACTAAAGTGGGACAACTTTTCACGCTTGATAAAACTAGCTTTATATGTGCAGGAGGTGAATCAGGAAAAGATGCGTGCACGGTAGATCATTTGATTAATTTCATTTCATTATATTATAGTTAAAGTATTAAACAATTAATGTATAATTTTATAGGGAGATGGAGGTGCACCATTAGTATGTCAGTCAGGGAATCAATGGCAAATTGTTGGGATGGTAGCATGGGGTATTGGTTGTGCAGACAGTGGAATTCCAGGTGTATATGTCAATGTGATTAATTATGTTAATTGGATAAATCAGAAATTGACTGAGTCATAAAATATTATTCGTAAATCGTATTTATAGATATGCTAATTCATAAGTATTAATCGTCTGATTAAACGATGTTATGCTTCACTTAATATGTACACTTGATATTAATTAATTTACTATTCAATAAAATTTTATTATTTATTAATAAAATAATAATAAAGAAAAAAAGAAAATATCTTCCAAAAGGTAAACAAACTTAATCCTACCTCAATATTAGAAATAATATAGGTATCGACGACTTCTGATTATTAAATCTGAAACAGATATGTTATTAGATTAAACATTTTCTTAAAAAATATATTTAAAATCTTTTGTAAATCTGTGCCAATATTCAATGTTATATTTATTATGGATTTTTAAATATATATATTTCATATTTAGTGAAAAAAATATGTGTGTGCCTTCAGAAATGCATTTAAACATGTATTATAAAAAACGGTGATTGGTTTGCTGCTTAATCCAACGAAGATCACCTGTAACAAAAAGAAAACTATATTAATCATACAGTCAAGTGATACAGTAGTAGCCTGACATATAAATCGTCCCATTTGCAGATGCACTTTATAATTAAATGCTCTATTTATTTTTATCAAAAATCTATTTACCGTTGCAAAAAAATTAAATTTAAACGCGTGACTTTACAATTACAAAAAATAAAAAAATAAAAAAGTAAAAGTACAAACACTAAGTTACTAGAAAAAAAAATATCCATTAATTATTATGACTAATACTTTTAAACTGCATTATATAGAAAAGAAAAAATTACAAATTTACAAAAATACGATCACTGTTAAAAATCTATAAGACAAAAAAAGAAAAGAGAGATAACTTTAATATTCAAAAAATGATAATTAGGATCCAAAATGTAATAACAAAAGAATTTAAATTGTTTGACTCGAACTAACTAAACACATATGCATCTTTTTGACGATTAGACACGAACTTCGTGTCCCAAGGAGATGGAATGGTCCATCATCTCCAATTACAACTAGAAATTAATGACGAGCAAAAAAGTACAACAATAAAATATAAAATATGACTAAAGAGCCATTCTCTAAAGGTTCAAACTTGCTGTTGAACCTTTGAAAATAACTCTATAGCCTGTAGTTGCCCTCTTGAGCCACAATTAAGTGGGGGCCTCTTCGGCATTAAGCCTCTTCTTTCTTCATTCCATGAAAACTGCATTTGGACATTTAATACGTGCGAGCAAGATAAGATCTTTCATTCTAATTTTACAAATAAACTCGTATTTTGCTAATTCACATTTCTCGTGGACCATCAATGAACTTAGAGTTTATTGACCATACACGAAAACATTTAATCAAATGTCCAAGCAGATAATAATTTCCCTCGATGACCTAATAACACTTCGCACTCTTAACGTCGAGTAATAAAATGGAATTGAAAAGAAAGTGCAATAAATGTAATGCATTTTTTTGCAATACTTTGTTATATTTATTTATATGAAATATTTCCAGCTGTAAAACGAAATCGCGATGGTGCGTAGTGCTAATACTGAAATACTTAAAACTAAGTATCAAATACATCAAAGAATTTGCGAATTTGATTCGACTCTATCTCGTTCGAGATAAAATCGAAGTAGAAATTAATCTTTCAAATGGTTGCAAATACCTTTGAATCATGATACATAATAAAGATCACAGAATAGTTACAAAATAAATTAACCAATCAAACATAATATAGAATGAGATGATCAAATTTTGTAACAATTCTGTATAAACCAGGAGGCGGAATTTCCACTCCGGAGTGGAAGCAAGAAGTCTAATGCCTTTCCTGGATCCTACCTACTTAAAATTAAAGTTTTCACATTCATTCAGAGAAGTATGCTACCTGCCTGCCTATTATCCATATTTTTATCCATTTTAAGAAAAACCATACATACCCACCCACTCACTCCACGGTTCTCACACATACCACCAGGGTGCAAAAGCCTAAACTAGAGAGCATGCCCCGGGGCACCTCCGACACCCTAGTTCAACCACGTTTTCTAAACTTATATGCTAATGGGTATACGTACGTTTTGCTGAAATCGACTGCCAAGGCTAATGATTATTGCATAAAAAACTAAAGCAAAAATACAAGTATACACTAGTATATATTTATATGCATACTAGTAATATACAAGTATATCAAAGTTTCCACAAATAATTGCAGTAACTCTACTATGCAAACGAGATTATCAAAAAAATTCGAAATATTTAATATAAATATAAGAATAAAGATAGATATGTAGAAGTAATGCTTCAAGTAATTTAATGATGTATTAAATGAATAAAAAATATCGCGAAACGATGTACAATACACACTACCTAATACGCACACACAGGTGTAAAGTACATCGTGCAATCACTAGCACAATAACAGCCGCCAATAGGGGAAAAAACTAAAACTAAACCCACGCTAACTGTTTCTCACCCATACGTGTAACACCTGGGCACACGCATAGATGAGAACGCAGAAAGTATGGGGGGAGAAACGGGAGATTAGTATATTAGAAGCTGAAAATCCTGATCTAAAAAATATGATTAACACATATATAAATACATCAAAAGATTTTAATAAGAATTCATCTAAACGGGCTAAGGACTCTACAAGTCATTTGGTGAATAATGACTTAAACAAGCGAATGAAAAAAAAAGTTACCCCATATGAAACAATTATAGTTTCGAGGTAAGGATGTATTAAAAGACTCTACGGTGATGATGGATATTTTTTGCAAACCTCGGACGATTCTTTCACTAAATGGCTGTTCTAATGAAAGAACTGGGCTTTGAGCCACCACTTAATTGCCAGAATCTATCCGTCGCGAATGAGTTTGTCTTCTTGCTCATTTATTTAAAATATCAAAGTATTGATATATCAAAATTAATCTCGATTAGATAAACTATGTACGAAGCAATGCATGTAAGACATTTATTATATGCTTTTAACACGTAATAAAAAAGAGAGTGCATTTATTAATTGCATTATTTATTAAATGAATTTAACCGATGAGACAAGAAAACCTATCCTAAACTAATAATAAAACATACAATAATATATACAATTTTCATGAGTAACTCCTAAAAAGGAATTACTCATGTGCTCGTCAATAATTTATTTAAATAATTACAACCAGTAACTCGTGCTGATTTGGACCTTTCATCCTCGGCATGATTGAGCACTGGAGGGACTTTAAATAAAAACTCACGGATTAAGAAGTTCTGCGATGGCTCCAAAACACTCCTACTTCTTAGCAAGTATTGTAATCTGACTATGGAAGACGTTACTCGATTTGCGATTGAAGAAGATCCATCGGAGATTCATCAAAAAATTCATCCAACATCTTTGAAAGGAAGAGAATCCATGGTTATATCTGTAAAATAAAAGAGAACAAAAAGATAAGTTACCTGGAATATTATTCCAAGTCATATAAAATAAAATCGAATAAAATGTAAATACTAATGAATACTTACAATGCATTCCACTGGAATGCAGCTCTATTGCACCATGGTGATGCACCTCGCGTGAATCTAAAAACGCGATATAAACGAAAATAAGAAACTATAGATGAGTTTCTTATCGCGAAACCGATATTTTATTATACGACGAACAACACTGACTTTAATTCGCGTTTGATTTTAACTTATTACTCGCCCGATCACTGATTCTAAACTGCACTAATTCAAAGACTGCATTGCTCGCAGTCAAATGCAAGAACAAAAATTTCACTCCCGGTCACTTCACATGGGCCATTCGTGCACGATTGCAATCTGAAACTGAAATAAAAAACAATACTATTAATATCATTACTATTACAGAAAATTATTAAAATTTTAAAGGATTTATTTAATAAAAAAATATACTCACTTTAAATCTTTATTGATGAATGCACAAAGGGTCTCCTATCCTTAGGATGACGATGACAATGCACAAATAATGACTATAAAACCATTAAATGCAATTAATTCAATTAACACTAGATTTATGAACTGAGAAAATTTTATTCATTTCAAACTTTTTTTCTTCATATATATATATATAAAAAAGAAATATTATTATTTTTTAAATATATGTTAATTTTTAATACTGTAATGAAATATATATTAATATTAATTCCCCTCCTCTATGCACTTTTTCATTCAAACAATGTTTGTAAATTTTTTAAAAAATATTAAACAAAACAATAGTAAAAAGATCTAGTGTTAAACGAATTTATAAATGAATTTAATTAATAAAATGTGAATACCATTCCAACGATGATCTGAAACACAAATAAAAACAAGATTATATAAATCGTTGTTATATAAAAATTATTATAATTATTGAGAAAATGTTTAATATAATAATTGACTTACGTTTTTTCTTCATTGATGAATGCACGATGGGTCTCCTACCCTTAGGATGACGATGAGCACACGTTTAAACTTAATAAAAGAAACTTGCGAGTTTCTTAACCGAGCAAACGAAACTTTAACATGCGACGATCAACACTGAATCTACTCTTGTCGACTTTTTTATATTTTATTTTAACACGATGCAACACACGAGAACCTCATTGCCTACGCGCTCGATTGCAATGATTTTCTGTAACAGAAAAAGAAAAAGAACAATTAAGATCATTGTTGTAATAAAAATCAATTGAAATTATCATAGAGATGTTTGATAGTAAAATATACTTACTTTTAGTCTTCGTTGATGAATGCAGGATGGGTATCCTACCCTTAGGATGACGATGTATAAAATAAAATTAAATAAAAAGTCTAAAAAACTGAAACATACTAAAGAATATATTACAATATTTCCTGTAAATCATTTCTGAAGGCAGGACACACATTAAAACCATTGAATATTTTTGATAGAATGGTATTCAAGTTATTAAATATTTGTGAAATTGATCAAAGTATGCAACTATTTGCTTGCAATATTACATACAAAGTATGTAATGTTAGTAAAAATATTAATTAAAAATCTTTAAAGTTGTCTAAATAAAACAGTAATTGTATCAGCAAACGCAATAAAGAGTAACATAAAAAGTAAACCAGTTTTTATACCATTCTATGCAATGAAAAGCTTTTTAAACTATTAAAATCAAAACGATAACGTTAGAAATAAAATTATTAAATAATTTAATACGACTTATTTTCGTTTATGTTGTCTCGTCGAAGGATAGAAGACGAATACGAGATACATTACTACGTAACCTTAGTAGAGGAGATCTTGGGAATGTCGAACGCTCGGCTATTATACCTATGTTATCGGCTGTTTACGTTTTGTCGTCGGAAATTCGACGAAGAAAATTCCTCGAGAAATTCCTGGAAATGAAAATACACATTTATATAATAGCTTATATGTCGAGTGTATTGTTTTCTTATTTTTCCTCTCTCTCTCACACTCCTTCTCTCTCACTCTTTCTGTAGTATTTCTACATGCTTATATGCTTATACTTAAAAAACATAATGCTCACCTCGCCGTATATGGAGAAGATAAAAAAAGTTGCCACAAGATTAAAAGGTTAGTGAATTCGTGTTGCAACTCTCCCTATGCTCAGAAAGCTAAAAAAAAAGTAAAATATGAAAGAACTCACGTATAAAAATTTTGAATATAATATTCGTTATATATTATTTAATATATAACAGGAAGGTGTACGTAAGAATATTAATTGAAACAATTACCTGAAATTAACGGGATAACAAAATCCACTGCAACAAGTATACAGATGACAGATTAAAAAATTCGAAAGATTCGCCATATTGATGTGCATAAAACAGGCGCGTAAGACTGGCGCGAAAATAATGCATGCGCGAAAATGATGCGCAGTAGATCTTCTTTCCGCCTATAATAAAGAAAAATTTCGAATGATTAAAAATACGATATAGAAGCATAAAAATTGTCAAAATATACTCAAAAAATCAAAATTGATCCTTACATCCTTTATATATTATAATAGGAATGTGTAAACCTTACAAAATATGTTTTAATTACCTAATCTTAACGGGACGATGACACTCCGATGTGTTCTCCACGAATGACGCCATGAAACTGAAGAATTCGGACGAAAGCTTGGCTGTGATTGGCTAATTCATTATTTTGAACATGAAAAGGGTCATCACAGCTTCTTACACGGACAGAATCTGACCTTCCTCATGACCACGCTGGTCAAACTACATATGATAATTTATTTATTACATAAATAAAAAATCATTTCTATTTTTCTAATAAATGTACACAATACTTATAAATATTCTAAAAATAATGAGTAGAATAAATACAATGTAGACATTAAGAGATCTTTGTCGTTTTGCACAAAAGAAGAAAATCGTATAGAAGAGAATTGTCGATATAAAAATGTCTAATATAAAATGCAGCATATGAAAGAATAAATCCCCAAAATCTGTATCGATAAAGAATCCTCACAATTGAAATACTTTCAGAAATGCATAATTGTTTTAAAAATATTTACAATAACGTTTATACACGATTCACACAAAGATTATTTCACATGATTTTCTATGCTAAAAGATACTACATTCTCTTTATTCTATTCATTATTTTTAAAATAATTATGAATAACGTGTACATTTTATTTGTAATCGAAAAAAGAAACATAAATTTATAACATATCAAAATTATTTTCTATTTAATGTACCTTTAAACATATAAAATGTTTAAACCAATGTATATGCATAAAAACAATCTGAAATGTAATTAGAGAATATTAGAATGATAAAATAATTGTTAAATAATTAATATAAGTACATATTGTTATCTAATAACTTATTACATATGATCTAGGTACCTTTCTCTTCAAGATTCACCTTTTAACTGAGGCATTATCCTCTGTGAAAATGCTTTTATTCAATGTTGGTTATGTTATTTTCCAAATGTTGCCCATGTATGTAACAAAATAAAACATTCCAAGTAAACAGAATTTCAGATTATAACTCTCTTCATGTAATTACTATTTTTATTAAATGCACATGTAACTTGTAATCATTATAAAAATAATGAATATAATAAAAAGAATGCAGAATAAAAACATTATCTAATTGCATAAAAGAAAACAACCATGTAGAAGAGAAACGTTGTCAAAGAAATTTGTAAAACAATTGACAATCTATCGCTTGCCACCCGTAAAAAAATAAATCTCTACCATAAAGGCGTATCTTTACGTTATCGATACAAATATTAGGGACTTTTCTACTATTGGCAAGCGATAGATTGTCAATTGTTTTACATATTTCTTTGACAACGTTTCTCTTCTACATGGTTGTTTTCTTTTATGCAATTAGATAATGTTTTTATTCCGCATTCTGTTTATTCTATTCATTATTTTTATAATATTTACAAGTAAGAGTGTGTAGAGTACTAGTAAAAAAAGTGTAAAAAACAGAGAGACATAATCTAAATTTCTGTTTCTTTGGAATGTTTTATTTTGTTACATACATGGGCAACATTTGGAAAATAACATAACCAACATTGAATAAAAGCATTTTCACAGAGGATAATGCCTCAGTTAAAAGGTGAATCTTGAAGAGAAAGGTACCTAGATCATATGTAATAAGTTATTAGATAACAATATGTACTTATATTAATTATTTAACAATTATTTTATCATTCTAATATTCTCTAATTACATTTCAGATTGTTTTTATGCATATACATTGGTTTAAACATTTTATATGTTTAAAGGTACATTAAATAGAAAATAATTTTGATATGTTATAAATTTATGTTTCTTTTTTCGATTACAAATAAAATGTACACGTTATTCATAATTATTTTAAAAATAATGAATAGAATAAAGAGAATGTAGTATCTTTTAGCATAGAAAATCATGTGGAATAATCTTTGTGTGAATCGTGTATAAACGTTATTGTAAATATTTTTAAAACAATGATACATTTCTGAAAGTATTTCAATTGTGAGGATTCTTTATCGATACAGATTTTGGGAATTTATTCTTTCATATGCTGCATTTTATATTAGACATTTTTATATCGACAATTCTCTTCCATACGATTGTATTCTTTTGTGCAAAACGACAAAGATCTCTTAATGTCTACATTGTCTTTATTCAATTCATTATTTTTAGAATATTTATAAGTATTGTATACATTTATTAGAAAAATAGAAATGATTTTTAATTTATTTAATAAATAAATTATCATATGCAGTTTGACCAGCGTTGTCATGGAGAAGGTCAGATTCCGCTCATGTAGGAAGCTGTGATTGGTCATTTTATATTCAAAAAATTCAAAAAAATGAATTAGCCAATCACAGCCAATCTGCCGTCCATTTTCTTCAGTTTCTTGGCGTCGTTCGTGGAGATCAGATGGGAATGTCATCTTCCTGTTAATATCAGGTAATTGAAAGATATTTTGTAAGGTTCACACCTTTCTATTATAATATATAAAAGATATAAAAGGATCAATTTTGATTTTATGAGTATATTTTGACAATTTTTATGCTCCTATATCGTATTTTTAATCATTCGAAATTTTATTTTATTTAAGGTGGAGAAAAGATATACTGCGCATCATTTTCGCGCATGCAGTATTTTCGCGCCAGTCTTACACGCCTGTTTTATGCACATCAATATGGCGAATCTTTCGAATCTTTTGATCTGTCATCTATATACTTGTTGCAGCGGATTTTGTTATCCCGTTAATATCAGGTAATTGTTTCAATTAATTATCTAACGTTATTTTAACGTTATTTTTTTTTTGAATTTTTTGAATATAACGTTTCAATTAACTATCTATTTTTTGAGTTCGAGAGCGCGTTGCAGTCAAAGGGATAACGAACAAAAAAGAGATAAAAAACCTAATTCTTAAGGGGGGCAAACCATAAGAGTACCATCCGAAAAATCCTTAAAATTGTGATCGAGAATATAGAAAAAAGTTTGAATACCCAGAAAAAAAAAACAAAATGATAAACGAAATTTCAATCCAATCATCGATGTTACTTAAAAGTAACACACTCTAGAATAATTTCAATATATGTACATACAGGAATTACAAGTTATGAATATTCTATATTTAATAATTTTTAATCTACCTAAAATATGGTATAATAAAAATAAATATATA
This sequence comes from Polistes dominula, assembly GCF_049000335.1. Classification (NCBI taxonomy): domain Eukaryota; kingdom Metazoa; phylum Arthropoda; class Insecta; order Hymenoptera; family Vespidae; genus Polistes; species Polistes dominula. The sequence continues at coordinate 180,467 of NW_028300953.1, forward strand.
TAATATTAAATGGTACCTGTAAAAAAAAAGAAGATAATTACATTCTTCATAATTTATCCTGTAAATAAAAAATTTCAAAGAATACAACAAAAATTGGAGATAAGATTTTTAAGCTGAAACATGTCGATGATTTTGGACTGATCCATGGTACCTATGTAAAAATAAGAAAGTGTAGGCAGAAAAATGATTTTTTTACGAGTGCTTTACAATACAAAAGTAATAAATAAATTAAAATACAACCCATTTACCATAACTCTTGAATCAAATTTTGCATCATAGTTCATCCTGCTAAATAAACATTAAAATAACAGGAAAATAAAAAAAACCAATTATTAATATAATATTAACCCCTTAAGGAACAATTTTTTTTTAAACTGGCCAAAAGAAAATCATTTTTGGCTCAATGTAATACAAAGTCGCTCGAGTTAACTCGAGCTTTCTACTTAAGGGGTTAATGGTAAGCGGTCTTTAGCTAGATTTTACTTGCCATGGAATGTATAGCATATAAAAATATGTTAAACATTACATGGAAAGTAAAATACCATTGCCCGGGTCTAACCACGAGGAGGTAACCGCTTCTGAAGACCCAAGAGGGATGTGCATCCTAAAGATGCTCACATCCGAATATAATTCAAAGGAATGAATCTAACTCTTAGGCCCCGCCATAAGAGTACCATCCAAAAATCCTTAAAATTATTATGGAGAATACAAAAAAAAGTATGAATACCCAAAAAAGACAAAATAATAAATGAGGAGTACAACCTAAATAAAATTTAAATAACATCGTTTATTCTATTGAAAAGTAAAACACCCTAAAATAATTTCAATATATGCACATATGGAAATTACAAGTTATGGATATTCTATATTTAATAATTTTTAATCTACCTAAAGTATAGTATAATATTAGATGGTACCTGTAAAAATATAATGCTTCATTTACGTATAAAAATAATTATTTTATTCTACCATATAGTTTACCATAACTCAATCTTCTTCTGGTCCACATCCCACTCCCTTGGACAAAATTTTCTATCATAGTTCATCCTGTTAACAAAACCTAAAAAAGGATAAAACTGAAGTAAAAAAATAAAATTTTTAAGAAAAAAATTTCACGATTTTAAACTTATCCATGGTACCTGTAAAAATATAATACTTCATTTACCTGTAAAAATAATTATTTTATCCTACCAAATAGTTTACCATAACTCAGTCCTCTTTTGGTCCTTTGCCATCTTCTCTTGAAAAGAATTTTGACATCGTCTCCATAATTCATTCTGCTAACAAAATATTTAAAATAGGATGGTTGGGGGAAGGAAGGATTTTAGGTAAGGACATGATTTCTCCCAATTATTGGAGGTAGGAGAAAATCATGGCTCGCGTAAGGCAGGGTCGCATCCCTGAAGTAGACCTTTCTTTGTGAAGAAACCAAAGAAAGATCTACCCGCTACCCACTGAAAAAAAAAACCCTAAACGAACCTGAAAAAGAAAAAGAAAAGATTATTTTGGAGGTCTGAAAAGATGCAATGAATGCATCGAAGGGCAAGTTCCCGATAAAAAACCCGATGCACTTACAAGTGCATTAAAATTAATCATATTCTAAAACAAAATAAAATGAAAATTAAGTTTCTAATACCTAGAAAAAAATATATATTAAAAAATATTATAAAATAATTAGTTTCTATGAATAAAATGAAGAATGAAGAAAGGTGTGGGGTAATTGGAAATGAAAAAATGATATAATAATAAAGTGAGGGGGAATTGTAAATGGGATTGTACTCTAGGAAATCAAATTTATCAAATACTCGATTTATTTTTGGCAATAAAAATCTCTGGTAATTGGTGGTGGTAATTCCAACGATGTTCACCTATAACATAAAGAAAACTATATTAATTACTTCCATTCTTAAAAAACCACTATAAATTATTGACGAGCAAAATAATAAAACAATCAAAATATCAAATGACCAACGAGCTATTCGCAAAAATTCAACCATGCTGTTGAATTTGCAAATAACTCATTGAGTCCATAGTTGCCCTCTTGAGCCACAATTAAGTGGGGGCCTCTTCGGCATTTTGCCTCTTCTTTCTTGATGCCTACTGTCGGACATTCCCTACGTGCGAGCATGAAAAGAATCATTGACCAAAAACATCAATCATTCCCAAAAAGTATTCTCATAATTTAGCATGTTACAACGATCAATGATATAGAATCAGAATCGTCCCTGATTCTAAATTATAAAATGGAAAAACAAAACCCGACCTAACCAACCCTAACACAACCCTGAAAATAAAAATGTGATTAGTAAAACATCCTGAACTCTTTTTACATTGAAAATAATTATTACCTTTTGATCGAGAGAGATATCTCTTCGTCGAAAGGAATATTATTAACCATGTAAATTATCGATTCTATTCTAATACCATATCGTTGTAACATGCCAAATTATGGTCCTACAATTTAGAAACGACTTCAAGACATTTTCACCCAATTACTCTCAACTGCTTATAACACTAATATAAATGAAATACATTTCATATTACAATACCTATGAAATAATTTCATTTATTTTTCTATCATACATACCATTTTGCAAAATAATTCCGTTCGATGTTCGTTATATAACTCTGTTAAATAATTATTACAAAAATAAATTCGCGTTTTACCGTTAGCTATCCTAGCTCGTGGACAATCAATGAACTTAGAGTTCATCGACTGTGCACATGTTACACGAGCACATTTAATCGAATGTCCGAACAGTTAATTAAGCTAATCCATGACACTTCGCACTTTTTACTATCAAATAATAAAAACGAATTGAAATAAAAAAAATAATACTAAAATTGCAATGCATTTCTTTGCAAGATTTTTATTTAATTTAAATTGAATTATATCAAACATATCAAAGACTAAATCGCGATAGTGCGAAGTGTTAAACCTGTTATACTTAAAACTAAGTATCAAATTCATCAAAGGTTTTGCTAATTTAATTTCGATTCTACCTCGTTCGAGATAGAATCGATAAATAAATCTTTCAAATGGTTGCAAATATCTTTGAATCATGATACATATTAAAAATGATAGAATTGTCACAAAATACATTTACTAAGTAAGCATGATAGAAATAAAAAAGATAACATTTTGTGACAATTCTATATAAAAAAAACCCGAAGATGGGACTTGCACTTTTCAAGTGCAAGTGTACCCATGTGCCTTTCCGGGGTCCTATCTACTTAAAATTAAAGTTTCACATTCACTCAGTAAAAAACACATGCATACCCACCCATTCACTCCACGGTTCTCACACATACCACCAGGGTGCAAAAGCCTACACTAGAGAGCATGCCCCGGGGCACCTCCGTCACCCTAGTTCAACCACGTTTTCTAAACTTACATGCTAATAGGTTACGTACCAGTTGCTGTAATCGTCTGCCAAGGCTAGTGATTATTGCAAATAAAACTACTGCAAAAATACAAGTATACACTAGTATATATATATGCATACTAGTTATATACGTGTATGTTTCCACAAATAAATGTGGGTGACTCTACTATGCAAAACGATTATTAAAAAAAAAAAAAATTCGTATCGTACGCGTGACTCTACAAGTTATATTTATTTGAATAACTTTTTCAAAAATACGCGGTATTTCACGTAATCGCGAACGATGTACAATGCACCACCTACCACGCACACACAGGTGCAATATACACCGTGCAATCACTAGCACAATGACAGCCGCCAAAGGAAAACTTACAAACTAATAACCCATGCAAACTTTTTCTCACCCATACGTGTAACACCTGGGTAACACGCATAAATGAGAACGAAGCGTGCATAGGGGGGAGAAAAGGGGGTATTAGTATATTAGTTGCTGAAAATCCTAATCTAAAAACATTGATTAATACATTTAAATATTCTCAAATAAATCTAAGCGGACTATGACTCTACAAGTCTTTAAGACTTTCAAAAAAAAAAAAAGATATTAGATATTAAAAATTGAAAATTATTCAAAAACCTCGGACGACTCCTTTGATTAAGTTGGCTGTTCTTATTAAAGAACTGGGCTTTTTTAGCCACCACTTAATTGCCAGTGTCTATCCGTTCGCGAAAGGGTTTTGTCTTCTTGCTCATTTATTTATAATATCGAAATTAATCGCGATTAAATAAACTAAATACGAAGCAATGCATGTAAGACATTTATTACATGCTTTATTGGTACGAAATCGAGTAAATTAATACTCGATTTCACCACTACTAAAACGCGAATCAAACACGTAATCAAAAATAAAAGTGCATTTCATTAATTAGCACTGTTAATTAAAATGAATTTAACAGATAAGACAAGAAGACCTATCCTAAACTAATAAAACATACATACAATGAAATATACAGTTTCATGAGCCATTTCAAAAAAAGGAATAAATCCTTTTTTTGGAATAAACTCATGTGCTCGTCAATAATTTTTCTTGTAAAAAATTACAACCAGTAGCTCGTGCCGATTCGGACCTTTCATCCTCGGCATGATTGAGCACTGGAGGGACTTTAAATAAAAACTCAGGGTTTAAGAAGTTCTGCGATGGCTCCAAAACACTCCTACTTCGTAGAAATTAATCCCAGCTGCATCCCTCGTCCATCAGGTCCATCGGAGAATTTCTTGATGCACTTTTCCTTGCACTCACTCACTCACTCGCGTGACTCTAATAACGCGATAAACGAATATAAGAAACTATAGATGAGTTTCTTATCGCGAAACCGAAATTTGTCTGATACGACGAACAACACTGACTCTACATACGCGTATTATTTGAATTTAATTTACGCCCGCCCGGTCACTGACTCTACTTCGCGATCAAAATTGTACTTTTTAATTAATCGAACAAACACTGACTCTACTTTAAAAAACTGCATTGCACGCAGTCAAATGCAAACACACGAAAATTTCACTCCCGGTCTTCACTTCACTGACTCTACTTTCGCGAACAGTCTGTACGACTGTTATAAATAAAAAAAACAACTTTAAACGAACAAATACACTATTGTAATTAACTGCATTGCTCGCAGTTATAGATGATTCTAAATCCGTGATATAAAAATAATATAATATAAAAGAACAAACAATGACTCTATTTCGCGATAAAAATTTGATTTTAATTATTCGAACAAACACTGACTCTACTTTTACAACTGTATACCGGACAGTTGAAACATCAAACACTAACACGTCTTACCTGTGAACAGAAAAAGTAAAACAAAACGATTAGAATCATTGTTATTATTTCAAAAATCATATAAAGTTATTAATGAAATGTTTAATAGAAAAGTTAACTTACCTTTTCATCTTTTTAGATGATGCCCGACAGGTATCCCACCTTTAAAGATGACGATGCTGTAGACGGTTCAAACGACGGAGAAACTTTACGTGTTTCTTATCGCGAACACGGCACTGACTCTACTTCGCGATTCAATTTTACTTTAATTATTCGAACAAACACTGACTCTAATTTTTATTAACTGCATTGCACGCAGTCAAAAAATTTTGGATGACGATGCGCGCGCGTTTCAATCGAATAAAAGAAACTATCGGAATTTCTTTACCCGAACAAAACCGAAATTTTTATATACGGCGAACAAACACTGACTCTAATTCGCGATTTTGTTGAACGATGCAAACAAACGATCCCTTCATTGCCAACACGCACGTTTGCAATGGTAATCTGAAACAGAAAAATGAAAAAGAACTATTAATATCATCGTCATAATATAAAAGACACATTAAAATGATCATCAAAATGTTTGATAGAAAATTTATACTTACTTGTAGTCTTCAGTGATGAATGCCCGATGGGTCTCCTACCCTTAAGATGACGTTGACCAGTAGACGGTAACGAAAATAAAAAACTATAATAAAGTTTTTTATTACAAACGCGAACGCGAACACGAACACGACCGAGACGTGTTTAAACCGACCGCACTACACGTCACAAAAATCGACTGAAAGAATTTACATGATTAAATTTACAACAAAATAAATCGAGTATTACTATGTAAAATATAATATGAAGGGAATATTTAAGGGAAAGTAATGAGAGGAATGTGAATATGATATTAATTAGGAAAATGAAAGAAACCAATTATTATTATAATATTAATGATAAGCGGTCTTTAGCTAGATTTCACTTGCCATGGAATGTGTATCATATAAAAATATGATAAACATTACATGGAAAGTAATATCCATTGCCCGGGTCTAACCACGAGGAGGTAACCGCTTCTGAAGACCCAAGAGGGATGTGCATCCTAAAGATGCCACCATCCGAATATAATTCAAAGGAATGAACCTAACTCTTAGGCCCCACCATAAGAGTACCATCCGAAAAATCGTTAAAATTATTATCGAAAATACCAGAGACAAATTTCAATACTAAAAAATACAAAATGAGATAAACAAGGAGTGTAATCTGAAAAGAAATTCAATAGAATCATCAATGATACTTAAATTTAACACACCCTAGAATAACTTCAACTTATAGAAATACAATCTATATACATTCACATACAAAATTTTCAATCAACATAAAATAAAGTATAATAATTAAAAAGAGTATACAATTAGGAGTTGTTCCAAGGAACTTATAAATAAAGAAAATACATTAAAAATAATGATGTTCGCACATGTGCGATGCTACAAAGAGAATTATATAAAGATACAAATTTTCATTTTATTTATACAAATAATTATTTTATACTATCTTACATTACCAAGTCCACTTCTTGTTCCTTTTTGGTCCTCCTTTGGTCCACCTGTGGTCGTTTCCTTACCATAGTCCAATCTGCAACAGAAAACAAAGGGATAAAAAAGAGTTAAAAAATAAAAGGGATAGGAAAAAAGGGAGGATGGGTATAACTTTTAAAGCGGAACTTTTCACGATTTTTTTTTTAAGTGGTTTCCCCCCGATTGGACTAGTCCACTGACTCTAAATCTAGGAGAAACCTACACTAAATGTTCAGTCCAACACCGTATACTATTGCGAACTTACGGAAAAGAATCCTTGGGTCCGTCTAACAATTAGCGGAAGATGTTTTCCCTTACAATGAAGCTTCAGTTTCCCATACTAAATGCATATCTATCTATGCATATCAAAAAGCAAAAAAAGAAAAAAAAAGACGGTAGTTCCAGCTTCAAAGTTAAATGAACATGATTCTATCCTTGGGAGTAAGATAGAATCATGGCTCGCGTGGGCAGGGTCGCATCCCTGAAGTAAATTCTTTATTTGTAAATGGTACCACCATTTACGAACAAAAAATTTACCCGCTACCCATTGAACCGCTTCTGAAACAGAAATTTTTAATGAATATTAATACAATTTCATTTGCTATATAAGTAATTGGAGCATTTTATATTACCTCCTGATCCAGGAACGCAATCAAGTTAAAAACAGTCATCTGATAAACTGAAAAAATAAATTCATTTTAAAATTATTTTCTATTCAAAGTATGTTAATAGGTATGTAATCGTTTAAACCAATGTATATGCGTTAAAACAATCTGAAAAATAATTAAAGTGTATTAGAATAATGAAATAATTATTAATTAATTGATAGAAGTATCGATTATTATTTAAAAGTACGAGATAAATTATTGGAGTACCTTCCTCTTCGAAATGCACTAATAGACTGAGCTGTTGTTCTCTAAAACAAAACATTGATTAGAAAGTTGTTTATATGACTTTGTTTTATGTCGAGCATGTGTGCAACGGTAATTATAATTCTAATAAAGAAAATTCAGTATTATAACGTACAGATTTTATTATTTTATTTATTCTAAAGTAAGTATTTTATTGTTCATGCGCAGTGATGACTTCGAGTGCTAAATAATGCTGTAATATTAATAGAGTGTATTAGAGTATTAAAATAATTGTTAAATAATCGATAGAAGTATCGATTATTGTTCAAAAGTACGAGATAAATTATTGGAGTACCTTCCTCTTCGAAATTCACCTATAGACTGACCCAATGTTCACTAAAACAAAACTTTGATTAGAAAGTTGTTTATGATTTTTCTTATGTTGATTATTTCTGCAACGGTAATTAAAATTCTAATAAAGAAAATTCAATATTATAACGTTCAAATTTTATTATTTTATTCATTCTAACGTAATTAATTTATTGTTCATGCGCAGTGATGACTTCGAGTGCTAAATAATGCTGTAATATAAGTAGAGTGTATAAGAGTATAAAAATAATTGTTAATTAATTGATAGAAGTATCGATTATTGTTTAAAAGTACGAGATATATTATTGGAGTACCTTCCTCTTCGAAATGCACTAATAGACTGAGCTGTTGTTCTCTAAAACAAAACATTGATTAGAAAGTTGTTTATATGACTTCATATATGTTGATCATGTGTGCAACGGTAATTATAATTCTAATAAAGAAAATTCAGTATTATAACGTACAGATTTTATTATTTTATTTATTCTAAAGTAAGTATTTTATTGTTCATGAGCAGTGATGACTTCGAGTGTTAAATTATGCTGTAATATAAGAAAGGTGTATTAGAATATAAAAATAATTGTTAATTAATCAATGCAAGTATCGATTATTGTTCAAAAGTACGAGATAAATTATTGGAGTACCTTCCTCTTCGAAATTCACCTATAGACTGACCCAATGTTCACTAAAACAAAACTTTGATTAGAAAGTTATTTATGATTTTTCTTATGTTGATTATTTTTGCAACGGTAATTAAAATTCTAATAAAGAAAATTCAAGATTATAACGTACCGATTTAAACAATCTTTTTATTCTAATGTAATTAATTTATTGTTCAAGAAGAGTGATGACTTCGGGGGTAAAAATTGAGCTGTAATATAAGTAGAGTGTATAAGAATATTAAAATAATTGTTAATTAATCGATTGAAGTGTCGATTATTATTTAAAAGTACGGAATATATTTTCGGAGTACCTTCCTCTTCGAAATTTACTTATAGACTGAGCCGTTGTTCTCTAGAACAAAACATTAATTAGAAAGTTGTTTATATGACATGTTTTTATGTTAAGTATGTGTCCAACGTTAGTTATAATTCTAATAAAGAAAATTCAAGATTATAACGTCTGAATTTTAACATCCTTTTCATTCTAACGTAATTATTTTATTGTTCATGCGCAGTAATGAGATTCCAAGTGTTAAATTATTGGTAATGTAGGTAGAGTGTATAAGAATATTAAAATAATTGTTAAATTATCGATAGAAGTATCAATTATTGTTTAAAAGAGCGAAATATATTCTCGAAGTACCTTCGTCTTGGAAATACACTTAAAGACTGAGCTGTTGTTCTCTGCAAAAATTTATTTTTAGAAAGGTATGATATTTCCTTTCAATTTCAGACTTGTTTGAAATCGACATATTGTGAGATAGTAGAAACCTGCATTAAAAAATAAAATATGCATTATAACAAAAATAATTTTATTCTGAAATTAAATAAAATAAATATTACAATACAAGATTTCTTGTTTTATCGGTGTAATGCCTGTAACATTATAAAAGTTATGAAAAAACATTATAAGGCAATTAGTTTCTGGAGATGAAATGGATAGAAGGAGCCGAGGAAAGGAATAAAAATATGTCCATTGGAAAATTACAGAAACTAATTACAATTATAATGTTTATGGTAAGCGGTCTTTGGCTGGATTTTACTTGCAATGGGATGTAAAACATATAAAAATATGTTAAACATTACATAGAAAGTAAAATACCATTGCCCAGGTCTAACCACGAGGAGGTAACCGCTTCTGAAGACCCAAGAGGGATGTGCATCCTAAAGATGCTCACATCCGAATATAATTCAAAGGAATATACCTAGCTCTTAGGCCCCACCATAAGAGTACCATTCAAAAAATCGTTAAAATTATTATCGAAAATACCAGAGAAAAATTTCAATATTAAAAAATACAAAATGAAAGACAAGGAGTGTAATCTGAAAAGAAATTCAATAGAATCATCGATGATACTTAAAACTAACACACCCTAGAATAACTTCAACTTATAGAAATACAATCTATATAGATTTATATACATAATTTTCAATCTCCATAAAATAAAGTATAATAATTAAAAGGAGTATACAATTATAAGTTGTACCATGGAATCTATAAATAAAGAAAATACATTAAAAATAATGATAACACATGTGCAATGCTACAAAGAGAATTATATAAAGATACAAATTTTCATTTTATTTATACAAACAATTATTTTATACTATCTTACATTACCAAGTCCACTTCTTGTTCCTTTTTGGTCCTCCTTTGATCCACCTGCGGTCGTTTCCTTACCATAGTCCAATCTGCAACAGAAAACAAAGGGATAGAAAAGAGTTAAAACATAAAAGGGATAGGAGAAAAGGGAGGATGGGTATAACTTTTAAAGCGGAACTTTTCACGATTTTTTTTTATGTGGTTTCCCCCCGATTGGACTAGTCCACTGACTCTAAATTTAGGAGAAACCTACACTAAATGTTCAGTCCAACACCGTATACTATTGCGAACTTACGGAAAAGAATCCTTGGGTCCGTCTAACAATTAGCGGAAGATGTTTTCCCTTACAATGAAGCTTCAGTTTCCCATGCTAAACGCATATCTATCTATGCATATCAAAAAGCCAAAAAAGAAAAAAAAGAAAAAAAGACGGTAGCTCCAGCTTAAAAGTCAAATGAACATGATTCTATCCTTGGGAGTAAGATAGAATCATGGCTCGCGTGGGCAGGGTCGCATCCCTGAAGTAAATTCTTTATTTGTAAATGGTACCACCATTTACGAACAAAAAATTTACCCGCTACCCATTGAACCGCTTCTGAAACAGAAATTTTTAATGAATATTAATACAATTTTATTTGTAATGTAAGTAATTGGAGTATATTATATTACCTTCCGATCTAGGAACGCAATCAAGTTGAAGACAGTTATCTGATAAATTGAAAAAATAAATTCATATTAAAATTATTTTCTATTCAAAGTATGTTAATGTGTATGTAACTTTTAAACCAATGTATATGCGTTGAAACAATCTGAAAAATAATTAAAGTGCATTAGAATATTAAAATAATTGTTAATTAATGGATAGAAGTATCGATTATTGTTTAAAAGTACGGAATATATTTTCGGAGTACCTTCCTCTTCGAAATGCACTAATAGACTGAGCTGTTGTTCTCTAAAACAAAACATTGATTAGAAAGTTGTTTATATGACTTCATATATGTTGATCATGTGTGCAACGGTAATTATAATTCTAATAAAGAAAATTCAGTATTATAACGTACAGATTTTATTATTTTATTTATTCTAAAGTAAGTATTTTATTGTTCATGCGCAGTGATGACTTCGAGTGCTAAATAATGCTGTAATATTAATAGAGTGTATTAGAGTATTAAAATAATTGTTAAATAATCGATAGAAGTATCGATTATTGTTCAAAAGTACGAGATAAATTATTGGAGTACCTTCCTCTTCGAAATTCACCTATAGACTGACCCAATGTTCACTAAAACAAAACTTTGATTAGAATGTTGTTTATGATTTTTCTTATGTTGATTATTTCTGCAACGGTAATTAAAATTCTAATAAAGAAAATTCAATATTATAACGTACAGATTTTATTATTTTATCTATTCTAACGTAATTATTTTATTGTTCCTGCGCAGTGATGACTTCGAGTGTTTAATTGTCCTGTAATATAAGTACAGTGTATAAGAATATTATATTAATTGTTAATTAATCGATAGAAGTATCAATTATTATTTAAAAGTACGAGATATATTATTGGAGTACCTTCCTCTTCGAAATTCACTTGCAGACTGACCCATTGTTCTCTAAAACAAAACTTTGATTAGAAAGTTGTTTATGATTTTTCTTATGTTGATTATTTTTGCAACGGTAATTAAAATTCTAATAAAGAAAATTCAAGATTATAACGTACCGATTTAAACATTATTTTTATTCTAATGTGATTAATTTATTGTTAATGCGCAGTGATGACTTCGAGCGTTAAATTATGCTGTAATATAAGTAAAGTGTATTAAAATATTTAAATAATTGTTAATTATTCGATAGAAGTGTCAAATATTGTTTAAAAGTACGGAATATATATTCGAAGTACCTTTCTCTTCGAAATTCACTTGCAGACTGACCCAATGTTCTCTAAAACAAAACTTTGATTAGAAAGTTGTTTATGATTTTTCTTATGTTGATTATTTCTGCAACGGTAATTAAAATTCTAATAAAGAAAATTTATAATATTATAACGTTTAAATTTTATTATTTTATTCATTGTAATAGAATTAATTTATCACACCTGCGCAGTGATGACTCTTCGTGGGTTTAATTGTCCTGTAATATAAGTACAGTGTACAAGAATATTATATTAATTGGTTATTAATTGATAGAAGTATCCATTATTGTTTAAAAGTACGAGATAAATTATTGGAGTACCTTCCTCTTCGAAATACACTTCTAGACTGAGGTGTTGTTCTCTAAAACAAAACTTTGATTAGAAAGTTGTTTATGATTTTTCTTATGTTGATTATTTCTGCAACGGTAATTAAAATTCTAATAAAGAAAATTCAATATTATAACGTACAGATTTTATTATTTTATCTATTCTAACGTAATTATTTTATTGTTCCTGCGCAGTGATGACTTCAAGCACAAATATTTTCTGTAATATAAGTAAAGTGTATTAGAATAATTAAATAATTATTAATTATCAATGCAAGTGTCTATTGTTTTCTAAAACCTCGGAATATATGATATAATTACTGTTTTCTTTGAAATCTATCGTTAAACTGGGCTATTTTATTCATGAAATTTCACCATAAGAGTAGGTGACAGTCATCTGATAAACTGAAAAAATAAATTCATATTAAAATTATTTTCTATTCAAAGTACATTAATGTGTATGTAACGTTTAAACCAATGTATATGCGTTGAAACAATCTGAAAAATAATTTAAGTGTATTAGAATATTAAAATAATTGTTAATTAATCGATAGAAGTATCGATTATTGTTTAAAAGTACGGAATATATTTTCGGAGTACCTTCCTCTTCGAAATTCACTTATAGACTGAGCCGTTGTTCTTTAAAACAAAACATTGATTAGAAAGTTGTTTATATGACTTCATATGTGTTGATCATGTGTGCAACGTTAATAATAATTCTAATAAAGAAAATTCAATATTATAACGTTCGGATTTTAACAATCTTTTCATTCTAATGCAATTATTCTATTGTTCATGCGCAGTGATGACTTCGAGTGTTAAATTATGCTGTAATATAAGAAGGGTGTATTAGAATATTAAAATAATTGTTAAATGATGGATAGAAGTGTCGATTATTGTTTAAAAGTACGAGATAAATTATTGGAGTACCTTCCTCTTCGAAATTCACTTATACACTGAGCCGTTGTTCTCTAAAACAAAACATTGATTAGAAAGTTGTTTATATGACTTCATATATGTTGATCATGTGTGCAACGGTAATTAAAATTCTAATAAAGAGAATTCAATATTATAACGTACAGATTTTATTATTTTATCTATTCTAACGTAATTATTTTATTGTTCCTGCGCAGTGATGACTTCGAGTGTTTAATTGTCCTGTAAAATAAGTACAGTGTATAAGAATATTATATTAATTGTTAATTAAGTGATAGAAGTATTAATTATTGTTTAAAAGTACGAGATATATTATTGGAGTACCTTCCTCTTCGAAATTCACTTGCAGACTGACCCATTGTTCTCTAAAACAAAACTTTGATTAGAAAGTTGTTTATGATTTTTCTTATGTTGATTATTTCTGCAACGGTAATTAAAATTCTAATAAAGAAAATTCAATATTATAACGTACAGATTTTATTATTTTATTTATTCTAAAGTAAGTATTTTATTGTTCCTGAGCAGTGATGACTTCGAGTGTTAAATTATGCTGTAATATAAGAAGGGTGTATTAGAATATTAAAATAATTGTTAATTAATGGATAGAAGTATCGATTATTGTTTAAAAGTACGGAATATAATTTGTGAGTACCTTCCTTTTCGAAATACACTTATAAACTGAACCGTTGTTTTCTATAACAAAACATTAATTAGAAAGTTGTTTATATGACTTTTTTTTATGTTAAGTATATATCCAACAGTAATAATAATTCTAATAAGGAAATTTAATATTATAACGTTCTAATTTGAACATTTTTTCCATTTTAATTTAATTATTGTCTAACTCATGCTCAGTGATATCCTGTATGGTAATATTTTTGTTTAAAAAATTATCGGTTTAAAATTATTCAATATTTAATGTATGTCAATAGTTGTGTAATGTGTACGTAAATTTACATACTGTAAAACAGTCTTAAATATAAGAAGAGTGTATTAGAATACTAAAATAATTGTTAAATAATCGAAAAGAATGCGTATTGTAATTTAGAAACACTGTGTATATGTTAGCTGCACCGTTTTCCTCGAAATTTTCCTTCAGACTGAGCTTTTGTCTTCTGTGAAAATACATATGAAAATACATATATTCAATGATGTTTATATGACATTTTCGAATGTTGAACATGCGTGCAACGGTAATAATATTTCTAATAAAGAAAATTGAACATTATAACGTTCAGATTTAAGCACTTTTTTTATTCTAAAATAATTATTTTATCATTTCTGCGCATTAATAATTCGTGGACAAAAATTTCCTGTAATATAAGTAAAGTGTATTAGAAAATATTGAATTTAGCGCGTCAGTAATTAATCGATAATGCAGATCATTCCCGCGAATTTTTTATTTATCGATATAATTTATGGTGGCATGCCTGAAAGAAAGATATCAATTGTTTTATGCATTTCTATATAAACGGACGATTCTCTTTTGTACGGTTGTGTTCTTCTGTATGATGCAATAAAGTTTTCACAGTGTTTACATCATCTTTTTTTTTTATTCATTATTGGTAAAATATTGTTTATAAATAAATTATATTATGTGGAATTTAATGTTGTTGTAGGAGAAAAACGATTTATACGTACGTGTGGTGGTTAAGCTTGTGTGCGTGATGAATCTTATGATTGGTCATTTCAAGTCCGAAATAACAAATCAGCTAATTAGCCAATGAAACGTCAGCAATCTATTACCAACGTACCGCGAAGGAGAAGTGACCACCATTTTGAATTTGTCATCTATAGTAGTTGCAGCAGATTTGGTCGTCCGTTGATATCAGGTAATTAAAAGATTTTTTCTTACGTTTAAACCTTTAAATTATATATTAAACGATAACTAAAAGCATGATTTTTATACGTGAGTGTTTTCAAAACTGAAAAATACAAATTTCGAAAGATATCCGTGAAAATATAATTGTCCGACATTTCTCGGTTTCCCGCCATATCTCACCAAGGCTAACTTATAATATTTCGTCTAATTTTTATCTTTTTCTCATGGTATCAATACTTTTTATCATCTCTAATAATGTTCCAATTAATTATTTTTCATAATTACGTATTCAAAAATCGTATATCGTATTAAATTTGATTTCTGAACATACACATAAATATATATATAGGCATATATACATAAGTATAGGTAACTCGTATACGTACTCTCATATATTTGATTTTCTTTATATTGTACTAATGTAATTTTATTTCTTACTTATTTTAGTTTTCCAAGCGTTGGGAGAATCCAATACGAATACATATACTCAATCTAAGAATCGTGCTTCCTTTTACATCGGGGTAATGACTAAACTATCGAGGTAAATCTATCACTTTATTTTAAAGCAAAAAGACGTGCAACAGAAAGAGAAAACGAGAAAGAAAGAAAAAGTATACAAACATTCGACTTCCAGGTAGTCAAATGTATTCATAAATTTCTAGGAAATTCTCGAGATGAAAATAAAAAAGAAACAGTTAAAAACAAAAGAAAACAACAGAGTACCGAGCACCGAGCATCGAATACCCGAGTACTTCCGAGCACCCGAGTACCCCCGAGCACCCGAGTACCCCCGAGCACCGAGAGTTCGGCACTACCAAGGTTAAACGTAGTAATGTATCTCTTTCCCCTTTCGTCTTTTGACACGTTAAGATCGTCAAAAGTAACTACACGCAGTAAATTATTGAATAATTTTATTTCTAACCTTATCGTGTTAATTTTAATACTTTAAAAAGATGTTCATTAGATTGAATGGTATAAAAAACGATTTACTTTTTAGGTTACACTCTTTATTGAATTATATTTAACATTGATTCTTTATGATGTAGTATCTTATAACGTGTGTGTTCTGCCTTCAGAAATGATTGACAGGAAATATTGTAATATAATCTTTAGTATGTTTCAGCTTTTTCAGACTTTTTATTTCATTTTATTTTATACATCGTCATCCTAAGGGTAGGATACCCATCCTGCAATCATCAACGAAGACTAAAAGTAAGTATATTTTACTATCAAACATTTCTATGATAATTTCAATAGGTTTTTATTACGACAATGACATTAATTGTTCTTTTTCTTTTTCTGTTTCAGAACATTGCAATCGTGCGTGCAGGCAATGGAATACTCGTGTGTTGCATCGTGTTAAAATAAAATATAAAGAAGTCGACAAGTAGATTCAGTGTTGATCGTCGCATGTTAAAGTTTCGTTTGCTCGGTTAAGAAACTCGCAAGTTTCTTTTATTTGGTTTAAAAGTGTGCTCATCGTCATCCTAAGGGTAGGAGACCCATCGTGCATTCATCAATGAAGAAAAAACGTAAGTCAATTTTTATATGAAACATTCTTTCAATAATTATAGTAATTTTTATATAACAAAAATTTATATAATCTTTTTTTTATTTATGTTTTAGATCATCGTTGGAATGGTAGTCACATTTTATTAATTAAATTCATTTAGTAATTCGTTTAACACTAGATCTTTTTACTATTGTTTTGTTTAATATTTTTTAAAAAATTTACAAACATTGTTTGAATGAAAAAGTGCATAGAGGAGGGGAATTAATATTAATATATATTTCATTACAGTATTAAAAATTAACATATATTTTTAAAAAATATTCTACTTTAAAATTTTAATTAAATTTAAATTTTATTAAATTACAATTAATTAAAATATTTCTATTTAATATGTATGTAACAAAAAAGTTTGAAATGAATCACATTTGTTCAGTCCATAAATCTAGTGTTAAATGAATTAACTGCATGTAATGCAGTTTTATAGTTATTCTTTGTGCATTGTCATCGTCCTCCTAAGGATAGAAGATCTATTGTGCATTCATCAATAAAGATTTAAAGTAAGTATATTTTCGTATTAAATAATTCCTCAAAAATTTTAATGATTTTCTTTAATAGTAATGATATTAATAGTATTGTTTTTTATTTCAGTTTCAGATTGCAATCGTGCACGAATGGCCCATGTGAAGTGACCGGGAGTGAAATTTTTGTTCTTGCATTTGACTGCGAGCAATGCAGTCTTTAAATTAGTGCAGTTTAGAATCAGTGATCGGGCGAGTAATAAGTTAAAATCAAACGCGAATTAGAGTCAGTGTTGTTCGTCGTATAATAAAAAAAAAACGGTTTCGCGATAAGAAACTCATCTATAGTTTCTTATTTTCGTTTATACCGCGTTTTTAGATTCACGCGAGGTGCATTACCATGGTGCAATAGAGCTGCATCTTCTTGAAATGCATCGTAAGTATTCATTTGTATTTACATTTTATTCGATTTTATTTTATATGATTTTAAATTATATTCCAAATAACTTATCGTTTTGTTCTATTTTATTTTACAGACATAACCATGGATTCTCTTCCTTTCAAAGATGTTGAATGAATTCTTCGATGGATTTTTGATGGATCTTCGATGGATTTTTGGTGGATCTTCGATGGATTTTCTCCCATGGCAAATCGCGTATCGTCTTCCATCGTCAGACTACAATATTTGCTGTGAAGTAGGAGTGTTTTGGAGCCATCGCAGAACTTCTTAAACCGCGAGTTTTTATTTAAAGTCCCTCCAGTGCTCAATCATGCCGAGGATGAAAGGTCCAAATCGGCACGAGTTACTGGTTGTAATTATTTAAATAAATTATTGACGAGCACATGAGTAATTCCTTTTTAGGAGTTACTCATGAAAATTGTATATTTTATTGTATGTTTTATTATTAGTTTAGGATAGGTTTTCTTGTCTCATCGGTTAAATTCATTTAATTAATAATGCAATTAATAAATGAACTCTCTTTCTTATTATGTGTTTTGTTCGTGGTCAGTAGTGATGAAATAGAGCATTAATTTATTCGTTTTCATCCTGGAAAGCATGTAATGAATGTCTTACATGCATTGCTTCGTACATAGTTTATCTAATCGAAATTAATTTTGATATATCAATACTTTGATATTTTAAATAAATGAGCAAGAAGACAAATTCATTCGCGACGGATAGACTTTGGCAGTTAAGTGGCGGCTCAAAGCCCAGTTCTTTAATTAGAACAGCTAACTTAATGAAAGGAGTCATCCGAGGTTTGCAAAAAATATCCATCATCACCGTAGAGTCTTTTAATACATCCTTACCTCGAAACTCTAACTGTTTCCTATGGGGTAACTTTTTTTTTTCATTCGCTTGTTTAAGTCATTATTCACCAAATGACTTGTAGAGTCCTTAGCCCGTTTAGATGAATTTTTATTAAAATCTTTTGATATATTTATATATGTGTTAATCATATTTTTTAGATCAGGATTTTCAGCTTCTAATATACTAATCTCCCGTTTCTCCCCCCCATACTTTCTGCGTTCTCATCTATGCGTGTGCCCAGGTGTTACACGTATGGGTGAGAAACAGTTAGCGTGGGTTTAGTTTTTGTCTTTTCCCCTATTGGCGGCTGTTATTGTGCTAGTGATTGCACGATGTACTTTACACCTGTGTGTGCGTATTAGGTAGTGTGTATTGTACATCGTTTCGCGATATTTTTTATTCATTTAATACATCATTAAATACTCAAAGCACTACTTCTACATATCACATTTCTGTATTCTTATATTTATATTAAATATTTCTCATTTTATGATAATCGTTTGCATAGTAGAGTTACTGCATTTATTTGTGGAAACTTTGATATACTTGTATATTACTAGTATGCATAAATATATACTAGTGTATACTTGTATTTTTGCTTTAGTTTTTTATGCAATAATCATTAGCCTTGGCAGTCGATTTCAGCAAAACGTACGTATACCCATTAGCATATAAGTTTAGAAAACGTGGTTGAACTAGGGTGTCGGAGGTGCCCCGGGGCATGCTCTCTAGTTTAGGCTTTTGCACCCTGGTGGTATGTGTGAGAACCGTGGAGTGAGTGGGTGGGTACGTATGGTTTTTCTTAAAATGGGTAAAAATATGGATAATAGGCAGGCAGGTAGCATACTTCTCTGAATGAATGTGAAAACTTTAATTTTAAGTAGGTAGGATCCAGGAAAGGCATTAGACTTCTTGCTTCCACTCCGGAGTGGAAATTCCGCCTCCTGGTTTACTCAGAATTGTTACAAAATTTGATCATCTCATTCAATATTATGTTTGATTTGTTAATTTATTTTGTAACTATTCTGTGATCTTTATTATGTATCATGATTCAAAGGTATTTGCAACCATTTGAAAGATTAATTTCTACTTCGATTTTATCTCGAACGAGATAGAGTCGAATCAAATTCGCAAATTCTTTGATGTATTTGATACTTAGTTTTAAGTATTTCAGTATTAGCACTACGCACCATCGCGATTTCGTTTTACAGCTGGAAATATTTCATATAAATAAATATAACAAAGTATTGCAAAAAAATGCATTACATTTATTGCACTTTCTTTTCAATTCCATTTTATTACTCGACGTTAAGAGTGCGAAGTGTTATTAGGTCATCGAGGGAAATTATTATCTGCTTGGACATTTGATTAAATGTTTTCGTGTATGGTCAATAAACTCTAAGTTCATTGATGGTCCACGAGAAATGTGAATTAGCAAAATACGAGTTTATTTGTAAAATTAGAATGAAAGATCTTATCTTGCTCGCACGTAGAAAATGTCCAAATGCAGTTTTCATGGAATGAAGAAAGAAGAGGCATAATGCCGAAGAGGCCCCCACTTAATTGTGGCTCAAGAGGGCAACTACAGGCTATAGAGTTATTTTCAAAGGTTCAAAGGCAAGTTTGAACCTTTAGAGAATGGCTCTTTAGTCATATTTTATATTTTATTTTTGCTCGTCATTAATTTCTAGTTGTAATTGGAGATGATGGACCATTCCATCTCCTTGGGACACGAAGTTCGTGTCTAATCGTCAAAAAGATGCATATGTGTTTAGTTAGTTCGAGTCAAACAATTTAAATTCTTTTGTTATTACATTTTGAAGCCTAATTATCATTTTTTGAATATTAAAGTTATCTCTCTTTTCTTTTTTTTGTCTTATAGATTTTTAACAGTGATCGTATTTTTGTAAATTTGTAATTTTTTCTTTTCTATATAATGCAGTTTAAAAGTATTAGTCATAATAATTAATGGATATTTTTTTTTTCTAGTAACTTAGTGTTTGTACTTTTACTTTTTTATTTTTTTATTTTTTGTAATTGTAAAGTCACGCGTTTAAATTTAATTTTTTTGCAATGATAAATAGATTTTTGATAAAAATAAATAGAGCATTTAATTATAAAGTGCATCTGCGAATGGGACGATTTATATGTCAGGCTACTACTGTATCACTTGACTGTATGATTAATATAGTTTTCTTTTTGTTACAGGTGATCTTCGTTGGATTAAGCAGCAAACCAATCACCGTTTTTTATAATACATGTTTAAATGCATTTCTGAAGGCACACACATATTTTTTCACTAAATATGAAATATATATATTTAAAAATCCATAGTAAATATAACATTGAATATTGGCACAGATTTACAAAAGATTTTAAATATGTTTTTTAAGAAAATGTTTAATCTAATAACATATCTGTTTCAGATTTAATTTTGAGATGATTCTGGTTAGGTGATAAGTTGACTTGTAGCTTGTAGGTAGTTCTGTTTTCTTTGATATTTTTGTAGTTTATAATATATGTTAGAGTCGATAATTTATCAACAGTTGATAAATAATTTTTACCGATAAACATTAATTTTTTTATAAGGTCTCTATCTTATCATCAAATGTTATTTTTTTTGCTATTTAAAAAAGATGAATTATAAATTTTAATAGATAGATTTTATATTTGGGGTAATTCCAGAGTGAATTTTTTGGCTATAATTGTAACATTTTTTCAAACTATAATATTAACTTTTATTTTTGGGTTTTATGGAAAATAAAAAATGAAATAAATATTAATCAAATGTATTTACATAGTATCGTAATATATTTTGTAATAAATTAATATTAGATTTACTTGCATCATTTAAATTTGTTGTTATTACGTAAATATGAAGTTATTAATCTATATGTGGGATAGGTTAATATATAATACGCGTTTTAGTTATATTCATAATATTTATTTTGTTTCTCAAATTTGTAAATTCGAATGTTGATTAATATTTAATTCAATTAAATCTTCGCTTACATGACGTGAACATTAATCGAATTAAATATCGTCGAAGTTCCTTTTGTAAATTAGACGCGATGAATTTATTTTTTTAAATAACGAAAGCAGTTAGATAGAATATTATTTTGGAAATTTATTTAATTAGAATCAAATGCTTTTCATATAGAAAGCTTTGAAAATGTATTATAATGGAATGATTAAAAGATGATAATTTTTCTCGAATTATTCGATACTTGAATAATGAAATAATAGTGTATCAAACTGCTTTATAAAGTAGTACAGTACTTGTGCCTACTTAGGAACTGTATATCTAATATATATACATGTATAGGTAAAACATAGTTAGGTACATGATCTCTTGAAATGATTCTCGAGTAGTATTTACTTCTATCGATGTACCACAATGCAGATATTTTATTACAACACTTTTAATAATCATTTTCATTATCAGAATAATATTATTTAAATTAATTTATTATTATAATGTATTGAATAACATTAGATGGAAGACATAGGTGATAGATGAAAGTTTTTTTTTATCGTGTATTCGGTTGGTGTTCATTGTTCAATGAAAAATGATTGATTAAATAAAAATTTGTAAGAAAGAAAATAAGAAAAATTCTAATAATGTAATGGAAGTATGAATTTATTCGTTAAGAAAAAAGTACTCGAGGGATTTTAATAATCTAGGTGTCTATGCAAAATGAATAAGTAACTACACTTGTTACTTACTTCGGGAAAGTTTTATTGAGTACCTATACTTGTATATAAGTACTGAATTACAAGTACCTTAAGCAACACTGCAATTAGATATTACGTCTTAAGAGAAAATTTATAATTTATGTTTTATATTTTTTCGAAGTTTTTCTTTGTATCATCCGCAAAGACACAACTCGGATGCGTATCGCGTATTTTATGAAATTTAATTTTCTACTCAAATGTAAAATGAAATAGAAGAAGATAATAATAATAATAACTTGTTAATCTTCGTAATTTATTTTTTTAATAGAGAATTAAGCTTGAATTAAATTTTGCAATAACATAGAGTCATTCTTTTTAAGTATGCTAATGCATATAAGACAAACGGATTATGGATTTACGTTGTTTACGTATAAAGAAAGTAGTATCTTTATTTTCTTTTTATTTTTTTTTTGTATATCAAAAGAATACGAGAAATAATTATAAAATAATTATTTTGTTCCATTTGTGATGTTTTTGTTGGAATATTTGAAGTCATATCGTTAAAGATTCGCAATGAATGAAAATATAATAATAAGTATTATTTAAAAAATATAATATATATATATATATATGTATATATATTTAATTGTGTTTGGTCCTTGCATCTCTTGTTAATTCTAATATTGTTTTGTTTAAAGGGTGTTTAAGGTACATTGCATTTCTTCCATCATTTTTTAAAAGAATGTTCCCATTGGTTTCATCGGAAGTCTACATTTTTCGTATCGTTGAATATTTATAAACATTGAACAATTTCATAAATAAGTAAAAGAATTACCAATTTTTTTTTTATATTAATTAATAAATAATTCTATTTATTTACAATAAAACGCAAATTTGCAATTAGCCCGTTAGAAAGTAAAACGCGAATACTTTGTCGTTAAAATTATTGTTAATTATTATTAAAATAATTTCTGTTTTTGAAACTTTGGATAGTTTAATAATCTAAGTTTTTCATTCGTCGATGTTTACCGTTTCTTTTTTTTTAATTTTTTTCTTTATTTTCGTTATTTGAATTCTATTTCTAAAACACTTTCGTACGTCGCTATGGTTTCTTATTTCTTGTTATTATTTGTATTTTTATCAGTATCTTACTTACAAATGTTTTCTTTGTCGTTTAAACGTTTTCTTTCTTTATTATTTTTTGTCGAATCTTCATCGATTTCTTTCAGGTACACAAACGGTAATTACCATAGTAATCAAGTACAGAGTTAAAATGTGACACACCTCTTCTTTCACTCGCTTGGCACGGTAATTGTGCTACATTTAACAAAGCTATCCCTTAATGTCATAATATTTCTTACTACTTATAATAATAATAATAATACGAGTATTTATTATTATCCAATTAGAGGTATAATTCTACTTTTTCTCGTTTCTATATTATTTGTTTTAAAGTTGAAGAAAATGTCATAGTTTATTGTTAATCCGAGACGCAATTTCATCGATAGTATTTTTGATATTTTTGTTAATCCTCTGATTTTAATCATCTACGCATCGCAAACCTTTGTGAGTTTGACTACAAACTCAAATCCTACTATATCACAGTATCCATCTCACCATTTAACTACACATCATCATTTTTATTAATTCTCTTTGGTCAAAATACGTGTACTTAGATGTAGGATTCGTGAAAATAATTGGGCCGTTGGTACACGAGCTCTAATCTTTGAGCTATCCAAGGCCCATATTTTATTTGTAATATGGATGTATTCCAATCCACGTACTACATACATACATTCGTAAAAATACAAAGTGTTAGTTATATCTATGATTTGAATGATTTAGGCTTAAACCAGTACTGCACCGTCAGTTTTATTTTCCATGATAAGATCAAAAGTTGGTGTTGAAATATCGGTAGGTGTTGGTACAGCTAATGGCGCCAAACGAATCATTTTTTTCGGATCTTTGTAAGGTCGCATTCTAATTTTCATAGGATTAACCAATGGCGATAATTCTGATACCAAATTCGTCCCATTGTTTTCAGTATAATTGTTACTAAACACGGATTCGGTTGATTTGCTTTGTTCGTTCAAGATTGAAGAACTTTTAAATTAATCGCTGAAATAGAATTGTAAACTTGAGGTAAATCGGTTTGGGTTAGGTTAGTTTCCGGTGAAAAATCGGCCAAGTCGTTTTCATCGAAAGACGTGAAAATATCTGAGTCAGGTACCGAAGGTGCATCGAAAAAAGATTCCCGTAATGACGAGGTCAATGGTTCCGGACATATAAACGGGTCTAAAGATGTTAGGTCGTTCAAATCGCTACCACTGTTGCAAGTTTGAAAGTCGTTAACCGAATAAGAGGATGGAAATGTTTGGTGTTCGTTTGCGGATGTTAAAATTTCTTGACTTTTCGACGATTCCGACCATTTGGAATCTGACGGTCGTCTTGAGTTGAATCTCGTCGAATCGTGTTCACCGAATATCGGCTCGGCTAATTTATTATCTCGGGATTTTTCTAAATTTCGTAATAACGCTTCGAACAATTGCATAGGTTCTTTCGGTTCTTTCGGTTCTTTCGGTTCTTTCGGTTCTTTCGATTCTATCGTTAACATTTCTTTATTTGGAAGATTAATTGATTCGTTGGGTTCGCTGAAGTCTTCTATGTTCAATAAAATAGACGGTAACGTGGGATCCGAATGTCGTATTGGACTTTTTCTATGATTCGATTCGAGTTCGATGTTATTTCTTTGTGAGCTTTCGAAATGATTTAAATTCTTTGAATCCTCCTCTTGCAAAGAGGATAAAGGTACCGATTCCAATGGACTAGGTGGTTCCGAGTGTATTATAGGAATCGTTAATCCTTCTATAACATTTGGATACCGCGAAAATGCTTTATCGATTTTTCCTTCAATTCGGTTGGACCGACTCTGAGTGTTTCAGTTCTATGTTTATTCGAGGTTGAGATAATCGATAGGAGGAGGAGGAGGAGGATGTTGATAAATTTGTCTCATGTCGTATGTTGTTCTTTGATATGCTCGACGATAAACTGGACGGTGCTTTGTGGACGACGTATTTTGGCTCGAAACAAATTAACGTAGGCTGTTTGTTACAGTTAACGTTGATACTGTTAGAAGATAATTTACAATTCGGACTTCCTAACAAACTACGTTTAAACAAATTATCGGTTGTTGTTGTTGGTAGAGAGGAGTAACTGTTGTGAATACTTATGTCTATGATGTTATCGGTTAAACCTAATCGTGGTCGTCGTGTACGAATTCGCGGATAAACATTTTTTCTCGTTTGATTTTCCGTTTGTTGTTGATGTTCTAATCGATTTTGTTCTACATTACGTCCATCATCCAATTTGTTCTCATTTAAATTCTGAACAGAATATCTGTACGCTAGTTCAGACTTGTTTCTATTAGCTTGGAATATTCTCAAGTTAACTTCCGATGTAATACCACCACTAGCTGTCTTTATATTCGGATAGGACATCGATGATAGATTGGAATTTACACGTTTATCCATATCCATATCCTCCTTCATCGTTGCAGCAGTCCTTTCATCGACATCCAGCGTCTCGTCAAAGTGCTTTGATTGACAATCGCCAGCTGCCGGATTGTTCGCAGCGTTCAATAATGGATCTGACATTGCACTAGACCGAAAGAATTTTCTATTACCGCTACAATCGGAATTAAGATTTTGATAGGATATGAATTTAGGTTCGGACCATTTTTTTGAAAAATTTTTACTCAATAATCTTTTACGATTGAGACGTCTCAAATGTCTTATTTTACCAAACGTTGGATCTAACAGGTATTTGAGATTTTTTATTTTATCGATGTTATGATTAGAATCGATAATGTGATTCCTGTCGATGATATATTTTGGATCTAACATTTTTTTTAAATCTTCTATACCCTCCTCGACAATATCGTTGGGATAACATTTTGATGACGAACTTAAATCGCTTTCATTTCTTTCCGGTGAAATATCTGATTGTCTTCCCGACATTTCCAAACAACGTTTGCTCGAATATAATGTGCTGCTAATATGCGGTTTTGCTGCAAAACAATTTTCAACGTGGTGTCTTCTAATGTCGTTGATGTTGTTCACCTCGGCCAATTCGAGATTTCCATTCGAGACACGTCGAGCAGGTGAACATCCGCCATATCGACTGGGTGTAACACCAAACAAAGCGACTAAGTCCTCAGCTATTTTTCCTGCAGCTATTCGCATCTCACCGTGATGAAACGCATAAATCCACGGATTTGCACCGCTATGGGCGAGAATTAGCAAACCAAACCATATGACCGTCCATTCCGAAAGGAAATTCGTCTCGTAAAAAATGTCGAGCAGCATGCACATCTGAAACGATAATTAAAACAAATTTTCGAAACATTTGTTCAAAATCAAATTTATTTTTTTTCATTGAAATTGATACTCGTATATTTTTGATTTAGTATTATGGTTGAATGGAAAATATCTTTATTGTTATTTCGTTTATTTTCATATAAAATAAATTCCAATTCGTGTGAGAATGGTTTTCAGAGAATAAAGGCAACTGAAGAAAAGAAAATGTTATTCGATTTGAACAAAAAAAAAAATGTCTAAATGGAATTACTTTGAAGCAGTGTTAGAAATATTTATGGAAATTCGCTGCATAAAGCATTGTATTAATTTTTTTCCCTTCTTTCCTTCCTTCCTTCTTTCGTCATCGTCGTCGTCGTCGTTCTATAGAAAAATCTAACAAGAGATGTAATATCAGTTTTACAGTATTTTTGGGGGAAGTAGCTAACTTTGTTTCGTTTTGCTTTTAAAAGATGCTCGTCTACTATTGCGCATGAATTTCTTTTGAGGTCGTTGACAGAACAGTTGATTTTGCTTCAATCGTACGTTGCCCTCATATTTACTCCCCCTTTTTATTCTTCACATCGACGATTCGAAATAAAGTACACACATATATACATATACATATATACATTTTAATCCAATAAAAATCTTTCAACAAATATTTCAGATATTTTATTAAATCAACTGATGTATAAACATAGATTAAATTTCATTAAAATTCAGAATAATTTTTCAATTGATTATAAAAGACACGACTACTGATGTAAAAGATAAATGAATGAATATTTATGAATATTAATAAAATATTTACTTACTTGGAATGGAAGCCAAAGTAGGAAAAAAGTTCCTACGGTTATGGCCAAGATTTGACCATAGCGTGGTAGTGGCAAAGTTTGCGTTTGATGTCGGAATGATAATTCTACCGTATAAATGGCACGTGCATGAGCGCGTGCTACCAAGTAGACGTACATATAGCAACCCAGAAGTACAAGGGCGCTTGGAGCCCAAACTACTATGACCAGGAAAATCCTTACAGGTGGCAAAACAGCTGCTCTGAATCTACAACCTCCGCTACGACGTAAAATAAATTAATCTTTTATTCTCATTTTTTCTCACACACATAATTTAAAAGAAAGATTTGATGATAACCTCTAATAAATTCATGCGATTGTTTAATTCATTTAATTATTAATAATTTGATACCTATGGGTTTGAGTAAGACCCATGATTTGTGTGTAGATCAATGGTGATAGTCCAACGCAGATCGCATAAATCCAAAATATTGCGATAAACTTTTCGATGTTGCTGTGAGTTATGATGTTCTTGTATCTCAATGGTTGTGCCAATGATGTCAAACGATCAACAGCTATTGCCACAGTGACCAGTACGCTTACGCTACAAAGTGCGATCACTATGCAATACGGAATGATGCAAAGCGTTGATGTACCGTTTTCTGGTAGGCCAGAAAGTTCTAACTGCATACCAAACGGCATGAACACTCCGACCTTTGTCAAAAGCAAATATCGATTTCGAATGTTCAGGTTTTTTTTTCTTTTTTTTTTTGTTACATGCTAGACGATAATGGGGCCTTCGATCGTCGATGAGAAATTTTATTTTTATGGGAAATTTATTGAAGAAAATATTCAAATATATCGTTGAATACTTTGATAACATTTAACACTCATTATTATTAGCTTCTCATTTAGTATATGACGTTAATTATTATAATGAATTAAATGAAAAATATTACAAACATTATTTATTTTTTTTAATTAAAATCATTTCTACCAAAAATATATAATTTCAATGTTTTAACTTTGCTTATTGTAATTTCCGGTGAGGTGAATTAACAAATTTTGAATTTCAACAAAAATTACTTTCATTTCATTATTTTATATAAAAGTTATAGTTTGAACGAAAAAATGGTTTTCATGTTAGGTTCTAAACTTTTCAACTATAACCCACGTATAAATTTCTAATCGAGTGATTATTTTATAAGTTGTAAAACATGTTTTCAGAAATTATCATTAAATAACTAATCTGATTTTATTTGATCAGTAATATTTATCGGTCACATACGTGTGAGTGATATATAACAAATTTTGAATCTTAATAACAATTATTCTATTTTATTTTATATAAAAGTTAGTTCTACCAAAAAAATGGTTTCCATGTTAGGTTCAAATCAAGTTGTAGAAAATGTTTGTAGGAATTATCATTAATTAATCTTCGAATAATAGAAATGATTTAATTAGTTTTTGACTGATCAAAGGCACACATGATAAATTCTATATACAAGCTAATATTAATCTCTGTATTTTCTATTACCAGGTAACAATTTTACTAGGATGTTCTAGTCGAATTATTATAGTACGTCGAATTTATTGATTGTTATTTTGTAACGAATTAGTGCTGAACCATTTGTATTCAAGCTCCATAAGATCCATTCATTGACGTCATATCCAGTAGAAGATAAATCAGACGCCATAGTTAATTGGTTAATGAACACCCTTTATATTTCTGGTGTACATATATGCATTGAAGTGTTTTTATTTGAATATATTGTGTATATTACTGTATCGTGAATATGTGTCCTTCATCGACGATCGAATGGATCGAAAATCAATGTAATGGTCTTACCCCAAAATCACTGATGGCCAGTGATACGAGAAGACAGTTGGAGGCCGTTCTAAGTCTTTTGTATCTATAGAAGGCTGCTAAAATGATCGAGTTTCCTGTTACAGTTATCGGTGATAGGATGCAAACTATTGAGACTGCTAGTACAACCGAGATTGGACTGATGTCCAGTCTTGTATCGATTCTGGTCACTGTAGGTATAAGGGTGGTCGTCAATTCATCGGCAATTGTGCTAGCTAACGACTCCGTAGCGATCCCTGACATTGTCATTCCTTTGAGACAATGTGTGTCCCTCTATTGGTGTACACGTTTATGTATGTGTTCGTATTTTCGTTTGAGTTTGTTAGCCTTCCGTCTTGTTCTTCTTTTATTTCGCCCACAACACGACGTCCTTCAAGTCAAATTGGGTTCGTAAACGTGTCTTCCGTATAACGCCATGTCCTTACCAATGAAAATTTCTGAATCGATGAAAGTATCAACTTACTCCACCCTACTACTAGTAAAATATATCTCCCAGGAATCATGCTTTTTTTCTTTTTTTCTTTTTTCTTTCCTTTTCAATCCCCTGTCCTAGATGATTGATCTTCTTCCTTTCTGAAAATTATAATTGATTGATATTTAAGTCGATCTTAATTAATTAAATAGAGGAATTACTTTTTTTTACATTGAAAAGTATATATTTAATTTATTCAAATAAAATGACTCGAAATGTCACTGATGCATTGATTTGTACTACTTAAAATGCACATATAATGTAAATAATAAAAATAATTCATATGAAAATATAGAATAATGAGATAATCAATTAAATGAGAATTTAATTGGAAGTTATCTGTCATGTTTTTTTGGTACATATATATTGAAATAATATATAAATAAATAAAAATAGACAATAATACTCGTATTATTCGTGGATGAGTTTAACACGGTAAAGCATAAAGTGTCTACCACTTGTTTGGAAGCATTCGGCATTTGTCGAAAAGGGATGGATAATCGTGAATATATACATATCAGACTTGTTGAAATTCATCTGCACGAAAATCAAGTCTCCACTCTATTATCTCGTATTTGCAATTCGAATGTATTTGAATGCATCTGAATCCACGCAGTGTACCGTAAACGTTATTTTTCGAGATGGTTTGAATTTGGAATCTATTTAAAATCATGCTTGTGCACTCTTGAAAACCACCGACGTTTATCGCCTACTACTATTTCTTTTTTCATTCGTAAACCTGAAAACGTTTAATTAATTTGCGTACGTGGGATGACTCCTCTCCGTTAGAAAACGTGAGTTTTCTGGTTTTCATTAACCAACTATCTCTCTTTGCAACACACCGAATGCAATTAAGTTAAGGGCAGTTCACTTTCCGTTTCTTTCTTTTTTTATTTTTTTTATTTGTTTTTCCTTTTTATGTATTATTATTATTATTATTATTATTATTTGCGTGCTATCACTATAATACAAGGTATTATTTATTTTTTTCTTCATTCACGATTGCAATAACCTCCTTATCAACGTTTGCTTTTTACTTGGATACGAAACAAATGATAATAAACTAAATATAATTTGAGTAATGTTAATTTTGTTCAAATTTTGGAAGGTATGTATTAAGCTTTAATGGAAAGAGAAGAGCTTTAAGGTATAGATGAGCCTTACGATTTTAACTCTGAGAATATCAAAGTTTATCTTCATTATAATGATGTACCTTTCGTAAATTGTTAAGCATTTCTGAGATAGAGTTTACGCATAACCAAAGACTTGCAAAATGAATTTATACCTATCACACTTGTGTTATAATAAAGAAACGTTAAATATTAATATTGTTTACTTAATATAACATGTATGAAGGAACATTTTTAGGATAGTTTTCTTTAGAATATTTTACAAATATTTTCACAGAGTTTTAGGGACAAGTAAAAAATTTGTCATAAATTTGATAGTTTTGTGAATAATCAGTTGTTTTTTCCTATAATTTAAAAAACTATTTTTCCTCTAGAACTTCATCGTGAAAAGTTTGAAACGATTACTGGATCTTATAAAGTTCGAAACGAAGAGTAGAAAAGCCTCGATCGAATTTCTCGGTTAACTGAACTTTATAAATTATTTAATACCTAGTCGTCTATTATCGATGACTCGTCAATGATGCTCTTTCTCTTAAGAGTTGACAGTTTGACGTTTTAATAACTGTGTTCGAAAATAACTCATAAAAAAGCCCGTGTCCTTCGCTAGTGTTGCATCCCATGTATTTATTACGTGTATGTATATATGTACTTATGAAAAATTGTAAATTTCTATAAAAATATATAAAAATATGTATATATATATATATATAACTTTAATGATCGTACGTTTATGCAGTCAAATGTCGCCAGTAATATTTATGAAGAATTAATTTAAAAAAAACTTTCGTATATGTTTAATATCTTGTTTTGTTTTTACATAAAGAGAAAAATGAATTATTACACTAATGAAAACTTAATTTTAATGATTTATTACTTTACTCGTGTTTTCAAATCATTTCTTCGTAAAATGAATTTTTTAAATTTCAATCCTCGTTCCTGTTTCAAGTTGAAACACGATATTTTATCCTTGAAATAAAAATGAAACTTTCAAGAAAAATATTTGTAAATTATTTCTTTGACGAACCGAAAAAAGAAAGAATCCAAAGTTATCGTCCCAGGTTCAATTTTTCTTGTGTGTATCTTTTTTTTTCTCTGATTATTTTTTTAAAAATATTAATTGAACCGTGTTTTACCTATGAATAAATTTCACGAGTGAAAAAAAAACAAAAGAAACAAAAAACAGAAAAAACTTTTTAACGACGTATCCGTGTTTTTTATATCGAATTTTGTTAAATATGGACGTGTTAAAAGTAATTTTTATTTTTTTTTTTTATTTTCGTATGATAGAAAAGTAAGCATGTGAAATTGTCCGAATTTCGATCGACAGATTTGTCGAAGCATATGCGTGTGAGTATGTGTGTGTGTGTGTGTGTTCTATTGAACCATGAAATGGAATTGGAATTCTTATCGTGAAATATCGAGATATTTCTTCTTTGAATCCGTGGATATAATATTTTTCTGACGATATGGTGTCAATAAATTCTACTGTATTGAGCTTTTGGCAAAAAAAAAAAAAAAAAAAAAAAAAGAAAAAGAAAAAAAAAGGGAAAAGAGAAATGTGCAATAAAAATTCATATTATTTGAAAGTATGCTAACGAAGTATCATTCTCTCGATAATTATTCTCTCTTTTGTTTTTTTGAATAATTAAACGTCAACTAAAAGTTTAAGAATAAATGAACTATGAAATAAATTGCAAAGATAAATTTCGATGAAATCGATAAATTGAAATTTATTCGTTTATATTCGTAAAGTTCGTATTTGAATCCTTTGAACTTGTTACGTAACATCTGGGTCGCGCGACGATAATATTTATTTATTACTATTGTTCTTCATTAATTTCTCTAATAATTATTTTTATTTATTATACGGTTCATACTTAAAAGTTTGGGAAAATTTTACAAAAATAAATTCGTATAATTAAAAAGTGTTTAAATATTTTAATATAATTATAAATTTGATATAAATAAATATTTTCTATATTTTATTCATGTAATCTAATGCAAGTAGAATTTGATTTAAAAGAAAAATGAATACAATTTGACGAGTAATTAGTAATGAATATAAAATTTTATTTTATCAAGGATTAAAATAAACGTTAATGAATATATCAATAATTATTCGAACCTCCTTTGTTTTCAAACCCTATTAAATAATGAGCGTTAATTATACGTTGTAGAAATTGATGATGAACGATACAATAAATTGAGAAGATGACGGGAACGTCGTGTTTAGATGGAATCAATAAAGTTGAACTTATTTGTTAAGGTCGTAGAATTTCTGACACGTGACAACATCGTTGTTAATTAAACCCAAAACACATTCGTAGATATCGATCTTTACGGTATTTCCTAAGGAATTTCAGTTTCGCCATCATTTGACCTAAAATGTTCATCAAATGTTTCGAATGTGTGTCTTCTCCTACTGTCAGATATTTCATATATGTATACAGGGTGATCTGTAACTGTTGGTACAAACGAAACATTTTTATTCTATATTTTCGATTTATTTTGTTATTTAGAATCACCCTCTTTTCGCTTGTACCACCAGTTACAGATCACCCTGTATATGTGTTGATTCGTGGGTGTGTATCATTTACTTACACAGCGTTTTGAGTATCGTTTAAAAGACTCTTTTGGTTTTTCTTATTAGAACAAAGAAAAGCAGCTTTACTGAGTGTTTTATAAACTTTGTAATAAGAAAATGAGTTGTGTGTACTTGACATGTTGACTTTTTCTATCCTCATTTTTCTAAGTATTGCCTTGTATCATATTATATATATCCGTGTTTTTTTCCAACTGATAAAATATACGGGAAAATATTTTCTTTCTTATTTTTCCTAAATAGGGACAATATTTTATAATTTTATAAAAGGTTGTATATGGTTTTTTTTTTTTTTTAAGTATTAGTAGATAACAATTTTCATTATATTTTTGTAGTTTTATAATCAAATTATAGTGCAGAGATTAAAATATTTTAGAATTGTTTTACCGATTAAGGATTTCCTATTTTTCTGAGAATATTTTTATAATGTGAAAATAAAAAAAAAGTATGTATAGGTAGTTTTATTAGTATAGTTTTACACGATAACACCTACGACAAATATGTTCACTCATTGAACTGATGCGGGACACGATGCTTTGCTTCTTCTTTATTTTCTTTCTTTCTTTTTTTTTTTTTTTTTTTTTTTTCTAGGTCGATAAAGATCATACCCGCATTGACGGTACCTTGAGGGTATATTTAAGGGTTCTCTTGCGTGCATTGAACCTTTTTACTACGCAAAATATTGATTTCACTTCAAGGTACACACAATAAGTTCCGTCGTTCTTTTTATCTTTGTTGATTTTTCTTTGAACTTGTGTTAAACATTTTATTGTGTAAAAATATCAATCTTTGATAATAATATTTGTCAAAAGTTAAGTTAATTTTTATTAATGAGAGATCGAACAAAAATATATCGAGAAATGATTTGAATGTTGATAAAATGTGAGAGAAAATGAACGAAGATAAATTCTAATCAATTTTTAATTAAATACGAACAAATTTAGCTTCTGTTCTTTTTGTTTGTTTCTTATATTTTATATCGTTTTATTAAATATACGTGTTTGCATATAAACGTTGATAATTATTCATTGTAAAAAGATAATTAAAATGATATCAATTAACGTTAAAGAATTGCTGTTACTTCTTCTTCTTTTTCATATTTCTCGTCACGATTATAACTTTTTAAAATTTGACCATTATTATTATTATTATGAATAATTAATAAACGATCGAATGTATTTTACACTAAAATGCAAATTTCACGCGAAATTAAATAAAGTTGGTTGGCTTTAGGAAATAATTTGTTTGGCTTATCTCATTTTTTGTTTTTTGACTTTTTTGTATGTTTCTTCTTTGATTATTTTCTTTTCTT
Source organism: Polistes dominula (assembly GCF_049000335.1). Classification (NCBI taxonomy): domain Eukaryota; kingdom Metazoa; phylum Arthropoda; class Insecta; order Hymenoptera; family Vespidae; genus Polistes; species Polistes dominula. The sequence goes on from NW_028300953.1 coordinate 215,269, forward strand.
TTCCTTTCTTTTCTTTTCTTTTCTTTTCTTTTACTGTGACCCTGCACTTGTACTCGACATCATCTCGGTTTTGGCTCCAACTCTCTGAGTTCCGACTATCGGCGCCTTGTACATCGGTCACGGTCATACAACTCTTGTTTTTTTCCCCACGCGTCGTTGATTTCACGAGAAATTCAAGAGAGAAGAAGCTTCGAATAAAGCTTTTAACGTTTGCCATGACTATTAATACGATTTTTCGATAATGTAAGATCAAGGATTCTTTAAGAGAAGTCTTGTCTCATTCATTTTTTATTTTTATGTCCTTGCGAATACGTCATCCCGTTTTTTTTTTTATTACTTCATTTATCATATTACTTTACTCGTTTATGTACTTAATACAAATGGTACTTTTTACAGTGTATTACATTTTTTTTATATTATAATATTAAATTTAATAAAATAAGTATAATTAATATTTAAACAATTAATATTATATTAATTATAATTCACATTAACATGAAAAATGTATGCATGTTAAAAAATCAATTCATATAACACAGTTTATATAATAAATTATTAATAATAATAATAATTATAATTATAAAGTAAAATGAGGAAGAGAAAAAAAAGGAGAAAGGATTGGAAGAATTTTAATTAAAAAAATGTAAAAATCGGTCATTTTGATCGGTAAAAGTTCGGTATTAAAGCTTCTAAGCTTCAAATAGGAGAGGGTTTTTTTTTTTTTTAATCTTTTTCTTGGTAAATAGTGTTCGGAGCCTTTATCGGTGGGCGTAAAAGCATAAGTGGTGGTGGATCGATCGACTTAATCATTGCCAGTCATGAGGCGAACGTTAAATTTTCTCATCGCGATATATCCATTCAAACTCGATTACTTCGTTCGGATTGAGGAGGGTGTTAAGCCTCGACACGATGATCACGATCGATAATCGACGACTAGAGTAACCTTCGACTAATTTCCAATTAATGCGAACGCGTGTGTTATCCTTCTTGCGTATTACTGATATTCAATCAAGATTTTTTCTTTCCATTAAATTATTTTTTAACAAAATTTTTTCTACTTCTTATGCTTCTTTATTTATATATATATATATATATATATATATATATATACGAATGTGAAAATATTTTTTATTTTATTTTATTTTATTTTAATTTAATTTAATTTAATTTAATTTAAATGATCTTAATAACAAGTTACACTAATAGTTTCAATTATTATATCTAAAATTAATAATATTTTAAGAATTGGGTGAATGAGATTGGTGAAATTCGTATAGAAAAAAAAACAAAAAACAAAAAACAAAAAAGAGTTTACACGCATTTTCCAACAGAATTTGTAATAATTATCAATCACGATCAAGAGAGAGTTAGAATTTTTTGTTCGAATATAAATAGAAGGTTGCGTTTGTAAAATTACATGGTACGTTCGAACCCTTGCTAGGAATGCCAACTATTTGGCTTAGTACCAAATCGTACCGAACATCTGGCTTATTTTTTTTCTTTTTTGTCTCGTAATATTGTTTCTTCCCTTTTTAGCGTGATGGACGATTTTTTTTTCTTTCTTTTTTCTTGTTTTTTTTTTTTTTGTATAAATCGATTGAAGTAATTTGTCGGAGACGTCGCGCGATCGAAGAAATTTGTCGAGTTTCTGTTTGTCGTTAGTTCATTCTTATTCTTCAGTTGGCAATATAAAGCATAAAATACTCTTAAACTGCGATACTTTAGTCTGTTCGTTCCTAGATCAATACGATTTACATTCTGCGTCGGGATTGGGTGTGGCGTGTGAATATCGGACAATACAAAAAAGGCAAGTTTACTATTCCATGTTCCTTCGTCAGAACAAATTTTATTTTTTTTTATATTTTTTTTTGCCATTTGACGTATTCCTCTCCTATTTTTTTATATTTAAATGGATCATAATAAAATGATTGCAATACACACTAATAGTTTTTGATATTTTATCTACAATTTATATTATTGTAATAAATTCTATTATTTTATTAAATTTTTTATATAAATATTATTTATATATATTTTTATTATTATTTTCTTTTTTCTTTTTTTCCAAATTCAACCCACAAATATATTTAATTTAAATATAAAAATATAAAATTGAAAGAAAATAATCAAAGGTAAGAAAAATACAGTAGAAAAGAATAATTAAGGGAAAATCCTAATCGTACAAATAATCAAACTAATGGATTACGTTAAATTTACCTCTGACACCATATGGTTCTTACGTCAAAAAAATAGAAAAAAAAAGAAAATACTAAAAGTTTATTCGAAAAACATTAGGCAAGGACAAAAACAGTGAACATAACAAACTGCAGACGAAATATGAAACGAGCTATTTCACGTATATAAATCTGACGCGATATTTGTTTAATTGACCTGGATACAATCCTCGTTTGAAATAATACTACTCATTTCTATAAGTGGAATGATAATTGGTAGGGGGGTTACTTATACATATATCTCATTTTTCTTTTTATTTATATTATTATCGTTCGGAAACATTCATTATTTTATTCCCATTTGTATATCAATAAAAAAACAAATCGGATGATGATGATGATGATGATGATGATGATGAAGTTTTCTAATCGATAAAAGATTACGTAAGTTTCATAATCTTTTGATTACTTTTTAAAAAATTCAATTTCTCTTTCGTTTTTATTTTTGTTTATTCCTTTTTCTTTATTTTATCGAAAGTAGTATATAATGCGTGATAAAACGAGAACCCAATGAATATTAATGCATCGAATAAATAACGTGCATTACTTTGACTAGTTTTCATCGTGAAAGTAACTATGTAAATTAAATGTCTTCAACTTGCATTAATTTTATAATATTTATTCGTAGCTATTTGGAATTTTTTTACATTTTTGTAACATTGTGTTATCAATGTTGCTCACATCATCACTAACTACTCTCACGCACACACACATTCCTTTCGTTCGTTGGTTCGTTCGACCATTCTCTTGTTGTTATATTCTGTTTTCTATCGATTGTATCACAACACCGAATAAACTTCCTTTCTCATATAATGTCTATTTTGTAAACAGATGCAATGCTTTTATCTCCATAACTGAAATTGGATTTGCCATCGAGTAAATTCGTTCCCCCTATCATTTTTCCTTTTTTTTTTATTTTTCTTGTTTTTTTTTTGTTTTTTAAAAAAACGAATGAAATTGTTTGGCCAAATATATTATTTAATTTTCCTCCCATTTCCCATCTCCCCATCTTATTTTTACAACCTAAAATAATAATCTGAAGAAACAGAGTCCATATCAAGAAAAAAAAAGTAAGAAAGAAGATTGGTATGCGAGTCTTTATTTAAAGGGAAGAAAAGGGAAAAAAAGGGATCCTAAATATCGGTCAAGGACACAGAACTCTAGCCTTGAATCGTCCACGATTTTTGGGTATAGTTTGAAAAAGATAGGAGAAATTTGAAGGAAAGATTTTTAGACTTTTTTTTTTGTCATCAATTTTTACATAAAAAAAATAGAAAAAAAAACCGATAGTTTATTGTTATTGAACAAAGTTCGAAGTATTCGAAAATTTATTGATCTTTTCAACTTGATAACGAGCTTTGTTCTTTATTTTTTCTTGTCCTTTCTTTTATCGCTAACTTCGATAACAAAATAAAAAAGTGGATTTTATTTTGATCGAAGAAAGAAAAAAAAAAAAAAAAAAAAATAAAAAAAAATAAAATGAAAGGAAAGGAAAAAGTTGTGAAATATGGTCGAGCAAGGATAGTGACGGGCAAGATCCTCTTTTCTATCGCATAAATCAAAGCTTTGGTAACGAAGTATGATGTCGACCAAATGCCTAGACACTTTCTCCATTTTACTTTTCTTCGAGACCAGGAGAAGAGAAGAGAAGAGAAGAGAAGTAGAAGGCTTGAAAACAACTTTTTCGAGGGTTCCAACGTAGACGAATCAAATAAATCGTTGTATGGTTTGAAGAATGTAGAAAAAGTACGATCAACTTTTCATGGTTGCGTCAGGTTTGCGAATTAGGTTTATTTGTATTTGTCTTCCTCTTTCATTTTTTTTTTTGTATATTTCAACATCTACTAAATTAACCCAATACGAAAATGCAAAAAAAAAAAAAATTAAATTAACTGTATAATGATATTCATAACCTAATCTAACTAAATAAAACTATTTTTACAACAATTTTCTTTTTTAATATATAAATTATTTGATATCATTAATTATTGAGATTTAAAATTAAAATAGTGAGGATTTTTTTAAATATTTTCATGATTTTAACAAATATATTTCATTTTGAAGTTGCAGTGGCGGGTGATGGGTTAAGTAAATTCGGTGGTTTTGTTTAATATTCGGAGATATACTTTTCTATTAAATTTTCAATTACTCTTTTATCTTGATTTTGTTATTTTCTATTCAAAATAAACGTCAAATTTCATTTCACTTCCCGTATTTGATCATTAAATTGTTATCATCCTTCGAAACGAGATAAACAAAACGCGAATATATACTGAAAAGAAAAAATTAAATAAAATTAAACAATAAAAAAAAAGAATTTAAATAAACGATGAGATTAGAAGCTAGTTGTTGTCCTTTTCAATCGAATAATTAATACTCCGATCGAGTTATTTTGTTTTTTATTTCATCAAATTCATTCGAACGGATCAATGCTCTTTTCGTTTGTTTGTTGTTGTTGTTGTTGACTTTGTTTTTTTTTCTTTTTAATAAAAATCAATAAAAGTAGCGAGTCGAGTAGACCGGCACGAACGATTAATCAATTTGCGAAAGAAGAAGGGAAGGGGTGAAGAGTGAGGGTGGCAAGAGGGTGTTCACGGGCTCGGCAAAATATTGAGCAACGCGTTCATTCTCTCTCGCTCTCTTTAGATTCTAATTTTAAACGGAATCCCTTAATTGAGAATAGCGTTTGTCTCGACAGGCCACAATTTCCCAGTTTCATTGTCTTTTCAACTTTACGAGCAAGTCAATCTCGGTTTTAAAAGCTACCCCTCCACCCCCATGAATTTGATGGTAGCTTTTAATTATGCCACCTACACGCCCATTAAATTATCTAACTCTCCACGTGAGAAATTAATAAAAACATGAATTACACATCTCTCTTTCTCTCTCACGGTTATGATATTTATTTCTTTATATTTCTTTGACATTTATTATTTAATTCTAAATAGAATTTGTTACGTTTAATGAAATTTCAAATTCATCAGGTTGTACAATAAAATTTGATGTTCCTTTGTAATTTATTGAATGTTTTTATTTTTTTTTATTTTCGTTGCGTTGTTTAAATTAACCAGATAGTAGAATAAAGATTAAGTTTCATGGATTCTTTTTTTATTTATATATGTGTGTTATGTAGAAAAAAAGGTAAAGACGAAGGAAGATAGAAAATAAATGTGGTACACGTAAAAATTACGTGTTTCTCATAAAGTTTTCAAATTTTCCAAACTAGGAAAGAGTAAAGTTTTCCGAGAAATTTAGGAAGCGGCAAAAATTATTATTACACTACCTTCATTTCATTCATTTTTTGCTGATCTTTTTAGATCTACTTTCTTTTTCATTTTTTTTCTTCTTTTTTTTACTTTAACAATATATCCATATATGAATATATTTTTAACTTTAATAATGCAACACGCGTTGTAACTATTTTTTTATTTTAAATGTACGATTAATCGAGTTGAATTGTAATTTCTAATAAAATATTATAGAAATTCGTTGGAAAGAGGATAAGAAAAGAAAAGAAAAGAAAAGAAAAGAAAAGAAAAGAAAAGAAAAGAGAAAAAAATCTCATTGCTAGAGAAATACGAACTTGTACGAGTGTCTTTCATTCAAGATTTAATCAAATTTTCTTGACGGATCACTATGGGGGTAGTGTGGGAGTTCATGTTGCTAGTATATCGAACATTTTCTCCTACAATCTCTGTTAGAAACTAATATCATCGATACTGTGAACGATCGATAGGTCGATTTCAAGAATCGTTTATTTCAACTATCATACTAATCTCTGTTAGATATATCGGATTAAAAATAATAACGATTAACACGAAGACGTGAATAAATTACTAATAATTAAAGAGAATTTATTTTTAACTCTCTTTCACTTCCCACGCACAATTTTTCTTTTTTTCTAATAAAATTTAAATAAAATATTCTTCTCTTTTCGCATATTTTTTTTGGTATTCATTTGTTTCAATTTATTTGATAAAGGGGATTAAAAGCATACTGTCGATTTATTTGAAGTAATGAATAAATTAGTAATAATAATAATAATAATAATAATAATTAAAATGAAGCTACAGTTTTCCTTCTTTCTTTCTTTTTCTATTACTTTCTTTTTTTTACCTACTCATTCGAATATTTTAAATTGAAGATACAATTTTATGGAGGAACATTGGATAATTTTATTTTCTTTCTAATATTTTAGTAATCGTTCTCATTTGCCAGACACGGAATTAAATATAGTATTGATTTATTTTTAAGTACGAATATAAATTAATAATTTAAGAAAAGAAGTATCAATGTTCTTCTTTTTATCACATTTTCTTTTACTACTTAATCGAATTTTCTCGATTCGAAGGTAACATTTAAAAGAGTAGAAATAAAATTTTTTTTTTATTTTTTTTTATTTAATCGTGCCAATTTTCTGACACGGTATTAAAAGCAATTTCCATTAACTTTGTGATTAAATTAAATCATTAAATAACCGAGAAGAAATTCGAGACTTTCTTCTTTCTTTCTTCGCTTTTTTTTCAAAAACTATTTTCGTTTTTATTTATTTCTTTACGTGAGAACTTATTAATGTCACATGTAATTGTTAGAAACCCGATAATTTAATAAAAGAAAACGTAAAAGATTTTTCTCTAGGAAAGATCAAAGAATTAACGTGATGAAAATTTCAAATCGGAAAAAAAGAAAAAACAAACAATTAAATCGAGTGAGTGTAAGCGACAATCACAAAAGTTAGTCGACTGATCCTTTTTTGACAAACGTGATCGGGGGCTTTAAATCCACATTTTCCATTTTAACGAACACGTAAAATGGTATCGTTTGACATGTGATCTTGCACGTTGAAGGGAAATGTATAAATGTATGTGCTTTGTTTCTACGTGATATCGAAATATGTTACAGGATATTTGTAGCAACTAATTTAAAAAAAGTAAAGTTGAAAATGTAAGAATTATTTTTTTAAAATAATACTTTATTTGTTTTGTACACTTTTTGTCTTCTTAAAAAATGTGTTCAAGTAGTTTTGCTATGAAAAAGCAAATAAAGAAAGAAAATGAAAGAAAGTAGCATCAAATTATTCGAACGATGTTTTTTCTTTCTCCAAGTTGTCACATGTTCCAAGATGATATGTTGAGAATGAGAAGAAAAAGAAGAAGAAGAAGAAGTAACATTAGGAAAAGGTTGAGTCAAAACGCGTGTTGAGAAGCACCTGCACTGCGTCTATTTCCTCTACAAAGTTATGTAATCGACATTTCCTACTCCTTCGTTATTTCTTTGTATCCATCTATATTTCTAACCATAACTTCTTACATTTCTTTTTTAAATCTTTCCCATTTTTTTCTCTCTCGTTTATCTCTAACTTTGTCCGACCATTCTAAAAATCCTGTATTTTTTTTTTTTTTTTTAAAGAAATTTATTAAACCCTAGAATAAAAAATAACTAGAAAATTTAATACTTATCTATGTTAAATACTACGATGTAATTTATACTAATATTTATTTATTTATTTTTTACTTATTTTAGATTTTTCGTTTATTATTATAACTAATCGTAGCTTACGTTATATCTGTGGAAATTTTTTTTTCAACATATTTTTTATAATACATATTAAAGAGAGACTAAAATAAATATATATATTTTTCAAACAACAAAAATGTATTTTTATATCACATTTTATAACAAATGTTCTAAATATAAATTTCCATGACTTATGATTATTCCATTACTTGTTGACAAACCGTATATTTCTGCACGTATACGCACACACATATGTATATATATAGATGCACACGTAGTTCTCGTAGGTGTAGCAGTTCCATTCATTGATTCAAACGGAAGACCCTCGAAGAGGTCAATACAGAGAAGATGCACTCGGGCACGTGCATTTGCGGTTATAATTTAGTAGCCAGCACCATTACCACATACCATTTCTGAACAAATTAATCGTGAATAGGTGAAAACGCTTTGAGTATATTTCAAAGTGAATCCTACTTTAGTTTATTCTATAAAAAAAAAAAAAAAAAAACATAAGAAATGAGAAAGAATGTGAAAAATTAAACAAAATAAAATTAATATAAATATAATAATTTTTAAAAAACAAAGATTGACGATATAGAACAAACAAGTAGGGATGATCGTTCATTGACATAAAATATTGCTTGTCATGTTCACGTAAAAAAAAATGAAGAAAAATGAAAAACATTTAACAATAAGTTTGGGGTACGTGCTAAAAATAGTATCTGGGTTTATAGTAGAGCAATACCCTCCATTACTATCGAACGTTGTGTCACCCTTCTTCTTGTTGAGGTTTAGATCCTTTCAAGGTTCGCTTATAAAACGATTTACGATGAAAATTACTTTTTATCTGAAACTCGTTTAATGGCAATGATTTTTTTTTCTTTTTTTTTGTTTTCTTTGTTCAAAACTTTCAACATTTTCTTTTTTATTATTTCCGTGTACACAGATGTTTTACTTTTTTATTTGTTGGGGGAAAATAATTCTCGAATATCGACGAATCGATGACAATAATAATAATAATAATAATAGTGTGAAAAAACCAAAATAAATGAAGTGAATCTTCCTTTGACTGGTTGAGGAGAAGTTTTATCCGAGGATTTAAAATGTTTTCAATGTTTTACTTACAGACTGAGAGAAAAGTAAAATCGATTTGTAACAGCTGGTGATGGTGCATCGTGAAACTTTGAAACTCGCTTTAAAATTGTCGATGTTTCGAACCAAGAGTGTGAGAGAGAAAGAGAGAGAAAGAGAGAGAAAGAGAGAGTATTGGTCTCTCCATTTCCCCGTAACCCACCAAATGAGGAAATTTCTACGAAGGTAAAGTGCATATGCGTTATGAGAATATATCAATATCATAAAAATGATATGAAATGATATAACTCGTTTTATATTTTTAAAATATATTTTTTTGAAAATATTAACCATCAATTTTTTATACATTTATCGATTATATTTAACGATGTTGTTATATATGTAATAGCAAAAAAAAAAATAAAAATAAAAATAACATCTGAAATTATAATTAACGTCTTATCTTTGACACGTTCGTTGTCATGTCACTTATATTTGGGTTAAGGGTATATTTCCGTAGGGGCCCCCATCACCCGGATATGGTTGACGTTCTTCTTCTTCTTTTTCTTATTCTTTTTCAAGTTAAATAGAATTTTAAATTGGAATTTAAAAAGGGAATTTAAATAGAATAAACACCGAAATATATAAATATAAAAATATATATATATATAGACATTGTATTGTTAAAAAAACATTGTATTGTTTTATATTTTTTGGTAGAATAAAATATTGTTACATCGATCGTTCATATATATATATATATATATATATATATATATATGTTGTGGTGTATAGAAAATCGGATTTGGGGGAAACCTCCACGAGAAATTCAATCAAATCATCCGATGACCGATATAAACGTGTTAAAATAAAATTAAATCGCGCAAACTTTTACAGGTGGATAACTTTAAATAAAACAATAATTTTTATTTATTTCGCAGTTAAAACATTAGTCGTGAAAATATATATATATATATAAAAAAAAAAAAGAAACAATATGTTGTTTACTATATTTAGAACGCACGAAATAGATGGTAATTTTTGCTACGAAGGTGAGGGATGGAATTCAATGGTATTACCATTGTTTGGATGTTCGTAGCTTACTCGTTTAAAACGAGGAGGGTTTGAACACAACACAGCATCCATAATTAACAACGTTATGTTCCTCTGGTCTAGATTAACCATAAATAATGTATACTCATCTCTGAATCCTTAAAACCCCTTTCCCTTTCTATTCTTGCTTTTATCTTTCATTTGTGTTACGCAATTTGATCGTTTTGTTTATAATATTGGTTAATTGTGTTTGACAAATCAGGTCGGTTCATAGATGTGTGCAATTATTAATTGGCATTAGGAGCTTGAAAGTTCATTGCCACAAATACCAAATTCCGTCAGTGTTCTCGTCCACTCGTGGTCTTCGTAGTCCATTTCTTTAGGATCCCGAAAAAATATTGCGTTATTAATTAATAATTCTGAAACTTGAGATTGTATGAAGAAAAACACGTGGTTTGCATATGATATTAGTTGCGTATATGGTTTGTAATGTGGTAATATCGACAGCATGGTGTATAACAGTGGTAGAGTCGATTGGTTTGGGAGCTTTATATATGGCGTGCGGTTTATCGCATATTCAACGACAACAAGGTCACATAAATATTAATTAGAATGGACATACAACTACAACGACGACGAGGGTTGAAGTCGGTTAGAAAAAAGGAGAGAGAGAGAGAGAGAGAGAGACAGTTAGAGAAATTCAACAAAAAAGTAAACAACCTTATCGTGTGAATACGAGCTTTTTGAGTCAATTCTTTTTCACATTGTAGACATTTGTATATGTGTTTATTATATTTGATATGATAAGAAAAAAAAAATGAATATAAAAGTAATATAAAATAGTTAGAATTAATTGTAATTTCATTCGACCTCGGTGAAGTTTTTTTTTTTTTTTTTTATTAAATAAAAGATCTTCTTCGCGTGATATGAAGTTACTTCTTAAACAAATAAGTAAATAAGCAAGCTATGAAGTCAGGTAGGTTAGGTAGGAAGAAAGCAAGTGAAATCAATTAACGTGAGTTTAATCAATCGGATCGATCATTTTTTCTTCTATTTTCCATCATTCAATATGAAGGTTGTGTAGTTTATAGAGTGTAGCCTTCGATAATCTTCTCAGTGCTTCCTGTCAGATTATGTTAAAATGACTTCTTCAAACTTAATAATAAAAAATTAAAAAAAACAAGGATTAAGTTTGAACGTGTGTTTATTTATCGTGTGTGTAAAACTCGAGCTACAGGTATTTTATTGGTGTGTTGGAATTCCTCGTGTATTCACCCTATTACCACCCTATCTTTCTCTTTCTCTCTCTCTCCCTCTTGTTGTACTCTTACGAAAGATTTCCGTTTACATATGGTGGAAACATTTGCTAAGTACATGGGCACTGTCTGCTGTACTGAAGGTGTACACGGTTGGCGTTACTATGGGAACGAAATACGACGAAACGAATAACAGGAGAATGTGTGAAGAAACTGCTGGTTGTGGAGGAGGAGGTAAAGGGTATCTCTATGGGTGTAGATGGCGGAGGAGGAGGGGAATGGGTTAGGGAACAAATGCAATTGAAAACACGAAGCAATTCACGAGTGTCCGCAAATGCAATCCTGTCCCTCTGTTTTTTTTTTTTGTTTTTCTTTAACTTTCTTTCATTCACTGTTTTTTATTTTTTTTTTTTTTATAAGTCATATGTGTTACTTGAAAGAGAAATAGGAAGAGGTGGAACAGGGGGAGGGAAAGGGGTTGTAATATGCGGGATCGCTCTTCAGATCTGTAAATAAAACTTGATGAAAATGTGAGAGCTTTTGTGAAAAACAAAATAATAATATATGTAGGTGTTTAATGTTTTTTTTCTTTCTTTTTTTTTTTTTTCTTTCTTTTTTTTTTTTCTTTTTCATTTTTTTACATCGAAACCTTGACAAGAATTCACGCGTCAAAATTTAAAAAATCGTCGTAAAATTATTAAAACTCAAAACTCTACGTTCTGTCGAGTTATTTTTTTTTTCGTCTTTCAATGTCGAGAGTGAAACATAAAAAAAATAATCCGTTAACAAGTTTTATCGTTTATTATTAAACTTTTAATTTCCTATATGTTTAATATATTTTTTCTTTTTCTTTTTTTTTTCAAAAGAAAGCAGCAACAAAATTGCCGATCTTAGAATAAATCTTCTACGAGAAATAATACGTGGTTATTATTTAAAAGTTAGAAAGTTGTAAGTTTGTTTATTAATGAAAAATAACTTTAATGTCTCGTTGAAATGAAACTCGTATAAAGACGAAAAATTTGCTGTGGGGCTAGAAAACAAAATGAAACAAACAAAAAGTTATTAAAACGAATCCAATCGTTTCGTATATATAAACGTTTATATTTGATATATTTTCATAACCTACGGGCCAGTTCCTTTGAAACAACATAGGGCCATATTATATCTTTGTTTAAACAATGCATCATGTACAACGTATATATATATAACCTCAGGAGAATAGAAGGTAAAGTTTGTCAAAAAAAAAAAAAAAAAAAAAAAGTAAAATAAAATAAAAACCATTTAACAAATCTTACTTACCGTCGAATAAAAACTCGTTCCACACATTGTAAAAAGGGAATCGTTGAGCACACGTAAATTAAAGCACAATTAATTAATAAATAAAATTCATTGGTCTGTCGTTTTAAAAAATGAAATCAAAATTAAAATCAATTTTATATCAAACAAACACAATACTTTTCTTTTCTTTGACGTATATTAAGTTCATTTTTACCCCAAACCCCCCACTATTTTCACTCTGCAAAAAAAAATAATAGCCAAAGGGATATAAAAATGTAAAAATTAATAATTTATAATTAAAAAAATTAAATCTGCCTCGTTAGATTCTCGACTAGGAAAAAAATGAATTTAAACCAAATTAAAAAAAAAAAAAAAAAAAAAATAAGTCGGTCAGACAGATAAGAGAGAAAAACACACACACGCACACCGCTTTGAACAAGAATTTCGATTATGAGGAAGGATCATTAATTATATCAAAGTTCCAAAACCAATTAGAACTCATTATATATAACAAAAAAAATATTAAATCACCCTCATTAGATTCTCGATTAGGAAAAAAATGAATTTAAACCAAATTAAAAAAAAAAAAAAAAATAAGTCGGTCAGACAGATAAGAGAAAAAAACACACACACAAAAATTTCGATTATGAGGAAGGCTCGTTGGTTTTGGTGGTGATGGTGGTGGTGGTGGGTGATTCGCGTCGGGAGGCCGCGTGTCGACTGAAGGCAAGCATCGTATCGTAGGATAGTCGAGAAATAGAGTGAGAGAGACAGAGAGAGAGAGAGAGAGAGAGAGAGAGAGAATGAAGCGAGTACGGACGAGGAAGGACGAGGAAGGACGAGAACGAAAGAGGGGAAAGAGGGTTGGTTGAGGTATAACGAGAGGGTGGGGCGAGAGGTTGAAAGAGGAAGAAGAAGAAGAGGAGGAGGAGGAGGAGGAGGAGGAGAAGGGGGTGGTTAATAGAAGAACTCAGACTACGAGGGCGTATCGGAGGATACATCTGGCAAGAATTCTCTTCGTATTGGTGTGATGGTGTTGTGTAGATGTAGTAAGGGGGGTGGTTACCCCATGGAAGAAGAGAAAGAAGAACCTGGCGCGAATCCGTAGCCCCACGTGGTGCGCAATCGTCGGAATCGGTTCGACGCACGGAGTCGAGTCAAGTCCTGGCTCTGCTAGCATCAGTTGAAATTGTGAGAAGGAACCATTCGGTTGCAACCGAGTCGACGGACTATGCAAGAGAGAGAGAGAGAGAGATGGGTCTTCGATCGATCCAAATTTACCCTCCCCCAACCGTTGCTGCTGCTACTGCTGCTGCTGCTGTTGCTGCTGCTGCTGCTGCTACTGCGTGAGGGTGGGTTAGACAGAAAGAGGGGGATGAAAAGGGAGAGAGAGAGAGAGAAAGAGAGAGATGTGGTCTGCAGGATATGCGGATAAAAGCGTGTAGAGTGCGCTAGAGAAAGAGAGAGATAGATGGGGAGTAAGGGGGTAAGGGAAATGAGAAGGGGTCAAAGAGTGAAGTTCAGGGAGAAAAGAGAGTGACTGACTGAGATGAAATCTGAAGTAGATGAAAGAATCTCGATCGTAAATCGTAGATCTTGTCCGGTGGTATCGATTTTTTTTTGTTCTTCCATCGGTTACTTCGTTTCAAGGTCGGGGTAGGATGAGAGGGAAGTTTTCGCAGTGGGGTACGCATTCTTTTTCTACCTAGCTATTTTTTCTGCAATTTTTTTCTCTATTTCTCTTTCCTGTCATGGTTGATATCACGAGAGTAGAATATGGGATAGATGAGATAGGTGTAATCATAGTAATTATGATGTATTCGGTGATATGTATTCATAACCGGGGTGTATACATTGATATAGTGATTAGTTTTGTATATGAATGATTGTGTATATGTATGATTATATTTTGATATGAAGAGATAGGTATATATTTCATTTAATTAATGATTAATTGTTTGTATAATAGGATGTATCGTTGTTATATAATAATTTGCATTACATAGACGTGTGGACGATACTTAGAAATTTGGATCGCGGCTATAATTGGTGGAGAGAGAGAGAGAAAGAGAGAGAGAGAGAGAGAAAAAAATATTGGAAAATAAATATTACGAGTCGTTGCTTTTCTTCTTATCATCTTCGTCTTCGGAATCATCGTCATCGTCGAGAGAAACGTCGGAGATATCGTCCGGTGATTTTTCGATATTTGTTTTGTCAACGCCTGGTGATTTCGAGCGTGAATTTCTTGAATCGTTGTTGTTATCCGTAGTATGCTCGTTACGAGAATTTTTCTTTGTAATATTTTCTTCTTGCTCGTAATCATCTTCATCGTCTCCCATTTTCTCGGAATTATTTGAACTGTAAAAATGTATGCGAAACTTTTGATCATTTTATGTTGTTATTATTATTTTTCTGACGGTATATTCGATGTTATTATGTATCTCGTATGCATCGGCAATTATGCTAATAAGTTAAGTCGTAAAATGGAAAACATTTATTAAACATTTGATATGTAAAATAAATCAAAGTGTTGTTGATTCAATCTACATATATGAAACATATAATATATGTGATATGTTTAATTAAAACGGTAACATAAGTATCACGTTAAAATATGACACTGGACTAAATTCAAATTATTACGATTTATTTCATATAATAAATATTTGTATTATATATATATATATATATATATGTCATACTTTAATTTAACATATCACATTACGCAGTATTTAAATAAAATATTTAGTTGGAACAGATGACAATAATATGTGTAAACTATTTGTTTGAAAACAGATATTGTGATGGATAAGAAATGAAAAAGTTAATATTAGAAATACCAACCTTCTACGACTACGGCTACGTTTTCTGCTAGATCTACGTCGTTTATTTTTCGATCGGCTTCTTGATCTTCTACGACTACTACGTCTCTTACTTCTAGATCGTCGTCTACGTTTCGCATCTTGTACAGGATATTCTTCGAATTTCGGATTCATTCGATTTTTCCTTCCAACATCATTCTTTTCTCTATCACGTAAATTCCAAGAATCCTCGTCGTATCCTATTCTCCTGTAATTTCTCGTTAAACTAGTTGCCGATTTTCTTCTCTTTTGTTTTCTTAAAAGATCGGAGGATACATGAAGAATCCTATAAGTTTTATCCGTTGGTACGAGATAACCAGATTGGATTCCAAAATCTAGGGCTTTCATCATTTGCATTTTTCTTAAAGCTGAGAATTTACAAACACAAGTTTACAAATATATAAATTCATTGAATTTCATTTAATAATGAAAAGTCGACAAAAGATAACAGAAAGTTGTCCTTTTTTATGCAAATGATCATTTATAAAACTTCAACTATAATGATTGAATAATTAGTTTAACGAGAAGAAATAAAACGGATAGAAAAGAAAAAGAAAAAGAAAAAGAAAAAGAAAAAGAAAAAGAAAAAGAAAAAGAAAAAGAAAAAGAAAAAGAAAAAAAGATTTGCCAAAGTTTTTTTTAATTTGTTTAGTTTAGTTTCTTTCGTGGAAGCGGGCCCAATTGTGTTAAGCGAAAATTAATAGCAGTAAGATCGATGTTTTACTGGCGAGAAGAAAGTTACTGGCAAGTAGAGAAAGTTACTAGGAAGGAAACTCACCTTCGCTACCCAAGCAGCATCTGTTGTGTACACAGGACGACAAGCAAGAATGTTTCTTTGAGGTACGACGACAACGTTGTTTGACAGTGTGCAACTTGGAACGACGACCATTGCTCCTTTTTCTGTTCTTTCTGTATCCCATTTTTCTTGAACAGACACGAATGACCCCGACGATAACCTTCGCGACCTCTTCCGTAAGTTCCTTTCCTTCCTTTTCTTTTTTCTTTCTTTTCTTTTTTCTTTCTTTTCTTTTCTTTTCTTTTTTCTGTTCGTTTACCTTGACGAAAGCTCGTTTCTCTTAACTCTCCTTTCTTTCTTTTTCTTCCCGTTTATTTTACGATGAAATAACCGAAGATGAAAATTCCCCCTTTTTTTAGGCGACGTTTCTTTCCTACCTACAGAATTATTATTATTATTATTTTATTTATTCTTTTCTTTTACTGCTGCATGTTAGACGAATTTATGAATCAATAGCCAAGTTGAATCTGAATCTGTTGAAATGTGTATTTAATATTACTAACGTAGAAAATCTTTAAAATAGAAACAATAGAAAATAATGCAAATCATTTGAATAAATGAAAGTAATAAAAATATTCTTAGGAGAAATTAGTATGAATTTTAACAGAAAATAATATGAACGTAGAAGACAAATGTTGTTTTAAATATTGTTGATAAATCGTTGATAAATTAAAGAGAATAATTAATTATGTCATTTATTTATTTCTTACTTTTGTATTATTCATTTTATTTCCTAAATTATTATCGAATAAAAGGGTATATTGTGAAATTAGATTTAAAGCCGTGCACACACACACACACACACACACACACGGTGTATCGACAAAAGGTGGATATGATATAAAAGAATCGATGCCACTGACTACTGACCTTAAGGAATAAATTATTACCTGAATATATAGGTCACTGGCATGCCATATCGCACACACACACACACACAGACACACACAGACACGCACACATTTATATATACACACAAATACATGTAAATACACGTTTATGTTCCTATCTGTATGGATAGATCGTTTGATACGCGTTACGTTATTCCGTTGGTTCAATCATTTATCATTTTAAAAAAAAATTTCTTTTATTTTTCTTTTTTTTTGTTTTTAAATTTTTTTTTCTGTTTTTTCTTTTTTGTTTATTAATTTAAATCACTTGAAATCTATTATAATTCGGAATTTAAGTAAACTCACGAATAATTTTATATTAAATTTGTTATTAATGTATACTTACGTAATTTTGTTGTTGTAAATTTTGAACGAATTGGAAAAGAAATAATCCAACGTCGTTTTCACACTTCGATTTTGTTATAATAATAATAATAATAATAACAATAACTTTAGATTTAATCGTATAAAATGCTTTTTAAAAATATTCAAATAGTTTTTTACTATTGCTTTTTATATTTGATCAAAAATTTGTAATTAATCTAATAAGAAAAAAAAAAAATAAAGAAATTAAAAATGAACATGAATTGAAAGATATGACTGATTTAGCCGCGATTAGTTAACAGATTTGTAACATTTCTTCTTTTATCTTATTTAATATTTGACATACGACAAAATATCTCGAAATATATTCGACTATGTTCGGTTTGTATATGAAAATGAACAAAATTGTCTGATATGAGCGAATCAAAACGGCGTGGCAAAGCGAATGTCATATATTTTCGTTTTATTTACTTTGATACAAAATCTTGATAAATTACATATACATAGTATATACATATATGTATATGTGAAATGTTTCAGAAAATTTAGTAAAAATATAAAATGTAATAAAATTTATTTAGATTTCGTGTATAACCAATAAAAGAAACCGATATAACTGACAAGATGGGATAAGAAAAAAAAAATTGCTTTTCAAAAGGTCGAGTTTTCTTTAGCCGTTCGTTGGTAGAAAAGAAAAAAAAAAGAAATAAATAAATAAAAGTATTTGTTTTTCTTGTTTTATTCTTAAAGAATTTGTTCATCCCTCGTTTCTCTTTAAAACGGAATCGTCTACTTGATCCTCGTTATTTTCACACTTTTCTTTTTCCTCGTCGTCGTTGTCGTTGTCGTTGTCGTTGTCGTTGTCGTTGTCGTTGTCGTTGTCTTGGTCGTTTTCTTGATCTGCGAGAAGCTGATTCTTTGAGAATGAACAACCAATGAATTCGCTAGAATCGTCCTTGACCTCATCTTCAAGATCTTCAACATTCTGACATTTTTCTTCATTTAATTCTAAATTATTTTGATCATTAAAAACATCAAGATCGTTCTCTACGTTTTCTTCTTTCTCGAATGATTTCGAATTGCTACGCCTTTTCTTTGACGACGACTTTTTTTTTGAGACGCTTCTTTGTCGCTTTCTTCCACGTTTTTCTACTCTTCCAGTTCTAGAAAAAGAACAGAAAAATTGATGTCAAAGAAATAGATTTCTTCTATGTACAATTGTTTCTTTATTTTAATTTTATTCGAATTTTTTCTTGACACTAACTTGATTTGTTTTTTACGACGACGATTATTTTTCGATTTTTCTTTATCTTTCTTATCATCGGTGATTTGATTTTCATTAGAATTTTTAACATTAGATTTTGTCTCCTTTTTTCTCGAACCTCGACGTTTAGGTTTCAAATCTTTTCGTTCAGGTTTCTCGTTGGTAGATTCATCACTATTTTTAACATTTCGCGATAAGGTGGTGTCCTTTCTAATCTTTCGTTGAACCAATTCAAGGCCATTGTCATTGACTCTACAAGTATGTCCTTTTCTTTTTCGTAAATGTGTCTCAATTTGTCTTGAGTTTGCCAAGGTAGGAGATATTTTAAGTACTTGGCCTTCAGGGATTAAGTATCCTGATTTAACGCCGAATCTGAGTGCTTTGCGAATGTATATTTTTGCTTGTCGTTTACCTACAAAATGAACAAATTACAATCATTTCAGATGAAATCATGCGTGCACATAAAATAACAAATACAAAACCTTCTTCGAAGCCAGCTCTGATGTAATTGTTAATAATCTGAACGATGGATCTTTTGTTTAACAAAGCTCTGTTGGCATTTATCGAACATTGTGGACCAATATTTTCCACATAGGAGGAATGAGTGAAATCATCGTTAGCGAAATTAGGTGTACTGGAGCAACAACCAGCACTTGAAACATCCGTAGGTTCGGTTAGGTTCTCCAAAGATGAGGGTGTTCCGGATTCCGAGCTAACACGTGATATCGAATCTCTCTCGTACGGAGATAAACTTAAATTCCGATAATGCACATTTCTCTCGCGTGGCATTCTTCTTCGAGATAGTTGCCACGTTCTTCTCGTGACTGGAATGACAATTTTTTACAATATACATATGTATTGAACAGGTATCAAACATATTCTTTTTCTCAAACCTATTTTATTTTATAGTTCGTAGTTCATTTCTATCATATAATAATACTTTTCAAATGATTATTGTCAATATCGGAATTAGAATTTAATTAATATTGATCACCTTGGTTATGTTTTTGGATATTTAAAAGTTTCCAAATTAATTCATCAACGTCAATATTTTGATGATAATTTTGTCGAACACCTGTACAATGACAATTACAACACCATCTACGAGAATATGGATTTTGTTTGATGTACTTGGTGACTTTACGTTCATTCAGTTTCTTCGTCGACGGTGCCATTATGCTTTGACGTAATTTCCTTTTCCATTGTTATATTAATTGAATCATAGTTGGCATAGTTTATTTGAAGAACATTTCTCTTTAAAAATAATCCCTCTCCCTTTCTCTTTTCTTTATCTTTTCGAGTAGTTACGAAGTCTTTGCTTGAAATCTTTCTCTCGGATATTTTTGTGGTAAAACTTTTCAAATGGTTTTCATTTATCATCAGGGGTCACCAAGTTGAAGATTTATTGTTCTTTGATCGTCGTTAGCAGCGAGTACTCGACAATGAAAGAATTTCGACCGAGTTCACCTTTTATAAAAGATTCCATTTAATGAAAGGTAAAAAAAGGTAAGATACAAAATGCAAATATATCAAATATTGTTCTTTCTATTCTTTATCTTTCCTAATATTTATATAATATATTTGTCGTGGTGTGAATTTTTGTATGGATCAATGGTCGATCGATCGATTAACTGTGATATTTTTTGGACGAATAATAATCTTCAGCCCTTATAACTTTAACTTTATCTTATAATAAAGATGAAACTTGAAAGTGGGTCAAGGCTGTGATTCCAGGGAAGAAAGGAGGTCCATTGAATTCCTGGAAAATACGATAATGGAGTTAATTTCAAAGCATTAACTAACTACTTTTATTTTTGCTTTTATACTTAACTATAATAGTCATGATAATAACGTTGATGGATCCTTTAATAAGAGATACGTATTAATAAACATTTAGTATATCTTTGGATAATTAATTCAAGTTACATAATAATTCAATTCAATTAACATTTGTCAAAAGTTTCTTTTATTCTTATTATTAATTATAAACATTTTTAACTTCAAATTTAATTTTCATTTTATTTTTGGTTATTTAAAATGGTCATTTAGGCAGATTTTACAAATCATCCCCCACAGCCTACTGGCGACATTTTAATTATTCTCTGCAGATTTAGAAAGGTTTGAGGATTCTACTAATACCCTGTTGTGACATCTACGTAAATTTTTTATGGTTATAATTATATCATTAAACAAAATAGTTTAAAGTGTTTTTTAAAATAGTAATTGATTGATGGTCGGTAAAAGTACAGAGTAGTCCTCTGAATTATCTTCCACAGGTATCACGAAATTGTAAGCAACGATCGATAACAACACTGTCGTTTATCTTACAAGATAAATCTGTTTGATTTTACAACAACATTGACTACTATGTGTCTGTAACAGTACAGATCTTTACCACTGTCAATTTATATCTATGGAGAAATCACTAGGTGCGGTGTGTTTCATATTTCCATGGAGGTATATCTTGTAGTGGTTGAACCGATCAATACTTCATGAGTTTCGTTCTGGGTTTGTGAGAGGGTTCAAAGAAGAAGCAACATTGTGTTACTTTGTACGTTTTTGTAGACAAGTGCATGCACCACGACAACACGAGTTGTTTGATAATCTTTCAAGTATGTTCAAAGAAAAAAGAAACAGAATGATTTAAATAATAATAATAATCGATATGGTTCAAATTTGTTTCAATTTTTCCCAATGGAGTTTGATGATGATGATGATAATCGTGTGTTGAGTGTTTTTCAATGGACGTTATGTGTTTCATTGATGTGTGAATGGAACAATTTTCATAAAATTGCATTGAAATTATTGTTAAAAAGAATTGTACAAAAAATTGTTATCTTTTTGTAAAATTAATTAACGAAGATGAAGAGACAAAACGTTAGAACTTTATCGTTGGTAGTGTGCACATTTATTTACCTTTTGATTGGTGCTGCGGTATTCGATGCACTTGAATCGGACACCGAAAGGAAACGTCGCGAATTTTTATCAGGTACGATTTTTATTTTTTATTTTTTATTTTTTTTTTTTAATTTATATTGTTTACTATGTGTATAAGGTTTGACGAGTGGATTGAATTTTTTTAGATATACGTCGTAATATGATGAAAAAGTATAACATAAGCGAGGAGGATTATAGAATGGTGGAAATCGTAATTATTGAAAATAAACCCCATAAAGCGGGTCCTCAATGGAAATTTGCTGGTGCCTTCTACTTTGCTACAGTTGTTCTCGCTATGATTGGTAAATAATATAATCTTATCTTTATTCAAATATCTAATTAAATTTATTCTTAGGTACACGGTAATATTTTACCTTTTTAATACCTACCTACATTTGCATAGTTAGACATTTCATATTCATTATGAGTGTTGTAATTTTCTTGTCAATTTTCTGCTTGAAAGAATTACATGGGTATTTTCAAAAGCTCATATATTAATTAACTTGTAAATTTATTTGTCGAGGTTATGGACATTCCACACCTGTCACCATTGGTGGCAAAGCATTTTGCATGGCATATGCTATGGTTGGCATACCACTTGGTCTGGTAATGTTTCAAAGTATTGGCGAACGTTTAAACAAATTTGCATCGGTTGTTATAAGACGTGCAAAGACTTACATGAGATGTAAAAAAAACGACGCTACGGAAATGAACCTAATGTTGGCTACTGGATTATTATCAAGTATAATCATCACTACTGGTGCTGCGGTATTTTCACGTTACGAGGGTTGGAGTTATTTCGATAGTTTTTATTATTGTTTCGTCACATTAACGACCATTGGTTTCGGTGATTTCGTTGCATTGCAGGTGAATTTCATTATTATTAAACTTCATTATTTTTTTATATAAAATAATTATACACTTTTTTTATTTTTTATTTTTTTTTTTCAGAACGATCATGCACTTTCAAACAAACCAGGTTACGTGGCTCTAAGTCTGGTGTTCATTTTATTTGGTTTAGCTGTTGTAGCAGCTAGCATAAATCTATTGGTTCTACGTTTTATGACAATGTAAATAATTCATTAGAAATTGTGAATTCATTAGAATTCAATTAACAAACAAAAATTAATTCTTTTCTCTCTTGTTGTTTTTTTTTATATTTATTTTTAATTCAGGAATACCGGAGATCCACGTAGGGAGGATAACGATTTACAAATAACTGCCGATCACGTGTTAACCTTGGACGGTGAAGTAGTTGCTGTCAATGGGAAAGCTTTGCCAAATCTCGTCCCGATAATTCACGATACCGATGATTGCGTAAGCGTGTGTTCATGCACGTGTCTTGGACAAACTAATTCGGAATTATTGGATTCGTCTGGTTATCAAGGTTACAGGCCACCATCAACCTCGGCGAGTTTTCGCGTTAAACGTGCATCAGTCTGATGGAAGGAGTTTCGTCGTCGTAGCTTACGTCGTCGACTTTCCAAGGCCGACAGTCGAGAACTTCTTGGCATTGATGTTTGAACTCGAATACAGAAAAAAAAGGAAAAAGGAAAAAGGAAAAAAATAAACACAGTAAACGTAAAACAAATAAATGAAAGGAAACAAACTGGGGATGGGGGTGGGGCTGAAAAAAAAAATATCAAACAAGGATAGGACACTGCCATATAAGGACAGATATTAAATCAGAATAATATTCTCGGATTGTCACATCCGAAAATCTCATAATCAATATTGTAAGACTCATTATGTGAAGTAATTTTTTTAAAAAAGAACAAAAAAACGATGACGATTAATAGTAAATACTTGAAAGATTATTGAACTATTTTGAAAAAGAAACAAATATATGTATTATCACATAATGTTGTTGAAGAAATAAGATCAATATTCGAATATTTATTAAACATTGTACGGGGAAAGAGTTAACCGGTGGTGGTTTTACATGTATTGTACGATTTCATTATTGGATATTGTATGTATATTGTATATTACATACCGGTGTTTGTTCGAAAATGATGGTATTTTTTTATGCGATTTGTAATTAAAATCGATAGTAAATTTAAGTATAACGAAAGACTGACGAAACGATAGAAAATTTATTTAAAAAGGAAAATAGAAAAAAGAACAATTAAAAGTAGTCGATGGGATTATTAATAGTCTATGATGTATCTTCTTCCTGTAAAATATGAGATTGATCACATTTATACGTGTTAGTGTTGTTTAAATAATATTTGGAAATTATTTCATAACATTATATCGTTATTAATAGAATCTGATTATTATTTTACAAAGTTTTATTTAGATTGTTCAAATACGTTTTAAAGAGATAATTTGTTATACATAAATAGGCGCATATATGTGTTTATAAAAAATTAATGAAATCGATCTTATCATATCGATAATATTTAAGTGCGTGGGTAGAAAAAGGGCATTTTCCTCTTTAAAATGGTTTTTGTTTGAAGTCTCTACGACTTTTGGTTCGGAAGATATTGCCTTCGCAAGATTTACATTGATCGTTCATTCATGAATCGATCGTAGTAAGCGTAGCGTAACATCTGTTTACGCATAACAGCTGACGATTGTAAACATTCGTAATTTCCAAGAATTTATGTAGGTCACTCAGTCATATCCAAATATGAATGGAAAAAAATAAACAGTACACGTAAACAGTAATATTTCCCAAACTAAAAATCGTAGAAACATAACAAGGGTATCGTTTTACAGGGAAAATTATTTATTATTTTTCCACACTATTGTTTATAAACAATTTGTTAATTAACAATTTTTATAAATTTTTATAATCCATTAAATAAAAGCAAATTTTTTTTGTGGTTTCTTTTTCGTAACATTGACGATGATTAGTTGAAAAATTAGTTTACACTATTTGTTATAAACAATTTGTTATAAACAATTTTTTTTTTTTTAATAATTACTACATTTTCAGTACATTTCTATTTTATATGACAAAGTATGATTGTTTATCGAAAATGTTTATAACAATAGATCGGATATATTAAACTTTCATTTATTACAGGAAGATTTTTGTTGTACTATTAATGGCCATTATTAAAAACAGATATAAATAATATAACAAGTCAATATATACAAAAGTAAATTCGAGATTAAACGTATTCTTAATAAAATGAATGCCTGAAAGTATAAACAAAATGTTTATTTATAAAAAGAAATAAAAAATTAGAAACCTTAGTATGTAAGATCTGGTTCTTTTAGTTTAGTTTGTAAATTGTATTTAAAAAATGACTATTTTGTATTGTTAATTTAATTGAAAATCCTTGATGCAACCCTTGAAATTATGAATTATTCGTTTGTCATAAATTTCTCGAAAATCGATAAATCGAAATCGATCTCTCTCTGACGTTTTCTTTGAAACAGAATAAAATTAAATGAAGGAGTTAATCTGAGAATTTTCGTGATGTCTGATAACGATGTTCCAATAGGTCAAGGTCACGTTTGTGAATTACTTACGAGAATCGATGATTTGGATGAAATGGTCAGTTGTTGGGACTTTAAACGAATATGGTATAAATTAATCAGTATAAATAAATGCACACCAAGATGTATGAGATACATGGACAGTATGACAGCGATCAATGTTGAAAAAAGAAGACACTTTCGTCTTAAGTATTATTGGGTTATACATCCATTTAGTTATTTCAGGTTAATCTATGAAATATTCAAACAAAACATTAATTTTCTTTCTTATAAACAATTTAACATACTTTGATGATTTTTTAATTAGACTTCTATGGGAAATATTTATGATTGTCATTTATGGAATAGCATTTTTTACCATACCTTTTATGATTTCATTTATTATCATGGATTATGAATTATTGCGTTTGGATAAAATTAATATTTTGATTTATGTTATATGTTGGTTGGATATTATTTGTAATTGCATGACCGGTTATTATGATAAAAAAAATGTACAAGTTGAATTGAGATTGTCTAAAATAATCAAGTATCATTTAATTAATAATAATTTAATTAACAATTTTGTGTGTAATATAAAAATTGATTTATTTGTTTGAATTATTTAGAAGATACTCAAAGGGTTATCTTATGGTTGACATACTTTCCTCATTACCATACGATCACATAACTTTATTATGGCGAAGATTACCAGGAAATGATTCATATCATATCATAACTCTAATTAATATTCTACCACTTTTAAAATTGACACGTTATCCAACCATAAATTGTTACATCTTTTGGTTTTATCAATATTTAAGGATAGAAAATTTTTCTTATCAAACGACAATCACATTGGTGTTAGGATTTTATTTGATTATATGGTTCACATGTTTGTGTTATATTTTGCCAATATTGACATTACATTTTTATAATATTTCATTAACGGTGAGTATATATAATTGAAACGGAGAATTAATTGACATTGATTAATTGAAATATTTGTTAAAGGAATGCACCGATTGTTGGATAGCAGAGATACAAAAGGAAAGTATAGCTGTTAAATTTCAGCATGCACTTTTCATAGTATTGGAAAATCTTTTGGCAAGTGGTTATGGTATATTATCACCTAAAACTGACACAGACATCGTATTAAATTCTTTACTCATGATATTTGGCAGATTTGTCGAATGTTACATTATAAGTGAGTCGTCGATGAAATATTTTCAACGATCTATTTAGTTTTGTTAACGTTAGTTACGTTGCTGCAGGTAAAAGGATTCAGTGAAGCTGCTGAAACTAAGTATAACGAAATAATCAGTCATATAGAAGCATTTGCAAGACAAAAACAATTACCATTGCAAATGAAAAATCGATTATTATTATGTTATGGTCATCGTTTCAAAAACAGTTTTTTTCGTGAGAAACAAATTTTGAGCAAATTTTCAGGTTTATTACACGAATCAACCTTATTATATCTTTGTCATTTATTTTCTTTTATTTGACTAATTTTTGCAAAAATATATTTTTAGAACAATTACGTGATGAAATTGCAATGCAATCTTGCAGACGTTTGGTAGAAAATGTTGATATATTTCGTAATTTACCATTGGACGTTTTAAAATCAATCGTCAGAAATTTAAAATTCGAATTGTATTTGCAAAATGACGTTATAATAAGAGATGGGACTCATGGTGATTGTATGTTTTTTTTATGTACTGGTACAGTCGTTGTTTTAACACCAACCGGGAAGAAAGTAATTTTTACCACAATTTGAATATTATTTTGAAAATACAAAAATATTACAACGATGATGATTGGTATATTAAATTACAAATGTAGATATGTTATTTGGATGATGGGGCTCATTTTGGTGAAGTTGCATTAATAGTACCCAATCAGAAACGTGTTGCAACTGTGATTGCAGTTGACGTTTGTGAAGTTTATCGTCTCGATAGGAAAGATTTTCGAAAATGTGTTTCCATACATTCGGAATTATTTTACACGATTGAACGTATTGCAACTGAACGAATACAAAGAACAATGGCTGTAGAGGAACAACATAAAATATTTTTAATGCGTTCAAATTTTGCTTATTGCGATACGAGAAAATTCAAGGGAAAAAGAAAATCAAATCCCAAATAATTCAATGCCAATAATTAATTATTTTTCTGTATTATTAAATAATAAAAAAGACATTTCAATGTGATCGAAATTTTGGTCAATTTTGTGTTTGTTTTTTTTTTTTGGTACGATAAATAAAAATGAAAACTTATTTATTCATAGATTTGTGTATATATTTTTTTTTTTTTTTTTTTTTTAAGGATATTAAATAGTATTATTATTATTAATATTAATATTATATATTATACTATTATATATTATACTATCTTATATTATATATTATATATTATATTTTATTATATTATATCATACTATATATATTATATATCATACTATATTATATTATTGTCCATACAATGTTTATAATAGTCACAATGGTTGTGTGTGATTGATTTCTAATTTATTTATTATTTTATTATTTTGTATTCTTCTTTAAAATCGTAGAATATTAAATCATCGACCTAAGATTAGTTTTCCATTTTATAATCGTAATGTATAATTGAAGGATCGTTTACACGTGACAATAGTATTCCGAGTTATTTAATTAAATACGTTTAATGATAAATTTAATTTTTGGCAAAATTCTATCGGTGATATACGCTTTTATTATTATTTTTTCTTTTTTTCTTTTTTTCTTTTTTTCTTTTTTTTATTGAAATCCGTAGCGTCGATCGTGATGGGATTTTCATGAATTTTTCTTTTTATTTTGTTTATCACTGATGTCTTAGGATTACGTTGTACATATATATATATAAAAGGATAATATTAATCGTTAATTTTATTTTCAATTAGAATAGATAAACAATGAAATATTTTTTATTTATATATCCGAATGACATTGAATTATTTCATTAATAATTAAAACATACATACAAATTGTGTATGCTCGCATTGTTTATTCATTAATGCGATAGTGATGATGATAATAATTAATAATAATTATAATAATAATAATAATGATTTGTCGAATTGCTAGATTAATTCGTCTTATGGTTAATATAAATGCGAGGAATGTTCCACATTATTTCTTATAATCATTAATAACTTTATTTATCCTTCTCTCTCTCTCTCTCTCTCTCTCTCTATCTTTTTCTCTCCATTTTTTTGTTTTTTTTTCTAATTTAAAATTGAATAATACGCATTAACATGCATTAACAACATCACGATCATTCCCTTCGGATTTAATAATAAACATAGGAGTATCTATGTTCGTCAAAGATCTACGTATAGAAAAAGATTGATGATACGAGTGTGTTAATAATGTTACTTATATGTATATACATTTATACTTAACAATTCTATTTTATTTTTTTTTTTTTATAACCATTTCACGACTTATAATAATAAATGAATAATAGTGCATGCCATTATAGTGGATATTTTTTTTTTTTAAACTTTTACTACCTTCATATAAAACGAATTTTCTATACGATTGAAAACGATTTGATGTATTGAAACATGTGAAACATTAAATGGGACGACAAATATAACTTGCATTAATTTTTGTTTTTTAATGTGAATCATGCTAGCTCGTGAAAGGGTTAAAAGAATCTTCTCGTACGTGTATTCGTTTGTAGATGTGTGTGTATGTTTATAATATAATATGCAATTTTGAAAACACGCGAGATTGAAGATAAAACTCACACGATGATAAGATTATTTATCTCATAAATTACTTACGTTTAAACGTAAAACTAATATATACGAGTATGAACGCGATGTATATATATATGTGTGTGTGTATATGTGCGTTCTTACTATTTTATTATTTCACATTAGTTTTATTTATCAACGTTTTATCTTTGTATGATTTTTTTTTCTTTTCTTTTCTTTTATTTTCTCATCAACAGCTAGTTCTGTTTTTTTAATTGATTACGTGTCTCTTTCTATCTTCGACTAATTTCTTTCTTTTTTTTTTTATTCTTTAAATATATTATATATATATATATATATATATTTATATCTATAAGAAAAATTTGTCAACAATGTTAAATTTTGGTTCAACACTGCAAATCGTTTGAAATACGCGTACTCGTTTTGGTCGTGTCTCTACAATGATATGAAGTGAATGATAAAACGTTCATTTCATTAATTTATCTTTTTTTAATTGTTTATATTTCCGTTTCATTTTTTAATATATCGTAAAATCAATCTCATCCACTACGATTTCTTTGTTTTCTTTTTTTTTTTTGTTTGTTTGTTTGTTCTTTTCTTGTTCTCGCTGCAACATACCACCATAATATATATTTACACTAACAATATTATAAATTATATTATATCCCTAATTAATTAATCATTCCTGAATATTTTCTCATTTCTTTTATTTATTTATTTATTTATTCTTTTTTTTCTTCTTATTTTTTGTAAATTTTTCTTTTTTGGTAAAATTTTTCATTCTTTTTTGAATGGTTTTTTTTTTTACTTTTTTTTTTTTTATTATTTCTTTTAAGGACATCTAATAAGGCACTCTTATTCGACTGTAACCAAAGCTACGTAAAAATGAGTAATAATAATAATAATATTAATATTAATAATAATAATAATAATAATAATAATCTTAAATGTTCTATCGTACGTGTGTAACGTCATCGATTAAGTTGTTCAATTTTTTCATTCACATATATCAAAATGTTATGGTTGGTTGGTATCGATATTATCTTAAAGTATTATTATTAATATTTGGATGTGATATTAATTCAATGAAAATGACATCGATTATTTGTTCTAATTAAAAATCATTGTCAAGAGGAACAACAAACATAAATGCAATATTTGGTCTCGACTACGAGACACATTTGTTAATAATTAATTAATTAATTGATTAATTATTTGATTGAATGGATTGTTTGATTGAATTATAATGATTGCTTAAAAGATACTACACGCACACATATTCAGCAAAGATGCAACATACATATTGTTGAATTATTTCAACTAATAAACAAATGTTTATTTTTGTTCCAAGTAATGAACTCGTTGATTGCAACTCAATTATCAAAATTTCAATCGTGTGAATTGTAAAATTAAATAAAAAACAATATGGTAATACAACCTACGTGGTTTTGATTGACAAAACAAGTGTTGAATAATCCACGTGACAATCAACGTGTTAAACAAACAAAAAATGTTGCATCTTTGCTTTCCTTTCCTTTCCTTTTTTTTTCTTCTGACCGGTCACAACGTTATGGCAACATTTGAATGTTAATCGTTAAAAATAAAGTAATAACAATATAATAGATTATATAAACGATATATTGTATAATCAACTATTATTATTATTATTTTATATTGTACAACATAACGCTCGTAGTAATATGCATCATACAAACTAGGTTTCCTACAAGAATTTTTTCTTGACTTCGTATGACAATATTTTGTCGAGGTTTTGTTTTTTTTTTTTTATTATCTTTTAACGTTCATTTCTCGACCATTTGTTTTTTGTTTTTTTTTTTTTATTTATCTTTCACATTTTTCACTTTTGTTTTTTTTTTCTTTTTTTTTCCGTCACAACGTACGTCTAGCGAGACAATTTAAATTTTTGATATTACTAATATGTACTTAATGAATAATATTAAAATAATATTTGTATTATTTCGTTAAAGTTTGACGAATTCGCGTGGATATGTTGCCGCGTTATTTTCAAATAATATAATCTATGAATATTGTGTGTTTAACAAAATCTAATGTTTTACAGTTGAAAAT
Source organism: Polistes dominula (assembly GCF_049000335.1). Lineage (NCBI taxonomy): Eukaryota > Metazoa > Arthropoda > Insecta > Hymenoptera > Vespidae > Polistes > Polistes dominula. The sequence continues at coordinate 246,011 of NW_028300953.1, forward strand.
TAAATCGCTATGACGTACATATATTAATAAATGTCATCGAATGCCTTTTTCTTGTTTATTTTCTTGTTTATTTTTATTTGAAAATTCGAAGAATCAAATCCGCTTACTTTCGGACTCTGTCGGACTAGTATTCAGCGTCAGACTGTATATACATGGATGAGAGAAAGTTAGATAAAGTAAGAAATAAAGAAAATAAAATATATATAGAAATAGAAATAGAAGTAGAAATAGAAAGTGAAAGAATTGAAATTAATGATGGAGAATGATGGACGAGTAAGATCGGGATGAACGATTATTTTTTCTTGAGTACACATTTAATCTTCTTCTTTCTATTTTTTCAAAGTTATTTTAATAATCCCGTTTTTTTTATATATATATATATATATATATATATATATATATATATATATATATGTGCATTTTTAATGATGCATTTGTGTGGTAGAGACGTGTTCGTTCTAAGGCTTTGGCAGTGAAATTAATGCCGATTTGCACAGCTTTACGATGCAAGTGATGCTTCGTATGATTATTTTCAATTATACTTCATCCTTGTTATGATTTCAATCATATGATCATTATTTATATCAAGAAATATATTATTACGATCTTCGTCCATCATATATTAAATCACGAATGAATAATGGATTATTTTAATTTGAGTCGTAACGAGAGTCGATTTATTTGTTGTTTATTGTTGTTGTTGTTGTTGTTGTTGTTTAATATATCATTCTTTTTCTTCTCGAATCATTTAGGTGTGGTCCTCTTGACGGTAATTGTCCATCCTCCGTGCAAGATCGACAACAAAATCTGGCATAATACTTGTGTTGGCAATAACGTGCCATTACGATTAAATCACATTTTGCGAAGAAACTGTTGTCTTGACAATTCGGGTCTATAAATATGCCTAAAACAAAATCAAACAAATAGAATTTGTTTGCTTTTTTGTTTTTTTTTCATTTACATTTTTGTATATTTTTCTTACCATCTACGATTATATCTACGCTATCAGAATCAGAAGTGTATTCGTTCGTTGCTTCGCATCGATAACGTCCCGAGTCCTCTTTATTCGCGTCGATGATTAAAAGTCTGTTTGATTCTACAAATTTAAATAATTTTTTTTTTTTTTTTAATGTTAGTAATGTCATTTTTCCTGTTCAACACGTTGAACGCACTAGTCCTTTATTTATTTATATTTTATTATTATTATATTTAAAGTATAATTATACTAGGGGTGCCCCGCCACGTGTTGCTGTGGCTTACAATCAGTCCGATACATAATTTATATATATTAAGATAATCCCCGTGAGGGAGGCGGGGAAGAATACCCCCTCAGTAATCCCTGCTTGTCGTAAGAGCCGACTAAAAGGGAAACTTGAAATGATTTCAAATTAAATTGGATTGCAAGTAAACTTTGTGCCAATTGAAATTTCACTTTTCGCGTTCAACGTGTGTGTATTCGTATAAATAATATAAATGTTTATTTATGAACAGATACTTACCAGATATTTTAATTCGATTGTTAGTTTGTATGAGACTATCATTTTTGTACCAAAGTACTCGTGGAATTGGATAGCCGTCAACGTTACAACCAATACTGATGTTACTACCTACAGGAAATTGTGTTTGAGCTACCGAAACGCTGACGTTCACCGGTACTGTATCGAAACAAAATGATAATATTAGTACAATCCAAAAATGACATCATTCGAAATTTTTATAATACAATAAAATTGAAATTTCAAAAAAAGAAAAAAAAACTAGAGCGATGCGTGGAATAAAAAAAAAACAAAAGTAAACAAAGCCTACCTTCGTTTCACTTTCATCCGCATGATCTTCCATAAGAAAAGTCAATTTGTTCTAAATTGCAATAATAATAATAAAGCAGGTTAACACATTAAACATGCATGGTTATAAAATGCAAGAAAAAAAAAAAGTATTGCGAGAAAGCAAACGAAGAAATAAAAATCCAAAATAAATTTCGGAGAGACGAAGGAAAATCTCACCTTTAAATTTAGAAATGACAGGTGACATTGTGGTTGTAGTAGTTTCGATAATAGTTACGTCATGTCTAGTGGGATGATAAACAGGTAGGAAAGTGAAAGAATCAGGTTGATGTGTTCTGGTTGGTCTGTAAGGATATTGTGGTCTTTCGGTGACTAATTTTTTGGGTGATTGGACAATGTATTTGGTATAATTGGCATATTCAGGTTTAATATTGTAAATTGGACCAGTAGTTTGAACAGTGACAGACCAAGAAGCAGGTCTGTTAATGCCGTTGTAAGCTTGACAGGTGTAAACACCAAGATTATAGACGGACACCGAACGAATTAGAAGAGTATAATCAGTGTCTTGTTCATAATTCTCCGAACTGAGTGGAAGCATGTTATTGCCATACCACCAGGTGACAGATGGTCTTGGCCAACCCATAGCGTAACAATGAAGTAGGGATGGTGAATTCAATGACACTGTCACTGTTGCATTATTTTCTCCAACGATGGCAGCAGGACGTTCGTGAGGTTCTACGATGTGCAATTAAACAAGCGTGCATCATACTTCAATCAAAATATCAATGTTTTAATAACCCTTTGCACAATCCTAATGTTAAATTTAATTAAACCCAGTCAAATTGTCAAATGTCAAATGCAGAGGGTTCATTTAGTAATTAATGTTAATTAGAAAATCTACCCATTACCAAAGATTGCGTTAGAGTGAGTGTGCATACTAAATTAGTAGTTTTTCAAATCAACCCTTATCATCAATCATTGACATACTACAAATGATTTTGTATGAGTTTTTTTCACTTACCTGTGATTTCAACTTGATATTGTATTCTAACAGGTGGACCTACAGTATTATCAGCTGTACAAACATAAGTTCCTCTATCGATTGTATACAAATTGGTAATTTGAAGAGTACCATCTGACAATATACGTCGTCTTTTTTCCGTAATACCAATCTAGTAACAAAAATCATGTTCTTTCTATATTATGAAATTTGGATTTCATGGTTAGATCAAGAAAATGTTGGATAACTTACGAGTGTCGTATCTTTTCTCCAAGTTATGGTAGGTGTTGGATTACCTAATGCAACACATTTCAAGGAAATGTGACCACCTTCTTCGGCAGTTACACGTGGTTGTTCGGGTTGTTCTATTTTGACAGGTTCTTTACCATACTGAGGTGTTACAGGTGTTGTTATATATGGTGATAATGTTGATATTGGTTGTTCTAAAGCTGGTTCCAAACAAGACGTGCCACAACCGTTGTCACAACATTTCCATTCACCGTTACAATCGGCATCAGTTTCACATTCTCGTTCGCATCTCGTACTGTTCGATACACTTGGACAACGTCCAGATTTGATTGCTTTTAATAAACAAAGGAACATGATTATGTTAATAAAAAATTATTAATCGTTTATTATTTTTGATGAAGAGTATTTCTTACTTGATCTGCAAACACCCTTATATTCTGTCACATCTTGGGTACGAACCAAACTAATTGAACATTTAGTTCCTTCAGGACAAAATTGTGTTCGGCATGGATCAACGCAACGACATCTTTCACAATCCTGATCATCCACGTATGCTTCTTTACCGTAAGGACAACGAATCAAATTGCATTCCTCTTGTGCCTCGATACACCGATCTTTCTTATCTTTTCCAGAATAAGTATCGATTACGTTATCGGCTGTAAGACAAATATTTTTCATCAATGTTCTTCCCTTCTTACGTAGTTTTTTTTTTTTACTAAAGTAAGAAATTAATCAAAATTGGCAAATTTATTTACAGCTATTGTATTAGAAAAATCGTGCCGATTTTTTCACTAGGTGGTTTATTGAAAAACCTGACAAGTTTTGGAAGAAGGTTCCGTCAAAATCGGCACAAACTTTTCGGACATATATTTCAATAAAAAAACCAAATATTAGCGTAATAATTATGAAAATAAGAAAAATTTGTTTGCTTCGTTTTGGAGGATCTGTAGGAGAAAAGAAAAATTGCAAATATAATTATTAATAATAATAATTAAAAATATATATACACATAGCGAGTATATATGTGAATTATTTACATAAATGAAAACATTTACAGAAATATTTAAAAATGAAATATTGGTACGAAATGATGAATGATTTGTTTTTGAAAAGATAAAATGTGTATAAAATAAATGAACAAGATAAAATAATAATAATGATTAAAAAAAGCAGTTGACGTTAATGAATGTCACGGACTTACTCCTAAGACAAGTGTTAATGCAAGACTCGAAGGTTTTAAATCTGTTGCGGTTACCACCGCATCCGGTATAAATAAATGCACGACAGGTTTGATATTCCACGTCGAAAAAAAATCGTCTCAATTGACCGGTATTGCACGATCCACTGTCAACCGGTTCTTTACAGATGGCTATTCGTAACATTAGATATTTCAATAAATAATCAACAACAAAGATTCAACATTATTATTTGATTGTCAAAGGTAGAAAAACCTAAGAAGGCTAAAAAAAAAAAAACAAGTAATATATTTTAATCAGATTTGTTTACCTGAATGAGAAAGAATGGTGTCATTTCCAACAGGTTCAAGTTCTTCACGATGAATGCAAAGTGATTCACATTCCATCAATGAACTAAATCTGTTTGCGTTACCATCGCATCCACCATAATAAAATTGTCGACATGAACGAATATTTGGATCGTAAAAGTATTTGACAAAATTTGCTCTACAGGGACCTGGGTCAGCTGATAAATTACATAAATCTGAAATATTAGAAAACAAAAAAAAATAATTATTATACGAAAATGTAATTATACGTCAGTCATAAGTGACTGACACGGAAATTCTATAAACATAGAATATAAAAATTATTTGTAAAAAAATTCATTGGAAAGTTTAAAGTGAAAAAGATAAATTTGTATATTTGTTGTTGTTATTATTTAAAGTTAAATAATATTAAATGAAATATTGTAGATAGAATAATTGTATTACCTTGTCCACGGAATTTGCCACATAGACGTTCGCATTGTTCCTCAGTTTGGAATCTATTAGCATTTCCTTCACATCCACCATATATAAATGCTTGACACATGCTAGTTTGAGAATCATAATAATAAGCAGTAATGTCATTGTTACATGGTCCAGCATCCACAGGTGCTAAGCAAATTGGACTGCTCGACACGATCTCCGTTTGAATAGTAGTTGTCATGGTAGTTGTTTGAATTTCTGCAACTATTTCTGGTCGTCGTCTTCTACATTGTCTCTCACAGGATTCTCGATCCTGGAAACGATTCTTGTTGCCGAGACAACCACTATATTCAAATTCCTCACAAATGTCACTTTGATGATCGTAATAATATTGTTTGACGAAACCGTCACAGGTACCAACCACTTTTGGTAACGTGCATGGGTCTGAAAACATTTATTTATTCACCGTAGATTTCATCTTTTTGATTATTTAAAAAAGGGGCTTTGTCACCGAACCCCTCCCTTTCTCAAATGTTGGCCAATCAATAATTTGCCGTTTCTCTTCCACCCCTCAAATTACGCGTTCAACTTTAACCCCTTTTCACTTTGCGTGTCGTTTAGAACATTTTTGGTAGCCCTTTTTTCATAATGAAACGTACCTTGAACTTGTCCGCAACGATACTCGCATTCTTCATGAGTGTTAAAGTTATTTCCATTGCTTTGACAACCACCATAAGCAAACGTTTTACAAATACCATCCCTGCTGTCGTAGAACCATTTCATTTGATCTTCGTTGCAAGGACCATGGAAGTTTGGCAAGTAACAATATTCTACAATTATTTATAATCAAATGTTAGAAATTATTTGTTATAATTTATTCATTTAATTTGTTCGTTCAATTACCTGTTTTAAATTCGACCGGTTTAGGTGGTTCAGCAGTGACAGCAATTTCACAACGATTTTTACAATCGTATTGAGATACAAAATTATTTTGATTTCCACCACAACCACCATAATAAAATTGTCTACATTGTTGTTCGTAAGAATCGAAGTACCATCTTTGAGTATAATTATGGCATTCACCCAAAAGTGCAGGTAGAAGACAGATATCCTGTTCTATAGATATCAATAATAATAATAATCGATATTAGATTTATGTTGCTTTTAAATTATTACATAGAAAAAAAAGTTGTTTAATTGATCAGTTTTGTGCAAAAAGCAGAATTGTCTTCCGTTCTTTTTTTTTTTTTATTATAACAAATAACAATAATGGAAGAAAGTGGTGTGATGAAGAAAGTAAAAGCGAAAGATATGAAAGGGAAGATGAAACAACAAAAAAAAAAAGTATGAAAAATCTTACCGATTTTCGGTGGACAATCGGCGGTACATGCGTCAATAGTAGGAAAATTATTTTTATTTCCACCACATCCCGTGTAATAAAATGGCATGCATCGATTTTCCGATTGATCGAAATACCATTTGGACTGCTTTTCCGTGCAATTACCCTCATCCCGTGGGAGAGTGCAAGAATCTGTTAAATTGTTCATTCGTAACGTCATGCAAAACAAAGTTAGTATCTTTTACACATACATACATTTCATTGATTTTACTTTGAAAGTGTGTTAGTATACAACTACAATACCCATAATCAATCGATTATCAAAATTATTCAAATGCGTGCTATCATTTCAACAGTGTGAATTAGTACGATAAATATGTTTTCATGTTTCGTATTAAAAATTTGATTACGTGTGTAAGGTTCATTTGAGTATCACAGTTTGAGAAAAAAAGTAATCCTTAAACACCAACACCATGAATGAAAATGAATATACGACGGTGTATACGAATATGATTGCGAGAATGAAAACTAGAAATTAGAAAATGCTATTTGATTACGAATCAATTGCCAACACCTTGTGATTACGACAACGAAATTGCAATTGCTATGATTCACGTTAAAGCGATAAGCTTGCTTTTTAATTTATTTTTTTTTTTGTGCGTTCATTTTATTCTCTTTTTTTTGGGGGATTTTTTTTTCTTTTTTTTTTTTTTTTTTCTTTCTTTTTGTGAGTACCTTGTGAAGGACAACGCTGCTCGCAGGCAGCCCGAGTACGGAATTTATTGGCGTTGCCCTTACAACCGCCATAAACAAATCGACTACAAGTACGACGAGTTGAATCGTAATACCAACGTAATACAGAGCCTGGACATGGCCCAGGATCTTTCTCGAAGGAGCACACATCCGCGAGAGGTGCTGGAAAATTGATTGATTACTGCAAGACGATTTATTCCGAATTAAATCCCCCTCCCCCCCCAAAGTTAATTGAATTGTTCTCATTAACCAAATTCTAATTTTATATTTCATATAATATTATTTTTATTTAATATCCGAACCTTCTTTTTTTTTACCCACCTTTGATTATTATTTTGTTTTGTTAACGGTTAATGAAAAAATAAAGCTTCCCTAAAAGCTTTTCATACGCGTGTTCACCTATTCGCAAAAGTTAATTTCCATCTAGTAATTTGTTAAAAAAAAAAAAAAAATTCAACGAAACCCTTGGATATCCCTGTGTTTTTGATAAGTTAAGTGTTTTTTTTTTCGACTACTTTCTACACCATAAAATTATCGTGTTAGACCCGAAAAAAATATTATTATTAAATGACTAAAATAAAACCTGAAGACATTCGTGACTCTAATAAATGCAAAAGTTAATATCATCGTAGATATCATCACAGGTTGATCAATTTTGTTATCAAAACTTACCGCGACTTCGACCAGGTTGCAAACATTGTTGGTGACACGCGAGCTCCGTTGGGAAGTTGTTGTTATTTCCCTTGCAACCACCGTAATTAAATTGTTCACAAGTTTGAGCAGACTTGTTGTAATACCATCTAGTGAAATTACCAGCACAGGGACCTGGTTCCTTTGTCTGATCACAGGGATCTAAAGATCAAAATCAAATATTGAATTATTCATTTTACGATCTGTACTCATAATCTTTGTCCTCGTGTTTAAAAAATAAATAACAAACAATTGTTTTTGTTTAACATACCAATATCATCGGGAATGACACAAAGTTCTTCACATTCTTCCTTCGTCTTGAATTTATTCGCGTTACCAAGACAACCACCATAAATAAATTGACCACATTGTTTTCTACCAGGATCGTAATACCACGTTGGGTAATAACTTTCGCATGGTCCATTGATTTTCGGTAGGAAGCAAGCATCTGTAATCAAAATTTAGAATAGGGGGATGAATAACAGGATAAAGTTGTAAGATAAAATTGTTGTAAAAATATTTCTACCTCGTCCTTTGGGTTCCACGCACACTGCTTTACATTCCTCTTGAGTTTTGAAACGATTGTCATTACCCTCGCACCCACCATACCAAAATCTGGAACAACCACCATATTCGGTATCGAAGAACCATTTAACTGTAAAATCTCGGCAAGGTCCCCTGTCTCTTCCCAAAGAGCAAGCAGCACCAGGTGTCGAAGGTACAGTGAGACAACCTTCGAAGTTTTCTCCTTGAGCTTCTTCAATACCATCTGGACAACAACCATATTTGGAAGAATCGCAAGCACAACCAGCGAAATTAGGTCCCTTTGCTGGTGTTCTACCATCGGAACAACATTTGAATTCTGTGTTTGCGCATCCACAACCTACACAACAAATAGTGTAATAATATTAAACAAAGTAAATTTTTGGGTTATGTCAATGATTGAACAATTGCAATACAATTACCTTGACCATGTGGTCCCTTAGCAATGGTAATACCATCAGGACAACATCCAAATTGATATGTGTAACATGGACATCCTTCGTAATTTGGCCCAGTTGCTGGGGTGAATCGATTAGGACAACATCCATGAGGGGTGTACTTACAACCACAACCTTCGTTGTTAGGTCCACGTGCTGCCGTTGAGTTATCAGGACAACATCTAAATCTTGAATATTGGCAGCCACATCCGTAAAGGTCTGGTCCACGTGCTGGTAATATGTTGTCTGGACAACATCCGTAAGGTGTTGTCAAACAACAGCCTTCTCCATTTGGTCCATGTGCTGGGGTTGCACCGTCTTGACAACAACCATAAGTCGAATTCTCGCACGGCATGCGACAGCCATAATTGTTTGAACCGAGTGCTAAGAAAGTCAAATTTATTTGAAATGAAATCAAATACATACAAGTTTTGTTATTCGTTTTTTACCTGGTGAAACTTGATCGGGACAACAACCGAAGTAAGAAGCTGTGCAATTTTCTTCATTGATGACACCACAACCTTCGAAGTTTATTCCCGAGGCAGGTCTGACGCCATCAGGACAACAGCCATAAGTCATATTGGCACAGTCTTCTTCAACCGTTATAGTTGTAGTCTCTTCGTATTCTTTCGTGACTGTTGTCATTTCTGAAGTGACTTCTTCTTCTTCTTCCTTGCATCCTTCTAGATCCGGTCCGGTAGCTGCTTTAATTCCGTCAGCACAACAACCATAAGTAGTTACGTTGCAACAACCCAAATTATTTTTACCAACTGCTGGTGTCTCGTTGTCAGGACAACATCCAAATCTGTGAAGATTGGCAAACATATAGTAGAATGTTAATATTTGTCACAATTGGATTTATTTAATTTACATACTCTGTCTCGTTGCATGGTTTCTTGCATCCTTCGTAATCGTTACCCTCGGCAGCGTTAATTCCATCAGGACAACATCCAAAGAGTGACTCGTTGCAATGAGTGTCAGGACAACCTTCATTATTCGGTCCACTAGCTGCAGAAACATCATCGGGACAACAACCAAATTTGGTTTTGTTGCAAGTTTTAGGTGTTGGACAACCACTGTCGAATGGACCTTTAGCTGCTGTGATTCCATCAAAGCAACAGCCAAATTTAGAAGCCTTACATGTCTTCTTTTTGTAAACTTTGCATTTTCTTAATTTACGCGTAGTCTCCACGGAACCGACTGTCGTCCAAAACTCGGAAACTGAAAATAAATCATGTTATGTTGATTGTTTTAAACAAGTTTTTGAATAAACTTACTGTGCGTTTTCTCAGTTGACTCTGTTGACTCTGTTGACTCTAATTCAGATGATGTGGTTAAACCAGAGATTGCAGTTTCACTGGTTGATGCAATTTCACTAGTTCCTTCAGATTCAGTTGTTAATTCTGATATGCTAGTCATTGCGGATTCCGTCGTTTCTGAAGAAACTGTCGACATTCCTAACTCAGTTGTAGCACCTGATTCAGTTGTATCATCTGATTCAGTTGTAGCACCTGATTCAGTTGTAGCACCTGATTCAGTTGTAGCACCTGATTCAGTTGTAGCACCTGATTCAGTTGTAGCATCTGATTCCGTTGTAGCACCTGATTCAGTGGAAGCACCTGATTCAGTTGTAGCACCTGATTCCGTTGTAGCACCTGATTCAGTGGAAGCACCTGATTCCGTTGTTTCTGCACTTTCTACAGTACTCTGTTCGGTTTCTGTAGTAAAACCAGATTCGCTCGTTCCTTGGAATGTTGTCGACTCTGAAGATTCAGATTCGGTTGTAATACCAGTTTCAGTTGACATTGAAGCTTCACTTGTACCAGATACGGTTGTCGCACTTTCTGTGCTTTCCGTACTGCTGTCGTATTTCTGTGTCATTTTAGTATCCACTTCGGTTACTATCGATTCAGTAATCAATGTTTCGGTTGTAGAGCCTGCAAACATTGGATAATCAGTCATTTTTATAATACACTTCTTCAAATAATTACTTTTAAAATATTTATCTACCAGGTAATTCAGAAGTGAGTTCAGAAATTGAACTACTTTCTTTGCTGACTTCTGTCGATGTTTCTTCAGTAAGAGCAGATTCTGACACGCTAGATTCCGTCGTAGATTCTGACAAATCTGTCGTTGATTCTGACAAATCTGTCGTAGATTCTGACAAATCTGTCGTAGATTCTGTCGATTCTGTTGAACTTGTTGTATCAGTTACCGTAGATTCAGTAGATTCACTAGATTCGGTAGAACCTGTAGTTTCTGTCATTTCTGTTACAGTAGAGTCTGTAAATTCAGTCATGGTAGACCCTGTACTATCTGTAGCACCAGATTCGCTAGATTCCGTAAGATCTGTTGACAATGACGTTGTAACATCCATTGACGTAGTCGTATCGATACTCGAAGTGAGATGATCAGTAGATTCAGTGAAATCTGTTGATTTGTCTGTTGAAAGATCTGTCGTAGTTACTTCGGAAGAAACGGTGCTATCAGTTGATGCCGATTCTTCTTTAGTACTTTCTGACGATATAGTCGATTCACTGAATTCAGTTGTTAAATCGGACGACGTAATTGATTCAATAGTAGTACCAGATTCAGTAGTCATTGCTAAATCCGATGAAGTTTCTAAGATGAATATTAAAGTACAATTTGACTTAATAATCGTTTAATCGTAGAAAGTATATCATTTGACAAGACATTTAGCTCACCCGTTATTTCGGAAGCTTCCTTCTCCGATACTTCAGTGATTGGTAACTCGGTAGTAGTAGACTCCGATACTTGCGTAGCCCCAGATTCTGTAGAGCTTTCTGATTCTGTGCTTTTAGTTAAGTCAAATTCAGTGGTGGCTCCAGTCTCGCTAGTTTCAGTCATCACTGATTCGGTATCAGGAGAAGTACCACTTCCCTCCATCGTTGACCAATCTTCAGAAGTGGGATTGCTGGTAAACAGTGTACTTAAAAAGTCGTCATCCCCACTGCCAAAACCACTGCTCGTGTAACCGCTGCCAAAGTCTCCCGGTGAGATGTCACCTCTATTCCATCCAGCATCACTGAACATCATTTCATCCATGTCACCACTGACGGTATCTCCGCTTGTATATGACGTGAACTTGACACTCGTTGAACCTTCGCTTACTTTGATTTCAGACTTGGTGTCCTATCATAAATAATGAGCTACTTTGATGAGTTTGATCTTCTAATTCTTTATTTTTGACTTCTAGTATTACGATCATCAGTTTCACTTACTCTCACTCCTAAATCAGAGCTGATCGTAATGAAGTCTTCGTCCTCGTATTCTTCGCATTCCTCGTCATCCTGTTCCATCAGGGCTTTACTTTTTTCCGGCTCAACTGGTATAACTTCGTCTAGTATCGTTAAAACAATAGAAATATAAATTACAATATAGAAAGAAAAACTAAATTTGAATCAGTTTCACTTTACCTTCACTGCAAGGATGTTTATTACAAGTTTCTATCATAAACTTGATCGTATCCATGTTACAATTGTTGGGCAAAGTTACTTGATTGTCCATGATGCAAACTACTTTACGTGACATTTCACCACCTCCGCATGGTTTTGAACACTAAATGTAACAATGAATTTATCAGAAATTGGATTTTTTTAACCCAATAAAAATGTTTGTTTTCATTTAATCAATAATACCTCGCCCCATGGACCGACAAACCATTCGCCTTCGCACTTTTCTTGTTTAGCTGTACAATTTTGCGTGCTCTCGTATTTGTTCTCAGAATCGCATTTAGAATCTGGTACTTTTTTCAAAGTATCTTTGACAGGAGTGGCGCAAAATACTTTTCGAGTTTGCAACCCGGTGCCACATTTTGCCGAACACTAGGATCATTATTAAAATGTTGACAATTCTGTTTGAATTTGGTCATAAATCGTAATTTAATGAATTACTTACCTCGCTCCATTGTGAAGTGTACCATTGGTATTCGCAATCTTCAGCATCTTCACATTCTCGAATCAATTCTGGTTTCTTATTGGCATCACATTTGTCGTCAGGATGTACTTTGCCATCTTGAGTAGCACAATGAGCAGTTCTCGTTTCATTAGTTAGACCACATTTTTCGTTGCACTATAATTCATATGACGATAAAAGAATATCGACAAGAAAATCCAAATAAAATAACAATGATTGATGTTGTTTAATAGTTGTAGTATTTACCCCACTCCAATCGGAAACAACCCAGTCGAGTCCCTCGCAGGGTCTCAACTCACAAGTTTTCTCTCGTTCGGGGATTTCACCCTCGCAAGCGTTGTCATCCAATACATCGATTTTCCCGTTCCTTTTGATATAACATGTTATCTTTCTAGTCTGTTTACCTTTCCCACATAGATGGTCGCACTAAATAAATAATTAGAAGACTCCTTAAGTGATTTAGTTCAATCGAATGAAATTAATTTGATCATAGATCAGTACCAATAATAAAATCAACATTAGTTTTATCCCAAAGGAAAGTGGTTTTCTGATAACACAGAATGACGTTCTCGATATAATAATAAATATTATGAAGAATAAAAATATTACCGGTTTCCATGGTCCAAGATGCCACTGTGGACAGTCGACGTTTCTGTTGCATTCCTGTGTGGTTGGTCCCTTAGGTCCAATATTTTCTATACATTGAGAATCATCGATAATCGAACGTATTCCACCAGCTACAACCTGTTCGCATTTGATCTCTCTACTCTGTACACCACTATCGCCGCAATGTTTACTACATTCTCCCCATTCACCCTCCACCCATTCTGCAGGACAGGGCTCCTCGTTACAGGTTTGCGTATCCGCTGGTTCGAGCTGTGGATTGCACAAACTGTCATCTACTGGCTGGCTGTCTCGTCTTCTAACACACGCTACTCGTCTTGACTGGTAACCTGTATTTAACATTTCAATATTTTATTTCAGTTTGATCAAGTTTAAATGTGCCCTTTTTTAAGAGACCCATTCAATTGTTTATTTTTTAATCGGGGTCTTTGTTGAATTTCTTTTAATTGCACTCTTAAGATTTTTGTCTTTACCTCCTCCACAAGTGGTGCTGCAACTTGAAAATTCTTCATTAATCCACGTGTAACTATCAGCATCAGCATGCGTTGAAAGTTTCTTCGGTATACTGTATTCATAATGGACACCAACGTTATGATCTTGGTAGAGCAACTGTAAGATAAACTCGTATTAGATTGTTTCCTATGGTAAAAGTAAATAATTGATAGGATACTTACGACAACGTAAATCGGCTCTGTGGTTGGACCTTGTGCGGTGATAATGTCCGGTGCTGAAAAACCCTGTGGTTCTCTCGAATAATGAAATATCGTGCCGATGAATCTCAGACTACGTGGAAAATCGATCCTCCAATTGCCGTTCAAATAATAATGACCGGATGTATTTCTTATGGCTTAACAAAATAATCAATCAAATCATTGGAAAAATTTGATTATTTAATTATAAATATTAAAACAGATTTACTGGTCAATGTAAATTATATGAAAATGAATATTTACACGCAGAATTGAATCTTATTAGAATAAAAAAATGAGAAGTAAGTTTTAAGAATAATTAAATATTAAATATTATTACCTATATAATTATTAGAAGGTTCCAATTCTCTTATTACGATATTTGTTGCACCTTCCGGAATTAATAAAATATCGATATAACCTGAAATGAAAATCAGCGTGTATCTATGTATGCATGTTTTATGTGAAAACTATTAGTATATTCTACATAGAATTATTATCAAAATTTAATATAATAAAATACATTAACGTACCAACTTGTAAATCGTCGGTGTCAAATAATCCTTGAATCGTGTTACAATCCGTTCCGTTACCTCCGCATTCTCTGCAAGCGTCTTCTTTTGCATTACTGCCTAACATCATATCGCATCCGACCGGCTGATAATAATAATAATAATAATAATAATGAAGAAAAAAAATCAAACGCGATATTTAAACGCTTAATGCTTATCTTTAAGTAATATCATCTTTCAAACGTAAATTGAATAATAGAAAAAGAAATTCATACATTCGTAGAAAGAAGTTCAAGTTAACTTACCATGCATTTGCCTTCGACGCAAACGTCGTTTTTCTCGATCTCGCATGGTGTACCATCGATCACGGCCACTTTGTATCGATAAAAAAATCTTTCACCACGTGGCATACAATTTAATTCGCATTTGTGAGGACTTCCCGTATACGGGATCCAACTATAAACCAAATCAAACGTTCACTAATTTCAACAAAATTGACAACATTTATTTTGTCATTTAAAATAAATTATCAAATTAATATTGATCTTATTTATTTGATTTTTAACGCACTGTCATAAACCACTGGGTATATTTTTGATGTTAATGAATAATACTGACTCGTAAATTGCTCCTTCGAAAGGAACTTGGTTGAATTCCGCGCATTGTTCAGCTCGAAAATCTTTGGGTTCACCTGGACATGCCTGGAAACAATATTAAATTCCTTCATCGTATTTTTTGGGGATATTTTTTTTTGTCTTTGTTAAGTTACCATTATTTTACACACTCTCGTTTCAATCATAAATTGTCTGAAAGAGTTTGGTTTCTTCAATCAATAAATGAAGTTTATCAAAATTCTTGGACTTGTATCTCATCTGGAAAGTCACCCTTCCAAAATATGTATAATCGACTCTTTGTAAAATACTCAAATCAATTAGGTTTGTAGGAAGTAATATTTGTATTTAATAAGAGTACCAAGTATGTGTCATCTAAAAAATAATTTTGATCA
This sequence comes from Polistes dominula, assembly GCF_049000335.1. Lineage (NCBI taxonomy): Eukaryota > Metazoa > Arthropoda > Insecta > Hymenoptera > Vespidae > Polistes > Polistes dominula. Next base: position 261,497 of record NW_028300953.1, read on the forward strand.
ATCTCCTCCTTCAGTTATAATCCTTCTTTGAACCATAAATTCCAATCACATCATTTAGGTTCCTTTTTTCTTTAGATGATATTCTTGGTAAGGGATTTGCTAGCTTATCAAAAACCTGACCAAATATTATATTACGTCATAGAGTGTAGGGTAACAGGTTCTTTCTAGTGGAAACGTTGAAAAATTCGGGAAACAGTTTGCAGAAATTAGATGGCCGATATATATCGGGACCAGACACTGGTCTTCTTGGACACTGCTGAGGAAGGACAAGGAGAGGTGGAGGAGGAGAGGGGTCGTGGGGCAATGTAATGTCGATAAATCGAGTGGAACCTAAGGAAAAGGAAGAAAAGATAGCCCCGTTGGGACTGGTACCCACGAACGAGGATACTGCAGGATTTATGGCGAGAGATTTCTTGCGGACCGAGAACGAAACCTTGTCGGTGTGGATGGCTAGGAAGGAAGGAAGGATGAAAGGATGGAAAAAGAGTTACGGCGAGGTACGAGTCATGGGGGTGAAGGGGAGGGTTGGCAGTTGTGGTGGAAAGAACATGCTAGAGAAAAAATTACGCGAGGAAAGCTAGGGACTTTGAAATGATGTTCAATGTAATATATGTGATCAACCTTTTAACCCAGCATTTGCTATAATACATTTTTTTTTTTTTTTATTAAATTATGAATTCTTTTGTTTTTTCTTGTGTTATCTATAAAAAATTAAGAGATAGGAGTTACGGGAATGAAAGGGGAGAGTTATTGTGGTTAGCTAGTGAATGTTTGCTATTTTTATTACATTATTGGTTCTCATGTTTTATTTCTGTGTTGTCTATGAAAAATTCATTACGTACATTTCTTGAAAGAAAAGAAGATATTTTGTTTGATAATCGAGGGTTGAAAAAAGTGTTGTATTTTTGTTTGTTTGTTTTATGAAGGAATCGAATTGAAAGAAAGAAAGAAAGTAAAGAAATATATGTCAAGAGTTTACTTTAGCAATACCGTGCCGGAGTGGTTTGATTCAATGATCGTTCTATTGGAAGATCAAAGGTTCAATTATGAACGGAGTATATTGTTAGCACGCATTTGATTCTCATTTGGTAGAATTATTTGAACAGTATTTTGTCATTTGTCAAGAGTCTTTTACAATGAAGAATTATGTAGTGTATTTAAAAAGGTGACACACCGCGAATAATCAATTTCGAGTATAGTTTGTCAGTAACATTTATTATATCCAAATAAAAAAATGATTTAGACAAAGGAAACATTATCATTTGTTGTTTAAACAATGACTCACCTGAACGTTGCAAGAAAAAAATCTCCTGCTGGAACCTCTGCATCTTTGATAACCGTTATCGCTGTAACAAAAATACGATATTAAAAGAAAAACAAAAAGCACATTTTCTTTATCTTTGAAAATGTTATTTCTGGTTAGCCCAGTTTTCAGATCCCAGTCAATGCTTAATGAGCCGTGTTCTGATATCACGAATCCCTTTTTACGACCAAGTGAAAAGAAGACCAAGAAGACCAAGAAGAAGAAGAAGAAGAAGAAGAAAACTGTAAAAGTATTTACGATCATTCGATTTGTCAAATAAATAATCTCAACACACGGAGAGGTTGGATCAGTTCATCATTTCGTTTAGAAATCATTTAGAAAGTAAAGAAGTGAAATGTTCACGAGTAAAAGGTTTTGATCGATGTTAGTGGCAGATTACTGGCATCGCCAATTGCTCATTTGAATCTTTTTAATTGAATTGCATTTCTTTTAATTGAAGATCGACGATAATGATGACATGCATGCTCGGCATGCACGTTTTCCACTACGACTTGGTATACGTGACCGAGTTGATCTCGTAATCACCTTTAATTCTCTATTCTCGAATCCTTAATCGTTCCTACTTCCTCCTAAGCGTTTGCATCTCTAATCAGGGATTTAGCACTCGGTAAAACGAATAGTGGCATTGGATTTTCCTACGTTCTGTTCAACAAGTTTCCACAATGATGTTTAACCCTTTGACTGATCAATACTTTTAACTCAAATATTTCTTAAATATATTATAAATAATTTAATTAAAGTTTTTCTTTTTGTTAATATAATGTCATTAATTAATATCAACATTATATACACATATATGCGTCCGTAGCACTCTAAGGATTAACAAACTTTTTACATTGAGTATCTTGTGAAAAATAGTTGAAATCAATTCTAACCAACGTTTGCGTTTAACAATTTTATTTTACAAACGATCAAGTGCATTTATGCAACAGTTTATCGATTATCGTTCAGAGAGAGAATTTCTTTTTATTTTTCTTCATGACAGTTCGTGCACGGTCATTACTTCCTATCCTTATCGAATACTACATTTATATGGATCATAAATATTTTCTACGATATTCTCCATAGCTACACCATCAAAGTAAGCGAAATATTTCAAATGAATCTTTTAAGGATCTTCACTGAATGTGTAATAAAATGTAAAATATGAATATGATATTATTAACTAAACTGTCACGTTAACCATTTGGGTACACATTTATTTAAAAATTTCTTATTACTTTGAAATAAAGCAGAATCTCACTTTCAATGACGTATTGATACGTCAAATGAACCTAAAGGGTTAATATCATTTACACATACACTAAAAAAAAAACAAAAATACATAAATAAATTTCTCTCCCAGACGATAAAAATTGTACACAGACTACACCCCCATCTCCCAATTTCAATTAGACTGAAATGGTTGTTCCCTTGACATTAAATGAAATTGAGATAAAAGGTTTTTCATAGTTTATCTAGGAAGGGTGTAATAAATTGAATAAATACGATAAGAAGAGATAAGAAGGAAGGAAGGAATGAAAGAAGGGTTTAAGACTCACTCAACGTCTAGACACTGTCGGATCTGATGAGCAACACCACCTCCGCAGGATCGTGAACAGGAACTGGGCATCGACCATGGTCCCCAATTTCCCCATTCTGGTTCATCCGTTTCAAGAACGAAACTACTTGGTAGATAGCTTTCCCCGTGTTGCCTACGATGCCTTCCGTGCCTTAATTTTATATGATGCTGCAACAACAACAACAACAACAACAACATACAGGACCGAGTGAAATTTATTATACCACTCTGGACGTCTTGTTTCGTGCTACTCGACGGGACGTCGAGAGGAATCTTGGGGTCGCGTGGGGGTCGGCATACGTTCAAGAAAAAAGAGAATGAGAGAGAGAGAGAGAGAGAGAGAGAGAATGAGAGAGAGAGAGTAGGCTACCACCAAGCACACACTGTCCGTGAGAACCTTCGTGCCGGGCTAACATTTTGCGATAAGTGGTCCCTTATTCAAGCCACCTTCGTTGGATAACCTACTCTTTTATTTTTACCTACCTGATTCTCGTGTATACTATCTTTCCAAGGAATGGGCCCTACGACCTTTTACTACGATTCTTACGCGACCTAAAACTAATCGCGATCTACTATTTAATACGACTTTTTTATTTACTATTTTTAGCTTGAGATTTATGTTTACTTCAAGGTGTTTAGGTTTGTTCCAAGTAGAAATGGGATCAAAAATTAGATTAAATTTAGTTTAACAATCATTTGTAATAATAATTATATCAAATGCGTAATCTTGTTTTACTATTTGATTTTTTTTCATCGATAGTATTAATATTCTTACCGATGACTCATAGATTACAAGTCTAACAAATTGGTAATAAATTAATCAATTAACTAAAGCTCTGTTAAACATCATCGTGTTTCACGTTTCATTATCTTTCAAGCAAGGAAACTATTAAGAAAAGTTATAATAATCTAAGAATACTATAAAAACATTCCATGTGTTTAGTGTATAGATTTAAAATCATGCGTAGAAGGTTTTCTCTTAGTAGTATGTCGGTTGGTTCTTATAGATCATGTTTTATGCTCACCCGCATCGTTTTACGTGGGCATTATCGTCGCATTATGCGGCGTGTGCATCGACTATCATCCCACCAATCCGCAATCTAACGAGAGAAAAAGATAGAACAAGAGAGTGGGAGAGAGTGAGAGAGTGAGCAAGTGAGATATAAAGAGTGCAAAAGCCCCACTACTACTACTACTACTACTACCTACTTATACTTACTTACTTACTTACTTACTTACTCTCATGGTATCAACAAGCAAAACGCAGATGTTGGAAAATAAACGAGAGACTAGATGGATATCAACTTTTACTGTCTTATTACTGGCTTACACGGAAGTTCCCTTTCTCCCACGATGGTAAAATGAAAATCATCTATACAAGAAAAAAACTTTGGGATTTACATCTGTCGTTTTATCCCTGCCTCCTCGTATATGTGTGTTCAACGTATAGGAAACATGCGTTGAAACTTCTTCTTGAAAGAAGAGAAAAAAGAAAGATGATGATGATGATGGTGGTAAAAAAGGTAAACTCGAAAAAGAAGATAGAAAAAGAAGTTCTTTGAAGTTGACGATTGCTATTCGCGTAATGTACGTCACGTTTCTCACGTAAGGACGGTGCTCGATTAACGCACGCGAGCTTTTCGTCCAAGTATCCGTCCTTTCATCGTTAAAATCCCTCTACCAACCCCCTTTTTTAAAAGGGCCCTTCGAGGACGTTGCATCCAAAAGCCTCTTCGATGCAACCTCGACGCAATATGGATAATGGCAGGCTTCTTCTTATTTTTCTTCTTTCTTCTTTTGGATTTTGTTCACATCATTCTATACTGTCCAAGCTTTATCACTAGGCTTTTCTTTGTGTTTTATCATTTTCACGATGGTTTGTTCTTGGGTTGTTGTTATCTATCCTTTTTTTTTTTTGTTCTCCTACCTTTTTCTCATTATTCTTCTTTACCTTTCTCGATATTGCCTTCCGTTCCGTTCCGTTCCGTTCCCTTTTTAGGATCTAATCGAGTAATCTTCAACATTTTATCCTTGCTTTGTAAGTAATTGAAGTTTCATCATAAATTCTGTAGAGTTCTAATTTGGTTTGTTTATTTTTTAATAAAAATCTACGGAAATATATTTTATTGATTAATCTATTCAATGAAGGAACCAAGAAAATGAGTGTGAACCATTGAATTAATTTCTTCTTATATGTTAGTAAGAATTAAAGAGAATGTCTTAAAAAGAAGTATTTTTAGTCATTCGTCATTGAGAAATATTTTCTAGTATTTTAGCCTAGATCTGGTCGAAACTAGCTAAAAAGCCTTTCGCCAATTCTCACAGTAATCAATGATTAAAGGCTAGATGTCCGCGGTAAATCACCTAATTGAATGGCATCCTTAAGCGGTGACTAACCGTAGCAATTACAGCTCACATTCGTTCTAGCGTAAAGCAAGGCGCAGAGTAGTTTATACGAAGAGTGGTTTACATCATCGGAGGCGTAAAATGAGTAATTTCTCTTCAGCTGGGTACCAAGCAGACTTAGCGTGACCGATCCCCCCGAACGTTAAATTACTTCGCAAGACGACCGATGTCAACTTCTCTTTGCCCTCATGCGTCGTCTATCTTTCGGTGTCATCGATCATCAAACTGACCAACGGATTACACATTTTTTTCCCCCAAAAATACATGAAAATCAAACAAAGATAAAACCTTTAATTTTCAAAAAGTATTTTATCAATTGTTTTGAAAATTTTGACACAACTTTGAATTTGAAAAAAAAAAACAAAAAAAGATATAGAGGTGAAATAACTGATAATATAAAAGCATTGAAATTTCATTCATAAAACTTGCCCATTCATCTTCAAACCCACGTGGCATTTAGTTATCTTCTTGTATCAATACTCTGTTAAACGTTTTAACAGTAAAACTAACTTTGAATGAAACAACGTGGAACTTTACGGAGGAAATATCAATATTGAAAGAAACTTAAATCTATTGACTGATAGTTTATTTTCCAAGTTGTACGATAAAACACAAGTAAAAAGAAATTACTAGCTGCAATCTTTTATGTTTTATTATTAATAAATTTATAAAAACATAAACGGTCAGAAAATGTTTTGTCTTAGTGTTAGCAATGCAAGTTGGTTGCAGCGACTGCACTAGCAAGATAGGGCAACATAACTTGTTATCAGTTAAAACATAATCCAATATCCTCCAGTTCGCTAACAATCCGCGGAGAACATTTATGCTTTCCGATCGTGTGACTTCATTGAAATCATTTGGATTAGAATTGGTATTCTACGAAGTATTCGATTTTAACTCTTTTGCAAACGAAGCAAACTCTAAAAAAACAATTCAAGACAAATAATGCAGTTGCAATTTCAATAAATTCATATAACAAATTAATATTCTGCGATACAAATTCGATCATTCGATTATCGACAAACTAAAAGAGTAAAAAGTAAAAAGAAAACAAAGAAGATAAAATGAAGTTCAAGGACGAATGAAAAATAAATCGAGATTGATATAAATCAACGTTAAAAGTAAAGTGTCATTAAATGGTTAGAAATGATAGCTATAGAAGAATAGAATTGTATGGTAGCTTGAAATTTTCGTTAGGGTTACCAAGGGCCCTCTCCCCCCTCTCCCCCTTCCCCTCCCCCTCTAAAGGATAATTAAATAGTTCAAGGAAGTGGGTTTCGAAGCGAGTAAGGGGTCAGTCGATGAACCGTGAACGATCGTCGAAACACGCCTTCTTAATAATTGTCATATATAGTACTCGTGCCTTCGTACTTTGAGTTTGACCTCTCGTGGACAAGAAGAAGGTTTCCACCCCCCCCCTCCCCTTCCCTTTTGCCGATTATATCCTTCCCTCCCTTTACCTCCCCAAACCCCCTTTTCTTTCTTCTCCTTTCTCTCTTTATCTTTCTTTTTTTTTCTTTTTTTTTTTTTTTATTCGCAAAGTGGCTACACGACGTTAAATATCTTTTTCTCGAAGAAACGCAAGCAATTACCCGTCGGACGTAGTAAAACGTTTGCCGCATCGAATCGGCGTAATCTCAAGCAAAAGCTCATCCTCTCTCTCTCTCTCTCTCTCTCTCTCTCCAGTACTTTTTATTATTATTATTATTATTATTATGATGATGATGATTATTATTGTATATTATTATTTCGCGAGAAAATTAATAATTGTGCGAGAGAAATCTTGTAGAAAATTTGTAATATTACAAAGTTGTTGCTAGTTGACGACGATCCACTTGTTCGATTGAAGGGTGCGGAGAGAGAGAGAGAGAGAGAGAGAGGAGGGGATAAAAAGAGGAAGGTGGAGAAGAAGAAGGGCTTTTATAAAAGAGCTCAATATTTAAACGAGAAAGCGCTACGAATCGTCTTACGTGAGCGTGTTAAGAAGATCGATTTACATCGCATCTAATCTATCTTATTTCTTACTTCCCGCTAACACCATATCGATTCCCATGGTGATTGGGCTCGCGCAAAAAGGGGTCAACGCTTTCTCCGTTTTAAATACTTCCCCGAATCACCTCGATCACGTTATTATATGGGAACGATTAATTGATTTAATTAGTTCTTTTTTGCCAATTTCATATCAATTCGAAAGTCCTCAATTTATCCAATCGTTTATATAATTGAACAAAATTAAAAATCAAAAAAAGAAAAAAAAGAAGGAGAGTTTTAAAAACAATTTAATGTGAAATGTTACAGTTTAAATGATTTAAAAAATATGTAACTTTGAAAAAAAAAAAAACGTGAAATACAGTTCCATCTATTGCAAACTTCTAGTACTATATGCTAAGTTGAGAAAAATTACACAAAATAAAAGAAAAAAAAAAGGAAAATGTTTGACACAAATTTTGGTGAATTTTTCTTACATTAGACCACCAACATCGTCTATCGTACAACATTTCTTCCCTTCATTCTTCCTCCCTCTCCCTTTTCTTTCTATTTAACGAGCACTTAACTCAGATTAGCCGTGCCCGTTGATGAGGGTAAGAAAGTAATCGTAAGTCAGAGACCCGTTCTTCTTTCCAACGTTCCTTTAATAATCTCATTGATGTTCGGATATCTCAGCTGCTCTCTCACACTACTTACCATCAAACCAAAAGATGCAATCGCGTATCAACGTTTTTCATCCTTAACCCTAACCCCGCTACTAACCGTTTCAAATGATTTTTTGCGAGGTGACATAAAAGGAACGATTCCCGTTAATGTTACACCCCAAAAAGCTCGGAAATGGGACGGAATTCCAGTAACCTTTTTATACAAGGAGAAAAAGGAAGAAAAAAAAAGGACATTCAGCTAAATCATCCTCGTGAAATTAGATAAAGAAAAAAATAGAAAAAATAATTTCGTTTTATCTGATCTTACTTTTTTTTTCTAAGAAAAACAAATGACACCACACGAAAGCATATTTTTGTTTGTTTGTTTGTTTGTTTGGTAAGGTGGAAGGTGGGGTTTTTGTTTTTGTTATTTAGTTAATTTGTAAAAAAAATGTTAAAGAAAGTACTCCAAGGAAGATTTGTACGATCAACATAATCAGCTTTCGCGATACGCCTGCCGGGGACACCTATCGTTTATCACCTGTAACGTGCGTGAAAGCGGTTAGTGTCAAGGTTCACGGATTTCGCGTGGATTGTAAAAATGGAATGACACGATCCTTTTTCCTTCTTATTTAACGCAACATAATACACAAGCTGTGTGTGTGTGTGTATGTGTGTGTGCTACGATGTTGTGTTGCGAGTTCTACGTGTATTGGTCTGTAATAAGTTATTTCTTATGTTAAAAGTCAGACAGCCACTTGTAGATACTTTATAGGATTTATACCTAACTTGTTTTCTTTATCGGTATCACAAGAAATATATTTCTCTCTCTCTCTCTCTCTCTCTGTCATCTTTCATTTCGTTCATAATTTTTCAAAGTTGATCAAATTAAATTTTATTTTTGTCAATAATAATTATGACAATGAATCAACAACTAAAATATTCAAAAGATTAATCGTATGTAATGAAATCAATTTTGCTATCATTCGATTCAATTCACTGTCAACATTATTGACACATTTATTGTATGTACTATAATAAATATAGTTCGATGAGATAGTTGGAAGTTTAGGGTTTAAAGGTTGCCGCGTATGATTCGGAACCATGAAAAATACATTGCAATAAGATTAGGTATCTTGAACGTAAAGGATTGGGATGGTTGAAACTCGAGCCAACATCAGAGAACACGGCCGAGCAATAAAACTTTAGAGGAATGTTGCCAAGACGCGTTTCGTCGAAGAAGAAGCCCTTGTTGCACCTTTAACGTCAAGGACAAGATGTATTCCTTCGAACCTTTGCAACCTTCAAACATATTTCAAAAAAAAAAATCAAAGTAATAAAGTACTCACGTAGTTGGCAAAAGTGTCGTTGACTTGTAGCAATGTTAAGCATAGTAAAAGCACCAACGACCTGAAACAAAATAACAAAAATAAAATATAATATTGCGATTATAAATTAAGATATCCTATCTTTCAAGTTGGATGAAACTGCACACAGTGTGGAAAATTTGATTAAAATCGGTTTAGTAGTTTAAGAGTCCATTGTAGACAAACAACGTTCGAAGAAGATATGTTCTATCGATTGAAAATATTCAACAGTTTTTATATGAAACCAAATATATATATTTAAATATATTATATTTTTGTATATTTATTTTTATATATTAATAATACACACACACACACACATATTTATTGTGATTAACCACATTAATGGTTAAAAGAAATCTGTGTAAGAGTAATGAAAGTAATTTAAACGTTGATATTAAAATATTTCAAACGTCACGTTTTCCAAATTACATTTAACAAGTTAATATACTCAGGAATGGATGTAAAAAGAGAAGCAGTGATTGAAGGGGTGAAGAAGGAGGGGGTGGTATTTAAGAGCATTTCACTCGTTTCATCTGTTTCTCATTTAGTGAGAAACATTGACCCAGACTTCGTGTATATTTCGTATCAACAGTTGTTGTTAGCTCTCCTTATTGGGCGAGACAAGTTTTCACTTGCAAAGTTGTTCCACAACTCGTTACGTCAGCGTGGGTAGACAGTTACGCGTAAACGTGTGCCGTGTGCCGTGTGCCGTGTGCCGTGTGCCGTGTGCCGTGTGCCGTGTTACGTCGTAGTAGGAACGCGTAACTTTTTATACACCGATGAAAGGGAAACTTCTTCTTCTTCTTCTTCAATGTTCAATGCCATCGTAAGCTTCTCTCTCTCTCTCTCTATATATATATATCTTTCTTTTATCTTTCGTGAAAGAAGAAGAATCAAGTTGGGGATGGAGGAAGGGGCTCGATATTCCTACCAATAAAAAATGATTCATCATCGATTCAAATATCGGTCACAATATTATTCAGAGTTCAATAACATTGCTGTTAAAAAGGACCACATGCGGTGTCCACGACCAAACCCTCGAATGCAACACGCCCAGTCACGAATTTATTTCTTTTTTTATTTTTTTTTTAACATTGATACAAAGTTTTTATTAATTTTGTAGACTGTAAACAACTAATTGATTTAAAGATACTATTTAAACAAAAATAAAAAATACTGATAATAGATCAAGTATGATTGCACACACGGTGTACAAGTGGTTTCGAATCAGATTACAAAAAAGAAACAAAATAAAATCTTACGTAAAATGGTTTACTTAAAGTAGTCAGAAGAAAGATTATTTGGTCAATGGAACTGTGCATGAATATGTAAATCATTGTTGGATGAGCAAGAGAAGAGAATCTCTCTCTCTCTCTCTTTTTCTTTCTCTTTTTCTCTCGCATCTGGAGTGTTCCTAACGAGGAACCCCCACGATCGCGTTCGTTAAAAGGAAAACGGGTTCTTTAAAGTTCTGATTGGACGGGACGACGAGCTTGACGTTCCGAACCAGGTTTGAACGTCCAATTACACGAACGAGACGTTCGCGAGTGAACGTGTAAGCTCCATACACCCCCTCGTTGTAAGATCACTGTATATATACTACCAATAGAAAACTAGTTTTCACAAGAAATTGATAGAAATATTTTTGTCTACATTTTGTATTATTTCAAAATTGTTTTCACACAAAAAGATGAATGGGGGATGAAGATAAGGAAAAAGAGTAGAAGGAATAAAAAATGATTTTTATCAGAACGAAATCATGCAAATCATGCAAAAAGAAAGTCGTAGATTTGAACGTAAAATGAGAAAGAGAGAGAGAGAGAGAGAGTTAGGAGAGCTTTACGTTTCGCAACGTTGCTAATTCATTAGACATAAATATTCATGAATCAATTAGCAGCCCTTTAGAGGGGTGAAGGGTGGTAGGAGGATGTGCAGGTTCTCGGTTCGATCAATGGATTATCGATTTCCATTACTCTCGGTTAATTACCTATTAAATGGCGCGCGTAGTCGTTAGCCCTTTTCTATCCTAAGACGTTATTATACCCTTTAATCCGTCAAGTTAAGAAAAGTAAATGAACAAGAAATGTCAATTAAAGAAAAATCAACAATTACAGTAAATATCAAAAATATCGAATCGATTTATGTGTGTATGTGGTTTCTTGTTCATTTATTTTTTTTTTTTTTTTTGTAAAAACCCTTCTAGGATAACTTAGAAAAAAGAATTTTGATTAAAAGTGTCAAATGAGTTCACCAATTAATCAAAGAATTGATCTATCGATCCTTCCTTCTTTCTGTGTGGTTTCTGGTTCATTGATTTTTTTGTAAAAACTCTTGTAGGATAATTTAAACAAAACAACAATAACAAAAAGAAAAAAAAAGAATTTTGTTTAAACGAGGTCAATTAACGCGATTTTTCGGATAGGAACGCAATGAGTATGAAACTCGAATCCAGGAATATTATTGGATTATGTTGGAATACCTGGCGATACCGGCTGGAATTCGAGTTCGTGCATCAACTTCCCGAACGTGTGCACCTCCCATACGATGTACCGGTGTCCGTAAAATAGATAGTCCCCCTCCCCCTCTCCCTGATTCGTACCGTGTCCCCGTAATTACGATCGTTTCGAAAAAAAGAATCAATGGTCGAGTTTAAATCATTATCGAATAATCCGGCGGTACGATAGATAAGAAATCCTTTTTTTTTTTTATTTGTGGACAATTGTTTCCACAGAAATAAAAATAGTACAAATAGTTAAAATATTAGTTTAAATAGTTAAAAATTAGTAAATAGTATTAATGAAATAATTATAAATTTTAAAATAATAAATAATTCACCTAATCCCAATGTACCATTCTTTTCTTTTCTTTTCTTTTTCTTTTTTTTTTCTTTTTTTTGGAATCATTGTTCATTTGAGAAAAAGAGGGATGATCAAAAGAATCGATCGTTTGATTCCTTTCATTTAGGATTGAAATATCGATCATGCGTGTTTCTCCTGTATACCTTGACCAACCAACGGAACACGACATTGCACTTTCGATCGTTCGTTTGTAAACGTCACACCTACGTTCATTTCCTGTCGCTTTTCAACGTTTCCACCAACACACATACACACATACACACATTGACAATTCCTTGTTGGTACGAATGTTGACGTTTCCTTTGTAGATGAAAATTTTCGCATCGTTTCGATTCTTTTCCTTCAAGCAACTTGGCTCGTGCTCTTTACCTTTATTTAAAAGATCGAAGAGAGATTGCCAGAGAGCTTAGTGTACCTTCACAACCACTCTCGCACCCTTAACGAGGATAATAATCCGTTCACTAACCCAACCGTATAATTTTGACCGAATGCACGCGCGAGAAATCGATCGCATTTTCCTTTCCTTTCCTTTCCTCTTCCTCTTTCTCCTTACTTTCTTTTCTTTTTTTTTTTTTACTTTCTTTAACTCGGAGAGATTATCTGAAATTACTCTTACGGCGTAGTACGAAGAATGAAACCCTTTTCTTTTTTTCGTAAGGGACGCGCGTGCGATATTTTTCGATTCGTCTCGTGGCTCGCGTTATATTTTTGGCTTTTTTCTTCTTTTTTTTTTTTTTAAAGTCCACCTTAAGGTATTATTTGGTCCTAGGTTTTATTTCTTTTTTTTTTTTTCGAATAAATTTCAACAGATAAAACATCAATCAATTCAACATCACACAATTGAACCAAATTAAATGACGATGAACAACCGTGCATTTAATTTGTCTATTCGTTCAATATTTATTTTAATAATTATTACTGTAATTTTATACTAACTTCATAACTTATTTTATAAATATATATATATTATAATGCAAATAATTATAATATTAAAATAATGTTTGTATTTTTATCTAGTCCACAGTTATAATTATACTACACAGTTAAAAAATAAGTTTCACGTTACACTTCATTTTGAAAAGAATTTTTTTCCTACTCCTCTTACATATCTTTCATAGAAAGAAAGAACTCCCGAAAAACGCAACCCGTTACGGTCATTAGGGAATTATTAGGTAGCCTTCGCGTTCTTCGTCAAATGATTAATAGCATCGTTGAGATGGGCTTCCAACAAAGCTCGTAAGTCATAGCTGCTTTTCCCATGCGCACAATGAACTTTGAATCAGTTCGTTCTTAGAATTTCGTTAGGTTTCTTCTACTAAGATGAATTTATTCTACTCGGTTTAACCGATTACAATGAAACTTTCTTAACTCATCCAATTGTTCATACAACACAACACACTTCATCATTTTTCATTTACATTTCATGATCTTTAATAAAACAATCTTCATCGTCATGATCGAAATAACCAAAATTTGATTTGGATGAAACTTTCATTTACTCATTCAATTGTTCATACAATACAACACACTTTATCATGTTTCATGGATATTTGACAATGTTTAGTAAAACAATAGTCATGTTTATGATGAAAATAACAGAAGAATACAAAGATTTCACCGTTGAAGTCTGCAATTTTTCTTGTAAAAAGCTTTGTCCTCGTTTCTGGTGAAAGAAACCGTCGATCATATCGGGAATGCACTTTTAACGGTACTTACGTTAATAGCGGGGTTAGGGTGGTTGGGTTGGTTAAGTGGGTGGGGTTGGTTTCTCTCGCACTCTTGGCAAATGCAGCACGACGCTAGGTCGACGTTTGGATTTCGGTGCATAAAGAATGGCTGCCGAAAGAGGCCGGTTTTTTCAGAGAGGCATTATGACCCCCTATCTCTCACTCACTCACTCACTCACTCACTCACTCACTCACTCTTGCATAAACTTGCATATATATACTCTCTTTTTCTCTCTCTCTCTCTCTCTGTCTCTCTTTCACTTGGTCATAGGGCTTGGCACATTCCCAGGAATCGATCTGGCTAGATGCTCTTTCGGATAACCAGCTAATGTCGAGGTTTACGCTCCTTTTCGACGTTCAATAGGATGGTAATCTTCAAGACTTGGTACCTCCTCACGTTTACGGTGTGTATCCGAATCGAGTAATTGGATACCGAATTCTATAAACGTGTTATGAGCGCTAAAGTAACTTGATAACTTAATATACGATACAAGGTTAACGTCTTCATCTCAAATTCGCAGCGTAACGTCAAGCTAATATTTTCTTAACTTATTTTTCGATTGTACTATTATAAAATTGTATCTGTTTCTTTTTTTATTATTTTTTTTATTTTTTTTTTTTATTTTCTCGTTATCGATCCAATTAAAATGAAATTGTTAAGCACTCCGAAGGGGGATGCATTTTTTAAACGAACGACAAAATGATTATTTAATTATTTGCTTCATTCATTTTAGATTAGCAACAATTCAACGAGTCAGAACTAACTGAAAACTATACAACGAGTTGTTAATTAATAATCTCGTTTTTCTTTTTTTATACAAGTAATTGTTAGCATGTATATGTGTGTGTGTGTTTGTGTGTGCTCTCGCGTATCCTAGAAGTAATTAATCTTATTTGACAAAGTTGAAATGATATTGATCGGAGTTATTAGTTTACATTGGAAGATTAAATCAGAGTTTAGAATGAAAGGTAACACATGGTATATTCGAAACTAATACTACACGTGTGTGTGTGTGTACGCAGTACTTAGCATATTTTAAGCACAAAATAAGTGTCGCGTAAGTCTTGACCTCCTTTTTTCTTTTTTTTTTTTTTTTGATCCCATATGAAGGAGGAGAAAAGTGTATGCTCGTTCGTTCATGTTCAAAGGACTTTAACGAACCTCGAGCGCCATTAAAAGAAATCTAAGCTTTAATAGTTCCCCTCTAAATTGCTTCGCGACTAACATGACGTTTATTATGTAAATCAACATTTATATTTATTTATGATATCGTACAAATTGTTATAAATATGTTATAAAGTTAGTATAAAATTACAGTAATAATTATTACAATAAATATTAGAAGAATAGAATAATTAAATGACGAAACATACAAATTATTTTATTATCTTAATATATATATATATAAATTCCGTGTCACGTTTGTGACACTGTTTGTTCGCAATGGACTCGTAAACTACTGAACCGATTTTAATCAAATTTTGCACACTTTGTGCAGTTTCATTCAACTTGGATAGATAGGATAGTTTATATCTCAATTTATAATCCTAATTTATTATAATTATTTGTAGAGTATATTTATAAAATACAAACACATAAAATTAGTAAAACCGTAGTCATAATTATTAGCATCAATTTTATACGAATAGGTGAATATTTCACAACTGTGCGCAATAATTAAAATATTAAACGTACGAATAATAACACAATTTTCTTTTATTTTATAATTAAATATTAATACAATATATAAAATAAATCACAAAGTGTGTGTGTTATAGTTCATTAATCAATCCATTGTTATAATTATTGGCATAAATAAAAATAGGAGAGTAGACACCAATTAATGACAATGCACGGTTATTCATTACTAACTTCTATGATAATGTGTATCAGCAGCAATGAGACAAGAAAACAAGAAAGAGAGAGAGATAGAGAGAGAGAGAGAAATGGAAAGAGAGATGAATGAAGAAGAATGTTGAAGACCACAGTAGGGAAGAAGTCTCTTCTCTCTCTTTGCGAAACCAGACAAAGGAACCGATTGCGAAGCTCGACGTTTTCACGAAAGCAGACCAAGCGGACGAACTTCTCCCGCTTCTTCTCAACCCACCCTTTATCCCTTCTTCTTCCTTTCTTGTTTGCGCGCGCGTCTATCATCTCTCTCTTACTCACTCATTCACTCACTCACTCACTCTAACACTCTTCTTCTGTCTCTCTTTCCGGCAGCTCCATTCAATCCTACTCCGGCTGATGAAACCTTCCATTTTCACCCATCCATCCTTATTCCTTGGTCTCTTTGAAATACCACCGAAGGTACATTCTTTTTGTCTCTCTTTTTTACCCCAACCCCTCTCTCTTCTCTCTCTCTCTCTCTCTCTTTTTTTTCCTCTCGCACAGCCAAGAAAACTTTTATGCCTAAGATCTGCCGCAGATAAGTTGCTATCCTCATCTCTCTCTCTCTATCTTTCTCTCTTTCTCTCTCTCTTTATGATCAAGACTAATAGCTGTCGTTTGAGTAGTCGATTTTTAATTCACAAAATATTATACAAAACCATTCAACATTGTGCAAACAATACATTGAAATTTTTTATTTTATTATTAACCTTTTAGGCACAACCGACAATGCCGTTTTCTATGTAAGTACATTGAAATGAAGTATTTAATAATTAAATTATAATTTTTTTTATTACTTTAACTTTAACCATTTACTTTAATAATACTTTGATAATTCAATTAGAGGTATAATATATTTGAAAAGAATTTCATCCGCGAAAGCCACTATAATGGCGAGTAGTTCTTAAGAGGCTAAGTTTTGTTTTTGAGGTTAATATTGTGTATGAGAGGATTGATATTCTTTGAAAATTTCAATATACTTTTTGGTTTCTGAACGTAGTACGAGTGGAAACGAAAATAATCGAGGATATACGAAACAATGGGGAGATTATAGGTAAAAAAGTAGACGAATCGTCGAACCCATCGGCAAAAACCTTTTGTCTCTACCGCGAGCTAATTGACTGGAAGGCTTGTGTGTCTAGCAGTTGGGTTTACCAGAAAGATTCAAGCAAGGGGCTTGCATGCCCCTTAGAATCTACCTTGCCCTTCCCTTCCCTTCTCTTCCCTTCTCTTCCCTTTACCTTACCTTACCTTTCCGAAGGACCGCAGTCATCTAATGTTTTTTTCCTGCTCTTTTTCGAATACCTTTGGTAGGGAAGGTTGGAAGGGTCCAGTCAGCCGTAGCTACTGCTTGCTTCTGCTGTTGGTGCTGTTGTTCGTGCTTCTTCGTCGTTGACTTTCATTCAGATCACGAATTTAGAAGGGCTATCTATCTATCTATCTATCTATCTATCTATCTATCCCTTTGGGAATAGAGTCTCTTATAAGGTTTTCGAAGAAAATACAACTATAACTAAACCAATTTTTTTCTATCTCTTAAAGTGTACTTTTATCGAAAAGTACCATGATCGATTGTTAATTTTTTGGCAGAATTTTTTCGTGTTATTTGGTGAATGAAAAAATTCTTATTGCAATTTCTAAAGATAGGTCATTTGATTTTGTACCACCTAGAAATAGGTATACATGAAACAGGATAAGTTTAGTGTTAAATCGGATCTCACGTGCTTTAGATCTTTCTTTAGATTACGTTCTTAAACCTGATGAATGAAAATAAACTTACTACTTTACTTGAATATTAAAATACGAAAAAGATGTGTTCCCTGACCCGAATAAATTTGATAACCATCTAAACATCAAAGACTTGAGAGAACATGAAAAGTAAATTTCAAACTTATCATCTGTTAAAGGATTATTGGTAAAGAATTTCTATATTTTCTAATAATATTTGATTAAATGTCATGAGAAAGATGGCTCACGTAATCTGAATATAGCAAAAGCAAGCAAGCAAGCAAGCAAGCTTTCATTGGGATCTAAATCTGCCGTTAACAGTGCGTTAGCGACGATCCGGGTGGGCTTACGTCTGCGACCTGTCACTACCAATCCAACCATCTAGCACTGGGTTCGCCCATTTAGAATGGAATAAGCTTACAGGCTTGTTGATCTGTCCCGTTCACAAATAGTCACCAAAATGGTGACACAAACTATAAGATGAGTATAAGTTTGATGATTTTATTTTACACTTAAGAACGTTTCACTTAGATTTATAATGAACATAATTTTCGTGATTGGGGGTTTGCTGGATCAACGTTGCTTGACATTTTCTATAAAGTTTCATACATGTTTTTTTACATAGAAAAAGTATAAAATCATTTCAACGATATATCATTCTTGTATTAATTTTTAATTAAACACGAGCAGAATTTTTGTAATACATTGAAAATGACGTCTAATTTTAGAATAAAATCTATTTAGAAGAAAATTATTGGCACACCTTGGTATAACATTAACCACGACCTACCTTAGATGTTACTCCACGTGTCACAAACAATGGGTGAAACTAAGCGTAACATTGGTTAAGAGTATAATGTAAAACAATCGTTCTAATTTTATACTATACTTTGGTCAGTTTCGCGAATTTAGGTCAGGATAAAATATGAAAGACAATCGTAAGGACACGCGTATTCAATGTTTTGAGTGTATGTGTACACACAGAGATGTTTATATATATACATATATACATGTGTGATCGTGTAAAAGCACGCGCGAGGAAATGTGGAGGAAGAGATGTTATCGTTTTAGCATCCGGGATGTGGTGTCCTATCTGAACGGAAAGATGTTGGTATCTTCACCCACGCACAGCGCCATGCGAATAAATTCTCAATAAATCCAAACCTTTCTTTTCTTTTTCTTTTTTGCGTCATTAAAATACTTTTATTATTTTATTGTATTTTTTACGAAAAAGCAAGAAACCAAAATTTAAAATACAAAAAATAGATGTTCCAAGTATTTAGAAGTATTTTCGTAAAGTATACTCACACATATGCAAGTATGTGATATGGCGTCGTGTTAATTCGATCGATCGCAGATTTAAACGATGTTATCTCGAACGTAATGCTACGTTAAATAATACATGAATTGTGTAATCGGTTTAACTCGGTCATCAATCCTATCCCCACCCCTACCCCACAGTCCAGTTAGATTTCATAATAACAATTATAAAGATTTTACGTTAATCGTTTGTCTTTAGTGTCGATAGTTCTATCGATCATCGGCTAATTTAACGTTAACGTTATTGTGACAAAACATTATAATTATGGAGATTTCTAATTGACAATGTGAAATGTTCAAAGCTTTTTAATATATGTACATTTTTATTATCAAAATATTTGTATATATAAATTCAGTGTCAGATTATTGGTTGCCAATGAACTTGGAAATTACTGAAACGATTTTTTTTCAACTTAGTGCATAAGATAGTTTGCTAATTTAATTATTTCATTATTTAGAGGTTATTTAAGTCTTTTGGTATCGTAAGTTTTCGATAGATGGCAGTGTATCGCAATTCAATTATTTCACGTTTTTTTTTTTCAGAGTCACATATGACAACCCAACTTTGCTTTTTATATTATTTTCCTGTAGTATTATTTTATATAGTTAATTGTAGTTATAATTTTATTAAAAATAGTTTAGAAATATATTAAATGAACATTTTATAAGAAAGACATAGCAACACGTGGCAAAATTAATTAGAAATCTTGACTGATATCTAGAAAAAGTAATATATTTAAACGTAATCGTTTTTTAAAAATGCTAATGATAGTATTTAACGAATCATACTACAATTTTTGGTTTGCTACACTATGATTACGCTTTGGCAAATCTAACGATTTCGAATACTCGTTCAACTTCATTTCAGGGACATGATCGACCACCCGCATTCAATGTGCTTTTTAAATTTCTCTTTGTACGGCTCTTCTTCTTTTTCTTCTTCCTTTTCTTTTTCTTTTTCTTTTTTTTTTCTTTCTTTCTTAAGAACTCGTTGCTTACTTGCCAGACACGCGCATATTTCTCTACTTAGAGGTCGACGAATTTTTTGACGCTCGCTGAATCACAGCTTTTGTGTTCGTTTCCCATATGTGTATACATACATATATACATGTGTGTATATATTTATATATGTATGTATGTATCACCAAAATCGAGTGACGTAATCTTGCGAGACTCCGATGCTTATTTTTATTTCATTACAGCCCACGTGGAACGAATACCGAAACTTCCTCGAGTTCAAAATTCTTCCAACTAAATTTCCGCTTCCCACTAGGAAATTAATTATCAATGTTACGCAAATTATTATAAAAATTATTTATACAGGGTGAGTTGAAAGGAACACCCTAATACCCTAAGGGATGTATTCTACTAGTAAAAATTATTTTTACGAACAGAATACACTTTTAGCGTTAACAATTGTGTATTTTTCGTTAAGTGTGTTTATATGATGCGTTTTATTAAAAAATTAATATTAAAAATATTTGGGAATTAATCTGAAAGATAACGAAGAGACAAGGGTTTATTCTAATCCAATTTCTCGAAGGGATTTAGAATTGACTGATAGATCGAACGATGGATGACGAAGAGAGACATACGAGAATACATGTAAAGCATATATATGAAAGGTTTGCATATGTATGTGTACGTTAGTTCACGAGCCACCGATAGAAACGTGACTTGATGCCGAGTTAAATGAATTATCGATTATATTCACTTGGAGAGATGACGACTGACAAGTTACACACCCGTTATGTCACGTCCCACGATCTTTACGATCGATGATGACATCGATCGAGTATATGTATACTAATAACAATAATCTCTCCCACCAATCAACCCTCTCTCTAAACCATCATCCACCTACCCTAGTTACCATCAAGTTTACTTTAAAACTCGTTGTTATATTTTCGTGGATATTTGTTAACCAATAAATTAAAGTAGTTTTGATTTTTGTTTGATTGGAATATCAAAATAAACTCTATCAATCAAATTGATGTGATTAAAAATTATAAGCTGCGTTGTTTGACCCATCTAAACCCACCCACCCTATCAAGTTAACTATCAAGTTTACTTTAAAGCTCGTTGTTATGTTTTCGTGGCTATTTGTTGACCAATAAATTAAAATATTATACTTTTTTTTTATTGCAATATTGAAATAAGTGCTATCAATCGAATTGACGTGATTAAAAATTTTAAGCTGCATTGTTTGACCCATCCTAACCCACCCACTCACCAAGTTTACTTTAAATCTCGTTGTTATATTTTCGTAGCTATTTTTGTTCGATAAATTAAAGTATTTTTCTTTTTTTTTTTTTTTTGATGATTAATTTCATCGTGCAAATGAAGAAATTGACGAAAAAAATTATACGCCACGTTGTTTGATAAAAATAAAATAAAATAAAATAAAATGAAATGAAATGAAAGAAAGGGTAGAAATATAAAAAGAGAAAAATGATCGTGTTCGTATTAACCGTCGACACGAGAAAATTAGCACCAAACCAGTGCAAATAATTCTTCATAAAGGATTTTGCTCGAAGGGGAAAAAAAGTACTGAGAGAAAGAATGAGAGTGTGATGAAAAGAATACAAAAAAAAAAAAAAAAAGAAAAAAAAATTGACCACAGAGCAGCTGTACGAAATTGGTAATGAAAGGATTTCGTAACAAACGCGTGATCTTTCCTTCACGATGTATAATCATCAACGATTTATTTTAAATCATGGGGATTTTTTCTTTTCCCCTCTCTTTATACAAAATTTGACGAATTAGACCAAATGAAAAATTCCATGAATTGAATTTGCGTTAGTTAAATCCAAGAAACGAATTTGATAAAAACATTTGTGTGCAATCAGTGGTTTTTTGATTTTTGCAATCAGGAATTCCGAGAAAGTGGAAAGGAAATTGTACAGTTTCCGCTTTTTCTTGTCACTATCGAGAATTTTTTAGAACGTTGGATAAGAGACAGTATGTTTATAATAAAGCCGGCGCTCTAGATAATAATTTTCATTTGACAACTACAAAACAATGTATAATAGTTTCTAATGTTATTCTGATCGAGTGACGCTCTGCTTACTCTATCTAATACGATTTGATAATTCGTTTAACTCTTTCAACCATTTGAGAACATTTATTGTGTGGTTCATATATTTATTACTTAAAAGATTTATTCTACTATGTCAAAGAAAATATTCTAATTAATTTCTAATACTTTTCAATTACTTTAAATACTTACCGTGTGTGCAGATTACACACGGTAGAAGTGAAACCTTCAAAGAAAACCAAGCTTCGAAAGTAATTGAATTGTAATACAGCGCCAATTGAAAGAACCTTACAGAACCTAAATAACCTCTAAATTAAAATCTTTAAATTAGTAATAAAAAATAATAATAATAAAATGTGCTAAGTTGGAAAAAATCACGCTTGAAATAAAATTAATTTCATGAAAAGAAGTTGAGTAGTTATTGGAATTATTAGTGGATAAACATATTGTGACACTGAATTTTTATCTTATAGAATTGTATTAATAATTTAATTATTTTTGTTTCATCGGTAATAATAATAATAATAATTCGTTCGAGCCCTTTTTCATATCGAACTTGTGTTTATAGAAATTATCATCGTTGAACATAGGTAATAGTAATAAAGTTGGCAGTCGTTAAATGGTCAAATTTTATTATCGAAACGTTTCGGGAACGTTGACGTGGGAGCATCCGGCTTTTACCATTCTATTTGCGTCAGATAAATGTATTTTTAGGGAGACTAGGTGGTGCTGTGTCTGGACCAAAAGTTTATTAACGCCAAGAGCTATGGTTAATCTTGCTTATTTAAAGGGGGATTGCTGTTGTCGAAAAGTATTAGAAAATCAACGAGATCTTTCGCAGTAATTTTAAGTACTCAAAAATAATATAAGATAAAAAGGATAAACTTTGAACTTCTTTTGAGTCAATTATCGTGAGAAAATTTGTGTGTGTGTGTGTGTATTTTTTCTTTTGAATTTTGTATTTTGAAATAAACTTAATTAAGTAAACTTTTGCTTCTTAAAACTCAAGAATCCTTGACACTTTTTACTTACAAGTATGTTTATACCTTCTTTCGTGTGTTTATTTTTTGATCTGTTTACAGGACACGATACACAAAATTACTTTAGCTCTTTTTTCATTTTTCTTTTTATACTCGTATTCCAACGTCCCAGACAATACGTTCAAAAGAAAGAGGCGCCAACCTCCGAACGCATTAAGGCCAAAATAATTCATGCACTTCGTGGTTGACCCTGTCACATATTTTACGAAGGACGAGAAAAAAATGCCTATGAATCAGCCGCCACTTGATGAATTCACGTGTCTTCGTAATAATACATCGATTGCATTATTAATTATAAAATATTCATTATATTTATCTATGAGTCAGTTAAAAATATTCAAAGATAAAACACTAACATATTAATTATTTGTATTGAAATTAAATTATTAATGGACGTGGCTTCGTAATAATACATCAATTGCATTAATAATTATCTTATCTTAATATATATAAATAACGTGTCACGTTGTTTGTCCGCAATGAACTCCTAAACTACTGAACCACTTTTAATAAAATTTTACACACTGTGTGCAGTTTCATTCAACTTGAAAGATAGGATAGTTTATATCTCAATTTATAATTGCAATTGACTTAAAGACGTGTGTATCGGACTGATTGTGAGCCACAGCAACGCGTGGCGGGGCACCTCTAGTAAAATATAAATTATATTCATCTACGAGTTAGTTAAAAATATTCAAAGATCAAAAACTAATATAAAAATTATTTTAATCTATCATAAATATTTAAGAATATTGATAAGCCAATTGAAAAAGAAAATGTGTTAAACGATCAATATAAAAAAAAGAAACACATAAAACTATTATTTATATATTTTGTAAAATTGCAGTCATAGTTATAGTCAATTCAGTATACTTTCTATCGTATGAATATCTAAAGAGTGAGACCGAAAGTAAGGTAAAAGTGGGTACGGTAAGTGAACACGTACTCTCGGTTATGAAATAGGTATTTTAGTGTTATCTTGTTTGACGTAGTACCAACCAACCGGCAAAAGGTAAGAGGCCTCGGGGAGAAGTAGAAGTAGCTTACGATGATGCCTTTTTTTTTTTTTTCCTTTTCCTTTTCCTTCCTTCACGAAACCATCTAAGGGAGTAAAAGTTCGAATAGGAAAGTGGTTCTCTTCCGAAGAAGAAAAAGAAGAAGAAAAAGAAGAATCAACGAGTGTGAGCAACACATCCGCTCTACGGGATGTTCTTCATGAACAACGTTACCTTACTACATATATATATATATGTGTGTGTGTGTTGGTGCATATGTAAAGTACGCTTTAAGAACACCACTCCAGACCATGAAGTTGCTCGAGGCAGTAACTGTAATAGGGACAAATGTGTATTCTGCACTTGAGGATCCCACGCGAGTAGTACAACTCCTGGACCAATGGGAATTTCAGAAGTATGTATTTTTACCTAACTGATATGTACTTATACTAATCCAAACTTCTCACACCGAATCAGAATGATCTAAGATCGGAGGATTTACGTATTACCAAGGTATCTTCTTATGAACATGTGTGTTTACACAGATGAAGAAATAGAAACGTTTGTTAATCAATGAAGATACAAAAGTAACGAGCATTTAAAAAAAAAAAAATACTATGATGACAGGTAAATTTAGAAATTATTAATCTGTAATTATTTTATATACATAAAGACTTATATATATATATGTTTTGGAGGATTATTAAGTGCAAATTCTA
This sequence comes from Polistes dominula, assembly GCF_049000335.1. Classification (NCBI taxonomy): domain Eukaryota; kingdom Metazoa; phylum Arthropoda; class Insecta; order Hymenoptera; family Vespidae; genus Polistes; species Polistes dominula. The sequence continues at coordinate 286,106 of NW_028300953.1, forward strand.
AAAGAAAAAAATAAAAAGAAAAGGTCAGTCCTCCTTGTAAAGTACCGGAATCGGAATTTTAATTTTTGTGTTTTGTACTTTCTTCTTTCTCTTTACTTTCGAGGAAAGTGTTTCTTCTTCGTTTTTTTCTCTCTCTCTGTCCAGTTTTAAATTCACGGTAGATTCTTTTCACCGAGCTAGGTAGTAAAAAGTGAAAGGTAAAGGTAAAAAGGGTCGAATAAAAAAACCAACGAATGGAACAAGAATTGCTAAAGTTGAATAAATATTTAAAACCCTTTACCAATAAATAAGAAGGATGAATTCTCCTCGTATATATATATATATATATATATATATGTGTGGTATGTACGTGTATTTGTTTAAAAGTAAAACACACTCACGAGATACATTCGCGAAGGAAGAAGAAAATTCTAATCCCAATGCCAGACACACACACACACACACACACAGCTAAACAAAATAAAAACACAACAAGCACATTTGTAATCCCTCCATTAATCTTCATTCGTGCATGAGATGTGTACAGTTTTTTGTTTTTTTTTTTTGGTGTATTTCTTTGCCACCACCGTTGACAACAAATATTGAGAAAACGGACGCAACTCGTTTGCGGGTTGGTAATACGAGATCCTAGTTCTCATTGCAATTGAAGGGCGGTCAAAGCCACTGGCGTTGATCTGTTACACAGCGGAAATTCAATTCCAGATACTAGCAGTTCTCTCTTACGTAAACTTCACCACCAATAATAGATGAATGAACGAATGAACGAACTAACGAACGAACGAATGAACATACGAATCAACGTATGAGCATATTATATATGTACTTATTTTGTAGACGTAAAAATAATACAATATTAAATACAATTGTACATGCGTGATAGGATTAGACGAACAACTTCCTGGTGTAAAAAAGAAAAAAAAAAAGAATCGTACGTTTCCTTTTTAAAAATCATCAAATGCACTATGATCCGGTTAATTAAGCACCACGTTATAATCGTACGATCCATTCATTATCACCAATCAGATATCTAGCAACGAAGTAGCTTTTGCAAGGACTTGCTGCTAGTCCTCTTGTGTTCAGCCACGTTTTCGTATTTAAGTGTGCAAGAGGAGGAGCAGGAGGAGGAGGAGGAGGAGGAAGAGGTTGAAGAGGAAAGGACGATGGCATCTCGAGTGGTTCAAGGGATTATCTATCTCTCTCTTCGTATCTCTTTTTCTCTTATAGATCCTTGCAAACGACGAGAGACGTGCCACGACTATCTTCTACTTATTTTCTTGATCCTTGGCCGATTGTAAAGTTCCTGTGGAAATTAGTTGGATTGTTTTGAACGTTGGAACTCATCCTCCCCATTTAAATGCAACAACATCCCGGAATTCCGATTGTTTTTATAAATAATGTATGGTGGTTTATTACTGATGATATTACGGAATGATTTGATATGAAAAAAAAAGAAACATGTGTGCAGATCACACGTGTTAGAAGTGAAATCTTCGAAAAATGAAGTTTCGATAGAATGAGACGAATACAAAATATCTGCTGTAAGATAATTGTATTCTCTTCTTATTTAGTATCGCAGCCGTTTCATCGTCTGCCACCGTTCCGTTACATTTTTTCAAATCACACCCATTCTAAAGAAGTTTTCACTTGAAAAACTATGTTTCGAAAATGTAGAATCAAATTTAGAAAGAATTTAGTTTGATATTTTGAACTGGATGGATTGTTATTTGTTCACTGTCGAATATTTTAAATTAAGTTTTATATGTAGAATAATACCATCAGTTTGTAGCATCAGTTATGGAACAACTTGTATAAAAATATTGTTAAATGTTTTTTATAAATATTCAATTTCTTTGAGTTCATGTAAGTAATTGCATAAATGGTTTTACCATGTAAAACATTTTAATGTCAAAAAGTATTTTGAATTTCAGTATAAAAATAGTATGAACAAACATTGCAATTAGTTAATTTTTGTTTAATAGTTTAAGAATAGTCAATAAATGATTATTTCTTTCAAAATCTGCCAAACGGAAGAAGAAATCTAGTTTCGTCATATGTTGAATAAATATTTGAACTATCGTTCTATCGTTTAAGTCAATATTTCATTAGAATTTGAAGGATCGTTAGATCATCATAGTCTTGCATGCATAATTTTAGTAATAGCATTATTATTATTATTAATATTATTATTATTTAACATAGGTTCGTATATTTGTAACTATATAAAGGTATGAAGACGACACTTGAAGATATCAAGAAACGTGACGAAACGAAACGGAACAACGACGACGTTCAAATGGTGTTTCTGACTCATTTCAAGGACTACCATGAAAAGCCGAGATTGCCATAAAGTGGTAGACCGCCCTGCTTGCGGTCGTTGCTTCTCTCTCCTATCCTTTTCTTTACTCCACACACACACAGATACAAAAGACCAAGATACCTATGATTCTTTCTCTTTTTGTCTCGTAATTCTGTTCTTACAAAAGTCCAAGATAACTTATCAAATAAAAATTGTACTTTTATTAACAACCGTAAACAACAAAATTAAAATGTAGAAGAATAAAGATAACAAGTATTGGTGTGTAAAATTTAACAGGAAAAATAACAAATAATTATTTATGAAAAATTTCATTTTTATAATATTTCAAAGTTAGCTCAAAGGGTCAATTAAAAATGATATTTTTATGAAAAACCATAGACAAGGAATAAACACTAATAAGAATTATCATCTACCTTATGAAGAAAAGAATGAACAAAAAAAAATATTAATAATAATAATAATAATAAGAAGAAGAAGAAGAAGAAGAAGAAGAGAAAAGTATTGGTGGGAAGCTTAACAGGGTTTCCAACGGGTTGTAATTAATTGCATGCTTGGTATTGAGATAATGGTTACTAATTAGCTCGAGCTCAAGTATACTTTGGAACATCGTAAGATCCCCCCCGCCCCACCCCACACCCCCTCTCTCTCTTTCTTCCTTTATATATCAGAACTAAGGATAATAAAAATATATGTACAAGAAGGGAAGTAAAACTTGTAAAGACTTTACGACTTAAAGTAAAAAAGTGAGAGTGTGTGTAAAACGTGTACAGAGGTATCTGGCCATTTCACCGATGTTCCACGACGTTTTACGAAATATATCGACACTCGTTGAAATATAACTCGATGATATGTTGTGACAAAGATGACGTGTAATATGTCAATGTCTCATACTCCCCACTACTCACCCTCACCTTCTGTATATGATGATCACGTGTATATGTATGTGTATAAATATTATACGTGTTACCTGTGTTACTTTGTCTATGAATTTGTTATAAATAATATTTATTTATTTTTTTGTTTTGTTTATTAACAGGAATTTAATTACACGTATCCAATTTCCATTTTTTTGTTTGTTAAGGGGAAAAAAAAATATATATATATATAAACGAGAAGAAAATTGATAAGAAAGATAAAAAGATTTGTCTTTTATCGTTGGATAAAGGTAAAAAGGGGAGGGAGGGTGGGTGGTAGAGAAGAGAAAAAAAGAGAGAAATGTTTTTTTCGAACGCGAGAACCGGTCTTTAAAATGAACGTTAAATATCTCCGTGGAGGTGGGAAATTTGCGTTTGTCTTTCACGACTTTCTCCTCCTCCTCCTTTCCTTTTCTACCCTCAACCTTCCTCTTCCTTTTCCTCCTCGTTACTTTTCCCTCTTTTCGTTCGTTCCATTTTAAAGGGATAGAAGCACCCTGGCAGAGCTTGACGAACTTATCCGATGAGGATAAAAAGGTATACGTTAAAAAAAAAAAAAAAAAAATAGAAAAGAAAAAGAAAAATAAAAATAAAAAAGGAGAAGGAGGAGGAAGAAGAAGAAGAAGAAGAAGAAGGGCGGATTTTTTAATTGGGACGACGTCATTTATTGCGACGCCCATGGAGACGAGCAATTCCAGCAACCTTTTGTGAGACGAAATTCTCCTCCCTTTTATCTCTGTGTCCCCCGCCTAACCCCTAACCCCCCAATCCCCAACCCCCTGTTCTGTTTGAGATCCGGCCTAGTACCCGTCTCGAGAAAAAGGCTTTCACGATTAAATGCTACCTCGACTCGATCCTTTAAACAATATGAACCCCCTGCTATCACCCTCAAAGCTTCATATTCGATCATATGAACCTTTTATTTGATTCATTTGACTGAAACTTTGCTCATGATTTCGTTAGACAGAATTTATTCTAGGATTCTTGATAGATTAGTTTAGGATTTTTTACGTATTACAATAATTAAATGAAATATTTGGTATTGAAATTTTATTTTTTTTGTTTATAGAAAATCTCAAGAAAATTAGAATGGAAATTTTTAGTAATCGATACTCGATAGAATTTTGTGGAATGGGAGTATCTAAAATTGCTTTTGAAGACAAACGAGATGAAACTTTTTCTGATTTATTTATTTGAAAGTTGATGATTGTTCAATAAATTTTATTTAAAAAATCCAATTACCAAGGTTAGAATTTCTATTTTGTATAATATAATTTTTATATTATAATTTTTTTTTTCTTTTCATTATAAACCTTTAATTAAATGTCCATTGAATATATTTTTTTTGTACTAAATATTCTATCAAACAACAATTCCTAAAGAAATAATTTTTTTTTTGTCATTGCAATAAATGGTATTTTAATTAAAATTTTAAACACTTGGAATAGCTCAAATATTTTTTTTTGTTATTCAAATAAAATCGTCACTACACGTGACGATAGTGAGACGAATTACGATAAAGATGATTCTTACTTTATGTTTTTTTTTTTCTTTGACTTTAGATCAATCAGAAATGTTTTTTTGTTAATCTCTTTCATTCCTCAAAAATCAATAGTAAAAAGTAAAAATAAAAAAAACAAATTTAAAGTGAAATTGGTTTCTTGTCATCGACCTCTTCAATCCACACGTGCGTTTCTCTTCTCATGAAATGGCAATGGGGGTTTGATTAAAGCGTAACTTGGCGTTCGCCTTGGGCGATCTTTCGATTTATCGAATGGTACCTCGTAATCGATCGTTTCGCAATCGATAAGAAAAGGAAGGAAGGAAGGCAAAAAAAGAAAAGAAAAGAAAAGAAAAGAAAAGAAAAAGAAAAAAAAGCTTCTGCAGCAATCGTTCTCAAATATCACGAAACGTTGCTAGAAAAAAAAAAAAAAAGTATTCCGTTATTTATCGGTGCCTTGGGGGAAGACACTGAGAATGAAGACATAATTAAACAATAGGAAAAATATTTATTAATGTTAATTAACCCTTTGGCTACCCTTTGACGTCGTATGAAGTCACAAATGACGTGAGAGATACGTCAATGAAACTGAGACGAGATTTAAGTTCATTCATTCTGATTTTATTTTCAAATAATAAATAATTTTTATATTATTACAATGTTTAATATTAATTTGAATTATTTATAATTTAATTTAATAACAAAATAATTTTCAAATAAATGCGTACCCAAATTTAAAAAAAAAAAAATAAAGAATGCAATAATACAATAAACAAATGAAAAACATTTAATGTTGAGACATAGTTTGGAGGTGTAAGTGAAAAAAAAAGTTAGTGAAAAAAGTTTGAACACAGTGCAAATGTTAGTAGAATATGTGAATGGGTGAAAAGGAAATGAAGTAAATAGCTTTCGTAGTCAGTGCATAAGAGTGCATTGGCAGGAAACAGAAGTTGGAAAGCAAGGAGGAAGACGTTTGTACTAGCGCCGTACTGTCTGCAACGACGAGACTGCAAGGCGGCGGCATGAAACAACCTCGCGACGCACTTGTTGCAACGATGCACCCAAGCTGATCCGTGCCAACGTTTTAAGTGCGAGTGATTCATACTCATCTCTTAACTTGTATTTTCTCAATCTTAAGATTGTACACAGTTGTGCCCATAATTATCAAAGTACTTGGAGTCCAAATTTTTTCAAATCAAATAAATTTATCAGTTATTTCACATCACATTATTTTCAAATTAATTAATTCAATGTAATTGTCATAAATAAATCGTTTAGATAATGTTTGTTATTTTAATATTATATCAAATGCAATGAATGTTCAAACTTAGTGTTCTAATTATTAATATAATTAATATTATAATTTAATTTCGTAGTTTTAAGTTATTAATTGAATTACTTATATATAATTTAATAATTGAAAATGAAAAAAATATAATGAAAAGAGTATTCTATCATCTCGTTTTCTTTCCGATCGTCTTTCTATTTGGCAAAAACACCTGGCTACCATCTCGTTGGGAGGATCCCATCTGGTAGTAGCTGCGATAATGTTGCCGGTAGTTCTCCAGCTAGCAACTTTACCAGCAAACCCGAGTTAATTTATCGTTAAGTCGTGTTCGTAAGAGCGTGAACAGAGAAGGACGAGTAGGACGAGTAGGAGGAGTAGGAGGAGGTGGCTTTGGGATACATTAACGTTGAGAGGAAGAAAAGGGATGCTGGATTTTGTGTAAGACTTCATGGGAACATCGATGTAACGTGACGCGTAACTATGACCCACTTTTCTTAAACATTGTACCACACACAAACACACACACACACACACACAAGAAATTGGGACCGGGACGAGTTGAGTTGAGTTGAATTCGTGTCCCGTTGCTTCCAAACCTAAATTAATTCTCAACCTTCTATCTAACTCTCCAATGTAAGAATTTAACCAAAAAAGGAAAGGGAAGGATTAATTAATTGCTTGTGAAATGAATTAACTTGACGTTACTCCGAGATGGGTGAATGAAGAATTCGTTTTGGTAACACTCATGGAATTAGTTGAGTTTCAAGGAATTAAAGCTATTTCAAATATTCCTCAATTATTCTTCTACGATTATGTACTTAACGTTTATTATAATCTTATACCTCTTTTATAAATTAACTCTATTGTTTCTACCATTTTGCAATCTAATTTTCTAGGTAACTTCAATTAAATGACGTATACAATTATTCTATTTGTATACGATGCCAATAGTTTGTTCAAAAAATAATTGGATTTGTTTATTTTCAGTATATTGATTAAATCTTTGACAAAATTGTCCAAAGTATCATTTTAAAGATACGCAGATCGTAACTAAACATCGTTTACATCATTTAGTTTACGAGGTTTTTGTGAATTTAGCAATGTAACTCTGTTGGTTACGTTGAATGTAACTTTTAAAGAGATATTTTAGAAAAGTTGATCGTACTTTCGAATTATATCGAATAAATTTGTACCATTTTCCATGGATATTTCCGATATTACAATCGTATTCCACATTTAACGTATTAACTCGCGTATTTCGATATTCCGGTTAATTCCGGGATTTCATTACACGCCGTGACTACAACTACTCGTTGATCAAATTGGAATTTCGAGATAAGCTTGAATATATGCAAAACAGAGAGAGAGAGAGAAAGGATATTTCATGTATTATCCTATTACCTAATATTTTTTGTTTCAACTATTTTATTCTATTTTCAATTAATCTCCTATTTAAAGTGTAATTTATTTATAAAGGTTTGTATTGTTTTTTTTTGTATTATTGTTCTTTACAAAAGTACTTATCTAATCCTATGAATTACAAGATATTTGCTCGTTTAAGCGGACACCATTTCCCAATTACTTCATCCCATTGAATTCGATAAGGGTAGACTCTCCAGAATCTCCCCGGTGTGGCTACGTTTCCGGGGGAATCTATATCCGGAACAAGTTTAGAACAAGTGAAATCGAATTAGTTCAGCAATAAACCTCATTCTTCCAACCCCAATTCGCAAGTTTAATACGAGCTCAGTGAAGAATCGGAGTCGACCAAGAATTCTTACGAATTTTGACAAATTCCAAATATCCTTCAATGTTTCATCTCTAAACATGAAGTTGAGAAACTTCAATATTTTTGACAACTCCAAAAAAAAAAAAAAAAAGAATAAAAGATGATTAAAAGGAAGAAAGGTTTGGAAACTGAGGGAAGGTATGAAAAAGTAATTTTTGTTTAACAGATTATTCAAAAGATACGGTGGCATATTACAAGGTTATGATTTGTACTTTAATCAGGTGAAAACTTAAGTTACCGCCCACGAGAAATGATTAAATCCTAGCCAACGAGTTATGATCTCACATGCATTGTCGACACCTGGTGGTTCTGCTGTTACTGGTGCATGCTGTTAACGAGATACAGATGACGTACATTTTCATCTTTTATTCTCAAAAAACGTTTCTAGCATCGTAGGTTTCTTTGTGAGATCGATTAACTCGTGTGGTTTCCAAAATTTCACTTAAACGAAATCGAAATGGGTTTTGCTAGCTCATCATCATCATCATCATCATCATCATCATCATCAAACGTTCTTGGCTAGCAGTTTTGTCGATGTACATAGATAGAATAGTTGAACATTGGTAACGAGATGTGACATCCGTACTAGCAACGTGAGTTGCATTACCGCCATTATACATTTCCGATTAGAACATCTAACGTCCATCTATGTACATACGTATTTATAATAAGTATTTATATACAGTGAGTTGTAGAAGTATTAGTATTTAAAGTGTCTATTGAAAATATAATCATTTTTATTTTTATACTTTCCCTTTTACGGGTTTGAATTAAGTCACTTTCTTACGAACACTTTGTCATACAAATGCAAATACTTTTGACAGAACAATTTTTGGGTATATAATTCTAAAATAAATTTGTTGTCAAAAAAAAAAAAAAAAACAGATGTGTGCAAATCACACACGGTAGAAGTGAAACCTTCAAAGAAAACCAAGATTTGAAAGTAATTGAATTGTAATACAGCGCCAATTGAAAGAACCTTACAGAACCTAGATAAGCACTAAATTAAAATCTTTAAATTTGTAATAAAAAATAATAATAATAAAATGTGCTAAGTTGGAAAAAATCACGCTTGAAATAAAATTAATTTCATTACGATAAGTTGAGTAGTTGTTGGAATTATTAGTGGACAAACATATTGTTACACTGAATTTTTATCTTATAGAATTGTATTAATTAATTAATTATTTTTGTTTCATCGGTTTTACGTTCTTCCGTTTCACGATTTTCAAATCACCCTGCTGATTCTAAAGAAGTTTTCATCACTTCAAAAAAAAAAAGGAAAATTGGAAATTTTGCATTACAAACAAGTAAAAATGATTTGAAATTTATGGTAAAAGAAACATCTACTCATACGAGTTACTATACATTAATGTGTTATCTCAGTACCGTTGATTTTTGTTCATCAATCGTGACACCATAAATGCTCCGTAAAAGGACCAACGCTAACGTTTGAAAGGAACCGAGCACGTTAAAAAAAAAAAAAAAAAAAGAAAACTACCAAATTGATTTCGAAAGAGACATGAATTTTGAAATATGTCGCGTAACTGATTTGCGCAATATAATAAAGGTCTCCCATCATATTTCTTCTACAGTGTGTATGAAACGAAAAAAGAAGAAAGAAAGATAAAAACATAAAAAAGATAAAATAAAAAAAAGACTAGTAAAACCGTGGCATAAAATTCGTTTTCGTTTTCATTTTCGACAAAATTCGTTTTAGTTTGTATTCTCTCGTTTTGCAGGTTGAAAAAATTAATTTTGTTCGTTTTAAAACAAAGCACCACGGCTGTCAACATTTCGTTCCAAACACTTTGTTCTTTTTTTCTTCTTTTTCCTCGACCCCCATTTTATATAAAATTGTTAACTTTGATCATCGATAGTGAAAGAAATTTTCGATAAAAAAAAAAAAAAAAAAAGAAATAAATTATTATCGAGAAGTAATTAAGTTTGACGAATTAAAACATTTCTTGTTTTTGTCAAAATTATTCTGTTGGTGACCCAGTTGAAGGGCAAAGGGTTAGAGACACACGCACACACACACGATAGATAACGAGTTGCAACTATCAATCGTGGTACTCTTCTTTTTCTTATCTTATCTAAGAAAAAGAAGATGAAGTCAAAGAAAAGAAAAAGTAGAAAAAGAAGAAGAAGAAGAAGAAAACTAGGAGAAAATAATAAGAGAGGAAGTTTCGTAATAAATCGATCCCCTTCCCTCTAGCCGTGAACAGCAAAAGTTCCTTTATATCTACGGAACCTTCGAAGAAAAAGGGATATCGATGAAACGATGAAAGAAAAAAGAAAAAACGTCATACTTTTTGTGAAAATAAATTTGAGAGAGAGAGAGAGAGAGAGAAGAGAGTCGAAAGAAACGAACGGATTCACCGAATGGTTCTATGTACCATGAACGAACACGAATGAACGAACGATTAGACGTGCCAACTAAAGACAAACGTTTCGTGGAACGTCTAAGGAAAATAATCTTAGGATGGTTCTCCTTTGCAACCAAGCAACCCATCGTACGAGATGATATACCTCCGTACTTTAAAACACAAATCCGAGTTCCGGGGGATATTTTAAGCATTGACAAAATAAACTACTATCTCTATCTGGTCCAATGGTAACGTAGGTCGGTTGTTATAATTCGCAGATCATCTATCTAATTTTAGAAAATAATCAAACAGATAATCATCTGATAGAAATAACAGTGAAAACGTATCTATACAAAATTATCTTTTATAATTATGATAAACTATGCCTTTTCAATGCGTATTGTTTAAATACTATAATCCAATTTTCTAAAATTAGATTATAAACTACTTTGTGTGTTAGATTTAGTACAATATTTTTTAGAAAAAAAAAAAAAGATAAATATCTGATAGAAATAACAGTGAAACGTATCTATGGAAAATTATAATTATATTATAGTTTTTGATATAATTATATAATTATCTTTCTGTCCGTAATGGACTCCTAAACTACTGAACCGATTTTAATCAAATTTTGCACACTGTATGCAGTGTTTTATTCAACTTGAAAGATAAGATATATATTATATTATGCGTTTATTATTATTATTTGTAATATAAATAAATATATAATATTATAAAATAATTATATTATTATTAAGATAAACAATGCGTTTTCAATGCATATTGTTTAAATACTAAACGCTAATTTTCTAAAATCGGATTATACACTTCATACATTCGATTTATGTAACCTAATCACCTAATTCATAGAATATCAATACATCGTAACACATATTTCAATAAAATTTTCCTATAGAATAGAAATGTAACTTGGAACCACTCTCTTCTCATACATTTATACATTTATTTCTCTATATAAATGTGTGTATGTGGACCATAGGTAGAACGGCAATTGGTGGCTTTGTACTTCCGGGCGGTTCCTCCTGGCCTGGTCAGAGATAAATGGATCACGGGTACGTTGCCTCGTTCACACAGTTTGCCGAACAACGTGAGCGTCAAGAACAGAAACCTCCCCTCACCCCTCACCCCTCACCCCTGACCCCTCACCCTGTACGAATCGAGATATAAGAACCAAGTAGCTTGAATTTCGACTTATCCTTTTGGATTCTCTTACGTTTATATTCTTGAAAATAAATCGACCAAAGGTCCCTGACGAAAAATTACGATCCTTTCGTCTATGTCCTTCCTAGTTTCTTTTTTTTCTTTTTTTTTAAACAATTGATCTTAAAGAATTGTTTTCGTATACTGCAATGGAATGTAATCAAATAAAATTGGACCTAAAGTTAACCACCGATTTGTTCTTATTTTTTGTCACTAAGAAAGGTTCTTTATCTTATTTCTTTTTCGGGTGTTTTTTGTTTAAACAAAAAGATATCAATGAAATGTCACAGCTTTGTTATTTGGTTTGATCTTTGGTATTTCTTATTTGATTTTAAATGTAAAGTGTTGTCATATGTAACTCTGAAAAAAGCGTGAAATAATTGAATTGAAGTACAGCACCATCTATTGAAAAATTTACACAACTTAGAGATCTAAATTAACCTTTAAATAATTAAATTCTTAAATTAGTAATAAAATAATTCTACTATTATTAATTATTTATTATAATTAATTTAACTTTAACTAAAGCAAACTTTACTTAAACATTTTATGATAAATTTGTGTTCATTTGATTGGCAATTTTTCAATTTCCAATAAATTATTGTTTTGTTATTTTCATTCTAATAATTGAACATTGTATTAAAGAAAAATATTCAACGAGCCTAATGATGAAATATAATTGACAAATGAGAAATGTAAACGCGAGATTCGTAATAATATAATTTAGTGTAATTTTTCTATCAAATTTCTAAGAAGACTGAGTTTTCTTTGACGCGTTTCTTCCTTTGTTAAGTTCGCTCCTGCGAACAACATATGGACTTCACAAGGACTTCTTGGAAGATCAACGCAAAATACGTTGTTTTAGAACACGAAGGAGAAGACCTCGATTACGCTTCGAGCATCGTTAAAGAAGAGAAGGAGTCGGCACCTTCTCTTTGTAGGGAAGTATTTGTCGTTTCCATTAGTGCGAGTTCGTGTGCGTAAACCAATGGACTTTGACGTAACACACATACAACTCTACGTCATTCCGGTTATCTTCAAAACTTCCAATTTTCTGTTTCTTTTTTTTTTTTTTTAACAATTTTGTTCACTTCATAAATTTGTATGATTGACATGAAGGGGGTGGGGTGGGGGGTTGGGGGTAAGATTCATACGTGTTATGGGAGATTTTTCTTGAACAGTAGTAATCGTTAATATTACGTTAAACGTATAATTATTTTTCTATGATTACATTTCTACTTGAGTTGTTATTATTATAATTATAATTTCATATAATTTCTCAGACATTTCATTATAGTAATTACCGTGTCTACTTATCCAATTACTCGAGTATCATTAAGATCTTAAATACGATCACGAAAATCAAGTCTGGTTATGTTTTGCAATAGTTTACAATTTTTTAAATACATTTGTATTATGTAATAATAAAAGTAGATATTTATTCGGATAAATATTGGTGGAATTTGTTTGAACAAATGTTAAAAAAAAAAAAAAGAAAAAAAATGTCTAACTAAGAGAATAATTTACACAGTTCCGTCAACCATGTTGATTATTCAAAGGATAAACATTGTTCTTACAAGAGAGAGAGAGAGAGACAGAGAGACTGTAAATTTATTAACTATATAGTCATCAAGAAGAAAAATATAAAAATGGAATAGAAATAGAAAAAAAAACCTAGGCAGCAGTAGGCAGTTAGGATGGCAATTAGCGGTTCGAATGAACTCACGGACTTATTTAACGGAACGATTAGTTTGGTCCTGTGCCAAAACTAATCACTACATTCTCGTGTTTCGTTGACAAAAGTTTCTTGGACAGTAATCTTGGATGAAGTTTTTTTTTTTCTAGATCGAATCAATAACTTTTATTTCTAACTATGTCGATCAATTCTTTTATAAATATATACTACTACTAATTTGTTATAAAATGTTGATTTAATATAATTCTAAAGAATTTTTACTAAGTTATAATAACACACAAAATAATAAGCTTAAGTTATGTCATATGTAACTCTGAAAAAAAATGTGAAATAATTGAATTGTAATACAGCACAATCTATTGAAAAAGTCAGAGAACCTAAAGACTCAGATAATCTCTAAATAATGAACACTAGATTGTCCGAAACTTTGTATATACCTGTATTGCCCAAAAGCAGTCAAAATGACTGGCTTGTGTAAAGAAATTCATTAAAAATTAATTTTTAATATTTTTTTTGTATAATATTTAATTTCTGTTAATGTTAAAAACTTGTAACTTCAATCAAGAATAATTTACGAAAGAAATTGTATGCATTCGATTATCTTGTAAGGCGCCGGCGTCGTCGTCGTCGTCGTCATCGTTGTGTCGTCAAAGTTACAAGAACTTCGAACGAAATGAGATCTCATTCGCGAATGATTAATCGACGCGTCAAATGTGTATTTGTGCCCGTTGGCAAATTTTGAGCGAGGGTGGTCCGAATTTCGGACGCATACATTCCAAATGTTAGTGGCACACGTGATTAATCTAATTGATGGTGGCATCCCGCGTTGTCCCATGCGGCAAGAGCCGTGAAACACGCAAGCGCAGATGCACGAGACATTCGTGCATGAGTTGTGCTCTACGCCCAGCTACTGTCTTCATCAATTAACGTTTTGCCATAATCTCTGATGCTTCTCATGCTTGCTGATATCTCATATATGACACGTGCACCAAACCACAACAATATTTCTTAGCAACATTTTTACCAAGACAGATTTTCATTTCAATAACAAAAAACAACCTACAACTTTAAAATTTTGATACATAATTTTAATGATGTCATTTTAAAAATTATCGTTGACGTGTGGAATAAGTATTAATGTACAGATTATCTAGATAATTGGCATAGGACTGATCACCCTACCCTGAAGATCTTTCGATCGAAGAAACGTAACTTAGGCAATTATAGCGTAGCTGGTTGCGAGGTCTGGTCTTTCGAGATTGTAAGCCAAAGATTTATTTATTTATCTAGATAATTTGCAGATTACCTGAGTAATTGTAGAAATGAGACACAATTTTTGACAAAACTTTAAATTAATCTGCAGAATAATTGATTTCTACATTTTACCTGTAACATATATATGTATATTTGAAAAAAAAAAGTAGCAAAGTTTTCTTACACCATTAGAAAAAGATAAAAAGGAAATAAAAGCGACAATAACGTTGAAAAGCCACAAACTCATTCTCCTCGTAAACGTTTCATAAAGATTCACCCTTTTCTTCGTGTTACTTCTTTCATTGTAGATAAAACTTTGTGAATAACATTTTTGTCCTCTCAATGAATCGTTTCACGAGAACGCGTAACAACGAGTTATCTTTCTAGTTTTATCGTTAGAAAAAGAGAGACAGAGAGAGACAGACAGACAGAGAGAGAGAGAGAGAGAGAGAGATAGACAAAAGATAATAAGATTTAACAAGTTCCTGCCTACGACGAAATAATCTCTCGCATTTGAAACGACGATGCCTACACTCAAAATGAATGCTTTGAATATTTATTATGTTTAAAACCATGACTATATATATATATATATATATATATATGTGAACTTTGTAATATAATTCTTGATAATACAATACAATGTTTTATACTATATTCAATATTATCATTTATATGTTTATTTTTATTTTTTTTTATCACATTTCAAATTCATATTGTATTACGATTGAAAATAAACGTTGTTTGATTAGTAAAACTTTCTCGAGATGTTTAAACGTCAATCAAACGATTTACCAAGAAAAACGTTTTAGATGTGAAAATACTTTTACCAAGCTTTCCAAAGTCATTCTTCTTAATGAGGAAAATAAAGTGACACGAGTCGAACTTTCTGACATCGGTGAAGCGAGTCCGATCGGCAAACATGAAAGGTGTTACAAAGCATATTAGATATATATATATATATATGTTCAAACGTGTTTTATCGAAACTTTCCACTAAATAATTTATTTCATTTAATTATCACCGTTAACATACTAGTTTTTTTTTCCTTTAATTAATAATTTAAAATAAAAACAACGGTCCGGTTGCATGCGTGAACAACCGGCTGATTTTACTTAGTTAGGTTAGATGAAAAAAAAAAAAAAAGAAAACATAATAAAAAACAACAAAAAATCTACGAGGTATGTAAGATTGGAATTTACGTTGGAACGGTACGTGATATTTTCCAGATAGTTTGAAAACTATGCTTATAGTTCTCTCTCTCTCTCTCTCTCTCTCCTTCTCTCTCTCTTCCATCTTTGTCTCACTTACTCATTCTAATGGACTATAATTCGAGTTTAGATAAGCGCGTTCCAAGTATCTGTGAATTATTTTCTCTACGATATGATTCATTGGAGTGTCTAAAAATTGTCTACAAAAAGTAACTCGATATTTTTTGAACAATCATTTGTATTTTTAAAACGTATCTTTGTATAGAAAACTTTAGTGTCACATTTGTTGGTTTTAAATGAACTTGAAATCTTTCAATGAACAATGAAACAACTAAACTACTGAATGTAGTTTATTTAATGAAATTTTTGTAAATGAAAGTTTCTTTAGAATGGGAGTGATTTGAAATTTTGTGAACAAATGTACGAGTCCTTGTTTTCAACTTAGGATATACAGAATAGTTTTGAACCTTTTAAATAAAATATTACGTGGTTCGGAAAGTCTTTAACCTAAGCCTTTCAAATGGTCATAAATAGTTGAATTTGATAAATTTAATCTCTCATCGATCTCATGTGTTACTTTTTGTCAGTTTGCATCAACTAATGTCAAAATTGTATCAGAAAAAAAACGAAATTACTTTCCGAACTAACTAATATATTTTTGTAAGTACATTAAACAATTTCGGAAGTATATTAGAAATGATAATGATAACATCAAAGTAAAGATTGAATAAAAGTAATGTTTAAAGTAAGTAGAAAAGCAATAATATGTAAGTAGATATGTATACATGTAGCTATTTACGGTAATGCGTTTAGAAATGTAGCTATGGTGTTAGCGCGGAAACGTTATGCTTCTGGTTCTCGTGTCATCGTACTAATATAGTGAGTATACAAAAGCTCTTCTGCGTGGCACGGTAGTAACCCAAGTCAAAAATAAAGGCCTCTTTGCTTGTTCAAAACACGTTAGTTAACACGAGAACCGTACGTAACACGTTCTCTTAACGGATTTGTCGTAAAGAATTTTATGCGGATGCGGAACATTTCATTTTTAAAAAACAACAAAAATTCAAATCCCAACGATTCGTGATATCTTATTTTTTGTCGTCACTTTTTCAATGACAGTACTTAACGGTAAAAACACTAGGAAAATATTTTCTCAAAAACAAATATTATTATCAACGAAATATTCATATAATTAAAGAAATATTGGTACTTAAACGCCATTACCGCAGCAAAAATTCCGCTAATGCGGCAATAAAAAGCAACCTTGTTGTTTGCACACAGCAACCGTCAGGGTTGCGTCAAGGTTTCGTCAGGGTTTCTTACCTACATTTTTTCTAAACTACATTTGTAAGGTGTAGATTGGCGCATTAGCGGAATTTTGCTAAGCTGGCGTTAATACGTAAGTACCTAAATATATATCTGATAACTATTTTACAATAAATTGATTATAATTATTAAAATATTGCACGATAAATGTTTAAATACTTTCGTGAGTCACTGTACACCATATTTTTTGTTTATTATTTATTTATACGTCAATACGCGAATACTTATTGGCAGCACTTGCTGAATTAATCCGCGTTGGGTTATTCAACGTTAAGCCCTTTCATTTCTTTCCTTCTTTCTATTCTTTTCTTTTTTTTTTTTTTCCTTTATACCTTTCTTTATTTCTTCCTTTCGTCCTTCGATTCTCGATAGGTAAATTCGAAGGCATGATTAATGGACGTCTAATTGAGCGAGGAATGAGTCGTCACTTTAATCGCGAGACGATCTTGTCGCTTGTTCGAGAACAACTTGCCGCCACCTGCCTATCAATCCTCCTCCTCCTCCTCCTCCATCACCTCTTTCTTCTTCCTCTCATTAAACTTGTCGATCCTTTCGCGTTTTAAAACTTCCTATTCTATTTATTTCCGTTATCAAAGCAAAAGAAGGAAAAGTAAACAAAGAAAGAGAACAAATATTATCATAAGAAATCTGATTAAAAAAAAAAAAAAAACCAATGTGTTTTTAGAAAATAATTGACAATAAATTTTACCTGTGAAATCATTTGGGTGACTTTTAATTAGTGTAAAAAAAAAACAAAAAGTATATAAACGAAATAGAAAATATAAAAATGCATGATTTCGTTTTATATTTAAAATCATTTCAATGTAACCTGTGAAATTATTTAGAAGATGACTTTTTAATTGGAGTAAGAAAAAACAAAGTATATAAATGAAATAGAAAATATTAAACATGTATAATCTGGTTTTCTATTAAATAATCATTTTATCAGTCAGCAAACTGTGATAACAATGTGTTGGTGTATAACACGTTAACAACACGTTAGCGATAAGCATGTATGTACATGTCAATACTTGAATAAATAACAGTAGGTAGCGTTGACTGTTCCATAAATTTTCGTGAATCGGCATTACGTGGAAAATCGCGTGCTGTACGATCGATTCGTTGTTTGAGAATAATGAATGGTTACGAGATATCGCTAGTTGTTGTTGATATAGCTTGGTAGATAACGTGTGAACGAACCCAAACCGATTTCTATTACAGATTAGAGACACTATCGCAAGATGAATCTACGTTGCAATCAATGCAACATTTCGATTGACTATCATTATCTCTCTCTCTCTCTCTCTCTCTCTCTCTCTTACTCTCAAACATTACTTTTTATGAAAATTAATGAAAGATAAAACAATTTATATAATAATAAATTAATAATGTGTATTATTGTTTCACATTAATGAATCATTATTTAATGATTTTGATAAAATATGATAATTACCATTTATTTTAATATTTAATAATATATTTAATTATTACTAATTTATTAATAATGGTAAAACAATTTAGCCATGTTACTATTAATGCAATCTTCTTAAAATTATTCATCATTTTGATAAATAAATGAAATTAATGATTGTATGAGTTGTTGATAGAAATTTTCGATATACTTGTATTAGGATAACATCTTATTGTTTTAAAAGTATGACTCTCGAAATATGTCAAAGTTCAAAGCAAGGTAAAGCCAAGTTAAGTAGTAGTATGCGTAAGATGGTAAAATATGGTGGGGATGAAAGTATGCATCCTCGTTGCATACTTATACAACGCACCTTAAACCCGTAGTGTTCCTATTTTCCAACGAAGGCTAACATACTTCGCGATGCAAAACTTCGCGAGCGAGAAGCGGTGCACTCGCGCGAACTATGCGCGAACCTTTCAAACATTCACGTCCTTCGTGAATTTCCACTATTCAACCTACCGCTACTTGATTATATATATAGGATATATAATATACTTACACGTGTACATAAATATGGTTTCGTATGCTCTTATGCGGGTCGGCAATCGCACTAATTGTAAGTGGTGCCGCACGGAAAATCGCACAGACGGCGCGTGACGTCGTAATTACGAACCACTACAAGCATAAACCCTACCTCGTCATCTTTTTATTTGGGATCAAAGAGCAAGCACCGAAATACGTGACACGAGAGGGAAAAAAAGAGAGAGAAAACTTCGAGCAAATAATTCGGTCGGATGAGGTAAACGCAGATGATTTCGTTGAACAACAAGAAAACCTTGTTGACCGTAAAAAACTTCTACAATTTTGTAAATCAATCTACAAATAATAAATTCCCTAAATTTTATAAACGTGTAATGTGTTGAAAGTAGACGAAAAGAAAAGAAATTATTTAACTAGTTTACTATGATCGACCGATTACGAGTTTTGAGGTTAAAATTGCTCATTTAAACAAAACAAAAATAGTAATTAACAAATCTTGAACTAAACATATTCCCAAATTTAGAAATTTGTTTTTAACGAAAAATTACAATTTAAATAACAAATGGTCGGCACATTTTTCGGGTAGCAACCCGAATAGTTTCTTGGTAAATTTGTAGACGGTGTTCCCCCTGTTTCGATCCGGTCTAGACCTGTTTGATTTTCTGTTGAAAGGAATATTGAAAGTAGGACAGTAGGACCTGTTTCGCGAGAAAGGAAGGGTTCTAAAGATCTTATTACGGTATCCCTCGCGTGCCTTCGGGACATGGCCCTACGGAACCCTTGTTCGTTCCCTCTTTCAACTTTTACCTTACAGGTGTGTGAGTAAACTGGTAGTCTTCGCGACTGCTTCTTATACCGGGTGATCTCTTAAGAACAATTCCTTAAATCCTTTTTTCTATTTGATCCGTTGCACTCTGTTCTCCTATCACTTTAATAAACCTTTTTATTTCGTTCTCTTAATATTCAGTTGAGAATGCGTTTACAAACACACGTGCATATAGTACAAAACGTACTAATATTGCTCAAACACATATGCATATACATATATACACGTACACATATGCAGGTGCTCGAACAAAGCTTCAAGATCCCCGTCGACATTCTTTGAATATCTCGTCGTTACTGCAGCGGCAACGGACTGTCTCGTTTTATGGGGTTGCTACAGCTATGTAATATATATCATGCATATCTGTATGCTATCTATGTATATACAGATATATATATTTACCAGTTGTATATTACACATATACAACAAAATGATAGTCCCAAGTTATACGTTTATGTGTTATCGAGGGTGTCGAGTAGCTTGGCTAAAGTTGTTGTTACGTTTCTACATATAACTCTGTCGCTTATGCAAATCCTTCCTGATTCTTTGCGGTAGATAAAAAATATAAAAAAGAGCACCAACAAAAATTCCACGACTCTTTTGTAAGTAAAAAAAAGGAAAATAATAAACCAAGAATCCTGTTAAATGGAGTCGTGAACGATCATACGTTTTTGGATTACGAATCGTTGTACCAGTTAAAACCTCTAACATATGCTGTTTTTCTTCTTTTTTTTTGTCTGAAAAAAAAAGGTTTTCCTCTCTCTCTCTCTCTCTCTTAAAGGGAAAAGAATTTTGCCACCCCAGGACATTTATCAATCGTCAAAAATGAAAGTGTTCAATGAATTGTGAAGAAACAAAAGGAACCAAAAAATATATATATATATAGAAGTAAAAGGAAAAGGAAAAGGATTTTTATATGGGAGGAAGAGGGGGAGGGAGGAGGAGGAGGAGCTAATTTTCCGTGTCGACGTTTATCGATGATCCCTGAACGTGATATTTCTCTCACGGAACAATCACCTTTCGATTTCTCTCGGATGGATGGCACACGTTCGGGCTCGTTTGCGGTCAACGTTTTACCGTACGATGAGGGAGTAATCACAACTCAACCCGACAGGACAGGACAGGACAGGACAGGACAGGACAGGAAGAGGATCCCAGGACGATGAGTAGAAGAGGGGGTTGGGATAGTAGAAGAGAAAACGGAAATTTTGGTGATCGGTTTTCAAATCAAATTTCATTCTCACCCTATACGAATTTTTCTCTGTGGTTATATCTTTGAGACCGCAAACACCACGAATAAGATGATGGAAAGAATTGTGTGAGTATTGTTCAACCGCAAATCGTTTTGCACATCTCATCTCTCATCCTGTTTTTTCATTTCCTTATTTCGATAACCCCCAAAAAGTGGGCAGAGAGGGAGGGGACACACAGACTTTAATCAAGAAGTTTCTTTCAAGAAAGTGCTTTGTAATAACGAAAAAAAGGGATTTTCTTGGAAAGGGACAAATCAATGTATTTTTCATTCGGTTCACCTTTGTGGGTTTGCTTTCTCTTTAACTTTAAGAACAACCAACCAACCAACCAACCCATTCCATCCTTTCTACCTTAAATACCGATTTTCATTTGTACCCTTTGATCAAAAACTTCTTCCCTTGATTGAAGGAGGTAACCAACAAAAATTGTGCATTCGTTAGCGGTTGATTGATATCTTTGTCTTTCATTCTACTTATTTGTATACCTTCGTCAGGAAAAACATATAAATAAAAAAATATATAAATTATAAATTGATAATTTATCAAGAAAAACACGTTGTACTTGATTTGATTTGATTAGAAAATCACTTGGAAATGATACTACCCTTGTCTCTTACTTTCGTCTTTCTTACGAGTATTTTCAATGAATCTTCTTTGTCTCTTTCGCAACTACTATTCTATGTTTGTCTCGTTTCAACTATAGTCACGAACGAGAGCATACCTTGACCGCTCTCTTCTACAGTCAGAGAGTTGGGATCAAGGGATCAGTAAATGGTAGAGCAAACTCAACCCAGTGTACAACTTGTGTCCAAACGAATGAGAGAAAAACAGTTTGACTAAACTGAAAGAAGGAAACAAAGTATAATACGAATACGAGAGAAAGAGAAAGGGATAGGGATAGAGAGAGGGAGTAAGATGGAAAGGGTCTATCATCATCATCATCATCCTATGGTAGTGCGAGAAAACAACATCCGAGTTGGTTCAAGAACGATGAGGATGCCAGGTTAGAACGGAGCAACAGAGTGCGACGTTTCAGGCTTTCGTATTACCAAGAGAACATGCAGCAGAGAGTTGTTTGTTGGTAGACCTGAGCCAGACGAGAAGGGTGCCTTTATCGTGCAACCAAGAGAAACGGAGAAAGATAAAGAGAGAAAGGGGAATTAATTCAAAAGAAGAGGATAGAGAAAGAGAGAGAGAGGGGGGGGGGAATCAAACGATCGATCGTGTTCTCCGTACCTGTGTATGTATATGTGTACGTATGTATCTGTGAAAACTCTGAGAAAGAGAGAAATAGAAGGAGAAGCAACAGGTTGTAAGGTTCACCGTAGAGAATTATCAGTGGATGCGACCTCAAGAAAATTACCAGTGGTAGTGTGCTGACCTGTATATTTATGTGTATGTACTACATATATGTGTGCATACGTAGGTTTGTATTTGAACTTCCCCCAGTTTATATGAAAATCAAATATTGTGTTACGAACCTTCTACACCTTTTTAAATAATTATTTACAGTCATATTATACGTAACTATTTTCGTGCTATATATAATCCTACATATATGTTTCAATTGTATAGGTGTATAGAGGTAAATTGTTTGACGTTAATTTAATTGATTAATTTAATTTTAAATAAACTTGTATCACATCTTCTTTTCCATTGGATATTTTCGAATGAATTTGAATGATTCTTTTCGCCTACGAGTTGTTTTCTTTTGGGATTGGATAAATTGACATGGTGTACTAGAGAATCAAAGTTCAACGTCTTGAATAAGCCTAATCATCTCTTTCATAGTTGTCGTTGTCATTGTCGGCGTTAGCAAACAGATAAAATAAGAATACGGTGAGGTCAGCATCCCTCTTTTCATGGATGGATTATGTATAGTTCCTATCTTAGCTCTCTATCTATAGAAACTCCTTTTGCTCCCTTTGAGAAGTGTACTACTACTCTCTGAGAGTTCTCCAGGATACTCTCCTCTCTCTCTCTCTCTCTTGTAATTACCATGATCAAACAATGTTAAAGGGAAATTGTAACCACGTAATACCAGGAACCAGGGGGACTCACCGGTTGAGATCTTGGAGACATTCCGATCTCTCCGATTGATCTCTCTCGGTGAGATACATGGATCCTCTCTTTGAGTTTCTCTGATTATAATCCACAAACGTGAACTGCTGTAATCTATGTCCGAAAATATCTGTGTGTGTTTATGTGAGGTATAAACAGAGAGAGAATAAGAGAGAGAAGTAAGTCACAAACACACACACACACACACACACACACATATGTGCTTTTGATTCGCTTCAACGTTCATATTCTCTGTGTAGTGCAGCAAAATGAACGTCCAGAGACAAGGAGAACAGCAAGCAATCGTTGTTGTTTCTCTGATTCCTCCTGGAAGACGAATATCATGTTCTTTATTTTAATTGAAGTTAGTTTTAACTAATCACGTTAAAGATCAAACTAAATTATTGATAAAAAAGGAATTTGTACTTGTAAAAAGATAACTCTGATTTTTTTTAATAGTTGGATAAACGAATTTTGTAAAGAAATTTTGAAAGAAAGTCTTCGAATTTTCTTTTATTTTTATTTTTGTGATCTTAGAGGAGAAACGAAAAGGAAGTTTCTTTGTAATTTAATTTATTTCTAGCTAATTGCATTAAAGATAAAATTCAACCATTTATAAAAAAGTTATCCCTAATTATAAAAAAATAAATTTCACTTTTTATTTTTTATAGTCGGGTAGACGAATTTTGTAAGAAATTTTTAAAGACTTCTCTAAGATCTTCTACTTTTCTTTTTATTAATTGCATTAGAGATAAAACTTCAACCAGTGATAAAAAGGAATCCCTAATTATAAAAAGATAACACCAATTTTTTGTTATATCTGGGGTAGATAAATTTTGTAACAAATTTTTAAAGATAATCTTCTACTTTTCTTTTTCTTTTTCTTTTTCTTTTTTTTCTCTTCTGATCTTTTAACTCCTGTACTTTATCGGTTTTATGTCAGTCCAACACCGTTCTGCCATAATATTTAGGCGCGAAAAATCGTCCACTTTTTTCTCGTCCGATTTCTTACAGACGACTGACTATGAAAAACCTGACCATCACCCTTTTTCTTGAACACGACCCTACGTTTCCAACTTTTACGTAGTCCCACGCTTCCCTGACTTTCAATGGCGATTCAACAAAATCGATTGAATGAGAGAACAACCATATTTTAATCCTTTCAATGAGATATAAGATTCTTTATATTCTTCATTTATTATTCTTTCATATTAATTCTTTTTTCTTTCTTATTCATTTGTTCACTCGACATTCTTGCTTTATCATTCATGTCAATTTTTTAGTTGACTTATTATAATATTTAGGTTTGATTAAATTATTTTATTATACTTTTCTTGTATTCTCATAGAGACAAAAGAGAAAGAGAGTCATTTTTGATTCGCATCGTCTTCTCTCGTCTCGTTTTGACGAACCATCTACCAGGAGAACAGAGAATGCATCCGAGTTGCATTCTACACTAGGGTGCATGTGCTTGCATATATACAGCTATAGTGTAGAATATATACAGGGTGAAGTATTTCAAATAACTCGTGTCTTTTAAATAATTTCATTAGATCAAAATTTGATGAATTTGATGAATGAAATTTACTTGGTTTTATTATAAATATATTGTATTAACAATTGTTTTGTTTATAAATGAACACGTAGAAAATTTCATTTCATTTTCTTTTTAAATAGAATGATATATTTTTCTATTTAGCATCTTACAGGGTGATTTCACTGTGTTCAAAACGCCTACACGGTGAACTATTAGGTGGTTCGAGATAGATGAGAGGTTAAATTTATCAAATTCAACCTATTTATGACCACTTGAAAGGCTTAGGTTTAATCTCGAAGCAAAAATTGTCTTCATTTTTACAAAAGAAAAACGAAACTTTCGACTTTCCGAACCACCTAATATTTTTAACGAATTTTTATTATTATTCATACTTTTATTAATTTTATTTTTTATATATAGAAAAAAAAACCCAGTAAATTACATAAATAGGTTACACGTAGATAACATGAAATTTTGTCAGTTTCGAAAGAGAATAAATTTCGTTAGACACATTTTGTTCCATTACAAATAATAATCGAATTATTTCCAGTGGCCTGTTTTAAATGCCTCACTCGGTATGTTATTTATATAGAACTGTATAATACACGTTAGTTGTAGTTATGAACAATTTTACGAGTCCATTTCCAACGAGTTTATAAATAATGGAATAGCGAAATAAATTATTATTGATCTATTCGCGAATCGATTTAAAACGAATTGCTTTATCATCATCATCATCATCATAATCATAATCATCATAATCATCGAGTAGTTCTCGCACGAAGGAATGTATTTTTGATTGTTTTCTGCATGGTACACCCTTTCTTCTTTTACTTTTATTTCCCCCCCCCCCCATACTCTCCCCCATTCACATACACATAGCACGTTTATATCGTTTTTCCACTTACTCGTTAGAAACCGAAGAGACGTTAATGGTCGACATAAATTACTGCAGAAATGTAACGTGTTCGATTTCAACGTGTCCAAATTACGTTTCAACGTAACCCAAACGTATTTTTCACCTACTTCATAATATTTATAAATTTGTTTTTTATATTAAATTAAAGATTTGATTTTTATTTTATTTTTACGATTGGAAATTGTTCAATTTTTATGGATATATTCAAATATTTGTATGAATGTTTAATTCTTTAAGGTACGGTGGGATTAAAAGTGTCCCATCTTTTTGATACACCGTAATTTGGTCCACCGTAATACACGGTGGGACATTTTTAATCTCACCTTGAAATATTATTGCAAATAGCTACACATGCTCATAAAATTATATTTCGTCTTATTTACGCAAAACAATTGGTTATTAACTCTTTTTTTTTTAAATGTTTTTACATTGTGTTATATATTTATTAATAAAAAATATATAAATTTTGTTTCATTTAAAACGTAATCAAATTTCTCTATGCAACATAGGGCTATTTTATTATCTGAAATTCTGTGCCGCAAAGAGTTAAATGGTTGTATAATAATACAAATAAAATGAAATAATAAATATAAATCGAGCAATCCTAAAGTGTAACCTTTCCGATCGATGCATCGAAAAAAAAAACATCGATTTAAATTTTAAACGAACATCCCTAATTAAAACACGTGGAACAATCATAGGATTTTAATAAATATATTTCATTTTGAAATTGTATTTATTAAACAAAAAACAAATTTCAAAATGCGTCCCTAAATAAGAGACATTACCCACACTAATGTGGGTAATGGTTTAAGATATCAATAATTTATTTTGATTTATTATCAAGATAATGATCGAGTACACACCAAATCATAAATCATTGATCTGTTTTAATATTAAAAGAGATTAAGCAGATAATATTGATTTGATGTTTGCTTTGGGGGGTTTTAACATACATCACAATAGTCTAATCGAAGATTGCATAAAGAATGAGAACCACTGTCAAAGGGTTGACGATTAGCATGAGTTAGTAAGAGAGAGCTTGGAGATTATACTCGCCTTTGATGAAGCCGACTAAATGTTCTACGCTTTTATCAGCTGAAAATGTATATGTGTGTCTCTTATGTATGTGTTGCATTTAATATCCACCCGTAATTTCATACCACGTGTGTTGGCGGACTTTTAAAAAAAAAAAAAAAAAAAAAAGAAAAAAACGAACACTTTCAACCACCCACTTTTGAAACATCTTTTTTTTCTTTCATGTGAATCTTATCACATTTATCGTTTCGACGAAAAACTTGACAAACTTAACTTCTTTTTTCTTTTTTTTTTTTTTTTTGTTAATTAATGGCTATAGTCATTTCATCTCGTTAAAGATATTTTTCATTTAAACGTGTCAAAGTTTTGACCAAGGTTTAGAGATAAAACGGTTGCTCTTAGTATTCTTTTAAATATTTAGTTACAAGTTGAAAGATTTCATGTTTTTCCCTTAACATTTGAAAAGTTAAATGTGTGTTCTGTTAAGGGATTTGTTTTTTTTAGAAAGATCAACCAACATTTGAAATATCGTTTTGACAAACATTTCAATGTGTATATAAATTAAATTGTTTTTTTTGTTTGTGTGTGTGTAAATGTTTCATTAAACGTATCAAATTTCTGACCACGTAAGATAAGAAAGGTTCTCTTCAAATATTTAGTTACAGGAACAACATCAATCCACTTTAATTCAATTATTTTCCAATAATTTCGAAACACTCAACTTGTATTAAAAAATCTACCAACATATGCACAAACCATTTGAAACATTTATTTAACACAGATAATATGACTTTTAGAGATGTTCCTTTATAAAAACGCATTTCAACTCGTTGCATAAATAAAATTCTGTACAGAATTCTGTTCAATATATTTCATAGATGTCAAATTTGTGGGTCCATTGTAAAATAAAAAAAAGAAAGGGTCATTTGAAATATTTACTTTTTAGCAGTGGTAGAAGAGAGAACATCAATTCGTTACATTCGATTCTTTCCCTATAGTTTCGAAACACCCGAGACATGCCAGCAAAAGATACTCGTGAATTATTCCGCTGGTTCAGGTCAATGGTCCGTACTAAAACTTTCTAGCAACCCATCTCCTTCTCTCTCTCTTTCTATCTTTCTTGCGACCACACATGTGCTTGGTATCGTGGCTTTTCGCGGAAGAAAGGTCAAACGAAAAAAAGGGGTCTGGTCTTTCCGGAAGGGCATCGAAAAGGCCGTGTCTATCTGTCTGTCTGTCTGTCTGTTCCTTAATTTGAACCTTCTAATATATTTTGTTTAAATCAACTTAATTTTTATTCTACATTTTCGTATTGTGTTGGTGGTTAATGGGTTAAAAAAAAAAAGAAAACTATAGAGAAACATTTGATTCAATTTCAAATGAACATTTTTAGCAATTCGTGGATTATTCAGTAAGATACTTGGATCTACTCTAAAGTAATTGCACCGAGTGTAGAATAAAAAAGAAGAAGAAGAAGAAGAAGAAGAAGAAGAAGTCAAGGTACAAGGTAAAGGGGATCCAGGGGGATACCGCGAGAAAAACAATTTTCCATTTCTCCATCTACTACTTCTTTCCCCCTCTCTCTAAAGTTGCTTCCTTTTTTCATGCACGTGACGCACGTGTCCGGAGTAGTCGTGGCGATAAATAAACCACGAGATGTACCTGAGTGTGTGTGTGTGTGTGTGTGTGTCTTACGAGTCAAGACGAAAACTCTGTAGAAAAGATGTTGAAGGTGTTGGTGGTGGTGTTGGTTGTGGTATAGAGGAAGAAGATGAAAGTGGAGATGGTAGAACGCGTGTAACGAAGAAAAGGGTGTGCCCTGGAGTATTAACTTATGGAACAGAAATAACAGTCCTCCTTTTCCCCCGTTCAAGGGAGCCAAAATAACTCACGAAATACTGGATTGTCCACGGCACGGACTACTACGTGCTTTTCATCTGTACCTGAGATAAAGATAAAGAGATATAGAAATAGATACAACATTCAAAAGAAAAAAAAAAAAAAGAAAAAAAGAAAAACAAAGTACGTATGTGCGTGTGTGTGTGTGTTTATACTTGTGTATGTGTGTGTGGTTACTTCCCACGTTTGGAATTTCGTCTGCTCAATATTTCTAACTACCTAAGTTGTTCTATTTCTTACTCGTTCCTATACAATTGTTTATTTATCTAAGCTCTAACATCAACTCATAGAATAAAAAATTGTTCATCGTTTTAAACGAGTGGTTAAGAAAAAAATGTAACAACAATGTTCATGGAATATTTTCTTTCAAGATTCTTTTGTTAAATTTTTTTTTTGCTTTTCTACTTTTACAAGTAAAAAAGTGTCTACTCGTTATTTTGAATATATTCTACGACGAGGAAATATTAGGTCTTTTGTACTTTGATAACAGGACAAAATGTTAACGTGAGATAGAAGAAGATGAAGATAACGAACCTTTGTTAATTATAAACGAGTATGTTAGAAAAGTTGATCTTTTGTGTTGGTACCAGAACGAAATAATACACCTATCAACTATTTTTTAAATGATTCAAGTCAACATCATCAAAAATAAAAGTTTAGAATATGAAAAATTAATGTAAACAAATAAAAATAATGTTGTATGATATACTTAAAAAACATTTTGTAGGAATATTTAAATGGAATGGTAAGCCTATAAAAAAAAGGGTTGACATATTCCTATCATATTTACTTAAGGAAGTACTCGATATTGACAGTAAGTATCAAAACGATAAAAAAAAAATGTCAGGAAAGGTAGAATATTTGAACAAATTTTATTAGATGCGTCAACTTTGGTGAAAATTCACAACTACTGTATACATACGTGCATATGTGATACATTTAATACGTGTATGTATATCTTTGAATGAAATTTGAAAAGGTTATCGTATTAGACGCGTAACATAGTCAGTCAGGTGTATGTAATAGTTATGTATTAAACGTAAAATGCATAGACAGAAAGTCGGAAGGTGGTGAATTTTCTGCATAGAAAATAGAAGGAAGAAATTAGCATAAGCCATTGTCCTGCCAGTTTGCTAGCCAGTAGGAAGTATCTAAAAGCTCCTTTTGCAATAAGCCTGTTCACAGTGCAGGTGTAGTACTGTTATAACCGTAAATTCAAAACTAAGGATGTCTCGTGTCTGATTTTTCACTAAATTTTCAACCAACTGATTACAAATTTCAAACTTGATTTTTCAATTACATACTTTACTTAAAACACATTTTGTTCAAAGTTCTAAAACTGAAGTTTTAATAATTCCTACTATTAGTCAAATTCTCTATTTATTATTAATAGATCAAACGTGGAAAAAGGCACGGAAAGGGAAACACGTGTTAACCATGCCGTGTTACTTTCTTGGCATGTGCGAATCGTATGTCTGCAGAAAGCTTTACCATAACTTAACCAACCTTCTGGGATCGTATTTTTAAATTCTAAACGAATGTAAGTATAATTGTTATTTAAAAACAAAAAAAACACTAATTCTAAGTTTAACATTAAATGTACAAACAAAAGTATTTAAACATTGATACAAATATCAAATCAAATTTTACATTTAACACTCTAACTATTAAAACAATTATTCAAACATTCTAATAAATACACTTAATTCCTACAAAAAGAAAAACAATTTAAATTATTAGATCTTAAAAAAAAAAAAAAATGACAAATAGAAGTAGCGAATAAAAATAAAATAAAATTGTACAAATGAAGATGAATAAAATAAATGAGAAAAAAAAAAATGTAAAAATGTGCAATTTAGGAATAGTAAGAAAGAAAGAAGGAAAGAAAAAAAACAATAACTGACCACGTAATCCTGGTGACGGTCATCCCGATGTGGATGTTCCCCGTGATAGGAGAAGTTAACAAACAACACCGGTAAGACCTTTTTTTTCTTCTTAGAAAAGATGAAAATTAACAACACGACGCGAATAAGAAGAGGAAGGAAGAGGAACACGAAGCACCTCTTCTACGGACGGGAGTCGGGCGCTGACTGAACGTTGACTGCGATTCTCTGGAACCGGGAGGAGGCTGCGTCGACCAGCCAGGGACCACGAGCCTGTGGCCTCCTCCTGACACTCGAGTCGTAACTAAATTCTTTTCCCTTTTTTTTTTTCTCTCTTTTATTTTTTTTTTTTTACATTCTCTCTCTCTCTCTCTCTCTCTGTCTCTGTCTCTGTCTCTGTCTCTCTTTCTTGTTCACTCGTTCACTCCCACTTTTTCTTTTCAACCTCCTCCCTCACCGCCACTCACTCTCGCTCAAAATTCCTTCCCGAACTTGATTGAAGTTTCGCCGTCACGTTACACATATCCCGATGATATTTCCTTTTTCAAACATTTTTGTTTTCTTTTACTTTTTTTTTTTTTTTTTTTAGAAAAACCGTCCTCTCATCTTTTATTTTTTTTTTTTTTTACTCAAATTTCTATCACACTTTATGTTTATTTTATTTTATTTTTTTTTTTTATCAATTATAAATTATTCAAAATTGTACGGGATTTTGTTGCAAATTTATTTAGAAATTTTTGAGAATAATAAAACAACCATACTATGTAAATTATTTTTTTTTTATGCGGTATATTTTTATTCAAAGATTTTAATATATTATTTTTTTTTTTTCGAAAAACCGACCTTTACTCTTTTTATTTTCTACCCAAATTTTTACTACACTTTATTTTATTTTATTGCAAATTTAATTAGAAATCTTGAAGAATAATAAAACAATCATATTATTCAAAATTCATGATATAATATATGTCCTTTTAATTATTATTGGAATTAATATCGTATATTTTTATTGGACGATTTTAATATTAATTACAACGACTAGATGATTAGCTTACAACACAAAAATATATATATTAATTTAATGTTAAAATATTCATGAAATTCTTCTTTCTTTCCCCTCCCCCCCCCCACCGTTTACCGTTATCGTTAAACGTGTGTCCAAACACACGTTGAAAAGTAGCTCGTTCCGGAACGATGTTAAGAAACAAAACAGATAACTCATAACACACAATGACGTTTTTCTTTTCTATACAAAGTAGAAGTTAGAAACAATTAAATAGACACGCGAATAAACAATGAAGAAAAATAATTACCAATTTGTCAAATAATTCTTCCTATTTTTTTTTCTTTCTTCTTTTTTTTCAATACTTTTACGTGTTCGTGAAGAGTGTCAAAGACAAATTAAATTAAAAAAAAACTCTTCGCAAGTCGAAGAAAAATATGATTCTCAGTTTTAAAAAGTAAAAACTTCGTTCAATTTTAAGGGACAAAAAAGGCGGGAACGTCTTAATGGGAATTGAACACCGATGGTTGGCAAGCAAACGAATGGATGGAAGAACGATCATCATGGATGAGTAAAGAAACGTACGATTTACGACTAATCTCATCTCACTCTCTCTTTCCCTTTCTTTTTACTTTGTTTATCTCTTTCTAACACGTGAATACGTTTGATGAATAATGTAAGGCATGCTTCGCGATCGGCCCGTTAATAGTAACGAGCTTACATTATTCTACAGTGAGTAGAGTATATACTTCGAATGGCACCTTCGAAGAACGAACCCTTCAAAACGAACTACCGCACTTTCGTGTAATTAAACTTTCAAACCAATTACCGAATAATCTCTTCCCCATCATCCATGGTCTACCACTTACAGTGCATTTCGATTTTGCATTCACGAAATAATACTTTCTTATTTATCCTTCAAATACGTCATAACGAAATGGAAACCAATCATAATGACCGATTTAAATAAGAAATCAACAAATTATTTTATTGTTTCACAAATTTATTCTTGGCATTGACCATTTTTATTTCTTCTTCTTTGTTGTCAAACGAGAAATGCATATTGTATATTATTTCATTTTTTTGTGTTATGTATAAATAAATTATTTTGCATTTTTTATATAGGATTTAAGAATGTAATAATATTAGGGGTGCCCCGCCACGCGTTGTTGTGGCTCACAATCAGTTCGATACACTTGTCTTTAAGTTAATTGCGATTATAAATTAAGATATAAACTATCCTATCTTTCAAATTGGATAAAATTGCACACATTGCGCAAAATTTGATTAAAATCGGTTCAGTAGTTTACGAGTTCATTGCGGACAAACATCGTGACACGTAATTTATATATATTAAGATATAATATAATACTTATAATTACTATAATTATTAATAATTTATTGTAAATTAATATTAGATCAATGATGGTTTGATGATTGTATTAGAAGCTTGGAAAAAAAATCTAACAGTTAGCAAGAAAATAATACATCGATAAATTTGTGTATTTCGGTCAAAAAAAGGTTTCGACATATGACATTTTGCATAAAAAATTGTATTTATTTATATTATATTTATCTAAACTGAACGGGTGACATAAACGACAAGCGTAATCGTATATTCAACGCGTGGGTTATGAAAGCTTACTTACTTACTTACTTATTCTCCAAAGTAAACGTCAAAACGATCGTAATATCGTAGACAATTTTCGAAAATCGAAAAGAAAATGTAGGCGTGAGAGAAAGATCGTTTCATACACGGAAGTATTTCATACACCTTAGTTGGATACAATTCTATATTTAAATATAACCCAAACATTTCAAATGTAATTTATTATCTTTCATATATAAACAATAAAAACAACAACGATTCAGATTATTACGAAACTAGTTCAACGATCTTTTGTATTCGATCAGTGTTCTACAAAGATTGAAAAAAAAAAAAGAAGAAATAGAAGAGAAATAGAAAAAACATAGACGCAAAATTACAGAAAACAAAAATAAAATAATTAATATTATTATTAAAAAAAAATAAAATTAATTGACTTTAGGAATTCAAAAGTTCATTGATCACAAATATTAAATCACAAAGTTTTAGAAAACAAACAAAAAAATAAAATTAATTGACTTTAGGAATTCAAAAGTTCATTGACCTTAAATATTAAATCCCGCCAGTGTGTTGCCATCCATGAAAAAAATAATTAAATAAAAAAATGAAGTTGAAACTAACCGAATAAATCGATGGTGCATGATTAACGGCGTTGCAAGGGCGGCGTTTGCAAGGGCGCCGATATAAGGGACGTTGTCCAATCCAACAACAGGCTGATACCCTCTTGGAAACTTCAACTTCAAAAATATTAAATCTAATCTTCTTCTTCTTCTTCTTCTTCTTCTTCTTCTTCACGTAGAATAGAAGAAGATAATAAGATAATACGAAGATAAAACAAACAAACAAAATGAAAGAAAATAAAAAGATGAATCAACCGAAATTACGTTCGGTTTGCTCGCTCGCGCGCCTGCGACTCGCGAGAGAAAACTAAACCGAAAGAGGTTTAACGAGAGAGAGAGGACCGTGTTCCGTTCTGTTGGAACCCCCGATGTGAAGGAGGAGAAGATAGAAACAGAAAAGAGAGAGAGAGAGAGAGAGAGAGGAGAGAATGAGGAATGAAGAGAGTAAGTGTGCAGGCGCAGCAAACCAAAGAGGAGAAGAAGAGGAAGAAGAAGAAGAAGAAGAGGAGAAGGAAGAAGAAGAAGAAGAGGAGGAGGAGGAGGTGGTGGAGAAGGAGGGAAAGGAGGTGATGGTAGAACCCAAGAGGGATTCGGATAGGAACCGGTGGGGACTTCTTGCTCATTCATACTTGAACGCCTCCGCACAGTTAGAATCAGAGTGAGTGAGAGAATGAGAGAGAGTGAGAGAGAGAGAGAGAGAGAGAGGGAAAAACTCTCTTCACAAATGTCTCCCATGCAACTTCTTGTGAGGCACTTCGAGATGCGTTTAATGCCACTTAATCAACGTATTTCTAGAGATTAGAGTAGAAATGATTCGTTAATGATCATCATTTCATATCACCTAATCTTCTCATTGAATTAACGGCTACTATTCTGTATTTCTTTGTTATCACAAATAGGATTTTTTTTATTAAATCATTTCATATTAAATCCTATTGATATTGTTTATCTTGTTAAGATATGATAATTGTTTAATAAATAATTAATAATCGTCTGTGAAATATTCTGCATTGAGATAATCCAAGATTTTATTTTGATTTTTATTTGTATTTTTATGTGCATTTGATAGTATCGTTAATCGATGATTAGAAATGTTAATTGTGGGATAAATATTTGAAAAATTGTATACTTTAATTCTAAATATCATCTATGATTATGCAAAAATTCTGCATTGCAATATTCCAAGATTTGATTTTAATTTTTATGTGCATTTGATGATATCGTTAATCGATGATTAGAAATGTTAATCGTTTAATAAATATTTAAAATATTGTGTATTTTAAATCTACCAAGAATTATTGAAAATAGTTTTTCTTCTATTAACTAACATTCGTTGACATAGTTAATATTATTAATAGATAATTAGAAAAGGTTTTGTTGAGTAATTAAATATTGAAGAACAAAAATCGTATGACGATCAAATAAAAGCATAGATTTGAAATATTGAAAAAAAAAAAAAAACTAGGAAAAAGAGGAGGTGGTGATTTTTTTTTGAAAGGCTTTGAAAATCCCTAACGATGATCAACGTTCAAATATTGTTAATTCGACGATTAATGAATGCGGAGGAGATGTCACGATGCGTATAATAGGTATTGGCATATACGCCTGATCAATTTCGATCAATCGTTTGATAATTCCGTTTAAAATGAAACTGCATTTCGAAATAGCATCCCGATTCATAACCAACGTACGAATCCAACAACGTACGAATTCAACGTACCGGTTATGAATGTATGTGTAAGAGTATGGTGTATACGTGTGCCTTTTATTAATTACCATACGATTTCGTTAATTATGAAGCATTATGCCATACACGTGCATATGAGGAGAACCAATCGAAATATTGGCGACGTGTAAAGTAACCTTCCACCTATTTCATACTTGCATTTCTAATGCTAATACAAATTACTAACAGACTTTAAGTTATCCTAAGTTGTTGTTTTTTTCTTCTTTTTTTTTTCTTATTCTTCACTATGTACATATTATCTTTTAACCTTGTATTAAAATAAACTACTTTGCTTTGAAATTACCGCCAGATAAAAAAAATGTCATTAGTTATGTGGGTATATGTTTTAAAAAAAAAAAGCTATTATAGATACATTTCTATATAAAGTAGAATGCATTTACATTAATTATACTTATTTTTCATACATTATTATGCATTGTATATTTTACTAGAGATGCCCCGTCACGCGTTGCTGTGGCTCACAATCAGTTCGATACACTTGTTTTTAAGTCAATTGCGATTATAAATTAAGATATAAACTATCCTATCTTTCAAGTTGGATGAAACTGCATACAGTGTGCAAAATTTGATTAAAATCGGTTCAGTAGTTTACAAATCCATTGCGGACAAACAACGTGATAGGTAATTCATATTTATTAAGATTGGAATTTTCATGGTTAATATTGTATGGGTCTGTTAATACTTGCATGTATTTTAAAATTGACTATCATAAAGTAATTATAAAATACAAATGATAATATTGAGTCGTTCGATGAAATATTATCGTGTTTTGAAAATGAATGAAAATTTGATACGCGTTGAAATTTAATTACAAAAAAGAAATTACACGTTTTAGGTTGATAAAATAATTGGTAAAGTTTATTGACACCATGCAATATCGATACGCATGACACAAAGCTGGTTCAAGGGTTTTCAATCTGAAAATTTGAATGTCAAAGATGCGCCTTGCATTAGTCAAACAATCATCGAAATAATCAATGAAATCATAGATTAAAATTGAACAATATTTTATACATTAATAATCATGACATTTGTAATAAACAAAAAATCATTTCATAAAAGAATTTAAAAAACTATTGGAAAAAAAAACTGAATAGAATATATTGAATAGAATAATAGAAAATAGTAAAAAAACTTATTTAAATTTATCATTGAAATACAAACGAAACGAAACGAAACGAAACGAAATGAAACGAAACTTTTGACTCGACCTGAGTTAAACAAATGTAGATTTTTTATTATATTAAATTTAATTATTTAATATAAATCACAATTTTATTCTAAATATTTTCTCTATTTTATTAATAAATGCATTGAAATTGATTGTACATATTACATCCTATTGTACAGATACATTTTACGAATAAATATTTATATGTATAATGATTAATGATATAATATAATAAGACCATAAACGCATGGTGACCTCTCAGACACCGATCTCCATTTTAATGTACGCTCATAGAAATCTCCATTAACCGTAATAGTCAATCATTTTCCGAACCGATGTTCCGTACGAACGAATCTCATACGTATCCTATACCCGACGATACAATTTTACAGATAAAAAAACATTCAAAAAATATGTTCGTTTCTTTTGAAGGATCGTTCGACGTTTGAGAAATAAAAATCAAAAAAAAAAAAAAAAAAAAAAGAAGAAAAAAAAAGAAATTGATTAGAAAAAATTTTGTTTTAATTGGTAACGCAAGCGATATTTTGTTATACATGTAAATATGTGTATGCTTGTTCAATATGCATGCATGCATACATGTATATGTGTATTATACGTGTATGCTATTCGGTGGGCGTCAAAGGAAATATGCCGGATGACCTCGGGTAGCTTTGCTTGTATTTAGGACACCCGATAGATGATAGCTACGAGCTTCAGGATGCAAACTGATAGAAACTGGCGCGTGTGATTCAACTTCATTAAAAGATATACACACACAATATATATATATATATATATATATATATATTCTATATACATTGTGCATATGTTCATTCAGATTCAGATTCACCTCTGATAGGAAAATTTCTAATTTACGTTTCACTTATCTTTTATGAAATAATTATCGATATAAGGTTTTTTTTTTTTTTCAATAGCTAGTATTTTTCAATAGGAGTGTACAAATTTGTTTGATTTAATTCTGTACACAATTTTTCTTTTTATTATTTTTATTTAATAATAATATTAATAAAGATTTATTTAGTTTATTAATACACAAAATATATTAAATGATACGAAGATCGCGAATGGAAAGGACAGGAACAATGGCGGGATTTGGTATTTGCGGCAATAAAATTTCGAGTTCCTAGTGCCAATTAATTAATAATAACAATATATTAAATATTATAATATTAATAATAAAATAAATAATATTATAATCAGTATATATTTAATATAAAAATTAACAATTAAATTTATCAAAAATGTAGAAGAAAGTATTACAAAATAAAAGTATACTTTCATTAGAAGTATAAATAATTATCATTAAGTAACCCGTTGATATGAAAAATAGCGCAAATGGTATGACATTTATCATTGGTCCAGTTTTATCTGCTTTTACTTAGTCTTCTTATGTTAGTTAGATAAAACGAATTTGGCAGGAGACTCATTAAAATAATTAGGTCGTACAGATATATAAGTTATTTTTATACTTTGTATTTTTGTCTCTTCCGAGTTACGAACAAAACGATTAAGAATGAAGTCTTTTTTAATAAAAAAAAAAAAAAAAAAAAAAAAAAATGAGAGGCGGAGTCTCATGTTTTTTTCTAATCACTACAAACAAGTAAGTCTATGATACATACATACATACATAGACATGAGACATATGTGTTAATATGTGTGAGATGAATTCCGTTGAAAATAATAAAACAGACGAGAACTATGATTATATGGTTATGTTTCATTAACGATAACGATTTAATAAATAATTCATTTTCTAACTAAAATCATACAACAAATGGATTATTCATACAACATTGAAGAAATTCCAACGAATGATAAACCATGCATCGAACACGACATTCGTCGTGCCAAACAATTTTTACTCAAACACAGTCCTGAATCTGGTGATAATTTGTACGTAATTATTATTATTATTAGTATTATTATTATTTTTAAATAAATAATTAACATTGAAACAAACCATGAGATTTTAGATATGATCATTTATCGGAACTTCTTGCTAAGATATTATCGGAAAAACCAAAAAATGCTGTTGATTTGTTTGAAGTCTACAGCAGAAGATTAAAAGAAGAAAGATACAAAACTCAAACTGATCATTTGCGTGATGTTTACGTACCACCTGTACAATACGAAAATGCTAAAAAACTTATCGAATTGTTTCAAGTACTAAATATAATTTGTTATTCAAATATATTTCTCAAATCGTTTGATTTCATTCATCTTTTGAAGAAGGCGGAAGCAGAAACAAGAAACGAGGAAGATCAAATGGAAGAAGATGAAGAGATTGAAAAA
Organism: Polistes dominula; assembly: GCF_049000335.1. Lineage (NCBI taxonomy): Eukaryota > Metazoa > Arthropoda > Insecta > Hymenoptera > Vespidae > Polistes > Polistes dominula. The sequence goes on from NW_028300953.1 coordinate 324,819, forward strand.
AAGAATGGAATACCAAACACCATGGATTTATTATTTTATTTCGAACAAACCGGTGTTGGTTTGCCACGAGGCGAGATGATTTTATTAAATTTAGCGATAAGAAAACTCGCTAGTAAAGTTCCCATCAAAAATCTTAGGTAACAAATAGAAAATATTTTTTATTTTTTTTTTTTTTTTTTTTTAACAATCAACTGTAGAAACTTTCTTTTTTTTTTTATTTTATTATAAAAAATAAGCTAGTAGAAAATCGGATTTATGGTTAATATAGATTTTGGGGTAAGATTCTTGGTAATCCGAAGAATTATTATGTGGTGGAAGCGGAATTTGTGGAGGACGAATTACAAAGAAGATTAGAGGTTATGTTCCTATATCATTTTAAACTCTGATTTGTTTCATTCTTTTCTTTTATATAAATGCATATTAAAATAAAAAAAATGATTTTGAAGTAGCAAACGACATCAGTGAACGAGATTAGACAAAATTCTGATTTGTTTCTTTCTTTTCTTTTATATAAATGCATATTAAAATAAAAGAAAAAAAATGAATTTTGAAGTAGCAAACGACACCAGTGAACGAGATTAAAGAAGAAGAAAAAATTGAGGAAGTTAAAGATGAACGAGATATGGAAATGAATAAAGAAATTTCCGATGAAACTGAAGAGGAGACAAAATTACATTTGGTATTTCCACCATTACCAGTTAATACGTGGAAAATGCCGACGGAAGTGCCACCGGAACAAATTGGAACTGGAGTAAACACCAAGGTGATAAGATTTATCTTTAAAAAAAAAAAACCCTGGGTTTTATTATACACAATTGTATATTTGCAATATTATAAATAATTGTGAATATATTTTAAGGTATATTTCGTATGCAATAATCCGGGAATTGATGATTGGTACGAACTACCACCTGTGACACCACAACAAATAATAATATCACGTCAAATTGTTCGTTATTTTACTGGCCATTTAAAAACAAAGGTATATTGTTTATATTTCATTCGATAATAATTTATTTCATTCTTATGGGTTGTTAGATTATTAATATCGATGATTTTTACTAACCTGAGTTATATGTGATTTTGATAAATTGTTCAACATTGTGCAACAAAAATGTTCAGTATTAAAAACAAAAACCGACTTCAAAAATAACACTTACAATGGTTTTCTCATGGATGCCATTGTCAGAACTGGACCAAATTGAAATGGGACCACACGGGAAGCATCAGCTTTTAAATAAAAAAAAAGAATCATCAAAATCGGTTAACCCAGTCGAATTGAGAGTCTCCTCCTTTTTTGAAATCGGTTAATAATAAAAATAATTTTTTTAAACGAGTGCTACCAAATATATGAAATTATTGAATAATTTAATTATTAATAATATTATTTTACTTGGAAGCTACTTCCCCCACGTGACTTACTACCAATAAGAATTAAAACAAGTACTACGAATATCGTTGAACATTTATACATTTATATAATTTAATTATTAGATGGAATAATTTATTATGTAATAGAAATGATGAAATGATGTAATCATTAATAACATACTTTCATTTTGTAAGTAACTTGCCACGTGACTTACGACCAATAAGAATGAAATAAGTACTGGGAATATCATTGAATATATTTGTTAATTATTAGATGCATACATTTCCGCCATTTCCCGGTACAGAAGAAAATTATCTTCGTGCAGAAATCGCTAGAATTAGTGCTGCGACCGATATTTCACCGATCGGTTATTATACCTTCACCGGATTGGACGAGGAAGAGGAAATTGATGAAGAAATGGAAGAAGGTAATGATCGATATATAGTACATATAGATCGATGTGTGTATTTCATGATCTGTAATCACTGTTAAACGGTATAAAACGTTAGGATTTCGATTTGATTAATTATCAACGAGGTTATTCTACATTCAGGAGGGACCTTGACGGAGAACGTACATTACGATCCATTGCCGGTCAAGGATCTAGTGGATCCATCAATGTCGAATTGGTGTCATCATACTCCATACATTCTGAAGCAGGGACGTACAGTTTGGTGGGATCCTCGAGAAAAAGAGGTTCACTATTATATAATAATGAAATAATTCAATGATTCATTTATTAACGAGATAAATAATGAAATAATTCAATTAAATGTTTGTCATTAACCTTAAAACGTTCATTGCAATAGTTAATGTTTTATTAACACCGATGATGCTACAGAAATGATTGGACTTTTATTAGGAAGAAGTTGAAGTTGAAGAGGAGGAGGAGGAGGAGGAGGAGGAGGAGGAAGAAGAAAAAGATGAGGAAACTAAAAGGGGAGATGCTATTAAAGAAACTGGACCACCTTTATTGTCACCATTATCAGAGGATGCGATTTTAGAATCAGTATTTCCATGGACAACGAGACAATCTTCGTTCGTTCAACTGGACACCGCAGTTGCTTTAGTGAGGTCAAATATTTGGCCTGGTGCATATGCATTCGCCGTTGACAGGTTTTTGCATATATATATACATTGAATATTTCTACGAAGATGTATCTTATTTCGTATTTTAATGAACATAATAGTAAAAGACAAGTTTTCTTTTTTTTTTTTTTCAAAGTAAGAATAACTGAGAATAATTTGTCCAAGTGTGTATGTAATAAGAATATAGGCACGTACCTATTTCACGGTTGTAAAATAAATTCTCGCTTGTACCAACGATCGTTCGAGATCCGCGATATGAGTTTTAACGGAGCCGGAGGAAATTATGCTGATCTGCAGTCACGTTACCAGAAAATTAATGCGCGCGAAATTACGCTAATGCAATTTTAATGGTGTCATTTTCGCAGACGTTTCGCCAACGTGTACATCGGTTGGGGTCACAAGTACAACGCTTACAATTACAATCCACCATCTATGCCTCCCGTACAGGATCAGTATAAAATTGGTCCGGAAATCATGGAGATTCGGGATCCGACTTTTGAGGAAGAAGAAGCTTATCGTATAGCACATTTACCACCACCACCATTATTCATTGGTAAATCATAATAATTAATAATATGATCGATCATTTCTTTTAATTTCATTCGATTCGATCTTTTGTAAAGGAGAAGGTGAAGAGGAATTCGTTGAGGAAGAGGAAGAGGAAGAGGATGACGAAGAGGATGAATAAATTAGACAAATTAACTTTATAAATTATTCAACTCAACGTTAATACAATTAAAAGCAATAAGATATGAAAAATAATCAACCTTAATTATGGTATTTAAATATCTTTCGCGTATATTTATCGATACTGCCAAAATTTCTCGTACCATTTGTTGGAAAGTAGATCTCTACTATATCCGTCAAGAAAAAGGGTTTAGAAACCCTGGCACAACCTTGTCGCAACCCTGCTGATAATATACCGACTAAGTAAAATTTCCTTTTACAAGTTATACAGTAATCTAACTCGTGTTGACTTACGTAGTAAGCTTTTAAACATTATACTATGCAACGCTAGATGTCGTCAGAAAAAAACTATATTTTGCTTATTATTTTTGATGCTACTTTAACCTCACGTGTTATACCAAACATAACCTATAAGACTAACTCTAAAACGTTTTATATTAAAAACATATATTATATCATAAAATAATTATAATTATGGATGAAACTGATACACAAATTGAATGTGCACTCCGTCCAATGATATGCGAACTGAATAAACTTTCGATGCCTGATGGATCAGCAATGTTAATGCAAGGTAAACATCTCATATTTATAAATTTACTGTATAACTATTACTGTATAACTATAGTTGATTATATGTATTGTTTTTTTAGGTGATACAGCTGTTATTGCAGGTGTTTATGGACCCATAGAAGCAAAAGCACAGAAAATGATTTACGACAAAGCTTCCGTTGAAGTTGTTTATAGTCCTTTAAAAGGACCTCAAAGTAAACATATTAAATCTATTAATTGTTAAATTTATCTTTACAAACACACATAAATATAATTAATAGGAAATATTTGTTGTTAATATTTTAAGAGATAAACGACAGGGTGGTTGAATTATATTTAAAAGAATCGTGTGAGGCTGCCATTATTGTTAATCTTCATCCGGCTTCCGCTATCAGCATAAATGTACAAGAAATTGTGGATAATGGCGGGGTAAGTTGATACTTGACAATATAATTGACAATATAATTTTAATAACATGTTCTCATTAAAATGGTTATTATTTTTTTAGTTATTAGCTTGTAGTATTAATGCTGCATGCTTGGCTTTAATTAATTCAGGAATTTCTTTGAAATTTACCGTGGCTGCTGTTAATTGTATGATTGAAAAAGATACAGGAAATGTAATACTTGATCCAAACAGTGATCAATTGCAGGTAAGAAAATAAAATATAAATGGTTATTATTATTTAATGAATCTTAGGTATTTACATTTATGTTTTATTTATTAGAAATCGAGAGCAGTTTTAACTTTTACGTATGACAGTATAAAAAGAAATTTTATCTCTTGTCAAACATCAGGACGTTTCACCGATAAGGAATTTGTGGAATGTTTGGACAAATGTGAACAAGCTAGTACACGGATCTTTGAATTTTATCGTGATGTTGTTAAAAAATATGTAACGGCAATATAATTACAAAGAATTTGTTTATTTATATTTGTTAATAAAATAAATATGATAAAAATAATAAGTCACTAGATCATCCAAAAATTCAACCAATTGTAAAACTTTTCACTAGTTTCGATATCTAGTTTTATATTCATGGTGTATTTCAGTAACTCAATTCAAATTCCTTCATGAGAATCTACCTTATCGAGAAATGGTAAGTGTAGAATAGTTCAATTCTTTTACAGTGACAGATTTTATACCAACCGATGGTAATCAAAACTTGTAACGATACAAAGAATATAGAGAGGACGCTGAATGAACCCTTGATCGGTGGTTCCCCCAATGCCATGAAATAGAACTTGTAATTCAATCTGCTCTTCGGATAACACACCAGTTATTTCAAACAAATCAATCCAATTACTAATATTATAGAATATTAAGAACTTGAGTCGTTAAAAATTAATTTGATTAGTTTTAAAGGAAATTTAACTTTGACTTTAACAGGATTGTCCAATTTCAAAAAAATCAAACAATTAATTTACATAATTAAAATAAAAATCAAAAAAATGGAATTGAAAGTTTGAAAATTAGTTAATATCACAAAGAACGAACGTAACTTGAATCCTTTTGATAAAATCGATGTGAAAAGGAAAAAAGGAATAAAAAATAACTGAAATAAGTATAAAGAAGGAAAAAAAAGGAAATAAAGGGGGAAAAAAAGAGTGTAGAAAAGGGGGGAATCCCCTGAATCGTCGTATTCAGGTTTGAAAGAGAGAAGAGAGCCACGCCCGGTCGCCAATCATAGCCAGGAGAGTAAAAGTATCCTCCACCTTCGACGTGTGCACCCTTTTGTGTCCACGGGTGCTGTGGGACTCTCCTCATTCTTTCGTTTCTTCTTTATTTCTTGCTCGAAGAATACGAACGGGGTAGAGAGAACTTACAGCGACTCGGTGGCCATTTCTGGGCGTCCATTAAATACAGAAATGAGCCTCGCGAGAGACCCACGAACTCCGGACCAGATCCTCTTGAACGGGGCCCTAACAGAGAAAGAAAAAGCAACACACACACATATATATACACAGAAAATAAGAAGAGAGTCGGGTCAGACCGGGCCACGTTTAGCTGAGGTCGCCCCAGGCCCCCAGACCATTAACAAGGAGCGGAGCAATTTATGGACCGGCTCGCTCATTTCCACTTTATTATTATTTTCTCATCTCATAGATGGTCTTTCGCGTCGTTTTGTCTCGCCCTTCCTTTTCTACCTTTTTTATTTTTATTATTATTTCTTTCTTTCTTTCTCTCTCTCTCTCTCTCTCTTACTCTTTTTCTTCTCTTAGCTGTTAGTTGCATCCTCTTTCATTTCATTTCCTTTTTCCTTTTCATTTTCTTTCTTATTTGCGTTGAAATTAATGCTCAAGAAGTTGAATCGAGAGAAGCCAAGCAAGCAAGCCAACTACGAGATATTATCGGTGTGTGTACCACCTTTAACCATCCTACGAGGTCCCAGGTGCCTTTAAATCTAGGAATATGTGATAAGGATGCTTGGGGCCTACTCGAATGGCCCACGATACATGAGTACCTGAATACAAAGCTTTCATATGCTATGTATTCTCTCTCCCTCCCTCTCTCTCTCTCTCTCTCCTTCCGAATGGCTACTCCTCGATCGAAACTCTGCTGTACATTATCCTTCCTGTTAATGGATATCTCGACGGGATAGTAGTAGTCTTCGGTAGGAATATATACAATAATATATATATACCTTCTGTACACTTCAATTTGATTTAAACGAATTTGATAGCTTCGTGATTATGCTTATACAATTAGGAGAGATACAACTATGCTTGATTTAAATGAGAATATCTTGTTCTCTGGTTCGATTTCAATACGAGAGAGAGAGAGGGAGAGAGAGAGAGAGAGAGCCATATTATTTATCTTGAGATTTTTTCATAATAAAATAAAAGATACATTTTTTGTAACGTCAAATATATTCCTATCTTTATTATTAAGCTTCCAGTGATAATAATAATAATAATACCAAGTTATATATTTTTAATTATTCCGAAATCTCCACAAAGAAATCACCATATTATAAAACATATATTAATATATTAAATTATATTTCATTTAATTTACCATAAATTAAAATTAAATAAGTAAACTCGAAAAACCCTTTTATTATTTTACAAAAATACAACAAAAGAAACATTGACCCTTTTTTAAAAAGCGAATAGAAATTTGTTCTCTTAAAATAAAAAAAAAAAATAAAAAAAAAACAAACAGATGAAATGGCAAAAACAATTAGGAAGATATCGAATGAAGAATTTAAGGAAGGAATTCATTGAGACATCGCTAAAGTTAATTAGCGTCTTTACCTGGGTTATCATTTTTTTTTCTTCATGGTGTTCTATGAGAGAATGAGAAATAAATACGAAAGATCGTAAATCGTGGCGAACCAATGGGACGTGGCGAAGACGTCCTAGCGGATCTACCATAGGATCGTTTGCCGTTCGACGAGAACCATACGAACCATACAACCATCAGGGTCAGACTCCACTCTCTTTCGTCCAATCCCTTCTTTCGTCCCTTCGAACGATTATACTTTCGTTCTACCATCGGCCGCCGTTCATGCTAATCTTCCTAACAACTGCCCTCGCGCCAATAGAGAAGCAGCTTTCGTTCTTCTCAAACGAAAATGAACAGAGACCACCGCCGTTTACGAATAGAAAGGTAAACGAGAAACTTACAAAAATGGACGACCAGGTAAAACCTTAAGAAACAATGCAACTTCAATTAAAAAGGCTAATGTAAACAACAAACTTTATTCCCTTTTTTTTTTTTTTTTTAATTTAACACATTCGTCACCGCTGACGTGAATTCACGTCTTTCAACTTCTATTCCTGGTTACTGCTGACCCTAAGAAACAATGCAACTTCAATTTAAAAGGCTAATGTAAACAACAAATTTTATTCCTTTTTTTTTTTTTTAAATTTAACACACTCGTCACCGCTGACGTGAATTCACGTCTTTTCAACTTTTATTCTTAGGTTGCTGCTGACGTAATTCACGTCATTTTCAATTTTACAAATTTAATACAAATAATATATTTATATTTAAAAATATAATTACATATCAAATGAATTCAATGTAAAAATGTATTCTACATTATTTGTAAATAAAATTAGTTGAATAGATTGAGTCGTCTGATTCTTTGGCGTATATTTGTCCGCCCTTTTGATTCGTTTCAGTGGTCGACAGTTGGCCTTGGTACCGATCATTAGAATCGTCTCGTCATTTTTTTGCGAGTTGGAACGCCCAGTGAGATTCGTTGCGCTGTTAAAACTCGAATTCAAGCTCCTGAATCTGAGTAACACAAAGTTTGTTTCCCGCATGACGATTCACCGATGGTGGGTAGTGTTAAAAGAGAGAAACAAAAGACAAAAGAATAGAAGGAGAATGAGAATGAGAAGAAGAAGAAGAAGAAGAAGAAGAAGAAGAAGAAGAAGAAGAAGAAGAAGAAGAAGAAGAAGAAGAAGAAGGGAAGACGAAAGTCGTTTGACGTCTGACACGACTCGAAGTGACAGCCGGCTTGTGTACGACAGGAATCGTACGTTTGTTTGTCGGGACTCGAAAAGACTGACGTTTAGGGACCGAAGTCTTCTTCCTTCATTCATTCCCTCCCACCATCCATTGGGAAACGGGTCCAAAACAACATTTCGAGCCTACCCCTTGCCGAGGATGATGGATTCTTGTCACGTAATCTACTTTAAACAGTGATCCTTTCGATCTTTTCGTTAACATCCTAACAAACGTTGCATCAACTTACTTATTTTAAGATCTATGCAAATATAAGACCATTTCAACAAATTTTTAACACTACATTTTTTAATATATAATAATTATATAATATTTAATTAGGTACTTACGTATTAGCGCAAGCGCAGCAAAATTCGGCTAATGCGCCAATCTACACCTTAGATTGTTGTGACAAATCATAGAATAAAAAACTTTATTTAAAATCGAAACACTTTCAAAATTCAAAACATTTTATTTATAAAAAGCAGTCAATCGGATTTCGGTGGAAAATGTGCCGATATAGAATTTAACATAGATTCAAAACAGCCTCTATTTTCTTTCACCTGATGCTGTCGCCATAACCCTGACAAAACCCTGACAGTTTGAAGCATTAGCGGAATTTTTGCTGCGCTGGCGTTAATACGTAAGTACCTTTAATTATTTTAATAATGTAATTATTAATTATTATATATTTATATAATAATTATTATAAAATTTAGTAATTAAGTGACTTGTGGAATCAAACATAAAAATATTTTTAAATCAATATGTGTATCACAACTTGAATAAAACAAAGTGAAACAACCCTTATTGTTTGCTACAAATTTGGAAATAAAAATTTGAACTACATCACCAATACTGTAAAAAAAATTTCAGATGATTCAGAACTAACCTAGGTGTTTGATTCTTTTGACAAAATTCAATTGTATTCGCACGAACTAAGATTTCAGTAACAAATGTAAAGATATTTATACAAGATGATCTGTCTTTTATCTCATTCTCTTTGTTTCTTTTTTTTTTTTTTTTTGATACGTTTGAAGAAGAAGATGAAGAAGAAGAAGAAGGTCAAGAGAATCCCGCAGTGCCGCATAATCCGATCGGATCGCCGCTTAAGATTGATGGTTTCTTAATAACCGAGAAAAACCGGTAAAACGATCGGCTCGTTGATGCACCACAGGTGGCCCGACAGTAAGGATTACACCTGGACGACATAGTTTTTCTCACAATCGTTGGACACGATCGAGAGAAATCTTTTCTTTCTATACTCACTATTTAGTTATTTTCTTTAAGATTACAAACACATACAATTTTTATTCAGTATGACGATGAACAAAGTGACAAGTATTATGTTAGAATAACTAAAGACGTGTCACACACCAACACACACACACATAATTTTAACAATGTTAGAGAAAAATATTGAAACATTTTAGGTACACATTTATTTAGATAATTATTTTGGGATATTCTAATAATTTAAATTAATATTTTATGTAATATTATAAATATTACTTGGTTACACATTTATTTGAAAGTTACTTTGAAATATTGTAATAATTTAAAAATTAATATTAATTATAATAATTAATTATAATAATATAAAAATTACTTATATATTAAATAAAATCTCATCTCACAATCAGTTTCACTGACGTATCAAAACGTCATATGCATCATTGCCCAAACAAATACATGATTGATGTATCAAATGTACCCAAAGGGTTAATCCCTAATTAAATTTACAAAATATAAATATAAAAAACTAAAATGCAACTACGAAACTATCAAAACACAAATAGTGTTGTTGATCATCGTAGGTGAGATAATCGAAAAGGTGTCGACGTATAGGTGCGAACAAATTTCGAAAGAGATCATCAAGTTTGTTTTAGTTTCTCACCGTTTAAAAAAAAAAAAACAAAAAAAAAAGAAAAAAAAAAACTAAAAAGGTTTATACGATCGGTTTTGGGTTGTTGATAAATGCCGACGAACGTAAAGGGGAACAAAATCAGTTCGGTTCTTGTCACATTCTTGTCAACGGGGATAGCGTGCCACGTCAATCTCCTACTCGCGATTCTCTACTTGACTTCCCTTTCTTGGATCAACGAGAGAGGAAGGAAGGAAGGAAGGAAGGTAGGAAGGAAGGACGAAGGACGAAGGACGTCGATGGACAGACAGACAGCCAGGGACAAGCGGTCGATGCGTCAAAGAAAAATATAAACGGAGTCTGGTGACGCAGCCAAACTGCCTCATTAGCTCGGTTTAGTTCGCCAAACTTTTGCCGACTACGGAATCTCATCTCTCCCTCACTTTTAGCCTAACAGAAAACATAACACAAACGAAAAAGGGAAAAAGAGAGAGAGAGTGAGAGAGTGAAAGAGAAAGATAGTGTTCTTGGTCCTTTCTTCACCAAGCTAGCTACCTGCTGCTGCTGCTACTCCTTTCCTCCACCTCCATCTACTGTTTCTCTGTCTTTTTCTTCTTTTCATCCTCCCCCTCATTCTCCTACTCTTTTCTCTTTCTTCTTGTCTCTGCTAAGGTACGAGTCTTACAATGGGACTCCACTTATCGACCTATTTACAATATTCCTTTAGCGTAATGATATCTCATATGCATTCAACTAAACAAGGCTATATATTTGAAGTATCTTTTTTGTTTCCTTTTTTCATTTTTATTTTATTTGCTTTCTTATTTAACGTCTTAACATACAATGACGTCTAGGGAAAGACAAGGAAAAGGATTTTTTTTAGCATTCAACATTTTCTTTAATTGATTTGAAATATTTTTTCATTCATAACTTCAATGTGGTTCAATAATATTTGCTTTTTTATTTTTTGTTGCAACAAAGGAAATAATAGGAAATTAAAAATAATATTCAAGTAATTATATTAGTAATCAAATGAAAGTAGGAAAATTAGAAAATAAGGAAACGTGTAGTTGCACTTTTTATACACGCAAAATTATTTCTAACAAGGTTGATAATTTTATATTGCACTAAAATGTTTCGAAACTAAATTATTAATTATATGATTCAATTAACATAAATTATTTAAATATTTTACATTAAAACCATATATCAGTAATATAAATTCATCCAATCAAATTAAATCACAAATATTATCGATGATATTTTTTATTTATAAGAAACACATAAAAATAAAAAAATTAACGTGTTATCCAACATATTGATCGGTTCAACATAAAATAAAAAATCCTTCAAGTATCTTCCATCAAGAGTCTTCTCCCACCTTTCACCCAAATAAAGGGCGTCATCAAAGCAAAATGAAATTCAATGGTTATATCTCTTTAAGAATATCTCGTAGGTAGTTAGGGTATTGGTAAATCGTAAAAAAAAAATTGTTGGCGCGTAGATAGCCATGGAACGTGTGCCTGCTGATGGACTGAAGAGAAAGAGAGAGAGAGAGAGAGAGAGAGTCCTGAGGACCTGGCCACCGAAAAATACGAGCAACGACGTAGCCCAATTCATCGCGAGCTCTCGGCCCATCGATCAATCTCCTCGCCCTTGCGAGAAGTCCTAAGATAAAAAGAGAAAACTAATGACAAGTAGAAGAAAACGAGTGACAAAGAGAAAGAGAAAGAGAAAGAGAGATGAGAAATAAAAAGTAACAAATAAAAAAAAACTTAAAAGAAAGAAAAGGAAGGTAGCCTTGCAACGTTGTACTCGAGGGACATTAATTGACACGAGCGAAAGCAAGGGGGAAGAAAGAAAGAGAAAAAAAAACATAAAAATAAGAAAGAGAGAGAGAGAGAGAGAGAGAGAGAGAGAGAAATGGTCAAAGAAGACAAGGATGAGCATGTGCGTTAGTATCCAGTCTGTCGAAGCAACAACAACGACGACGACAACAACGACAAGGAGCCCTTTAGTACAGAAAAGGTAGAAGAAGAAGGAAAGGATAAGGGTGAAGGAAGATAGGAAAAGAAAGAAAAGTGAAGAAGAGTTTCACGTAGGCGGAGCTCACTCTTTGTGGGCTCCTACTCTTTTGCCGGCTACTGTATTCGTATTGGATCATTCGTTTGAAAATTCCCGCTCCAGGAATCGTCCTCATCCTCGTAGTCCTCGTACTCTTGGTCGTGGTCGTGGTCGTTTTCCGTCAAGTCCACGTGATCCTCGATTGTTCCACTGGTACCCTTCGATCATGGATACCTTTGCCTCTTTACTCGAAACCCGTTCTGTTCTCTTCTTCAGGGTTTTTCTTTTTCTGTTTGGTTTTGTTTTTTTATTCTTCCCTTCTTGGTCCAAAGTGTTTCTCTGTTTTGATGATTTTTTTGCAAACTTTTTCTTCTGTGTTTTCTTATTTTTTACTTTGACTACTTTCCGTTTGAAGGAAGATTAATGCCTGCCGCCAGTTGAGACGTTTGCGCGAAGAGATTGAACGCGATTCCAATGAGAGAAACAAAGAGGAGGGAGAGGACTTTTATATGTTAAATGTATGGAATGAAACGATAGGTAGAGATTATATGACGACAGTAAAATATCTATGCGTGCTTATTCGCACTATTTGTATTTAAATATACTACTCGTTTTAACCATCCAAAAAGGAGCAAAAGAAAATGAGAGAGATGAAACGAACGATGCAGAATGATGAATGAAAATGTGAAACAAGAAGAAAAGTGAGAATACAAATGTGGATATTTTTTATTGACAAAATTCAAAAATATATTTATGATCGATTTTATTTTCAAATAAAAGGTGCATTGTTTATCAATATGTTAATAAAAGTTTTTTAAGTACCAGAAGATTAAAAAAAAAAAAAATCATATAAAGAAGATGACACAAACAAGTTGATATTTCAGTTTAAAAAGGAAACAGCCTTTAATTTTAGAAGTATGAAAAATTATCTTAATCTCAATCATTAAAAGATTGATTTCGATTTGAAATCAAAGATGCATCGTTCCGTCATCACCAATCAATATGCTAACGAGAAATTTCAAAGTAACGCTTGGACTAATAAAGAAAGAGACAGAGAAAAAAGGGAAGGAGATTCAAGAAGAAGAAAGAAAATATAAAAAAGGACAAGAAGAAGAAGAAGAAGAAAAAAAGAAAAAAAGAAAAATAAGAGGGTTAAAGTCCGGATCGGTGATCTTAGTCTTAGTCTTCAGTGAAGTCGCCGCTGGGTATAGAGGAGCTTCTCTCTCTCCTTTTGAATGTGCGCCGGCCAATTAAAATAATTAGCGACGAAACGAAGGAGAAAGGTACTCTCCCCGAATGATTATAGATACAGATAAAAGGGTAGAAAGAGATAGATAGAGACAGAGAGACAAAAAGAGAGAGAGAGAGAGAGAGACTAAGGTAGAAAGAACGAAACACAACGAAGAATGAAAGAAGAATGAACGTAGAATGAACGAAGAATGAGAAAGAAGATCGAACTGAATAAAGTGACTAAAAGGTAGAAAATAAGATTCGATATATATATATATATATCGATGTATCGATACGTTATTTACGATTCGAGTTTTAATAATAATCCATGAACCATCTTTTCTCTCAGCCTGTTATATGATTGGTACCTGGACCACATGCGTATCATTGATACGCTACGTTATATCGTTATTATTATTTTATTAGTACCTTGGTTAAAAGATAAAATAAAAAACAAGAGAGAGAGAGAGAGAGAGAGAGAGAGAGAGAGAGAGAGGGGTAAAAGGTGACCCATCGAACATGATACTCCTGATATCAATCAGCTACTACGTGGTTCAGCTAATGAATTTGTTACTCTTGGAATATCTTGCTAATTGCAAAGGTAAGATCGACATTCGAGATAAATATCAAAGAATCAAATGATTTCGAAAGATTTATGCTACGACCATGAGATTTATTTTTTTTTTTTTCTTACAAACATATTTTTTAATAATATACTTGTATGTATTAACGTTCATTTTTGTGAAATAATTAAAATGTCAGTAAAAAAAAAAAAAAAAAGGCAGAAACAATGATAAATATTAGTAGAGTTACATTAAAGTGTTATTAGGTCATTAAGTATAATATTAAATGTCCGATTTCAAACTAAAAGTAAAAGAAAAAGATTGAAGAAAAAAGAAATTGAACCATTCAATAGCCCTTTTCGAAGGGTCCTTACTTTAGGCTGCACCAGAAGAGTTCCACTGGAAGTTATTAGTATACAAAGGGTACAAAATAAACAAAGAAACGATTCAATGAATGCATTGAGTTTACATTTTTGTTTTTTATAGATCGTAATTCCATTTAGTAAAAAATAAAAATAGGCTAAAAGTGTAGGCTAAAAATAATTGTGCACTTAGTTCAACCATAATTTAGAAAAGTTTTGACGAAACCAATTTGTTAGTTTATAGAAAAATATTTAGTTGAATTTCGAGAACACAGATGAAGAAGAAAGAGGAGGAGGATGAGAAGGAGGAGGAGGATGAAGAAGAAGAAGAAGAAGAGGGAAAAGTGCCGAACTGCCTTTAAGCTTCGTTAGTCAGGCAGTGACTTATCAAAGGACAGGATACGACCGATACAATGGCTGAAAATCCTCCGCGTTGCTCCTCGTAAAAGATGGCCCAGCTGTCTCGTAAATTCCCTCAGCAGGAGGACTCGCGCGGTCTGCTCTTACTTTGGCAGGGTTCGATGGTCTCTAAACATAAAGCTTACACCAATGCGAAACTCGGATGCTGTTATTCGATGGAGTCTCTTATCTCTAAAGAGAAAAACCAAAGAATTATATTGACCGATAACCCATTCAACTTTTCTTTAGTTCAAATAATCCGAAAAAGTTCATTTAAGTTTAATTGGTTGTTCAAATATTCAACAAATAAACAAGGAAGCATTTAAAAGGGTATCATAATTATTTTAGTATCAAGTTTAATAAATATTATTAATTTGTTGGATTAGTTAGACCATTGAACAATAAACCCTATTATTAGGGGAATTAAAAATGTATACTCATTGCGGTTGACAACTTTTTTCAATCAAATTGGGGTGGGTGTCCTTACCTTTTTCTAAAAGTACGATAAGTTTTGGAAATGAAAATGGGTTGAAGGAAATGAGTGTGACACACAGGGTGAAGTGAATGAAAGCGACTTCTTCGTCATTCTGTTCGACGACGTTTATTTTGGCTTACGTTCTAACATTGTCCAGCTGAGGGACTGCTGCTGTTGCTGTTGCTGCTGCCGCTTCTCTTGGCGAAACCTGACTCGCGTTTCGAACGGCGGCCCGGCGTTTCATTTATTCAAAGTAAGTTATTGCGATCGGCTCGGCCACTATATTACGGGCACCGAAGACTCCCTCTGCTTCTCCTCGTCCATTTCTCTTTTAACGTTTCCGTCTCCACCTTCTATACGGTGGTTCTACACCCCCTAGCCTCAGCCCTCCTTTCTGTCCTTTCGATTTGCCGTCCCTTTTCTCTAAGAGACCAACAGAAAGAGAAAGAGAAAGCTTTCAGTCTCGATTTCCAAGTAAGATATTCATCTAATTCCTCTCAAGCCCCACCACCACCCCCACTCTTTTCGCGATTAGCCGACTGAGGAGGATAGGAGGACCGCTGTTTCTCTCTTTCTCTATCTGACTTCTCTGTATAAGCTTTTCAAGCAGTTTAGACAGCGACCACTAACTTCTCGACGAACGGACAATCCGTTATAAATCGTGGCAGCCACATGTGTGTCTGTGTGTGTGAGAGAGGACCGACCAACTCGCTCGGTGTTGCTTGATAGATGCCTCGAATCGCCAACTGTCCTACTCCCCTTAAATCTTTCCTTACCTTCGAACCTTCCAACCTTCCTTTCTTCTTCTTCTTCTTCTTTTTCTTATTCTTATTCTTCTTTTTCTTATTCTTATTCTTCTTTCGTCGGTGAGATGAAAAAGGATTCTTAAAAAACTCTTTCTAAACGCATTCTGTCTTTCATGAGATAAGGGTGTTCTCCGTTTAGTGTGAAAAGGGTTATAAACTTGTAAGTGTTAAATGATTTCTTCATTTTTAGTATACTCTCAACTATCTTTACTCAACAACTCTGTCATCATGACGAAAATGATAAACAAACTTAATCTTATCTTAATGTTAGAAAAGATATAGGTATTGGTGACTTGTAAGACACACACATCGCTGATAATGCAGACTACTACACTAATACAGCTAAAAGAATGCACATCTACCATGGCTGGGTATTTGCATCAAGTTTAACCCTTAACGCTCCAAATTTTAATTGACACTTGCAAAATTGTAAGTGTCAGATTTGAAATACTATTGGGTTGGCAACTAAGTAATTGCGGATTTCACCAATCATTTTCCTTGAAAAATCCCCTATTACTTAGTTGCCAACCCAATACAATGACATGTTAATTTAGATTTGAAATACTACAGTGACACTTGTTAATGACCTGAGAGACACACTCGGAGCGTTAAGGGTTAAAGGCACAATGAATCTTCTCATGGGTTATTACAAGTGTGTAAAATTCGAAAAAAAATCTAAGGTTTACACTTGTGAGCCTCTCCTGGTTAGTAGTTCGCGATCCTAGTTGGTCGTTCGGTATGCCGTGTAAGTGCGATAAGGGAAGACCCTTGGGAAATTTCTTGACAACTTGCCGTCTCCTGGATCGGCGCGTACCGCGTGGGAACAATTTGCAAGCCGGTGGCGTTTCCGCACGCGGTTCGTAACATTCCTAAGCTTAGACTGTAAACGTTTATTCGTGCCGCGTTCTCCTACATATAACATATATATATATATATATATATATATATACTTCTTGAACGTGAATGTACCGAAGCTCGTTCCTATTCTCTGACACCGAAGACGCTGCCTGGAATTCCAGAATTCGTTCTTGAATTCCATTCCCTTCCTTTCCCTTCCCTTTCCTGTCCTTGTCTCTTCCTCATCTCACCCTTCATTCCTCTTTATCTTTATCTTCCTCTGTCCTTGTCTGTCGTTTATCTGCTAAGATGAACGTACTGGAAAAATATTATACTTGAAAAAATATCATTCGTTCTTTTTTTACAATTTATAAAATAATAGGGTCAACAGTTAACAAGTTAACTTCCTAAATTTATTTTTTTATGGTAAATGCTAACCCGATTCACCATAACTCTTATTGCTTTATTTTGATTTTGATTTTGTAAATGCTAAGTCGATTGACCATAACTCTCATTGTTTTATTGATTTCTTTTTTTTTATTTTGAGTGAGTAATAGTAGTGGTTGGATATTTGAAAAAAAAAAACAGAAAAAAATTAGACTATCCTTTTAAATTCCGAGGACATCGGCAAACGCATATATCCTTTGCGAGAAGACTGAGATGTCGCTGTTGGGAGAGTAGGATTGTAAATGTCGACAGGACTGACGCGCGTATTTCGAGCACGCGGTCTCTACGAAATCCCGTCGGTTCTATTTGTGGGACGCCATAGTGATGTTTCACATTGACAGCCCTTACACGCTTCTTTCTTTTGCTTACCTCCCTACGAAACCCCCATTTCGTTGTCTAGCTGAACGCGAATCCTTATCAATGGTGTGAAAGCTTTTCGTATGATCATTGAAACCGTCGTAAAACACTCGTTCCTGTTGCACAATATTTTACAACTGGCATAATGGATGAACAATATTTCTTTTAGTGGATGCTACAAAGTTTTTTTATTCTATTTTTGTGGAATTTGGATTAGTTCAAAAGTTAAATTGAAAATTATTATATTATATGTTTTAAAGAATGGGTTGCGTCAAAGTTAGGAAGATCCAATGATAACATTTTTATATTGAAATATTGTTACGAATTTTTCAGATAATCGGAATATTATTATTTGTTATAATTTGTATATTATTTTATTAGAATACACAAATATAACAAATAATAATAGAGTGTTGAAAATATGCAAAAGATTTACGAGGTTCTCGTGTCGACGCGATGTTTAACAGGACGTTGGAAAGTAGCGAGGAAAGATGGTGAACTATGAACAGGGATGGGAAGGGGAGTTAACAGGATATAAGTATATATTGAAGTAAAGTAAGTAGCGGAATGAAAACGGAACTCCTAAGTGCGGTTAAGAGACTGGGTTGTGTTAGAGCAGCAGGCTTATATCGATCATTCTCTCAGTCACGCGAATCCTGGGTGGGGTTCTACAAAGAAGGAAAAAAAAACTATCCTTTTCTTTGTAACTATTCACATGGTTACCGTGCCCTGCACCGTTAACTCTAACACCACCATCACTACCATCACCAAACCATTCCATTCCATTCCAATGTTTATTCCTAACCATTCACCACCCATAGTAATCATTATCTCCATTCATTTAGGTGAGGCACAATTTTTCTAAACGAAACTTTTCATTCTTTTCTTTATTTTTTTTTCTTTTTTTTTTTTATTAACTTGAAATGTTAATTGTCTTATCGATTACTATTTTTAATTTTGTGGTGCATTGATAGAATTTTATTTGAAAAGTAATTTCGTTTATTTTCTCACACAATTTTGACATTAGTTGCAAGATGCAAACTGGCAAATACAAACACGTGACATTAATGAGAGATTTAATTTATCAAATTCAACTGTTTAAGGTCTAGGTTTAACCTGAAAACAGAAATTGTCTTTATTTTTACAAAAGAAAAACGAAATTACTTTCTGAACGATCCAATTGAATTTAATGAATTTTTGAAATTAATTGAAAATGAATGACACTTTTATATGACAGATATAGCATGTATCCTGTAAAATAAATTTTTTTTTTTATAGTTCTCGATCGATTATGTTTGTACGGAAATATGATGAGACCTTGTTACATTGTAATTTATAATCTCGAAAGATAGTGGTATTATTATCGTGTCAGCATAAAACACTTGCAAATTGGTCAATGAAGGCGATAATAGGATGCGTTATTTTGCACAAGAGAGAGAGAGAGAGAGAGAGAGAGAGAGAGAAAGAAAGAAAGAATAAGTAACAACCTTGGAGGAAGACTGCCGAACGTTTTATCGTCGAGGATTACATTCGCATTAATTAAAGTAAAATGTGACTTTTTAAACGTTGTACCAAACCATAAATTGGCGATCATTTTCATCTACTTCTCTTACATTGTCCCGCATTTTTTTTTCTCCCTCACAACTATCCTCTCATTGAAGTCATTTTTCTAAGGTAGATGAAAAAAAAAAGTAAAAAAGTGTGCATAATCTCGTGTATGTGTAGTAGCTGGGTAAAAAAGAAAAATTTCAACAACAGATGCTTGAAGAAGAGTGCGGCTTTCTGCTAGGATACAAAAAAAAAAAAAAATAAAAAAAGAGAAGGAAAAGAAAAGGAGGGTTGAAGGGTGAGGGACAGGAAGGAGGCCCTTCATTCGCGGCTCTCGTTCGAAGTAAAGGGATAGGTACGAAGGGCGAGGTGGGTCGTCGAAGATGGCGGAGGTGGAGCGTAGGTCGGACTTTTCGAACACAGAAAAAGAAAGAAAAAGAAAGAAAGTGAGTGAATCAGTGGGGTGGGGGTGGAGGAGGAGGAGGAGGAGGAGGTTAGTCGCGAGTGTAAGTAACGAGTTCAGAATTTCATTAGCGGACGGGCGGCGAGATTATTTTAAAGAGATACGGAATTACCTGATTAGGAGGGAAAAAGTCATTAACTCGGGCGAAACTAATTAACGCTAGGCTCGAGAACGGCTTCTCTCTCTTTCTCTTTCTTTCACTCTGCTTATAGGAGAAGAAGCCCTTAACTCCAGGCCCGCGGGATCTTCCTCTTTCTTCTTCTTCTTCTTATTCTTCTTATGTACTCTCTGATCCTTCTACTCTCTTTTCTCTTTTCTCAGCTACGATCTCTGAAGTTCCCTTTTAAACATACCGGCGTGATTTCTGCAAGGAAATCGATTCGTTTCCTCTTTTTCTTCAACGAATTTAATCAGATAGTAAAAGAAGAGTAAGAGAGAGAGAGAGAGATGGATTCAGTCGTGCGAGTAGTTGGATAAATCTCTTATATTCGAGATAAGCTAATTATCGAACCTTGAGAATAAATTATTCCTACTTGAATAGAAGAGGAATAATAATGGACGTACCTGGGAACAGATGAATATAAAGTAAACCACAATCGATGCTATCATCCTCGAATAGAACAAGAATCAAAAGAAAACTACAACTGGTTATTATTATTATTAATTGGCATTAGAAACTCAAATATTCATTGCTGCAAATACGCAAATCCTGCCAGTGTAACCATCTCTGAACTTGACCCTTCCATTCGTGGTCTTTGTAGCCTATTTTCTATATTTTTATCCTGATTTTGAAGCGCCTAGACAGCAAGAAGAAGAAGAAAAAGAAAGAGAAAGGTTGGTGAGAGAGAGAGAGGATGAGATAGAAGAAGAGAATCCCTTAAGGGATAAGGAAGTGTAAACAATAAGAATCGGGCGATAGTAGTTGAAGAAAAAGGGTCGGCGGTAGTAGCATGGAAATCTTGTTACGGTTATGAATCGCTATGCTCAGCATAATGCTGCTGCCTACTTAAACGCTTCAGTGAAGGTAATTTTAACTCGAGCTCGATGTAGCCGTTTTCAGATGAACCCCATTTGCCCTTGAATATGCGGTATGCGGCAGTTTCTCTCTTTCTCTTTCTCTTTCTATCCTCGTTGGTTGGTATAAGGTTGGTAGATGATACTCACATACCTATATAAAATCTACTGTACCTTACGTGGACTCCACGGATTAATGCTTACCAGAGAGAGAAAGAGAGGGACTTTTAATAAGCAATTCCGCATAATTTTCCATGACTAGCCATAGAATATACCTAAGACTTTCTACAAATCTTTTTTTTTCTTTTCTTCGTTCGTTTAGTTGTATCCTTTTTGTTGTGTACATTTTATCTTTAAAGATCGCCGATTTATCGTTAAGGTGGATAAACGTTTGTCAGATGTTGTTGAACGGATTACAAGAACTGTTCTTTCATTTTAGAATAAATTAATTATATTTTATGTTACATTCTTTTTAGTTTTAAATATGTGAAGGATATTGCAGGAATAATAATAATAATATGTTTTTAATGTAAGATAAAAGGATATGTTAATTAATTTTCTTATGGATTATATTGATCACTTGTCAGATAATGTGATTATTTGATATTGATAATTCTTATGGAAGATTATAAAAATGGTAACATGCATACGTGTTTTTGTACGTTTTGTAGTATAATTTATTTTCCTTATTGTTCTCCTTGCACGTGTATTTGTGTAGGGAAATTGCCAATTTAATATTCACAAAGGTTCAGATAATTTTGGAAAAGCAATTTCGAAAACCCATGTTTCATTTGAAGATCATTTTCGTATAATAAATCTATCGTTAATCTTTGTTTCAAATAATATTTTGTAATATTTTTCTTCCCTTAAATAAAAATATAATCAGATCTTAGATTAATTAAGAAATTCAATTAATTGAAACGATATTTCATGTGTTGATTATTTAAGTATAATAAATGTATAGTTAAAATTTCGGTAAGAATATGTTAAAGGATAATTTACATCGAGTAAAAGATTTGATAAGAGTTGACATAACTTGAGTTATCTTGCATTTTTTTCTTCCCTTAAATAGTTATATCAGATCTTAAGTTGTAGTTTGGTATATCTATTAGTACACGTGCCCAGTAACGTATACGGTAATTATATAGATAGGTATAATTACTGGTCGTAGTGGCATACTGCTTCCTCAAGGCGTGCAAGGACTGTTTTACGATAAGCGTTTGTTACGCTAATAGCATTATTATACCAGTTGAGTTATTCGTTCGAAGGTGTATGTATTTATATCTAAGAAAGAAAGAGAAAGAAAGAAATAAATAAAGAAGAAGAAAGAGAATGAGAGAGTGGAGTGAATATGCATTGAGTAGCCAGAGGCTTATCCCTTCTCATCGCAGTGATAAGTAATTTCTTATAGTAAGGTGTAATATGTATAGGTATCGTTTGCTTCGCTAAATTCAAACTCGCGGCTTCATGTTTCGGCTCGCGGCATGTTCGGTTGGTTGGTTGGTTGGTTGGTTGGTTAGCTGGCTGGGTTGGTTGGGTTGGTCGTTCATTCGGTTGGTCATCGCTTGCAGTAGAAATGGCGTTACTATATTGTTACTTTTATCTGGATATCTTGGGATAACGCTTCCGATGCGAGAACCTCGCATACCAAGCTAATTGTACCAAGGATATAATAAACGATCCGACGTAGCGGCCAACTTTGTTTCGTTTCGCTTCGTTAACGTTCAAACGTGACCGTTTCTATACCTACGTACAATTATCGCGTTATTAATACATCAGTTTTTGAAATATTTATAAGACGTTAGACATAAAATTGCAATAATCTTTTATCTTCTTTATTTTTCAACAATTTCATCATAAAAATAACTAAACGTTTAATATCAAGAATTATCCTCTGTTTTGATATCTTATTTCCTGTACTTTTATTATCCTTACTTATCTTTCAATATTAGCTTAATACAATCCGATGATATATATATTCTTACATTAAACTATTTTTATATTTGGAATACGAAAAAAGAATGCAACTCGGAATGATACTTTAAATCGATGAAGAAAAATTGGTTGGGTTATAAACCAAAGAAAAAATAAAAAAAATAAAAATAAAAGTAAGTTTGCAGATCATTCCCGCGGGATGTTCGTTAAGCGAGAAACTTGAAAGTTCTGTATAAAGCTAGGAATAAAAGCGTACGACAAAAATCCTTGGAGTTATGGCAACGCATAGCAACGTTTTAACTCGCGCGAGCTTGCGGGTCGTTTGGCTTCCGATGAAGGGCTGCAGGGAGACTGCTGCACTAAGGGTTCTCTCTTTCTTTCTCTATTTTCCTTCTTTCCATACCTTTTTCTTTTTCTTTTTCTTTTTCCCCTACATCATATTCCTTTTTTCTTCTCTCTCTCTTTCTCTCGTTCCTCCTTGAACGCAATTCCCATGCAAATTTGCGCGAGCTTCTTTACGAGGAACATTTTTTCCCTGTCATCGTCGCCTCCTTTCTGGATATTTGGTCGGTAGAACCTCTTTCGAGGCACGAGGCGCACCTTACTTTCGTTACCTTTCACATTTATAATCGGTTGCTCGTCGCTCGGGGAAATTCTTATATTTTGTGATACTCGCATACTCCAATTCTTTTTCTTCTTTTTTATTTTTTTACAAATCGAATTAGCTTACAGCGTTATACACGTTTATATTAAAGTGCTTCCAAAATTTATATTTATATTTTTTTAATATTATTTTTTACACACTTGTATTATTCTTTTTTTTTTTGTTGAAACAGATCTCAAATCAAATTAGTTCAACGCGTTCTACACGTTTATGTAAATTCATTTTCGAATATTATACATTTATATTTATTTTTCTTTTTTTTTTTTGTGGGAAGAGATCGAGAAGGGTATCATATTCGAAGTAAAGGGGTTGCAGCACGTGAGAGTAACGATACTCGAGAAGATAAAGGATTTGGCATTGTACGCTTGCTTCGTAGAATGCAACTTCATTCGGATTAGCAAGCAAGAAAGCATGCGTGCGTGCGTTCCGTTCTTCGAACCGGTTTCGATTTACAATGAAGAAAAGATAAAAAAGGAATATCCTATATGTATATGTGTGTGTGTGTGCGTGTGTGATAAATAGATTTGTCACTTTACCTTACAGCCATCGAAATAAACAACTCGCATCGTTTAACGAATTTCATTTTTATCATTTCTTCTCGTTAATCCGACAACGAGAATGAAAGAAAAGAAAAAGATAGAATTGAAGAAATATATAGAAGTCTAATTTAAATCGGAACGTTTATCTTTCGACCAATAAATGTTTTCATAGTCATCCTCCTCCTTCCTTACCCCGTTCACCACCTTGATATCACATTTTCAACAGTTGAAACGGATTGTATAGCGTGCGGTGAGAGAGTGGCACGCGAACAACCAGCTTCGCTCAGAAATAGAAGCTGAGTTGCTGTCAGTGTCAACGCTTAATGAACAATGTATATGTGTGTATCTATATACACATATATATAAGATGAAAGTGAGAGAGAGAGAGAGAGAGAGGGAGAGAGAGAAGAGGCTAAGAATCCAAGATGGCTACCTGCATCCCGAAGGATCGCGAGGGAATCCTGTGATTACATTCCTGACTCACCCGTCTCCGCCTTTCACCACCCACCGGATATCCCCGGGTTCGAAAGGCTCGCCTCCAACCGACGGCAGCTAGAGGAGGATGAGAGAACCTTATTTCACGAACCTTCCGGCATGTCCTGGATAGTTTTGGAACATTGTCGTGATGTACGAAAGACTCGAGAACGCTTCCCTTTCGTCGGTTCCCTTCACCCGACCAGAGAAATCACCCCCGATGTTATATACATTCGTTGGCGTTTATGAAAAACGTAATGGTAGCAAAACGAGCTTCAAATGCCAGCTTCCAAGTTGTCCGGAAAATTCGATTCTACCTTACACAGGGAATAGGGATTTTTTTTTCTTGTTTTTTTTTTTTCCGTAATTTTTTATGAAATATAATCCACCCAAATCTTAAAAATCTCCCCAAAATTATGTCACAATTTATTATTACATGTTATAGTAATTAAATTAATTGGATGATATTTGTTAAAGGGTTTCATTAAATATTTAAATAAAAAGGTATTTTATATTTCTATTTTATTTATAGCAAAAAAAATTCTTTACTTTACTCAAAATAACTGATTTAAGTTAAGTAGGATTGCACACAAATTGTTCAATTGGGTTTCGAATGGTTTAAAATGGTCACACGTTTTTTGAAAAATGTTTGGAAAATTTATGATTAAAATATAATCTCGTTTTTTTAGTTCTTTCTTGAAAAAATTCACTTTAATATTATACTTTTATTTTTCACGTAAATCCGATAGCAATTTACACCTTAAAAATTTTTTTTTTCAACGTTAACTCAGAACTTTAACGAGTTCACCATTGGATATCGTCTCACGTTTAGTTATTAACCCTTGTCGATTATGACAAATTAATATAATATACGTTTACATGTATACTATCTCGGTTATATCGGTGATTCGGAAATTTTATATCCTTTAAAAGTTACTATATATAGAAGTATGTTGTTAAATGCGATGAAATCGAAGAGGTTAATTGCAACGATCTTCTCATAAAATTTAATCAGTGCTCGTCGGGCTCGTTCTTATTGGGAGAGTCGTCGCATTTCTCGATTACTCGGAACTTGTACACGTGAGTTTCGAGATGCTCGTACTACTCAAACTCACCTTCTTTTCGATTATAAACATCTCCGTTGATACTCGACGAACGACTACATTGAATTTCCGTTTGGTTCGATTATGAAGCAATTTCAATCACGTAACGTTATAAGTTAATGCAATTTAATGAGAAACCTTCCCCATTCCACACCCCCATTAGCTTTAATTTCCTTCTTTTTTTTTTTGTAATTTTATCTACTACTACTACAGTCGAAGTAAATGTCATCTTAAATATACTTCAAGTTTTAATTTTATTTGTTACAATTAATTCAAAGTCTTTCCTTTTAATTTATGATCACCTAAATTCGAATATAATAAATTTATCATGTGCCCATAATTATGAAAATGATCTAAGTCATGTATCTTTTGTTTTGAAACATTTAAAAATTATATTTATAATATTGAAATAAAAAAAACATTAAGAAAACGATTCATTTTATGACAAGTAAATTGAATAAATTTAATTTAAAATAATGTGCTGTGAAATGACTGATTAATTTAATTTTTTTTTTTATAATTTTGATTTACATTAGACACCATTTTCACAATTATGGGCACATACTCTTTTCCATTATTTTTTTTCTTTACTATGAACAAACTCAAACGATTTAAAATCTCATCTCTCTACGGATAGTCACTTTTATTATAGTTCGTTGCATTTATATAGGCGTGTTTATATATATGTACCATTAACCGCACAATTAAAGCAGCTTTCACGTTGGAAATTATGTCGGAAAGGTAGTTCGATAATAAATGACAAGAAATCCGATCGATCATCGTGCGTTACATTCATTGGACGTTTCCGTCGTTGGTTTATTTACGCAAGAGCACGCGGGATAATTCATCGGATACTGGGGAGTTACTTAGGTACTTACACATACACACATATTTATACGTATAAATATATATATGCATGCATGCATGCATGCATATAGTTGTTAGGTATATCACGATCACAAATCGTTCTTAATTTCGATGCAATTCGCGACGCTCGTGACGCGATATGAAAACCAATATAGGTCTATTACTGAAGTACTCTTATTTCTCTTCTCTCTCTCTTTCTCTCTCTCTCTCATTCTCTCTCTCTCTTCTTTCAATCCCTCTTTACAAGAACTCACGAGTAAGCATTTATACTCGACAGAAGTCAAATAACCATGAAAGTAACGTGAGATCGTAAGTTACCTTTACCGAGTTTTATTACTAATTTATAGAAAGATTTATTTTCTATTTACAAATTTCTACCAATTTTTTTTTTTGCGATAGTCCCCGTTTCACGAAACAAAGATATAGATTACGAGATTATTTCTTTCCTTTTTTTTGGGGGGGGGGGGTTACATTTCATATATCACAGTTGGAAAAAGGAACGAGTTTTACCAATGAGATTCAAAAAAGGGGGTTGTTGATGATTAACTCGACCGATCGAAAGGTTAATAGTAATTGGCGTGGTTGGTTTTTCTCAAGAAGTTCCGATTAAAATTCAACTTTACGATCGAAGGATCTTAGCCAGGGCAAAAGCGTGCCGAGTGAGAAAGTTCATCATCATCATCAAGTCGCCCCGTGACTGGACTTGGCCCGAACGTAAAGCGAATTTATGCCTTTTACGGCTACCGCTCGTTAGGTGCTCGTTTCGAATTCTCTCTCTTACTCTCTCTTACTCTTTTACTCTCTTACTCTTGCTATTCCATCTTCGACGTGCGTTAATTAGTCTTTTACTTACATATGTATGTACGCATGCATATAAATTAAGAATAAATGTTTATGCATACCCCACACATACAAAATATTTTTTTAAAATAATTATAACAATTATCCTGGTTGATAAAAAATTTATATATGCGATGATCGATATAAGTGATTTAGGAAAATAATTCTTACAACTGTGTATATGTGTAATAAAAAATAAAATACATTCGTTTACACGAATGATGATTAATTAGAGTCAAGAAACGTGAAGATGAAGAAAAGGATCATTTAAAAGAAAAAAATAAGGTGTTAATTAAAAAGAACGATTTAAGTTTAATCTACAAAACAAATCTGTCTATTGTAATAGATAGAAAAAGAGAGAAGTAAATGGGTTACCTTAACGAGCATACTTTATAATGATCACAAGAAAATGTACGAAGAGTATGCAGATCACAGATTGTGTTATGCGAATTTCTTAGGTAAAAAAAAGAGCATCATTGAGCAAATCCATGTATACATATGTATATAGATAAGTAAATATGTTATCATTGGTATTTCTGTTATGCGAATATTAATTTGTAGATTTGTACGAGCATTGAAAAGTAAGAGATCATTCTTTAACATTCCTATTTATTTATAATTTATTTTTAGCATACTTTCGAGAATTATTATTATTATTATTAATTGGCATTAGGAACTCGAAAGTTCATAGCCGCCTACCGATCCGTTACATTTTTCCAAATCACACCCATTCTAAAGAAGTTTTCACTTCAATAAAATAAAATAGCAAAGTAGAAAAAAAATTACAGGATGGATTTGGCTTGAACGACGGGAGTGAATTCGATAATATCTGGCAGATTGTGTTATAGTGAAAAATCTTGGCAGGTAAACCTTTTCCACTTTCTACATCACTGACAACCGTACGAGCCACGATTTCAAACGAAACGAATTCAAAGTCACGATTCCAATTCGTTTGACGATATCGGTAAACACACTAGCCACGATATTTGCGATAGACGTTCGTTAACGAACGACCGGTCGAGAAGACAAACGAGTTATCCACTCGATTATTGTCTCCGCCCATCCTATCTTTCTCTCTCTTACTCTCTCTCTCTCTCTCTTTCTCTCACCCTTTTTCTCTTTTTATATGTATCTTTCTCGTGCTTTGGAAACCTTTGTCTAGTATTATCGACCGGCTATGTTAATGTTAGCCTAGTCTCTGCCACCTGCCGTTCTACACGTTGCTATTATTATTATAATTATTATTATTATTTCTAATGGAATAAAAATAATCTAGATCTGTGAAATATCACATAAATAATACCAAAGGATCTATTAGGTTGTTTGAAAATAATTGTTTCCCCTACTGTTTTTTCTTCTTACTAATTTCTACACGGATAATATTTTGTTATTTCATTGATTTATAGAATAATGGTATTAATAAATACAATATGAATCGTTGTAACTCGATAAAATATAAAATCAAAATTATTATCTATGGAAAATATATTATCGAATAAAAATAATCTGAATCTCTCACGAATATCACATAAATAATACTGAAGGATCTATTATAGGGGTTGTTTTCACAATTTTCTGATATTTCTTATTAATTTATCTATGCACAATATTTTGTTATTTCATTGAATGGTTTATGGAAAAAAAAAGATAATAGTGTAAAATAAAAATGATTATATCTGTAAAAACCTAAAAAAACAAAAACGACAAGCAGGAACAAATTTATAACGACGACTGAATAAAACGTACCCCTACAAATGTTTCCAAGAAAATTATTATAGAAACAAAAATAAAAAGATATAACAATACTATCTTATATATTTTTTTTACTCGTAAAGAACGTAAAGAAAATAGGGTGCGTGCACGTAACCAACATTTTTTCCATTTAATCGCACGACGAGAAGTGGTGTAAGTAAGGTGAGGAAGGGTAGGTAGGTGGTAGTACACCCTTCGTATCAAGAGTAAAGATACGAAACGAGGAGAGAGGGTTGGCATAGAAAGAGGGAAAGAGAATAAGAAAGAGAGAGAGAGAGAGAGAACGTTGTGAAGAGGTTGTGAGGTGATGGTGGTGAAGTAGGAGTAGAAGGTGGAGGAAAAGGAAGAGGTGGAGGAGGAAGAGGAGGAGGAAGAGTGGTGCCTTGGCTCTCGGAGCTGGCGAGAATGTAATTATGAAGCGGAGATCTACGGGAAGAGATAAGCCGAGCGAGCGTGATGGATGTTTTCAGCGTCTGCTCCGCGTCTGCTCCGCATTACTGACTTACGAGCTCGCGTATAGACACGTCGTCTCTCTCTTTCTCTTTCTCTCTTTGTCTCTCTCTTTCTCTTTCTCTCTCTCTCTCTCTCTTTCACTTCTAATGCCGCCGATATATGCCTCGGCGGTCGCCATTCTATGTAAATCACGTCGTAAAAGACCCGACACCGTGGAATAAGGCAGTATAGACTTTAAGAAGTGAAACAGAAAGAGAAAGATGGAAGGACAACGGAAGGGTAGAAGAAGAAGAAAGGAGTTAGAGTATAGGGTTGAGAGAAAAAGATTCAGACAGTTTGCTAGCAACGAGCTGACCGTCTTTCTTCAAGAGACAACTACGACAACGACGACGAGGACGATGTCCAAGATCTTGACTCCCTTCTTCTTCTTCTTCTTCTTCTTCTTGTGTACCTTGTTTTCTTATTTTATTTCATTCTCGTTAAACGTCCTCTCGCCCAACAGAACCTCCCACCCTTATTCTTTCTTTCTTTCTTTCTATAAAATACCCTTACACGGATAATACGGTATGCGTGTAAAGTTCACTCTTTTGTATGCTAACGATATAAGCGTCAGTAATGGTGCCAGTAATGGTGGACGAGTGGTAAGACATAAACCCTTAAATTGACATTGATTATCTAACATTTATAATGAAAATTTAAAGTGATTGATATCTTTTCTAAATGAAAACACATGTTTCTCTGTTTCGTTGTATGAGATCTAAAATATAAATGAATGAAATTATTTAATATGCTTTGTATCACTGGCTATGATTGACAATAATGACAGATTTCTAATTTGATATCTTAGATCTAATCGGACGTATTATCGCGAAAGAAAAGATAGATAGATCTTAAGGATCGGATCGACATGGATCGTGGTGCCGGGGTTTCGAGGCGTCTCGAGGGCTGCCGCCGCAAGTCTAACAGGCAAGCACTCGACGTGGTCCCGCCCAGGTCCGCTGGCCAATAGTCATTAGCTGGGCCCATTAAACCCCTGGTTTCTTTCTCTCTCTCTCTCTCTCTCTTCATGCAACTCGAAGCAAGCAAGCACGCACGACGAACGAACGAACGAACGCATATACGCACGCATGCATGCACTCACGCATGCATGCATGCATGCACAAAGTACTCACTTACTCGAGAGAACATGCACGTATGCACGCATGCATATATGCAAGTATATAGGAGAAGAAGGATTGAACGTTGGTAGACGTTTCGCCTACGAATCGTCGACGAGAGGTTTGAGTTAAGTCGAGTGGAAGGGGTGGTAGTGGTGGTGTTGAGGGTAAGAGGAAAAGGAGGAAGAGAAGGAGGGAGAGAATAACTCTTTCGGTTCGCGAAACGGCAACTTCATGGCTCGCGGCGAGTCTGGTAGCGTCTATCCACCCGGTGGGGGAGACCTGGACTGGAGGTAGAGGCGGGTCCGAGAGGCGGCTTCGAGCGGACCGCCTTCCTCCAGCTCCTTCCTAACGCTTCACGCTGCGAGTAGGTTACAAGAGTTATCGAACCGCACGACGAACCAACTCTCTAAAGCCACTTTCTCGAATTATCCTCCTGACTGTGTTGTCCTCCTATTCTCCTCATATTTTCCTTTACTGGTGTTGATAAAAAAGATGAACAATTGCAATTTGGGATTTCTTTCTTTTGTTTTTTGTTAATTTTCACCAAGTTCTTTTCATTTTGTTTTCATTCAAACAAACTTACTACTTTTTTTTTTTTTTAAATCGATTCTAACACTTTTGTTTAAACTTTTATTATTCCATTTTTTCTGTCAGATATCTAATGTCGATTGGTCGTTAATCAGTTCGCACAGGATTCTCCTAATCACTTAGTTAGAGTATTAACAACAACACGACACTACACGCAAGTTGGCATATGAAATCTTGTTTTTCTTACGCACTGATACGCATTTTTAGATGACAATCGTTAGACGACGGATGTCATTATGAAGAAAACTAACAAAAAAGAAAAGAAAAACCGTTTTTGAAGAGACGAGGAACGTCGTCGCAACCTGGCATCGTCCAGAGGTGAACTGCGCGTTCGTGCTGATCGGCAAAGCAACCGAAGTAGAAGTCTGAACGCGAGCCGGCAGAACAGCGGATATTTCAGCAGCGGCGGCCGGCGGCTCCTGCTGAGATGCGGCGATTATGTTTGTCCATTAATATGCGCCACGAGACAAGGCGAAACCGGGTCCTTTATACGTCCGTCCGTCCGTCCATCCGTCCATCCGTTCATCCATTTATTCGTTCATTCGTTCGTACCTTCGTTCATTCGTTCGCGTTCCTAGTGGGTCTCTGGGTCTGAGCTTATTCTCTCAGTCTGACCATCCTATCATTTATCATGGACTTTCACGAACACCTTTTGCTCGTGCCTTGAGCCCTTCATTGGGTCTCTT
Source organism: Polistes dominula (assembly GCF_049000335.1). Classification (NCBI taxonomy): domain Eukaryota; kingdom Metazoa; phylum Arthropoda; class Insecta; order Hymenoptera; family Vespidae; genus Polistes; species Polistes dominula. The sequence goes on from NW_028300953.1 coordinate 356,468, forward strand.
ATGGTGGATGGTTCACGAGAGATGAAAGAACCCAAGGTAGAATGATCAACGTTTTAGAATTATATCGATAAGTAACGTAAATTTGTATTAAATAACTTTAGAATTGTTGATCATATGTATATATGATAAAAAAGAATACATTCTTGCATAGGTGTTTCATTTATTATGTTTATTATGTTAGATACCTTATGGGAGATGAGAAAGACTACATCAATGTTATATGTTGCTAAATACATACGTTTGTCTCAACAACGTTATGATGGTTATCGTTTTAGAAAGGAGCTTTCAACTTTTATCCAAGCTGTTGATATGTGTATAGGAAAATAAAAAAAATAAAAGGTTGATTCGTGCCTAGGTATTTCATTGATTATTACGTTGGACAGCTCTAGAAGGAAAGGATCATTAACGTTATAATACGCTTATATGTTGCTGAGTAAGTCTATACTTAGGTTTGTCTCAACAACGTCAGTTTCTATTCAAGATGGATGCTTGATTATATTATTTTAGAAAGTAATTTTCCTACTTTTTTATTCTTCTTATTATACATTGATAATATGTATATAAGGTTAACAAATTCCTGTGGTTAATATTTCCAAATAATTTAGATAAGACCGTTATTATAGCTGGTATAGATACACGTGATTATTGTTGGACTACCAGTTATTTAACTAACGAGGCACCGATGCTTAATAATTCCTTTTCGAAACGGTTGTACGACGTATCCTTCGATGATTTAGTAACTTGGCTCCCGAGACTTTTTTTTTCTCTTTCTCTTTCTCTTTTCTTCTTCTTCTTCTTCCTACCACAGCCTCATCATCATCCTCGAGGATGCCGAAACTCCAACAGAGAGCCGCGTCAATATGTTAATCCAAGAGAATATAATCCCAGTCGATGAGAAAGAGAGAACGAAAAATAAAAAAATATAAGATGAAGAAAGAGACAGAATAAAAGAGAGAGAGAGAGAGAGAAAGATGAAGAGTCGAAGTTATTAAAGCTCTCGAAGAAAGGACCTTCTCTCCTTTTCTTCTCTCTTATTTTATTTTTTTCTTTTATATATTTTTTTTTCTATCTATCTTTCTTCGAGCCATGCGAGACGTTATACGCAGCTACGTCGTCGTAAATATGAAATATCGAAGTTCGGATCCACGAATCGTCGGGTTTCGTTTTGGAGAAGTAGAACGTTAAGAGAGACAGACGATGAGAGAAAAAGAAGACAAAAAATAGTTTATATATACCGTCTCCTTCATATTGGCTAGCACCAGTCAACCCCTTTTCCTTTTCCTTTTTTCTTTTCATTTTCATACTCCTTTTTTCATTCCCCACCCCCTCCTCTTCAACATTTCGATTTCTATGCCAATTAAAGATCTACCTTTCGGCGATTTTATGATAGTCGATTCTCCAACCAGAGAGAACGTTGAAAGGTTACTTTTCTACGAAATTGATATTATAAAAAACGATAGGAGAATATTAAATTTAAATACTACGATTAGTATAATGAAGAAGATTATTATATGATTAGAGTATTCTTAGGAAAAATCTAAGATTGAAAGAATCGTAGTATTTAATATGACTTTTGTTTTATCAATGACTATGAGTTCATACGAAAAAAGAAGAAGATAAATGAATAAAAACATAATTAGTAAAAAAGCGTTGAATCGACGATAATTACAACACAACACCATAGATAAATTATCTTAACTTTTTGTGCAATGGGGAAAATCCTGGGGTACGACTTTCAAGAATATCATTGAATGGAAAGAAACTTCAGCGAGTTGAAAAAAATTGTCTTCTTTTTTTTTTTCCTCATATCTTCTTTTTATCGTAACTTCGCATTTGAAACGAGGGATAATAAAGAAGAGGGTTGGCTGGGTGGTAGAAGAAGAAAAAGGAAGAGAAAACGAACGAACGAATGAACGAACCAACGAACCAACGAAGAAGAAGAAGAAGAAGGAGGAGGAGGAGGAGGATGAGAAGCGAGAATGGAGAAGTAAAAAAGTGAAGAAGAATAAGAAAAAAAAAATAAATAAAAATGAAAAAGAGAGAGAGAGAGAGAGAGAGAGAGAGAGAGAAGGATGCAACACGGACTCGGTGGATTTTTCAAAAAGGAAATTATAAAAGCGGCCTGAAAACGAGAGGAACGGCAATAAAGAGAGATCTTTACGAGACACCGGCCCTCCCGAGGTTCCACTCTCAAAGAGAAAAAGTAGACACGGCCCACCGTGACATCCCAACGTTGTTTATCGAGTTACGGAATCCCGAAGATAAAATCGTGCCACCGCGTCGACGATGCTGCCGGAGGAGGATCCTGCTGCTGCTGCTTCTGCTTTTGCTGTTGCTATTGCTTCTACTGTAAAAGAAGAAGATAGAAAAAGAAGAAGAAGAAGAGAGAAAGAACTTCTTGAGAGTTTGGCGCTCGTTAGGGAATCTTGAACGTATCGGTTTCGCAATATCACCGATCGTTTTCTAAAAAAGGAAACGGATAAACGATTTTCTAGCTTGTCTCGTCAATACTCGATATCTCGATATTCGATAATAATTAAAGTTCTCCTCTCTGTATGTGTGTGTGTGTGTCTCCGAAAAATATTTCTTGTATTTCCTTTCTTTTAATTTTTAATTTGTTTCACATTTAACCCCCATCCATCAATATATTTTACGTTTTATTCAAAGTTTTCGCGAATCTATTATTCATTCGATATAAATTACGAATTATTTCGTAGATAGTGGTAGAAACAAAACGAGATTGGTCGTACACAATAGAGCTTGAACTACGATATGCATAAACCGAAAACCCGATGTATATATACACATACATATATACAGTACAACGTATGTATGTATGTATACGAGTAATACAGGCAACGTAAATCAATGTCCAGTTTCGGTGGATCGTTACAATGAATTGTTACAATGTATCTACGCGAGTATACTAATATATATATTTTTTTTATATCCTAATAGTATTAAGTAAAAAATCTGCGAGTCATGTCAAACCATAAAAGATAATTTTTATAATTTTTAAGTGGGTGATTCCAACGATTTCAACAATTTCAACGATTTATCAAAATGTTCTTTTAAACATAGTCCAACATAAATTTGACATCATCCACTGTACATAATAGTTTATATAATTATCTACGACACACATATACACATAAAAAATTTGTTGTACCAAATTTCCAAACATTTAACTTATGCATCCCTTGTTCCCACCCTCTCAAGTTCAATCTTTATTTCAAATTATTATACGAATACACGTATTCAACTTTACTCACAGAGAAACACATACACAATATAACAGTGAACATTTCCTATGCATATCGACGCATATTCATACGTGTATGGGCTCGTAACGTTAATGTGTGTGTTCGGCAGCGAACGCACGTCAGTTGATTTAGTGTCAGATTGGTCACGGGTTGTCGCCTCACCCTCCAATCTGCCCGTTTCTCCGTTTCTCTCACCCTCCTCCCTCCTCCTCCCTCGTCCATATTCGCTCGAGAAACTTTATGATATTTTTGGGGGTTTTTTTTTCCAATTTTTTTCTCCTCGTTTCTATCTCTCTCACACACACTATTTCTCTCTCATTTTCATCCACACTTTGATCGGCTTTTGCCGCCGTTAAGCCACCTGATCATACGTGGTCTTGCGTTGAAAAGAAACCGATCCTTCCACCCTTCATCCCTTACCCCTCGTCCACCTTCACCTTTTTATGCTATTATCCTCAACCTTACTTATTCTTTCGATGTTGTATCTAAGAACGTATGAATTGTACTCATGTCAGTGTAACCGGATCATTAGTCGAATTTACTTTTTCTATTTTTTTTTCTTTTTTTTTAGTTGGGTTCACCTAAAGAAACCGACCTGAAACGATGAAATACGTTTAAAAGTCACGTGTACGTTTTACAAGTTTCAATACTAAACTCTCACCTTAGTTGTACGAGAGGTGAATCAACTTTAGACACGTTAGGTAACTTTTTATATTTAATTAGGTTTGAAAGTATACTCTTGGATAGATCAATGTTTGCGGATATTGTAATTGATGTGATGGAGTTGGGCTTTTAATTTATTTCAAAATTATTATAATCGTCGTAACGTGTGTCATAACGGTAAGGAATTAAAAGAAAGAAAGATAGATAAATAGATAGATTGATATATTTATGAATATACCTAAGTATTTAAATATATACATATATGTGTGTGTGTTATACTTTGTCGATTAGCCTAATCGGATTTATCTTCGTCTTGGGAATAATTAATGTTTTCATGGAAATATCGAAAGCTCGTATTGCTTAATGAACGTTCGAACAGTCATTGGAATATACACGGTGTACTTATTGTCAGGTGATATCATTTCATTAAATTTCTGATAGGTGAATTTATGCGAATTGAACGTGTAAATAAAAAGAATAAAATCGATACAATTATTGGTATGAATTTTGATTCATTAGTTGTATGTAAAATCGTAATATAAAAATACAGTGTTGTTTAATGTAAAAAAAATCGTAGTAAAATAAAATTGTAATCCTGAAGGATAATACTCGAAGACACACCGTGTATGTAGGATAAACCGTCTATTCCCTATCGACGATCAACGTCGGAAATGTCCACTTAAACGAAACATCAGTTCGATCGGATCGATTCAACCGCGATCGTATCGCGACATCACGGATTTGGCTCGTTTCGGGATTTATGTATTTATGCAGAGAACCTGCGACGTTTGATTCCCTTTATCGAAACATCGACGACATCCTCCTTCCACCTCCTCCTTCTCCTCTTCCTCACCATTATTGTATCCTTTTATCTCTATCACTCTATTTCTCCTATTTATTTTTACCACCTAACACGATCATTAAGAAATATATTTACATTTTGTTTTAATCTATTTTTTAGTCTATCTATTTTATAAATATATACACTCAACTATAATTCTAGCATTTTTTCCTCATATCAAATTTATTGGATTTTTATTTTTTGTTAATTTTGTAGATCAATATAACGTTTACCTTGTGAGTTAATTTTAAGAACAATTCAGTCGTTAATTACATTGTCATCTTCTATTTTTACTTTTGTCAATTACTTAGAAAAGATTTTACACACTTTCTGTGAGAACCTATTTCATAGTCTATTTTAACGTTCCCAAAATTTATGGCTATTACTTTTTATTATTTTTTTTTAATTTTCTAACCAAGTAGTTAAAGTCAACTTTGTAACAAAAATTCTATAACATAAAAGATTCGGTCAAGGTATCTACATCGTTCTCTCTCTCTCTCTCACCTTTCTTGAGACGATCTTTTTAAATAGGTGTAATTCGATTATTCAGAAAAAAAAAGAAACATTAACATTTAGTGAACCTAATTTCGTAGCACACGCCTCTTCTATTTTAAAAACTCTCTTTCTTCCTATCTCTGTTTCTGTATTTTTTTTTTTTTTTTAAATTTTGTAGCCAGGCTGTTAAAAGGTAAGAGACTTAGAAGACAACATTCGGCAACAATACGATTCTTTGGTTCGTCTTGGTTTAGATCGTAAAGGTTCCCCTTTTGTCGGGGCGTTTCGTCGATTATAATTATCTGCAGGTAGGTGGCTTAAAGGGATGAGAGGTAAAGGAAAGTTGACGGGATCGCGACGGGAAATAGAATGGGAAGGAGAAAGTGGATGACTGTTGATGGACAGGAGGCGTTTAAGGGCGGAGCAGACGTTTTCGATGCACTCTCTCTTTTCTCTCTTACTCTTACTCTTACTCTCTCACCTTTATTTCTTTCTTTCTATTATCTCTTTCTTTTCAATGTTCATTCGTTTACCGTCTGCTGTTCTTCTCTCCCTTCGGTATCGACTTCAAATATTATCCCTCCTTTTCAGCGTGAAATTCTCACACTCTGATCCAGAACTAAACGCTTTATTTTTTTTTATTATTTTTATTATTTTTCTTTTTTCTTTCATCTTTTCTTCCCTTCTCCCTTTTTTCCTTTTCTTTATAATTTTAGAAATGAAAATTGATAACTTCTACATTACTTACACTTACTTTCTTTTTTGTATATATATAAATAAGATATTATATTTAAAAATATATATTTATAAAATATATATTATTTAATATTAACAAAATATTATTAACATATATAAAAATATAAAATATATTTATATATATATTTTTGTTCTTTCCCTTTATAATTATTTCTTTATTTTAATATAAATATATTACAGTTAAATCATGGGTGTAAGAAACTTTAACTTTACGGTGTAATTTTAATAGCAATTCTGACATGTTACATTTCGTTAAACATGGAAACACGATGTCTCTCAGGTTACACGATAAGTCAAATCTTGTCGTCCGATCTTTCGAATACGATTTAATCGTCGTTACTTCAAAACGTGTTTTCTAATCTTTCGATTTGTAAGATGAAGATAGAAAATAGACAGATAAAAAGAGATAGAAGGAGAAAGAAAGAAAGAAAGATAAGATGCATTCGTGAACGAAAAGGATGAAGGATGGATCACCAGCAGTCGGAGATCGTATGACAAATTATCAATAAGTTCGTCTAGAAAGACAGAAAGTGTGAGAGAGAGAAAGGAATAGAGAAGTAGGAGTTAAGAGAAGAAGACTAATGACGGGATTGATGTAGACCAGGACGGGCATGGTGGTGTCGTAAAGAGAAGTTTGACGATATACGCGACGATGACAACTTGAAAAGGAACCTTGTACCGTTCCTTCAAACAGCTATACGTCATCTCAAATCAGAGAACACTCAGTGGATGATAGATGAATCGTCTAATCGTTTAACGTCTTCTACCGAATTTTTGTTTCTTTTTGTTTTTTGTTCTTTCGTTTAATTGTTCTTTAGAATGTTGTCTTTTACTTTTGGGTAGAGTTTGCTTTGAAGATTTTTGATAAAAGAAGTAGGGTTAGAAGTTTGTAAAATAGAAAATCAATGGTTATATAAATTGTAAGAAGTAAAATGTCTCTTGGGAAGTCATACGAGTTTAAACTCTATCTAACGTTAAAGCTAAAGGACTTAGAAGGAAGCTTCCTGGAATGCTCGAGTTTCACTTAAACGAGGAGTTTATCCGAAACGAGCTCGTTCCGCGGATTAAAGCTTCGCGAATACACCTCGACGAACGAAACTGTCTGTCTGCATAGCCTACGAACAGATGGTTTACAGAGAGAGAAAGAGAAAGAGAAAGAGAGAGCGAGAGAGAGAGAGAGAGAGAATGAGAGAGAGATGGAAAGTATTATGCATAACTACTCGTGAACGAAATTACCTCGGTAAACATAATGTTGCTCGATGTTAAACGAGTTTAATGAGTACCTTACATTTTTAAATACCTATTTACATGCTTTACGTTAAATAAATAAGCTCGAGTGTCATAAATTTGAAGGAGACTTATTTTTGGTTAAGTGAAAAATTTTATACCGATTTATTAACATATGTAATTATAATTATTGTGAAAAATGGGACAGATATTTTCCAAGATAATAATGTAAGTGCATTTAATATTTTCAATATCCATTGATCCAATCAATATCCATTGAGTTGTTCATAAAAGTTTATGCCAAATATAAAATTTACAGGGTGTTTCGTAACTGTTAGTACAAGGGTGTTATTCTTCGTGTAACATTTTTTTTTTACCAGAAAAATAAGTATGAAAATTGAACGATTATGCCTACATATTTGTTTACATATATATAATATAAATTTGTTATTAAATTGGCATAAATTTTTCACTCAACATTTAATACATTGTCCCTTGAAACGTCACACGCGTGTTATGCTTTATCGCGACAAAAATATAAATTAAAATTGTGTTCCTGTGTGTGTGTGTGTGTTTTGTTTTTTATATACAAAAAAATGTGTATCAGTCAAACTATAATCGATTTTCATCAGGAATCCTTAAAAAAGTTCAATCCGTATAAACGATTATGTCGAAAGAAACGTGATAGGTTCGGTGATCCGACGGCGGGAATGATCAGCGGGACAAATTCGAACGTTGTGGATACTAATGGAAGTTAATGGAGAGCCCTGTGTGTAGAGGAGAACTCTCGACGATCTTTTACGCGATATCGACCGAATGACTCTGAGCCCCTCATTCTCGTCCTCTCGTCTCGCCTAATTATCACGCGTGATTAATAATCCATCGAAATAAGTGAACACCCTTTTTGTTCAAACTCAAGTCCAGAATTATTTTCTAATAAATTTTATTCAACTATTTAATCTAATTCCTAACAAATATTATTTATAATTATTTGCAAGATAATAATTTTTAAAATTAATTAACATTAACTTGATATATTAAATTATTAAAGAATAAAAATAATTTTTTTTTTTGTTATAGATGCCGAAAAGATTTTGAAACAAAAAAACCCAAAATAATTTGACCATCTTCTTCTTTAAATTTCGCTACTTTTTGTTTTCATCTTTTTTTATTGCTTCGCATTTTGGTGGTGCACCACGGCTGGTCTGCGGTACCAGAGGTGGTGTACCAGAAAGAAAAGAGAGAGAGAGAGAAGGAGAAAGAGAGAGAGAGAGAGAGAGCTACGAGATTGGACGCGGTTCTCGGAGTCTGTGGTATAATTAAAATACAGCCGAACGCCAACTGCTGGCCTTTTGCTTCTTCTTCTTCTTCATTTTCTTCCTCTTCCTCTTTCTCCACCTCCTCATTCACCTTCTTCTTCCATTTTCTTCGTTGGCTTTACTTGCTTCGTTTCTTCAACCTTCTTCTTCTTCTTCTTCCGTGCACCGCACACAATGATTAGTATTTAGGAGTCAGTTCATTGGCGTCGATCTTAACCCCCCTACATTTTTTTCATCACCTTATTTTAACTATACAAATCATATTAGGTCTCCGTCATATTTTTATCTCACAAATTTCATCAACAGGAAATTAAAAATATTATTTTTTATATATTATATATAATCAAACATTTATCATTGATAGAATATTAATCGAATAAAGTAAAACGTTAATAAATGAATTAGAAAATTACATTTAAAATATATATATATAGATTTATAAGTTTTAATATTTGACAAATGAGATTCTGAAAATCTGATAAATCAAGTGAGATAAATATATGATTTTTGATTAATTTAAATGACAATTTACGTAACATATGATTCTATGATAGAAGAAAAGGTCGACGCCAATGAATGCACCGTCTGCAAAGTACAAGGGTAGAAAAAAAAAAGAAAAAAAAGAGGAGGAGGAGGCGTGCACCGGGAATGGAGAAGGAAGAGGTGTAGGGGGTTGAGGATGAGGATGTGGATGTGGATGAGGTAGAAAGCGAAAGGGACGATGGAGGACGCGCCTCGTCCTGATAATTGCTAACGATTTAATTGTCGGAATCGACTGTCTGCCGAGAGCGCCCGAATACAGCTTGGATTTTTTAATTACACCATCCGACACGAATTCTACAATGTGAAACCATCTACCCACGATTTCTGAGTATATATGTATGTGTGTGTGTGTTAAGAAGATACTCAGCAAATTTCATTTATAAGCTTTGAGTTGTACGGAATGTTGTCAAAGGTGTGTCTCATCCCTCTTCCCTAACTCCCTTCGATAGTTCTCAATAAAATTATACTAATATTATCTTACTATTTTAAAATGGCAACTCAAATGAATATAAAGTACATTTTCATAGCAATAAAGTGTTCAAACTAATTTAAAAAAAAAAAAAAAAAAATAAATAATAATAAAACGAACACGTTTAAACGTAAGTAAGTTCCCCACCATTTTTCTTGACCGTTCAATCGAATTATCTTGATTGCAGAGTACGAAGTAACGCGAATTATCTTTTCGAAATGTTTCTTGCCGACCTCTTTGAAGAATACACCTCTTTTCCTTGGGTTGATGTATGCCACGCGTTATACGGATATTTTACAATTTCGCACGGCTTTCGAGAATTATCGTTTTGACTCGAACCTATAATACTTTTCTCTCTTTCTCTTTCCGTACGTGTGTTTCGAAAAAAAAGAACAGAGAAAAAAAACATTAAATATGGAATAACCTTAGGGTATACACGAGTATCGAGTTTCAAAATGAATTTAAATATGTCCATCGAAATTACTATGATTAAGCGGTTTGAAATGAAACGTATACTAAATTGTACACACATTTGTAAAAAGTAATATTAAATAAAAAATAACCGATTACGTTGAACAAAATTGAAAGTTTCAAGTATAAAACATTTTTCTACCTTGTTTAAAAGATAAACTTTGAAGTTTATTCAAGGTTCAAGCCAATTGTTACTTAGGGTAGAACGAAACGATATCTCATATCAATGCAAAGATCAAGCAACCGTGTCCGACCATCGTGGTTGCACACTTTTACGACGAAGGATTACAAATTACAATGCCGTGGGGGCACACACACACACATAAACAAGTATATACAACACATACATATAGTCTCTTCTCTCTTTTTTCTCTTTCATGGCAAATAATTAATATTCATTACGTATTAACGAACCCATCGCATAAATTGCGCGAGTTCATGGCAAAAATGGTACCGTGGATAACGGGTGAGTCGAAGGATACTGTGTCGCATCTGCTTGTTTCGTCCTTTCTCCGTAAGATGTAGCAAGCTGTTCCTCTTTGAGAATATAGTAGAAGAAAAAGAAGAAAAGGATGAACAGAAAGCACATAGAGAATGGGGGAGATTGCACCTGTCTTTTCTACTTCCCGACTTTAACATCCCTTTTCTTCTTTCCCATCTATCTATCTATTTATCCATATACCCATCCATCTGTCTTTTTCTTTCATTCCATCTCACTCGATCTCCATCTTTTTTCTTCTCTGAGAAAAGGTCTACGAGGATGCAACACAACTACCACCACCAAGAACAGGCTGTTTCATTTTTGATGCCGTAAAGAGTCGTTTTATCGACGCGTTTAAGGGTTATTGTACAATAAAAGTGGCATTATTATCGGTTAGGAGCCATAAGGTCGAGGGCCACGAGCTAAAAGAGAGAGAAAGAGATAGAATGAGAGAAAGAGAGAGAGAGAGAGAGAAAGAGAGAGAGGGGAAGGGTCGTCCTCGTTCTCGATGTCGTAGACGTCGGAAGCTGGCCGTGAGAAGCACGACTGGGTTTATGACTCGTAAAAGCTCGAGACATTTCCTCCTTTCTCTCTCTGTTTCTCTTTCTCTCTCTTTGTTTATCCTCCCGGACACGCGTCCTCCTTCTTCGCGAGAACGTTTACGTGCGACCGTGAAATTCGACGCTTATTTTTCTTACCAAGAAGACGTCCTCGTGTACTATACTTTCGTGAACAAACCTACTCAACAATGTCGTTACGGCTCGTTGATAGCCAAATCATTATGATGTTCTTCAATTAATATATTACGACTTATTCATAGATAATTTATTGTATTACTCATTAGTAATGGTATAGTAATTTAATTAATTCATGATATTATTTACCCGATATTACATGAAGTAACTATCGTTAAAAACTGTAATCCGATTATTCTATTACATATTTATGTATACTAAAAATAATAATAATAAAATGAAATGTTTAATAAGAAAAATAAATAAAAATTTGATATTTAGTTTTCTTTGTCTATATAAAATTTAGTTGAAAAAATTGTTCATAAAATAATGCCTATCAAATAACGTGATAATTGAATGTACTCGATGACAAATAATTCATTTATTTGATCTATTATCAGATTTTAGTGTTTAACGATTAACAATTGCAACAGATTAATTATATTTTCTTTTTTTTTATTCCATGCACTCGAGTGTATTTATATGTGTGTATGTGTAAGAGTAATATGATGTACTGGACGATCCAAGGAAGTTAGGAACCAACAATATTTCCTTAAAAATAAGTTACTGTGCCGACACGGTAGGAGAAACGTCGTACGGATCGTGCACTGACCCTGAACAATTTGACAGTGATCGATCGATATATTTTCCGTGCTCACCGTCTTATTTCCACGATTCATAATTCACTTCGGTCGACAGCTCGTTGGCACTCACTTTCACTACCGCGATAAATAAGAAAGGACGGGGAACGATTTCGTTCGACTGCGCGAATATCGAACTTTAAATGTAAAACTACGAACTTCCAGACTCGTCCAAAAAAAAAAAAAAGAAATATATTGTATATATAGTATAAAGACAGTCCCATCGAATTCGTTACATAAATTCTCCACCATGGTCTTAGAAATATAGACGAACAAATATATGATAACGGTAGGTCTTTTCAAACGTTCATATTTATTTTATAAAATTAGGATAACGTTGGGGTTGTTGTTCGAAAGGTGTTCCTAAAAGTTTCTTACTTTTATTTATTCAAGTTTTGCATCTACGATATTTGGTACCCAATGTTATTTTAATAAATAAAAATTATTTCGAAAAGAAAAAACATAAAATATTGTGCATTTAAGATTCTTAAAAAAATTAATAATTAAATTCGTTTCATTTAATAATATATTATATACATAAAAATTTATTATTTTATTGATAATAGAAAATATTAAAAAAAAAATAAATAAATCATTCCAAACTATTTGAAGCATAAAAATAATATTTGAAATCACGTTATTATTGTTGTTTACCCTTGTTCATCGTAGCGTATACGAAGTAAATGAAATTTTTAGTAAGATTAGGAAAGAAGCAACGATGCGAGACAGGAGGAGGACGTTCGGATGTTCGTACGGATAAGTATCCTGGAATATCCCGAAGGATGGCATTAACGTTCGGGAAAAATATATTCATCAGGACGGTCATAAATTACGTCGTCCATCGACAAATTAAGAGTCGACGCGCTGACAGCTCGGCCACGCGGAACAATATATTCCCCTTTCCCATCACCAACCAACCAACCAACCAACCAACCACCACCACCACCACCACCACCACCACCATCACCTCCATCATCACTACCACACACCATCATTGCACTCTACTCTTTCTCGTTTCACCCCTCTAACCGTACACTACTAATATTCTTTCATTCTTTCTTTCTTTCTATTTTTTTTTCTATGTTTTGATCTCTTTCATTCTCTCGAGTATAGACAACATTTATCTATGCATTGGAAAGAAGGACTTTTTTAGATTAGAATACACGATAACGTTTACGTATGATATATACACTTACTTTCAACATGAGCCCGGAAATTCATTATAAATCTTCTTTCAAAGTGAACATTTAATGAGAAGAAGTTTATTAAACAAATGTATATGTAATATGTGTGAGCCTTCAGAAATGCATTTATACATATATTATAAAAAACAGTCATTGGTTTGTTGTTAAATCCAACGAAGATCACCTGTAACAAAAAGAAAACTATATTAATCATACAGTCAAGTGATACAGTAGTAGCCTGACATATAAATCGTCCAATTCGCAGATGCACTTTATAATTAAATTCTCTATTTATTTTTATCAAATATCTATTAACCGTTGCAAAGAAATTAAATTTAAACGCGTGATTTTACAATGACAAAAAATAAAAAAATAAAAAAGTAAAAGTACAAACATTAAGTTACTAGAAAAAAAAATATCCATTAATTATTATGACTAAACTTTTAGACTGCATTATATAGAAAAGAAAAAATTACAAATTTAATAAAATACAATCACAGTTAAAAATTTATAAGACAAAAAAAGAAAAGAGAGATTACTTTAATATTCAAAAAATGATCATTAGGCTTCAAAATGTAATAACAAAAGAATTTAAATTTTTTGACTCGAATTAACTAAACACATATGCATCTTTTTGACGATTAGACACGAACTTCGTGTCCCAAGGAGATGGAATGGTCCATCATCTCCAATTACAACTAGAAATTAATGACGAGCAAAAAAGTAATAGAATAAAATATAAAATATGACTAAAGAACCATTCTCGAAAGGTTCGAACATGATGTTGAACCTTTGAAAATAATTCAGTAGCCTGTAGTTGCCCTCTTGAGCCACAATTAAGTGGGGGCCTCTTCGGCATTATGCCTCTTCTTTCTTCATTCCATGAAAACTGCATTTGGACATTTCCTACGTGCAAGCAAGATAAGATCTTTCATTCTAATTTTACAAATAAACTCGAATTTTTTTACGATTCTAATTCTCAATTATTACAAAATTAATTTACATTTCGCGTTCACTTTTTTAGCTCGTGGACCATCAATGAACGTACAGTTCATTGACCATACATGAGCACATTTAAACGAATGTCCAAGCAGATAATTTCCCACGATGACCTAATAACACTTCGCACTTTTAACGTCGAGTAATAAAATGGAATTGAAAAGAAAGTGCAATAAATGTAATGCATTTTTTTGCAATACTTTGTTATATTTATTTATATGAAATATTTCCAGCTGTAAGACGAAATCGCGATGGTGCGTAGTGCTAATCCTGAAATACTTAAAACTAAGTATCAAATGCATCAAAGAATTTGCGAATTTGATTCGACTCTATCTCGTTCGAGATAAAATCGAAGTAGAAATGAATCTTTCAAATGGTTGCAAATACCTTTGAATCATGATACATAATAAAGATCACAGAATAGTTACAAAATAAATTAACAAATCAAACATAATATAGAATGAGATGATCAAATTTTGTAACAATTCTGAGTAAACCAGGAGGCGGAATTTCCACTCCGGAGTGGAAGCAAGAAGTCTAATGCCTTTCCTGGATCCTACCTACTTAAAATTAAAGTTTTCACATTCATTCAGAGAAGTATGCTACCTGCCTGCCTATTATCCATATTTTTACCCATTTTAAGAAAAACCATACATACCCACCCACTCACTCCACGGTTCTCACACATACCACCAGGGTGCAAAAGCCTAAACTAGAGAGCATGCCCCGGGGCACCTCCGACACCCTAGTTCAACCACGTTTTCTAAACTTATATGCTAATGGGTATACGTACGTTTTGCTGAAATCGACTGCCAAGGCTAATGATTATTGCATAAAAACTAAAGCAAAAATACAAGTATACACTAGTATATATTTATGCATACTAGTAATATACAAGTATATCAAAGTTTCCACAAATAAATGCAGTAACTCTACTATGCAAACGATTATCAAAAAAATGAGAAATATTTAATATAAATATAAGAATACAGAAATGTGATACGAAAAAGTAGTGCTTTGAGTATTTAATGATGTATTAAATGAATAAAAAATATCGCGAAACGATGTACAATACACACTACCTAATACGCACACACAGGTGTAAAGTACATCGTGCAATCACTAGCACAATAACAGCCGCCAATAGGGGAAAAAACTAAAACTAAACCCACGCTAGCTGTTTCTCACCTATACGTGTAACACCTGGGCACTCGCATAGATGAGAACGCAGAAAGTATGGGGGGAGAAACGGGAGATTAGTATATTAGAAGCTGAAAATCCTGATCTAAAAAATATGATTAACACATATATAAATATATCAAAAGATTTTAATAAAAATTCATCTAAACGGGCTAAGGACTCTACAAGTCATTTGGTGAATAATGACTTAAACAAGCGAATGAAAAAAAAAGTTACCCCATAGGAAACAGTTAGAGTTTCGAGGTAAGGATGTATTAAAAGACTCTACGGTGATGATGGATATTTTTTGCAAACCTCGGACGACTCTTTCATTAAATGGCTGTTCTAATGAAAGAACTGGGCTTTGAGCCACCACTTAATTGCCAGAATCTATCCGTCGCGAATGAGTTTGTCTTCTTGCTCATTTATTTAAAATATCAAAGTATTGATATATCAAAATTAATTTCGATTAGATAAACTATGTACGAAGCAATGCATGTAAGACATTTATTACATGCTTTTAACACGTAATAAAAAAGAGAGTGCATTTATTAATTGCATTATGAATTAAATGAATTTAACCGATGAGACAAGAAAACCTATCCTGAACTAATAATAAAACATACAATAAAATATACAATTTTCATGAGTAACTCCTAAAAAGGAATTACTCATGTGCTCGTCAATAATTTATTTAAATAATTACAACCAGTAACTCGTGCCGATTTGGACCTTTCATCCTCGGCATGATTGAGCACTGGAGGGACTTTAAATAAAAACTCACGAATTAAGAAGTTCTGCGATGGCTCCAAAACACTCCTACCTCGCAGCAAGTATTGTAGTCTGACGATGGAAGACGATACTCGATTTGCCATTGAAGAAGATCCATCGAAGATCCATCGAAGAATTCATGCAACATCTTTGAAAGGAAGAGAATCCATGGTTATATCTGTAAAATAAAATTGAACAAAAAGATAAGTTACCTGGAATATTATCCCAAGTCATATAAAATAAAATCGAATAAAATGTAAATACTAATGAATACTTACAATGCATTCCACTGGAATGCAGCTCTATTGCACCATGGTGATGCACCTCGCGTGAATCTAAAAACGCGGTATAAACGAAAATAAGAAACTATAGATGAGTTTCTTATCGCGAAACCGTTTTTTTTTTATTATACGACGAACAACACTGACTCTAATTCGCGTTTGATTTTAACTTATTACTCGCCCGATCACTGATTCTAAACTGCACTAATTTAAAGACTGCATTGCTCGCAGTCAAATGCAAGAACAAAAATTTCACTCCCGGTCACTTCACATGGGCCATTCGTGCACGATTGCAATCTGAAACTGAAATAAAAAACAATACTATTAATATCATTACTATTACAGAAAATCATTAAAATTTTAAAGGAATTATTTAATAAAAAAATATACTCACTTTAAATCTTTATTGATGAATGCACAAAGGGTCTCCTATCCTTAGGATGACGATGACAATGCACAAATAATGACTATAAAACTGTATTAAATGCAATTAATTCAATTAACACTAGATTTATGAACTGAGAAAATTTTATTCATTTCAAACTTTTTTTCTACATATATATATATAAAAAAGAAATATTATTATTTTTTAAATATATGTTAATTTTTAATACTGTAATGAAATATTCATAAATAATAATTCTTCTCCTCTACCCACTTTTTCATTTAAACAATGTTTGTAAATTTTTATAAAATAGTGAACAAAACAATAGTGAACAAATCTAGTGTTAAACGAATTACTAAATGAATTTAATTAATAAAATGTGAATACCATTCCAACGATGATCTGAAACACAAATAAAAACAAGATTATATAAATCGTTGTTATATAAAAATTATTATAAATATTGAGAAAATGTTTAATATAATAATTGACTTACGTTTTTTCTTCATTGATGAATGCACGATGGGTCTCCTACCCTTAGGATGACGATGAGCACACGTTTAAACTTAATAAAAGAAACTTGCGAGTTTCTTAATCGAGCAAACGAAACTTTAACATGCGACGATCAACACTGAATCTACTCTTGTCGACTTTTTTATATTTTATTTTAACACGATGCAACACACGAGAACCTCATTGCCTACGCGCTCGATTGCAATGATTTTCTGAAACAGAAAAAGAAAAAGAACAATTAAGATCATTGTTGTAATAAAAATCAATTGAAATTATCATAGTAATGTTTGATAGTAAAATATACTTACTTTTAGTCTTCGTTGATGACTGCAGGATGGGTATCCTACCCTTAGGATGACGATGTATAAAATAAAATTAAATAAAAAGTCTGAAAAGCTGAAACATACTAAAGACTATATTACAATATTTCCTGTAAATCATTTCTGAAGGCAGGGCACACATTAAAACCATTGAATATTTTTGATAGAATGGTATTCAAGTTATTAAATATTTGTGAAATTGATCAAAGTATGCAACTATTTGCTTGCAATATTACATACCAAGTATGTAATGTTAGTATAAATATTAATTAAAAATCTTTAAAGTTGTCTAAATAAAACAGTAATTGTATCAGCAAACGCAATAAAGAGTAACATAAAAAATAAACCAGTTTTTATACCATTCTATGCAATGAAAAGCTTTTTAAACTATTAAAATCAAAATGATAACGTTAGAAATAAAATTATTAAATAATTTAATACGCTTCATTTTCGTTTATGTTGTCTCGTCGAAGGATAGAAAATGAATACGAGATACATAACTACGTAACCTTAGTAGAGGAGATTTCGGGAATGTCGAACGCTCGGCTATTATACCTATGTTATCGGCTGTTTACGTTTTGTCGTCGACTCGAGAAATACCTACAAATATAAATACACATTTATATAATAGCTTATATATCGAGTGTATTGTTTTCTTATTCTTCCTCTCTCTCACACACTCCTTCTCTCTCACTCTTTCTGTAGTATTTCTATATGCTTATATGCTTATACTTAAAAAAAATAATGCTCACCTCGCCGTATATGGAGTAGATAAAAAAAGTTGCCACAAGATTAAAAGGTTAGTGAATTCGTGTTGCAACTCTCCCCATGCTCAGAAAGCTAAAAAAAAGTAAAATATGAAAAAACTCACGTATAAAAATTATGCATGTAGTATACATTTGATATATAACATTCGTTATATATCATTTAAAATATAACAGGAAGGTGCACATTAAAATATTAATTGAAACAGTTACCTGAAATTAACGGGATAACAAAATCCGCTGCAACAAGTATACAGATGGCAGATTAAAAAATTCGAAAGATTCGCCATATTGATATGCATAAAACAGGCGCGTAAAACTGGCGCGAAAATACTGCATGCGCGAAAATGATGCGCGGTATATCTTCTTTCCACCTATAATAAAGAAAAATTTCGAATGATTAAAAATACGATATAAAACCACAAAAATTGTCAAAATATACTTAAAATATCAAAATTGATCCTTTTATCCTTCATATATTGTAATAGAAAGGTATGAACCTTACAAAATATCTTTTAATTACCTGATCTTAACGGGACGATGACACTCCGATGTGTTCTCCACGAATGACGCCATGAAACTGAAGAATTCGGACGAAAGCTTGGCTGTGATTGGCTAATTCATTTTTTGAACATGAAAAGGGTTGTCACAGCTTCTTACACGGACAGAATCTGACCTTCCTCATGACCACGCTGGTCAAACTACATATGATAATTTATTTATTACATAAATTAAAAATCATTTCTATTTTTCTAATAAATGTACACAATACTTATAAATATTCTAAAAATAATGAATAGAATAAAGACAATGTAGACATTAAGAGATCTTTGTCGTTTTGCACAAAAGAACATAATCGTATAGAAGAGAATTGTCGGTAGAAAAATGTCTAATATAAAATGCAGCATATGAAAGAATAAATTCCCAAAATCTGTATCGATAAAGAATCCTGACAATTGAAATACTTTCAGAGATGCATAATTGTTTTAAAAATATTCATAATAACGTTTATACACGATTCACACACGAAGATTATTCCACATGATTTTCTATGCTATAAGATACTACATTCTCTTTATTATATTCATTATTTTTATAATAATTATGAATAACGTGTACTTTTTATTTGTAATCGAAAAAATAAAAATAAATTTATAACATATCAAAATTATTTTCTATTTAATGTACCTTTAAACATATGAAATGTTTAAACCAATGCATCTATGTAGAAACAATCTGAAATGTAATTAGAGAATATTAGAATGATAAAATAATTGTTAAATAATTAATGTAAATGCATATTGTTATTTAAAAATTCATTACATATGATCAATGTACCTTGCTTCTCGAGATACACCTTTAGATTAAGACATTATCCTCTATGAAAACACTTTTATTCAATGGTGTGTATATGACAGTTTAAATGTTATGGTTGTTGGAAATGAATATGTAATATTCCAAATATATAAAGATAATTTTAAATTAAAACTATGCAATTGTATCAGTTTTTTCCTTCTATTGTTATTATTTTATATCTCCTGTGCAATTATGACATCTAGTTTTACACCGTCCTGTAATAAAAGTAGTGTGTATTAGAATGATAAAATAATTGTTAAATAATTAATGTAAATGCATATTGTTATTTAAAAATTCATTACATATGATCAATGTACCTTCCTTCTCGAGATTCACCTTTGGACTGTGATATTTTCCTGTAAAAAAATACTTCTTTTCAATGTTGCTTGAATTATTTTCCAAATATTGCCCATGTATGCAACGCCAATGACATTCAAAAAAAGAGAATTTAATATTATAACACACTAATTTTTACACTCTTTTTACTTGTATGTAATTACTATTTTTATTAAAAGCACATGTGTAGCTCGAAAATATTATAAAAATAATAATATAATAAAAAGAATACATAATGTAAACATTATCTCATTTTGTATACGAGAACAAATCATGTAGAAGAGAAACTTTGTCAAAGAAATTTGTAAAACAATTGACAATCTATCGCTTGCCACCCGTAAAAAAATAAATTTTTATCATAAAGGCGTGTTCTTACGTTATTGATAAGGATAATAGAGATTTATTTTTGTACGGGTGGCAAGCGATTGTCAATTGTTTTACAAATTTCTTTGACAAAGTTTCTCTTCTACATGATTCTTTTCTCGTCCACTATAAGATAATGGTTTTATTCTGCATTCTTTTTTATTTTATATTATTTTTTTTATAATATTTTCAAGTTAAACTTGTGCTTTTAATAAAAATAGTAATTACATAAAAGTAAAAAGTGTGTAAAAATTAGTGTGTTATAATATTAAATTCTCTTTTTTCGAATATCATTGGCGTTGCATACATGGGCAATATTTGGAAAATAACTCAAGCAACATTGAAAAGAAGTATTTTTTACAGGAAAATATCACAGTCCAAAGGTGAATCTTGAGAAGAAAGGTACGTTGATCATATGTAATGAGTTTTTAGATAATAATATGCATTTACGTTAATTATTTAACAATTATTTTATCATTCTAATATTCTCTAATTACATTTCAGATTGTTTCTATGCATATACATTGGTATAAACATTTCATATGTTTAAAGGTACATTAAATAGAAAATAATTTGGATATGGTATAAATTTATGTTTCTTTTTTCGATTAGAAATTAATCGTATACGTTATTCATAATTATTCTAAAAATAATGAATAGAATAAAGAGAATGTAGTATCTTATAGCATAGAAAATCACGTAGAATGATCTTCGTTTGAATCATATATAAACGTTATTATAAATATTGTAAAAACAATGTACATCTTATGCATCTCAGAAAGAATTTAAATTGTAAGGATTTTTTATCGATACAGATTTTGGAAATTGATTCTCTCATATGCTGCATTTCATATTGGCCTTCTTTACATCGACAATTTTCTTTTATACGATTGTATTCTTTTGTGCGAAACGACAAAGATTTCTTAATGATTACATTGTCTTTATTCAATTCATTACTTTTAGAATATTTGTAAGTGACGTGTACATTTGTTAGAAAAATAGAAATGAGTTTTAATTAATAATAGTTATTAAATAAATAACCATATGTAATTTAAATAACGCGGTCATAAAGATAGGGAAATTCAATCCGATCAGGAAGCTGTGATTGGTCATTTTCTATTCAAAAAATGCAAAAAAATGAATTAGCCAATCAAATCCAATCCGCTGTTCAGTTTCTTTAGTTTCTAGGCGTCCTTTGTGGTGAAAACATCGGTGTGGTATCGTCCCGTTAAAATCAGGTAATTAAAAGATATTTAGTAAGGTTCACACCTTTCTATTACAATATATAAAGAATATAAGGATGAATTTCGATTTTTTCAATATATTTCGACAATTTTTATGCTCCTATATTGTATTTTTATTCATTCGAATTGTTCTTCTTATAGGGGGAAAAAAAGTATGGCGCAGTATATTAGCTGACTATATTCACGCCGTCTTTACCAGCCTTCTTGTGCACCGTTTTTATTCATTACAATATGGCGAATCTTTCGACTTTTTTAATCTGCCATCCGTGTACTAGTTGCAGCGAATTTTGTTATCCCGTTAATTTCAGGTAATCATTTTAATTAATTTTCTAACATACACGAGATAAGCATTTTTTTTTTAAGTATATCTGGCATATAGAAATACTACAGAAAGAGTGAGAGAGAAAGAGAGTGAGAAAGAATGAGAGTGAGTGAGAAGGAGAGAGAAAGAGAGTGAGAAAGAATGATAGTAAGTGAGAAGGAGTGAGTGAGAGAGTGAGAAAAAATGATAGTGAGTGAGAAGGGAGTGAGAGAGAGAGAGAGAGAGTAAAAAAGAATGAGAGTGAGTGAGAAGGAGAGTGAGTGAGAAGGAGAGTGAGTGAGAAGGAGTGAGAGAGAGAGAGAGAGAGAGAGAGAGAGAAGAAGAATAAGAAAACAATACAATCGGAATATAGGTTATTATATAAATGTGTATTTATATTTGTAGCTATTTCTCGAGTCGACGACAAAACGTAAACAGCCGATAACATAGGTATAATAGCCGAGCGTTCGACACTCCCGAAATCTTCTCTACTAAGGTTACGTAGTAACATATCTCGTATTCGTCTTCTATCCTTCGACGAGACAACATAAACGAAAATAAGGCGTATTAAATTATTTAATAATTTTATTTCTAACGTTATAGTTTTGATTTTATTAGTTTAAAAAGTTTTCATTGCATAGAATGGTATAAAAACTGGTTTAATTTTTATCTTACTCTTTATTGAGTTTGCTGATACAATTACTGTTTTATTTAGACAACTTTAAAGATTTTTAATTAATATTTTTACTAACATTACATACTTGGTATGTAATTTAATGCAAGCAAATAGTTGCATACTTTGATCAATTTCACAAATATTTAATAACTTGAATACCATTCTATCAAAAATATTCAATGGTTTTAATGTGTGCCCTGCCTTCAGAAATGATTTACAGGAAATATTGTAATATAGTCTTTAGTATGTTTCAGCTTTTTAGACTTTTTATTTAATTTTATTTTATTCATCGTCATCCTAAGGGTAGGATACCCATCCTGCAATCATCCATAAAGATTAAGAGTTAGTATATTTTCCTATCATACAATTCTATGATAATTTTAATAGGTTTATATTACGACAATGACATTAATTGTTCTTTTTTTTGTGTTTTAGAAGATCATTGCAATCGTGCGTGTAGGCAATGATTTACTAGTGTGTTGTATCGTTAGAATAAAATACAAAAGAATCGAAGAGTAGATTCAGTGTTGATCGTCGTATGTTAAGGTTTCGTTTGCTCGGTTAAGAAACTCGCAGGTTTCTTTTATTCGGTTTAAACGTGTGCTCATCGTCATCCTAAGGGTAGGATACCCATCGTGCATTCATCAACGAAGAATAAACGTAAGTCAATTTTTATATTAAACATATTCTCAATAATTATAAAACTGTTTTTATAACTGTTACGTAAATAATCTTGTTTTTGTTTCTGTTTCAGATCAGGGAAAACAGTGTTAAATTGCAGTGTTTTAAGTGTTTTTGAAGTGTTGCATGTGAGTTTATGCAGCTTCATAATAATTAAATTCATATAGAAGCTCGTTTAACACTAGATTTGCTTACTATTGTCTTGTTCACTATTTTTTAAAAATTTACAAACATTGAATGAATGAAAAAAATGGTTTAAGGAGAGGAATTTATATTTACGTATATTTTAATACAGTATTACAAATTAACATATATATTAAAAAAAAATAATTCTATTTTATATATACAAGTATAACAGTTGGGCAGAAAAGTCCGTAGGCTAAAACATAACCTTCAAAAGATATGTATGTAAATTTTCCAGTATTGCGATTTAAAAAGCAACATTGCTTTTTGTTGGATAAAAATACTATTGAAGCCAAGGCCTGGCTTGATAAACATTATTCGGACTTTGCACCAGGAAAATCAACCGTTGAGAAGAGGTTTGCTATGTTTAACAAGGCGAAATGAGCGTCGAAAATAATGCATGTAGCCGACGATCGAAAGGGGCTGTTACCCCTTTCGCACCGAGCGCCGCATTTATGTGGCATCCACTCGATGACCTGTGGGTACG
The DNA here is from genome assembly GCF_049000335.1 of Polistes dominula. NCBI lineage: Eukaryota > Metazoa > Arthropoda > Insecta > Hymenoptera > Vespidae > Polistes > Polistes dominula. The sequence continues at coordinate 380,394 of NW_028300953.1, forward strand.
AGCGCCGCATATACGCGGCATCTATGGCACGATATTTGGTGAGTCTCCGTTCAGGGTCGGTACCTCGGTGGACGATACTGCCGTAGCGAAATGGTTACCAACGAAAACATCACGAAACTCCACAAAACTATTTTGAATGACCGTAAAGTAAAATTGATTGAGTTAGCTGAGACTGAATGTGCGAAGTGGGTAGCGTGCGTGCTCCCAATCGATCAAAAATAAACGATGGCAAAGTTGTATGAATTTGCCATCGAATTGCTTCCCCATTTATTGTTTTCTCCCCATCTGGCCCACAAAGACATTTTCATGCTTTCAGATCTTAAAAGAATGCTCGCTGGACAAAAACTCAGTACTGATGAAGAGGTACTCGCCGAAACTGAGGCCTATTTTGAGGCTGAAGAGATATCATACAATAAAAATGGTATCGAAAAATTATCTGACCGCTGTGATCGTCGTTGTATTGCTCTCGAAGGCAACTATATTGAATAAAAAAATTGATTTTTATACAAAAAATAAATTTGTTTTCCTATGTTAGTCTACGGATTTTTCTGTCCAACTGTTATGTAGCACAAAAGTTTAAAATTAATCAAATTTGTTCAGACCATAAATCTAGGGTTAATTTAATTAATTTCATGTAATGCAGTTTTATTGTCATTCTTTGTGCATTGTCATCGTCATCCTAAAAGTAGGAGATCCATGGTGCATTCATCGTGTATTCATCAATGTGAGTATATTTTTGTATTACATAATTCCTCAAAAATTTTAATGGTTTTCTGTAATAGTAATGATATTAATATTATTGTGTTTTTTTCTGTTTCAGATCAGGGAAAACAGTGTTAGAGTGCAGTGTTATAAGTGTCTGTGACGTGTTCCATGTGAGTTTATGCATTGTTATAATAATTAAATTCATTTAGAAATTCGTTTAACACTAGATTGGCTCACTATTGTTTTGTTCACTATTTTTTAAAAATTTACAAACATTGAATGAATGAAAAAATGGGTTGAGGAGAGGAATTAATATTTACGTATATTTTAATACAGTATTACAAATTAACATATATTAAAAAAAAAAAACAATATTTCTATTTTATATATACGAGTATAACAGTTGGGCAGAAAAGTCCGTAGGCTAACACATAACCTTCAAAAGATATGTATGTAAATTTTCCAGTATTGCGATTTAAAAAGCAACATTGCTTTTTGTTGGATAAAAATACTATTGAAGCCAAGGCCTGGCTTGATAAACATTATTCGGACTTTGCACCAGGAAAATCAATCGTTGAGAAGAGGTTTGCTAAGTTTAACAAGGCGAAATGAGCGTCGAAGATAATGCATGTAGCGGACGATCGAAAGGGGCTGTTACCCCTTTCGCACCGAGCGCCGCATTTATGTGGCATCCACTCGACGACCTGTGGGTACGAGCGCCGCATATACGCGGCATCTATGGCACGATATCTGGTGAGTCTCCGTTCAGGGTCGGTACCTCGGTGGACGAGACTGCCGTAGCGAAATGGTTACCAATGAAAACATCAAGAAAGTCTACTAATCCATTTTGAACGACCGTAAAGTAAAATTGGTTGAGTTAGCTGAGACTGAATGTGCGAAGTGGGTAGCGTGCGTGCTCCCAATCGATCAACAATAAACGATGGCAAAGTTGTATGAATTTGCCATCGAATTGCTTCCCCATTTATTGTGTTCTCCCCATCTGGCCCCCAAAGACATTTTCATGCTTTCAGATCTTAAATGAATGCTCGCTGGACAAAAACTCAGTACTGATGAAGAGGTACTCGCCGAAACTGAGGCCTATTTTGAGGCTGAAGAGATATCATACGATAAAAATGGTATCGAAAAATTATCTGACCGCTGTAATCGTCGTTGTATTGCTCTCGAAGGCAACTATATTGAATAAAAAAATTGATTTTTATAAAAAAAAAAATTTGTTTTCCTATGTTAGTCTACGGATTTTTCTGTCCAACTGTTATGTAGCACAAAAGTTTAAAATTAATCAAATTTGTTCAGACCATAAATCTAGTGTTAATTTAATTAACTGCATGTAATGCAGTTTTTTTGTCATTCTTTGTGCATTGTCATCGTCATCCTAAGGGTAGGAGACTCATCGTGCATTCATCGTGTATTCATCAATGTGAGTATATTTTTGTATTAAATAATTCCTCAAAAATTTTAATGGTTTTCTGTAATACTAATGATATTAATATTATTGTTTTTATTTTTGTTTCAGATTGCAATCGTGCGCGAAGCAATGTACGAGAGTGTTTTATCGTTTAAATATAATTAAAATCACGGATTAGAAGCACGTTCGTTCGTTTATTTTTAATTTCGTCGCGATTCGCGAACTATTTTTGAGAATTATATATATATTAAATTAGCTGCGAGCAATGCAGTTATTGCATTAGATTTTGTTCGAGTAATGTTATATTTTTATCTAAAAACAGTCGTACAGACTGTTCGCGTATTAAAATCAGTGCATCAATGAAGATTTAAAAGTGTTTGTTTTAGTTGACTGCGTGCAAAGCAGTCTTTAAATTAGTGCAGTTTAGAATCAGTGATCGGGCGAGTATTAAGTTAAAATCAAACGCGAATTATAGAGTCAGTGTTGTTCGTCGTATAATAAAATTTCGGTTTCGTGATAAGAAACTCATCTATAGTTTCTTATTTTCGTTCATGCCGCGTTATTAGATTCACGGGAGGTGCATCACCATGGTGCAATAGAGCTGCTTCTCATTGGAATGCATTGTAAGTATTACTTTTGTATTTACATTTAATTCGATTTTATTTTATATGATTTTGAAAAATATTCCAGATAACTTATCGTTTTGTTCTATTTTATTCTACAGTTATTATTTTATTATATATATTATATTCTTATACACTCTACTTACATTACATGAAAATTTTACCCTCGAAATTTTCACTGCTCAGGAGTATCGATAAAAGTCATATCTTTGATTTTTCTTTTCTTTAAAAAAAATTCTTTAAAAAAAAAAAAATTAAAAATAATAAAAATAAATGGTAAAAGTACGATGCAAAATACGCGTACTCGTAGTTTGTTATTTACATACAGTGGCGCATGCTCGTATGCAAAGTCTCTGACGGGAAACAAATACCAACGACTCTGACGTTTGCGAAGGTGCGTGCATTTCATTGCAAAACAGTAGGCTTGTACCTGAAGAAAAAGAGAGAAAGAGTTAAAGCGGTGAGGTGGGAGGGGGAGGGGGGTTAGAAGGTAATTCGAATTTGACGATGGGAAGGCCGCATGAATTTTTTTTTTTTTTTTTCTAAAGAGACAAACACGATGTATTCCGAAGCATCTCAAGTGGCTCATTCGATTTTCTTACTTAGGACGTTCAAAGAATTATTGAACGTTTTTAATAGGGGTTGAGAGAGGGGGGATATATACATAATAAGACAGAGTTTAATTTGCTTACAACGAGATGAAAATCTTTTTAGATAAAAATGAATATTATTGATTTGAATATATAAAAAAAAATTTGATAAAAACGTTGTTTTATACGCAGTCCTAACGGCACCAATCCTCATCCTCATCGTTATCGTCGTTGTAGTCGTTGTCGTTGTCGTCGGCACGCCTCGTTCGACTCCAACTAAACGTGAATACATTTAAATGGTAATCGTTGAAGCTTGAGTCCGCGACACAATGCTGGGACATCGTCTTCTCCTCTTCGGAGTTTTCCTATGCGCGTACCAATCCGTTCGCGTATTTATCGTATGCATATGCTATGCCTGGGCGAATTACTCCTGGGAGTTAATCCGAAATTTCCAAGAACTTACGTACGATTATATTTTTTTAGTATCTCTCATAGAAAAAGATTTTATTCTGATATTTCTAAGAAACATATAAACGTTGAATATTATTTTACAATTTCTAGGAAAAATGTTTGATTACTTTTGTTTTATCTGTCGTCATTTCGTATCACATTAATCGTCTAGTTTATTTTAATAATATGCAATAATAAGTAAGTTCGATGAAATTTGTATTAACTCTTGTAGAGAAACGGGATAAACCTGTATTAATTAAAAAAAGAATGTTCGATTTTTTTTTTTTTTTTTTTTTTTAATACGAAAATAAATAATTGAACAGTTAACAGTTTCGAAGAGAAATCTTAATTTATATAAATGTCATATAAGATTTGATATTAGAAAAAAAGGTACACGTAATATTACAAATAAGTTTCCAATTAACATTAAATATAAATAAATAAAAAATAAAGGAATAAGTAATATATATATTGTTAATCGATGGTAGGATATCAGGAAATTTTTTCGTTATTCGTTTCCGCGACGATAATATAGGAAAGTTGAATCGCGTCTCGATCTCAAACCTTTCCGATCCTGCAACTCGATCCCCACGAGAGGATCGCCGAGGGAGATCTTATCGAGGGAAACGCAGCCTGTTCGACGTACCGGGAAAATAAAAAGGAAAAAGGAAAAGGGGATTCTCTCTCTTCTTTTTCTCTTTCTCTCTTCCGCGACATCTCGGTAAATTAACTCCTGTGTATCCTTGTGTGCGCGCGAGCGCATCTCTGGTATTTTCGGTACGAATTCGATTTCGTATTTTTCTGCTATGAGAATACTTCAAATAAAAACTAAACAAAATTTTTCTTAGAAGAAAATTGTCTTCTATCGATCGATAGAAGAATAAACTTTATAATCTGTAAAAATATTACCAAAATTATATTATATTGGAATTTCATTCTTAGTTCTTATTTGATCAGATATTAATTAAATTAAATTTTTCGGATAATTAGCTAGAGTATTAAATATTAAATATTACCTTTAAATAATTCAAATATCTTACTGTCTTTTTATGACAAAAAATATTAGATTATCTTAAAGTATATTTAACATTTGGAATTTTTGTAAAAATGTACGGTGGCATTGAATCACTTAGGGAATAAAAAGAAGAAAAAAGGGACGAAGGGAAAAGAAGGAAGGTACTTATTACGAGTTCGTTGGGTTGGAACTTAACTGGAGAGGTTCGAATCGTGATTTTTCGGAAATTGTCGTGGTAAGGTAGCGAGAAAAGAGCGTGGGAGTGAAAGAGAACGATATAAAACGTCGACCATCGAATGAGAGGGGCAAGTCAGCAATCTAAGGATAGAATCTTGCAGCGTAACGACGGCGGCTGCTGTTGTTGTTGGTTCTGGTACTGGTACCGGTACTGGTGCTGGTACTGGTGATGGTGCTGGTGCTGCCGTTACTCTTGTAACTCAATGCTTTCTTTCACTTTTTCTCTTCTCCTTTTGAAACGACCCAGGAACAGTGAAGCAAATAACACGCAGCCATTATGCAACACCTTTTCGAATCTCCACCCACTTGATCTTAACAGGTTTATGTTTCAAGTGCCGCCACTTTATTTTTTTTCTTTTAATAATATCCTGTTTAGTTTTGCAAAAAAAAAAAAATGTAATAAGAATGTCCGATGTGAGTGAAAATATTTCGATAAGAAAATTGTCAACGTTTTAGCTCGCGAAGTTGAACGACTTTAGATGGAACAAAATATCCCATGGAAAGAAAATAAAAAGTATTAAAAATATTTAGCGTCGAGAGGAGATTCACGAATTTAATCTACCGAATGATTAAACATCTTACTCTCTCTGCAAACCCAAAGGCGAGAAAATACGAGAGATGGAAAGAGAGATGGGTTCGAATATTTCTCGAAGCTCTTCCCCTTTTTTTTTCTTTCTTTTTATTTAGCTTTTCTGTAATTTTTTTTCTCTCAAAAAACCAAGCGCGCGTCCCTTCTTGTATACAAATTGCCTTTCGTCCCGCTTATCTCAACCCTTCTCTCTTTCTCACTCTCATACTATTTTGCCTTCTCATTTTCTTTCTCTGTTTTTCAACCATGTGGCCCCTTTGCTCGGACACATATTTAATTAGAATTAATGCTCGTGCCGTGTGAAAATTAGCATCAAGTCCCATGCACCAGGACTATCGGGTTGGTTCTTCAGATCACAAACCGGAAATAACTGTGCAAGTCCCGCGAAGTGTGAAAATGCGAATCTCACTTATTGTTGGTAATTAACAAGAAAGTACTGGTCACACGTTAAGGGTCATAAGAGAATTTTATTTTCATTATCTTGAATGGAATTGAATATCAAAAATCTTCATTAGTTTATCCTTGCTTGAGAAACTTCAATTCTAATTTAGAATCATCTATTAAATGTACATACATCTGGTCATTGGTTTGTCAAGAATTTCTAATCAAACATTTTTTTATATTTTTATCAAAAATTGTCAAAGGTGTCTCATGTCAGTAAGTAAGTTTATTCCAAGTTATTAGCTTCAAATGGTAGTTTAAACTGTTCAAGAGTGTTCTGGACGTAAAACAATGTTGAAATATTTAAATAATTTGAATATTTGATCCATTAACGCGTTAAATCTTTTGAAAATTGATCGGTATATTATATTTAGACGAAAATCAGTAAAAGATTTCAAAGTTTTGTTTCTTTTGCCAGGTATTGTATATACACCTATTTCGCTATCCGTGTTTACCGTGCGTTTGAATATTTTTTGACGTTTTAAAGAATCGCGATACGCGTTCACGAAACGAGCGCGACGGAAATATCGGAAATCTGTCAGAGTTATCGGCTATATAGTATCGATCATTTCGATTTCCAGCCTCTTTATTCTCGAGAGTATCGAATTTCTATCGTATTTTCTTTCTCTTCTTTGTTTCTACGAGTATGAAAATTTTGTTTGATTGCCAGAATAGAAGGACTAGAGTAAGAAAAAAGAAAAACAGAGGGATCGGATCAGATTCGACAAAAAAAAAAAGAAAAAAAATATTCGCAAACCACATCCCGATGCCTTTTTATGGCTGTTCGTTTGCTGTTTTCTCTCTCAGCTAGAACCCACGCAATCTTGGACGTTCCTTTTCGGCCCCCCCTGAAGGCATAACTTATCGCATTGGACCCGTGGGAAAAATGATATTTTTTCGCCAAAAATGCTGAATGCCAAGTTGTAATATATATTCGTCGTTAGGAAAATCGTAAGAATTGGGAGGGTGGAGGGAGGTAAAAGACGTGGGGTGTTTGGGACGGGATTTTTTCCAAGGTCATCCCCAGGAGAATGAACTGTAAAAACTCATCAAAAAATTGTCATGTGAAATATTTTCAATTATAATTAAACGTAAGACTTGTTATGAAGATATGGGAACAGATATTCGGATATCCTGAGAATATCAAAGTTCTTTGTTCATTGACGAAGACATGGATGATGATGACGACGATGACGATGACTATGACGACGACTCGATTCTGTCATAGGATCATAGAAAGCTCTGGGATCTAATTATCCGAGAGAAGTGACGATCGTATTTCTATATCGGGATAGAACGATATCGGTCCTTCCTTGCTAGCTTGGGAAACGGAGCTTCGCTCAAACCAATCACAGTAAAGCCGTTCCTGTACCGGAAACCGGAAGCGAAGGAATCTCACGCGAGAGAGTATGTACTATCTCTCTCTCTCTTTCAGGAGAGGGAGAGAGTAGTACGTGTACGTACGATATATGAACCACATTGGACATGTACAGGATTATATACAAGGTGTTCCATTAAAATCATCATATTTAAACATTACTAAAAATTATTAACTTATATTCAACATAATTTACAATAAAATTAGCCTAATGTTAATATGAGATTATTTCATTGGATTTCAAAAGTAGTGGAATTAGGAATAGAATCGTTGAGAATAATTTGTTAGCAACGAAGTGTTTGTTGATATTTGCGTTTACTGGATGGATTTAAGTAGGACACCCTGTATATATCTATTCCATAGAACGTAGGTATCGTCTACGTGAGACCGTTCGGCCGGAGCTAGGACCGTGCCGAGCGTGCTGGAAAGCGGGGGAGGATATTGAGAGCGACTCGCGTCGCACTGGACATAATTTCCGCCCGACGAGATCGGAATTGCTAATGACGTCACTACCGCCTCCGCGTCGCTCACGTCCTATCGTAGCTGTTCGTTTGTACGTTAAGAGAGAATGGGAGAGAGACAGTGAGAGAGGATACGGGATGCCCGCTTACGGATTACTTCGCGACAGATACGGTCGAGACGGTCTGGTGCCACAATCACGCTCTTTCCTTTTTCGATTTCTTTTTTTTTTTGTGTTCTTCCTTCCTTCCTTCCTTTCCTTTCCTTTCCTTTCCTTTCCTTTCCTTTCCTTTCTTCGTTCATTCGTTCGTTATCACGTTCGAATCCAGGACGGTCGCGTGTTATACGCTTCTCGAATAAATCTCGTCGATCGTTCTTTTCTTAGGATCGTCGAAGTATACGTCGTCCTCGTAGTTATGCGGGTCCCCATTGATTTATGGGGAAAATTTGATAGGAAGAATACCATGAGGAGAACACGGGATCGAAACTTTTCATAGCTGGTGGAATGAACATAAAAATAATATAAATATAGAAATATATATAAAGTAAAATTTGAGTTATATTGCAATATTTGTTCATTTAAAAGGTATTACAATTGTAAAGTTATTATTACATAGATATATTAAAATAATAAGGTAATGAAATTTAATTTTAAATAAATGGCAAGTATTTTAATTAATAAAGTAAACTTTTCATAGTTACGGAATGAATAAAAAAAGAAAAATAAGAAGCAACAAATGGAAAATAGAATTTAGGTTATCATCGTTCATTCATGTATTAAAGTAATAAATACATTAACATTTCATGGATATATGAACAAATAATGAATAGAAAAGTTTCTTTTAAATGCATGGCAAGTATTGTAAGTGGTTTAGGCATTTATGCGCAAACCGAAGAGATCGATGTCAGGAAGAATAAAGCGATGTATCCGATCCTCCTATTCGAGGACGTTCGTCATTTCATAAAAAAACTGTCCGCCAAAGAGAGTAGACGTCCATGAAAAGAGGAGGAGGAGGGTGGAGGAGGCGCGTCGATGTACATCGAGTCGAGTCAGCGCGTTTCTTCGCGAATTTCAATCGTCCTGTCGAGCTCGATGGCGGTCTTTCTCATTAGCGTCACACACATACATACATATACATACTCATATATACATACACGTATACATAGACACAAATCGTTGGCGATGAGGTTTTTCATTAGTCCCGCAATGCATTCCCGTTAGACAGGGCCTCGCGATGGAGAAGGTTGGAGGCTGAAGGAGGGTGAAGAAGGGTGAAGAAGGGTGAAGAAGGGTGTGTAGGTGGAACGGGGTGGTAAATGTGGGGTGATAGAGCTCGCTCGCGTTACGCTGATGCCACACCACCACCACCACCACCACCACTAGGTCTGGAGAGAAGGGGTCGGGAGACATTTTTAATTACCAGCCGGAGGTGCCGAGCCCCCTTCTACCCTTTTTCGCCATCACCTGCCAAATATTTCCGGCGTGTCATTGGACGGCGGCACCGACGGTAGGTACTACCTACCTACCCTTCCTCCTTCATCACTTTCTACGTCCTCCCAATTTCCAGCAAGCTCTGATCCCTCCTTTCGGTTCCACCCGAGACTCTACTCAGCGAATTACTTTTAATTCGCGTTACGTCCCAGCGTTTGTTGACGGCAACTCATCCCGTTGCTGATAGAAATCGATTCTAACAAAGAGGATATTTAAGAGAGAGAGAGAGAAAGAGATAGGGAAAATACTTAACGTTTTAATTAATTATCAAACAATAGAGATAAGTGCATCCTCGTGTAATCATAAAATGCAATAAAATAAAGTATACATTTAAAAACAAAAAAATAAATAAAATGCAGGAGATAGCAAGGCATGTATGCATATATAAGAACCTGACTAGGATATAGAATGTATCCATCCATTTCGGAAAAATGCACTAACGTAAGAAGGTTGGTTTTGTAATATTTACGAGGTCGCTAGGCGATATCTGGCTTATATTCCGTCAAGTTTCACACACATACTATGGGGGTAGGTGAGGAGGAGGAGGATCCCACTCACGTTAGGACGTTAGGACCTAATGGCAAAAGCATACACGGCAGTTCGTACGCATCTGCTCGAATATAGAACGATGCTGGCAGAAGGGTAACGTATGTGACGTTAGCGAGACGCTGTTAATATTTGAAAGCTTATCCTCCTCCTCCTTCTCTTACTCCTCTTTTTCCTCATACACTCCTCTTCATACTCCTCTACGTTCTCCAATCCTCTCTTGCTATTTCTCTTTCACCAAGCTCTCTCTTTCTCTCTTTCTCTCTCCCCGATGCCGAGTGACACCTCTCTCGTACGAGAGAACGAAGGCACTTGATTATTTATTTATAGGCAAATGAAGTGGAGCCTTTCATTAATTGATGGGCTCTCAGTGGCCGCCATACCCGGCCCCGGGGGGATGACGTCTATCATTTTAATTTACCGCGTCGTTATTAAATCGCCCTTCCCTGCGACGGCCCGAGAATCCGAGTAGTCCGTGCCGTCAGATTCCACGTAGAAGTGAAAACCTCGACTAGTACTAGTCAATCGCACTATAAGCCAACTTTTTCGGAACTCGTCCCATGTTTTATTTTAAGAACCAAGATTTTTATATTATCACCTTATTTTTTCTATTCTCATCTGTCTTTGTATTTTATTTTATTATTACTTTTTTTTAATTAACACCGATAACTTATTAAAAAGTCAAAAAGAAATGTAAGTGTTGTTATAGTTGTTAGAAAGAAAGCGAATTTAAACATTTCAAAAGGGAAATCTTTTCTACCTTGAGAGCTAATTTTCTACATTTTCTAACTACCCACGCGTGCCCTTTAAAATATACATACATATACATATACGCATCTTCACATTAAACATCCATCCCTAAGTAACGTATTTTTTCATAGCAAGCAGCTACCTGGAAAACGTAAAACCGAGAGAGAGAGAGAGAGAGAGAGAGAGAGTAAGAGTTAGAAAAGGCCAGGAAAAGCGCGAGTATTTCGCCGTAGCTCCAGTTGTTTTAATTAGTTTTTAATTTGTTTCATAATGGCCGGGCGTGCCTTCATAATTCGAGGCATTTTTACTGCGAGTACCTTGGACCAGCCCATTGCACCAGCCATGTCTAGCTTTCCTATGTAGACGTTCTCTCTCCTCTCTCTCTCTTTATTTCTCTTTACGTATTTGTATTCTACGAGTATACCAAGTGTATATATATATATATATATATATAGATATATTTAGAGTGGAGAAGCACACCGAGAAAGGGAATAGACGTTGCCTTCAGGGCTCCTGGGGCGAGTACATCACCGAGAACTTTGTGCACGCTCGCCGAGTGCGGCGAAGGAAATTAGTCTCCGGTTTAAAAACGCGCCCTTTTCCACGGCACCAGCTACGGGTACCTCTGCCCTTTCTCTTTCTTTATTTCTTTTTCTTTCTTTCTTTCTTTCTTCTTTCTTTTTTTTCTCTCCCTTTCAACGTGAACCGTCCGGCGATGCTGTTACTTAATGTTACCGCGTGGCCACGAGAGAGGAAAAAATATGACACGCCGGGATGGTTAAAGTCGTCGTTACCGTGCGCAATTAGAATTTCGAGATGGCCATCGTTCATCTTAAATATTCCCTAGCCGAGAGCGCGTTTTAATCAAATTACCAACGTTTACCGCTCGCTTTAACTTCAAATCGACCTATTTTTATTAATATCTTTTTAACTAGGATATCATTTTTATATATTACTTTTTTTTCTATTTTTTACTTCTTTCTCATTTATTTTCTACAGTATATTTCATATAATTATTTCTATTTTTAATATTTTATCAGAACCATATAAGAAGGAACTAACACACAAAGATAACATTTCTTAAACGAATTTATTTTATAATATTTTGTTAGATAGTTTGATCAATAGGAACAATTTAAGAGATTTTAACTTGTTGATGTATGATGGGGATAAATAAAAAAAAGAATAATTAAACAAGGATAAAAAATGTAGCAGTTTTTTTTATTATTATCACAATTGTTATCACATAATCCTTTAAATTTGCCATTAGGTTGTTTGATTACAAACGACAACAATTTAAAGATAAGAAAATAGAATATGGTTTGGATGAAATCGAAAAAAGAGAGTAGGGGTAGTGTAATCGTGTTTTCGTCTGTCCAATCGTAAAAGAATAGTTTTTGAGACGCGATGGTCGGCACGTAAATCGTAGTAATTGCCAAGGGCTCGGGTGCATACTAGCATTAAGATGTTACCGATACGCGCTTAGGAAGGATCGACTTGGTTGGCCAAGTCCCATAAAATCAGGACGGGTAGCGTAATCAAAGTTGTCTCGCCGGGTAAGAGTCAGCCTTCCGCGACCCAGAGGAGGGAGGGTTCCCTCTCATTCCCTTTTATCTTTCTTTCTCTCTCTCTCTTTCTTATTCCCTAGTAACATTCACGTCGTTCTCGAGGAGTTTCCAGAAAGAGGAGTTTCGTCCTGTTCGTCCTAGTGTTAGTGCGAGAGACAACGTCTCGGTTAAGGATGGAGGACGCTCTACGTCGCCGAGTAAGCTCAGGATTTATGGTAGCGTCGCGACGTCCGTATTCACTCGCCGTGACGCCCTTCTTACAGTAAGAGTCCGAACAGAGTAACATAGCAGTAGTCACCACTACCACGATCAACAAGGGTACGGGTAAAAACTATGCTGAGATGCACTTTAGGCTTTTCTTATTTAGTTGAATTCATCGATATATACATAAAACCATTTTTTAATTATCAAGGACGTATTATCGTCATCCTATTATCTAAAGAAATGAACGTGTGTCAAATCATCGAACGTTTTCCAGCTTGTAAGGAATGAAAATGAAGAAGAAAAAGAGAAAGGAAGGGAAAGAGGAGGAGAATGAAGTGGAGAGGGTGGGTGGAGAGGATGGGTGGAGAGGGAATAGATGATGTAAATTCTTGGGACATCGCACGTCGTACCTTCTTCGCCTTTCTCTATTCTCTGTTCGGATTCCCCTTTGGCATCTTTCACATTCGAAAGAGCGACGTATGCGAGTTGCGTACAATACCCTGTCTCTACTCGTTCGATTAAAGGACAGGTAGCAGTTAGCAAACGGTGGGAGCTTCCTCGCGACGAATGACTAACGAAGTTTGCTAGTAAATTCTCTTAAAGAATGACCAACCTGTACGGATCGTTACGCGGAAACGATTTTAAATCCTCAATGAAAACGGAATGGGTTGAAGGATCCTTGACGAAGGATTGAGATAAGACGACGGCTTGTCATTGTAATTCAACAGTTTTTTTTCAATCATATGCAATTCGTTTACTTCTTGTCTCTTTTTATTTTTATTTTTTAATGAAAATGTTGATTCCTCGTCTATTTGAGAAGTGTATTCTTCAATGTGTTTTTTTATTATTTTTTTTTTTTTTGTATCTTTTCATCGTTCTTTCTTTTCCGTGGAAAAAAACGGTATCAGTATGCGAGCTACGATTCGGCCACATCTCGCGCTCATCCCTCGACTTATTGCGGCTTAACTCCCTTTCTACCTTAGCCCTCCGTACATTGGTGAAGGGAACGGTAACGGTTGTGTATGTATGCCTCTTCGAATCTCCAGGATACACCGTGATTCTACTTGCAACGTTCGTTGCTGCCACGCAGTCCAAAGCTTCTAAATTGTTTCCATCATAAGTCCGGATACTCGTGTGTCGCATACATACACATTGGAAGGATAACACTCTCTCAATGTTGGATGATACCCGACTGAAATACTTAGGTCATTCAAGCAATTAACCTTTATGATTAGAGAAATACCAAGAGAAAAATTACTGGGAAAATATTTTTTCTTTTTTTTAAATGTTTCTCATGGAACGTGCAATTAAAATGATTCTTTGCTATTTAAAAGATTAAATTGTAAGAAATTATTTCCGCTCCACGTACTGTGTAAGTGTTTTCTCAATTGAATTGGTTTGATTGATAAAATAAAACCTTACCACGTTAATATTTTTCTTTTTGTAAGATTTTAAAGAGAAACGAGTTACGTAATGATGTATTCCGTTAAACGATTAATACAATCTATCTGCGTGATATTCAGTTTCGATTATTACCTGTTATTTTTTCAATCTTTACAGTACCTTGTTCTTTGATTCTTCTGGTTAATCTGTCCTTCAATATTCTTTCACATAAATATTTTTTAGGACCAGTGTTATTCCTAAATAAACATAGAAAAGAGTTTTTACGATATTCAAATTTATCGACATCTAAAAAATGAAACTGACTACCATATTGCTCGTTTAATTATAAAAGAAGGGTTCTATTAAAATACTCGAGTATCTAAGATTATTTGGAATGTTAAGAATTTATTTCTTATTTTATTCTTTACCCAGGATATATTTGTTATTATTTTATTAATGAAATTTAGTTGGAATTCAGACAATGATGTTAATGTTTGTAGAAATATGTTAGAAGGTATCGGTTATAGGTCGTTGATTCTTATCGTTTCTTAGTTTCCTGAAACTCCTCCCAGTGGCTAAAGAAAAGTCACGGTCGGCGTCGTTTGAAGGATCGGCGAGTAACGATCCTCTCGTCGAGGTAGATCCACACGGTGCTGAGGCTACCGGATCCATAACTCTCTAACTCGCGTTGGGATCGTACGGACGTTTATCCGGTCCGCCGGTTTCGACGCAGAGGTATTAAACTGCCGGTAGGTGGTCTCCTACCGACCCAACCGAAAGGATAAAAATGTAGACAGCCTTTGGGGTTATTGGCGAACGTATGGTACGCGCTAGCCATCATGGCTAAACGTCTCCTTGCGTGGCAATGGACGTCCAACAACATGCCGGCTAGTACGGGCTCCGTGTTAAGGATCCTTTTTTCCATTGCTTCGAAAAGGGGGATTTCAATATGAGAAGAAGAAAAAAGAAACATCCGAGGACATTAAGCGTCAGCTTTAGCCAGCTACACGAAGATGTGTGTAACTTAACCTATTAATATTGTTATTATATCAAGAAGTATCACTAGAATTCTAACGTTTAATAAATTCGAAGGAATCTAACAAACTTACTCAATATTTTAAGAACATTTCGATCTCTCATTACCGTTAAAAATCAAATTATCGAATAGACGAAGTAATACACTAGTTAACGTTGATGCCAAGAGACTCTAACATCGAGTTTGACATTTTCCGTTTCACAAACAAACCAGAGAGAGGTTGGTTGTTTCTCTCTCTCTCTCTCTCTCCACGGCGTGGGATTCCGGTTCTTCCACGGGTGTCATACATACGGCCGTCGGTCTCGAGAATCGGAATCGCGTACCGCAAACAATACACGTTGTAGGCAAGCCGTGTCCATGCATAATTCAAATAGTCGCAGAGAGGAGGAGGAGGAGGAGGTCCGTGGAGCCGCGGAACCGAGCAAATTTTCTCTTCCGTTTCTGCCTCCAGTTCTCCTAGTAAATACGTAATCAGACCTCGCTATCGTATCCTCCTCCTCCTCCTTCCCTTTTCCTCTTTCTTCCACTAGCATTTTCTCTTTCTATCTCACTCTCTTTCAGTTTGTATCTTCTCTTTTCATCCTCCCGCGCATCGTCCTGATCCCCGTCCGATGTAGCCGTCCCATCCTCTTGAAAGGTAGCAAAGCATTTCTACGCTATTCCCAGTTTCCCTTGGTGGGTTTACACCGATACCCGAGTTTACAGAGCCGACGCCCGTAAAACACGCGCGAGATCTGCAGCCGCATTGCGACATTTTGATGGCAACCTCGTTTTCTTCCTCGATTCCTCTTCAACAAAATTTCTTCTTTACTTTTTTCTACTTGTTCATATTATACATTTGTATATGATTCAAAATGTAGTATAGGACCAGTTATTCCTAAATAAGCACAGAAAAGGGTTTTTAGGATACTTCAATTTATTGACACCTAAAAAATGAAACTTACTAACATTGTTTTACTTGTTTAATTATAAAAATAGTAACATATATTTTTATATTAATTATTAATTTTCTAGAACGTTTGAATTTGCTCGATAGTTTGTTGAAAATGTTATGTCCCACGTATGTTTTTTCCCTCAGGTGAAAATACTTACACGAAGCTTAAACGAATATCTGGAGACAAGGTTAGACGTCTAGAACGCGACGGAATATCGAAATTTACTGCGTCGAATTTCACGGTGCACCGCGTTGAGGGAATCGTCGTTCTTCTTGGCCCGACGACGACGACGAAGACGACGACGACAACGACAACGACTACGACAGCGACAACGACGAGGACGGTAGCAAAACGGAAAGGAGTAGGAACGTGAGGGTAGATGGGTAAAAGAGGTGAACAGGGGGTAGTTCAGAGAGAGAGAGAGGGAGAAGGTTTTCACTCCGACAGCTTAAAGTACAGGAGAGAAACTCAGGGCGCTTCGGGTGCATTAGCATTCCGCAGCTGCGACGTCGTTTTTCACGAAGCTCGACAAAAAGGAACGTAAGCTCGTCCGTGACGATCACCGAGCGTAAAGCTCGACTCTGCTCGGCTAGGCTCGTAGGAAAGAAAAAAAAAAGATGATGCAAGGAAGAATTTGCAACTTTCGAACGTTGCATTCATTCGTTCGTTCATTTGTTCATTCGTTTGTTTCTAAGTTTCTACGATATTTCGTGGCACGCGCCGATTTCTACGGCTCCCCTTTTTTCTTCTCAATTTTATTTTCTTGTTTTTGAATGAGTGTGAGTAAGAAAGAGAGAAAGAAACACATTTCGTTTTGGGTAAAAATTTATTATCACGTCTCGACGACGCGAATAGGACGCACGCGTTACGCGCTCGTAAAGTTAAGCTCGGTGAAAAGGCACGATCCAAGATATACACTCCGAAGTATATCTGCTGCACAAGCACGGGGAACTAATTTATATCGCGCCGGCTCGTAAAGATCCTTCGTTACGAGTTCGACCGTATACGAATCGTATAGGGAACGCGAAGTAGTAGTACACTTACTCTCGCTTGTAGGTATCTCCTTCTTTCGATCTGTCGGTGGACTCTTGCGCTTATACGAATGAACGAATTAACGAAACGAAACGAAACGAAACATTCGAGCTAAACTTGAAATTTGCATTTAACTGAGAAACAACTAGCTTTGGCTCGTGATGCACTTTCATTTCCCACATTTTTAGAGAACAACGTATAAAAATACTTGGAGGGATAATTTATTCATCCTGTGACAGGATTCTTGTTTTGACCAAATTTATTTTTTGAAGAATCATAAGAATTTTATTTATTGGGTTGTCCGGAAAGTTCGTGCCGATTTTTAATAGGTGGCATAAGTTCTGGAAGAACGAAATTTTTAAATTAAATAGAGAAAGGTTCTGGAACGGAATGGCACTTATAAATAATTTAATAAATTTACCAAAAATAAAATTAATAAATGCGTTGCATCTCAATCTTCCATCAAGATTACCACGAATTTTTCCGAACAACCCAATATATCGTGGAAACAAAAAACTATTGGTTAATATTCAAACGAAATTTGGAACATTTGTTAAAAAAAGAATAAAATTAAATAACAACGGTAAGCTTTCGAAATAATATAATCTGGTAATCCTGCGGTGACACATCTTGTGCAAAATGCCGACTAAGGAAAGAGGGTGAAAATGTTGCAGAGAATCAGGCTCTTCGGGTTGTTAAGCCGCGAGACGAATTTCAGCAGACGGCCGTGCTTCTTGGTTATGCCAACGCCGCATCTAATCTGCCTTTACTTAGTCCCATTTCTCCTGTATCGTCCGTACTCGCGATTTTCTCTCTCTTTTACTCGCACCATACCAGCTGTGTTACCAACATTCTATGGCGAAAAGCTCTTTGGCTGATATTAGCGACGGAAAGAGCCGGAGCCATTCGACTTACGCTGACGATGAAACGCCGTTTTCTACGACGTCGGTGGAAGTAGCAAGATTTCGTGCGTCTCTTTAAATTTTCCATTTTAACGAGTTCACCGAAGCCCGTACCATCTAAAACGTTCAACCATCTTCCTCTTCCCTGCAAAAGAAACAAGAAAAAAAAATAATTCTTCCTATCTTGATTTTGTATTTCACTCGGCGACTACTCGTTTTTTTTTCCTCCGACCGAAATCAATCTTACGCCCATAAATATAAAGAGAGATATCGAAGTTTGGTAATCGTTTAGATTAAATTCGATTCGAAGGAGAGAAGAGAAGGGAAAAAAACTTTGCAACGATTTTATGCTAAAACGAGATAGTAGAGTGAGATAGAGGAAAAGAAAAAAAGTAAGGAATTAAAGAAAGAAAAAGAAAAGAGGGAATGACGACTAGGAGAGAGGGTATCCCACAGGACCTTATGAAAATGTAGCCAGCAACAGAGTCCTAAATCTCATTAAAACGCAGAGCTTGCCACGAGGGGTCCAAGGGGGTTGGCTGGGGGAAAGTGGGAGAAGGAAGGAACCCCCGTCGGCGACTGCAGAGAGATGCCACCCTAATTACCTCTGGCCTCGATAAAAAAAACGAATTAAAGAAAAGAATGAGGTGGAGCCGAGGGTGGGCTGTTCGTGACAGCCAGCTAATCGGGGTGTTTAAGAGTCTACACTGATCGCCAGGGTTGCGTCTTAAAAGCGGGGACCGGGAGGGAGAAAGCTTCTCGTCGCCTTCCTTATTTTTGCCAAGCGTGATAATGGGGGTTTTGGTAGGAGTGCAAGATGATGATGGAGAGAACAGAGTCGGAGAAACGTGGACTGAGATATTCAGTGAGTGAGAAAGAGAGGAAAAACAAAGTAGGAAAATAAGAAAAAAAAGGAGATAGAGGAGGAGACAATTTTGAGAGATGAGATGGTGGTAGTGGTAGCACTGCTGCTGCTTCTACTGGTTTTAGTGTTCGTGGTGGTTCGAAAGGAACGAGCCACGATTCGTACAAGCCCGTCGACTATGATTTACGAGAGAGTAGGCTTGCACCATTTTGCATACCGATCGACGAAATCGTTCCTGGTTATTATTACGAGATGATGAGTATTTACCTTCCACTTTTAATGGTCCATTCGTTAGATCAAGATATGGTTTTAGAGAGAGAGAACAAATTTTTAATGAATTGTTTGCTAGACGTTATTACGATATATGGTTAGCATCATTGTCAACGTTATATTTCGTTTGATATGTTGGATAGAAAATAAAATTCATTAGAATTGTGGACACTTTAGTTGGTTTCTTTTGTACAAAGGTAGAACGAAATTTTCTACGTCCCTGTTGTAATAAGGAGAAAGGAGCTCTATAGAAGATCTCTAATTAAATAAAGTCACCGTCTTCCGTTCTCCATTATCTCTTATCTGTTCGTCGCGACGGCATTGCGAGTGAGGCGCGAGACCGATATTTTATTTATTTAGATGCCGAGATGAGAAAAAGTAATCAAGGCCGCGCTAATGGAAGTTCCGTCCACGCCGTTTTCCTACCACCAAGCATTTCTTTTTATTTTTTTCTTCTTCTCCTTCTTTTTCTACTACTACTACTTCTTTACCCGTTTTTTTCCTTTTGTGCATTAGACACTATGTCATATTTTATCGTTCAAATATTTATATTCGAATAGAAACTTTCCTACGGGTTTGTTTAATATTTTTTTTTATCTGTGAAATATTTTTTAATAAGGCAAAAATAAAATTGCATATTTTCGTGAATTTTGATATTTTAGGTATTGAATTTAGTACACGTTTAATAGGATTCATAATATTTTTTAATTCTCCTGTAGGTCATGAGGGAAAATCGTTATTGATGTAACAACCCTCGATCGTGTTTGATCCCAGGTTCAAAGAAGAGGGTGGAGGGAGGGGGTGGTTCATTAAAACTCGACTAATTAGAACGTTTAATAAATACGGCAGCTCGCACGTCTGACGTTTAATAACGCGATTAATGAATTACGCGAGACGCGTAAATTGAAGGTAAAAGAGTAATAGTAAAGGTTCACGCGCCTAACGTAAATTTTCAACGCTTACTTTTTCACGCTTTAAAAGTAAATTGACATTAATGCAAAACGTTCTTACTCTCACCCTCTACTCGTTGCCTCAATTTCCTCTCGTTGGCCCCATTAACACTTCGATTTTATAATCATCGTCGTTTCTCGAGCATCTAAATCGTCCACGGAACAGCCACCCCGCATCTAAATTACTTCACGCTCGTATTTTTATCTAAATACGAAACGTACTTAAGGGTTTCTTCTCTTCCTATGAGTTTTCAATGGTTAACACCATCACGAATGTTGGATCTTACGATTTTTTTTGTCAGATTTTGTTTTAATCATTCGATAAATGAAACGTTTTTCAAATGTAACGTAACTTAAATTATAAATGAAAATAGCGCGAATATTTATTGAAAAATTATACGTGTCGTATTTCTTAGGGAATAATTATCTTCTACGTGTCATGGTTATCTTTGAAAAGAAAAACGTCATCAGTCGTGTCAACTTAGTCGTTCGATGCAGACGTGTCAACGTTGTCTATTAAATTATAATATCGCTTCTTCGTTAATTCATTAAGATGACCAAGGTAACAGAAATAATCTTCACACTCGGTTATTTAAACTTTTTGTTTATTTCTTACCTTTAAAATATGTCTCTCACTCTAAGTAAAAATATCCTCATAGTTTTTCTTAATTTATCTTACCACGATAGAAATTAACTTTGCTTGTTTTACATTTTTATCTTTTTTCATTTTTATTTAACAATCGTTTTTCCTTCTTTTTCTTCTTCTTCTTCTTCATCTACTTCCTTTGCCACGTCTTTCTATTTCTTTTTCTTGTCATTTTTTTTACTGCAAACGATACAGGGACCATCAGATTGTGCCTCAA
Source organism: Polistes dominula (assembly GCF_049000335.1). Lineage (NCBI taxonomy): Eukaryota > Metazoa > Arthropoda > Insecta > Hymenoptera > Vespidae > Polistes > Polistes dominula. Next base: position 401,103 of record NW_028300953.1, read on the forward strand.
GGAAATTGAAACATCCAGGCGCCTCGAGGCAAAAGCGAGAACCGTGATTTAGAGAACCGCTTGAGTTATGTCCCTTCCTATATTAAAGTATTTCGAATGCAAAGCCATTTCGCGCGTTACTCGCGCCACGTTTCCGCGTTTACAATCGCGTCTTTTCTCTGTTCTCATGAAAATAACCCCCATCCTCTCCCCCCACGTTCGATCTTTTCTAGACGATCGTGATCGATCGATGTTTCCTTTTTTTTTCCTAACATTTTACTCTCACTTCTAATTAACTTTTCTTTCTTTAGTTCTTTTTGTATCTTTAATCAAAATTGATATAATTTACATATATGATTTGTTCTAGGATGAAATCAAATTTTTATAGTTCGAAAAAGTAACGTTGACAAATTCCTAATGTATAATTTTAATTAAATACTTTTTTTAGTTAATTTAATTCAATATACATTTTTAATTTAATATTTTTAGTACAGATGCAAAGAATTTTGATGAAAATCTATCTAAAATATTTTTAACAATCTACCAAAAATTTGGTTACTAGGAAAATTCATGACGAAGAAAAACACACACCTGATATTATACTTTAAATAAAATATTAGAAAGAAACGAAATATATATCTTTTAAAGAATCAGAAGCGTCTGTCACAATACGTCAATCTCGTGAGGGCATCTAAGGAAAGAAGGAAGGTAGGAAGGAAGGAAGGAAGTGAGGAAAAAGAGTACTTAAAGGGGGTTGGAAGGAGGATCGTCTTGGAGCTTAAGTAGCCGCCCGTTTTCGTAGCCTGTAACCGAATCGAATTTGTCTCTCGCGACGATCCATTATCGAGGACTTTCCCTTCTCCACGAGTTCCTCTTTCTCTCTCACTCACTCTCTTTCTCTCATTCTCTCATTCTCTCTTTTCTTTGGATCCTTGTACACGTAGAGGCAGGTAGTAGCAAGGTAGCAAGCAGGATGGGCCATGCATTATGTATAATACATCACGTTATTGGTTCCCTCAGTGATTCCACCCTTGCCAGCCTTATCGTGTACCGCGGCACGGCCCGGCCTAGTAAAACATAAGCATCGGGAAACGATAAATAAGGGAAACGTGGTCCGCATGCCGTGCCACGTTTCGCTTCCAACACTGAAACGGTATAGTGGAGAAAACGCACAGCCCCCTCTTTCAACCCACCAACCCTCATACCTCCCTCATACCTCCCTCATACTTTTTTCTTTCACTCGTCTTTCTTTTTCCAAAATGTAAGGGTGAGAGAAAAGCTTTCTAGTACGACAACACGAAGATGACGAAAACTAAGAATAAAATGTCGTTGAAGATTTCTTTATCAATCTACACTAAAGTAAAGCTAAGTAAAACCCTTTTCTTAGATTCAAACCTTGATCAATAGCACGTGTTGTTCATCTACTGGATAACACTGATCATCTTTTATTTCTTCTAATTTTTGGTTTTGTACTTTCCCTTTTACATATTCGAATCAATTCCCACCCTTTTATACAATTCAATACTAATCAGTTTCTTTAGAAGTATACTTCACCCATGTTACCTGTTCACGTTACTTAACTTCAATGATTGGTCAAAAATTAATAATTCAAAGTAACCATACTTTATTTCTTCTGTTTATATTTTTCAAACTATTTTCATACATCTTTTTATTAAAAAATTAAATACTTTGGAACAACGTTTACGATCGTTTAGCTTTTCTCTTGCAAGATCAGGTACCAGAACTGAATATAGAAATGAGTATAAGAGAGAGAACGAGAGAGATAGAAAATAGTCGAGTGGTAGCGTTTACCAAGCAAGACCACGTGCCACCATGGTTGATCCATGACCCCTCCGAGAGTGAACGGAGGCCGAAGAGTTAGGGAAATAGGTTCAGAGAACTTGTTTGCTATCGTGTCCCGGGCGAGCGCTTCGTCGTTGAGAATACGGAATGGCATGTAACTCGATGTGCACAAAATTCGTGACTATTTTCTTCTTCCATCTCTCACTCTTTCATTTTCTCCATCTTTTTTACAATGTTTATATTTGAAAGCAATTAAATAAAGAATTTTTTTGTTGGTTTTTTTAAACAAAACGTTTTTGTTTTGGGTTGCACTCAGGGACGGGAACACTGTGACGAGATTTGGTATTTGCAGTAATAAACTTTCGAATTCCTTATGCCAATTAACCCTTTCACTACTATAGGCCACTATAGTGGCCCTCCGTAAAATGCCGCGTATTTTATATACGACACACATATGCAGTTATAACACATCAAATATCCCATTGTGGACATGTAATTTTAGTGTCTTTTTTTCTTTCAATTAAAAACCATTAATATCAGCAACAAAATTACTCAAAAATAAAGTGCAGTTTCGATGCTGCACGTATTAGCAACCCGTACAGTAGTGAAAACACGTCCGTAGTGAAAGGGTTAATAATAATAGTAATAATAATAACGTTCTCGTTTTTCGATAAATATCCTTCGACGAAAAGAAAAAGACATGGGTTAGAAAAATTCAGGAATGGTGGTGATGATGGTAGAAGCTTTTGGAGTAGTAGGATGGAATGAGGAATGGCGTTAAAGGCGCGCAAATACGATTTAAATTCGCGACATTTCTTTTCCTAGGGAGATCACGGTACCGTGACTTATTTCCGTCGGCCATTCGTTCCGAATTCATCGACGCGTTTCACGTTTCCATCGGTAGGTATTCCCGCCACGGTAGCAGTAGCAGCATGGATTGACGAATTTATTGCATCCGAAGCGGACCAAAGATTTTCCAACTGCAACTCTTGGATGTATATATGTGTATGTGCCTGTATGTGAGAGAAAGAGGAGAAAAAAAAACGAGAAGAAGAAGAAGAAGAAAAAGGAGGTGGAGAAGGATAAGAGAATCTCATTGAGAATTCATGCGGTATATACGAGGAGGATGGAGGAGGTGGAGGAGGTGGAGGTGGAGGTTAGACATAGTAGTCTCTGGAACGTAAAGAATGAAACAGAAAGAGCAAGAGAATATGTGTGTGTGTAGGCGTATGTAATCGTGTATACGTATACGTGTGTGTGTTTGAGTCTCAAGTAAAAGAAGAACGAAAAGGTGATGTGGGAGTAAGGGGGAAGGAGTAAAGAAAAGGATGGAAAGAGAGAGAAGAGGTGTGAGGGTGACACTCTCATTTTGGTGAGAATTTGCAAGCGTGGTCCTTGCATGCCTCGCATAGTCAGACCCCCTTACTCCATGTATTATCGGTCGTGTCTACTAGTCTGGCATAGTTAAGTGCGTTTCTACTAGATGCACTCGATTCGCTTTCAGGAAATTCATCAGACAGGCTTGCACTTGTAAATTTATTTTTTAAATATAGAAATTTATTGAATAAAACAATAAACAAGCAGAGCATGTTAAATAATAATAGCGAAAGTAGGAAAGATTTCCTTTGAAAATGGTATTTGTAAAGGTATGGATATTCATGTTAGAAACCATAATCGCAAGGTTATTTAACAAGCTCGATATGACATTGCATATCCTGCATTTCCTTTCTCGCATAGCTAACTCATTCGGAGGGTTAAAATTCGTATATGATAGGAAGATAGAGTTTGGTTACCAGCAACGTTTTGGTAACCGTGGAACGTAGTGAAACACTTGGTAGATTTCTTGCACTTGGAAAGGGTAGAGAAGTTATAAGCTAAATAAGGTACATGCTCGTAGGTAGAATTGTCAGAATTAGGTAGAGAGAATTCGCGGGGCGAGTTGGTACCACCCCGAGCCGCCCTTACGTCGACCGTAATTCCCTCCTTCGCGTATTTCCGTGCAAACCCTTTTGCTCGATCGCCATCGAGTCTCTCTTTCTCTTTCACTCCTATCATTCTCGAAAGTACCTCACTGCCTTCCAACACGCAATCATTATACTGCCCTCGCGATAATATGTCCTTCCCCGCGTTCACGTTCGAAGCCACGCCAACGGAATCGTTACGCCATTATAGAAGTTACGTGGGCGTGCACGATTGCAGTTTGCTCCTTGCCAACTTTATTTACGAATCGTATCACAAACTACCTTTAAAATCCTCTTCAAATCTCTTTTACAATATTCATTCATTTTTCATATTCAATTTTAAGGATAAATAAACTAAACGTCAGTTTTTACATAATTGAATAATTTCTGTCATCTGTTAACAGAAACACGTGTATATTACCTTGTAAACAATTAATTATATCCAATATTAATTAAAAGACTATCTTATTAATAATTGAAATACAAAATGATTAAACAGTGAACTGTTAGTCTACGTTACTGTAATAATACGTGATTCATTTGTTTGACGATATATCTTAGTTAAAATAATGAAACACTTTTTAGGGTAAAATATTAGGGAAAGATGTAAACGTTTGCTAATACTAGGACTATTAATCACATCCTTTCCATCGAAACGGAAAGCCACCAGGAGCATCCCTGTAGTTGGCGGATGCTCAAACTTCGTATAAGACAGGATAAGGATATGATAGGACAGGACGAGAAGCTTGCGGATAAGAGGAACGAGTCAAGAAGGAGTACTGTTGGTTACTGCTTGCTACTGGTGCTTACTACTGCTTGAGGAAGGTACGTGTCGCCGCGGGGAAACTTACATGTATATCCTGAGGGAGTCGAGGGTGAACCCGCGTGGCGTCAGGTTGGCACAAGGGTGGTACAAGTTACTGTGTCTCGACGACGGCACTTTCTAAGTCTAGTACCCCACGTACACGTTCGACCGTAGTCCTGGCAAAAGCTCGAATAACGTTAGTTACACCATACTCTCTCTCTCTTTCTCATTTACTCTATCCCTCTTTCTGTCCCTCTTAATACTATACTATACGATATCGTACTATCTACTTACACTATTTATATCACAGCTTATTACGTTATATTGTACTTTACTAACAAGTGTTAAGTAGACATTAACTTCATTACTTTCTATGCATTTGTTTAGATTTTATTTTATTTTTCTTTTAATCCGATTTGGTATAATAAATTTTGTTCCTTATTTTTTTATGTTTTAATTGAAGTATTATTTGAGAATTAATTTCGTAGATGTTCACGTGTAGCAATTGCTAATAACAAATTCTATCATTTCCATTTTATTTTGTTTGTTTGTTAGGTTTATTATGTAAAGGATTATACATTTTGAAATTCTTGTAGGTGCCCAGGTGTGGTTTAGCAATCTCTAGTTAGATCCCACTCTCAGTTAACATCTTTGGTACTACTCTTCTTCCTACCAATATTCTAGGCCTCCCTATATATATACTTACTTACTTACTTACTCCTGAATGGTGAAGAGGTAGACACGAGCCTGCAGGCTTTCCACCTCTCTCTCTCTCTCTCTCTCTCTCTTTCTCTCTGTTGCGACTTCAAGATGGCGCATTACGACCCACCGAATCGCTCGCGTCGCGTATTTGATGTGCCTCGCGGGCTTGCCGCGTAATACAAGTTTGCGCGAAGTTTTCCTTGAGAGCAAGAAGATTAGGAAGAAATAAGAAGAAGAGGAGGAGAAGGAGGAGGAGGAAAATAAAAGAGACAGGAAGGGAGGGCAGGGTAGATCTTAGACGGGTATGGGCAAGATTATTAAATTTGTTTAACAAGCCTTGTACATTCTGCCCTTTTACGAGTCTCACGAATAATTCGAAATTCTCTTTGTCCTTCTACTGTAACTAAAATGTATACAAAGTATGAAATGAAATTTGGACTAATTAACGATCCCGAGGCGTTGAAGCTTAATCGTGAAATTCCCTGTTACAGCCACTCGTTTTATCCATTTACATCAAAACCAGACGAGTAATCTGCTAGTCGTTGTGTTATACTCCCTCCCTCTCACTCATGCACACATATATATATGTGTTGAGTATCTACACATTGATATTGCGAGTAATTACCTTTCCCCTCTTTCAAAGGTGGACTTTGAAATAAAAAGGATACGAATAGGGCGACGAAATCTTCAAGTCCTACGCTTCGATTCGTAAACAAAGCAGGGTGGAGGTGGTAAGCGGGGTTAAAACACACAGAAAAAGATTGTGAAGTAGAAAGAGAGGGGGAAGGAAGATGGTAAGAAAGAAAGATATCTTCATCCATATCAATTACTCCGTGATTAGATGGATGAAGATACGTGCGTCGAGGAGTTTCGTCTCATTCTTTTCTCTCGTGAAAATAAAGAAAGCAAGAAAGAAAGAAAGAAAGGTAGGTGGACCCTCGATCAGGTTCGTGATTGACAACGAGTGGCTGCCACTCCAAACGAAGGATCCCGATTCTTTGATTGAGCGCTGTCACTTCTCAGATAAGAAACAGACCGGCGAATATCTTAATGAGGAAGACTCGACAACTCGTACTTTCTCTCTCTCTCTCTCTCTCTCTCTCTTGTTACAAGTTGCTTTGGAACGCGATACGTTTACCTACTTAATTAATCCAACGGATCTATTTACACATCCTTTCGGGATATCGGTCTTTCGAGGTTGACATTTCTACTCGTAAAGGAAAGCAAAGGAAGTACGAAGCAACCGAGTGTCGAGTGGCAATTAATCGTAAGCTATCGATCTTTTTCTTCAATTCGATTTCAGTCTATATAGAAGAAGAAGAAGGGATTTTTCTTTTGTTAATCTCGCCGCAGGAGTGGCATTCGAAATAAGAGTCTCCTCAGTATAATCGTCCTTATTTTCCATATATACATACTTGTTCACTTAATTACTGTTGAGATCGAGTTAAAAGAACAACTGGGTCTTGTGTACTCTCGACGTGAATTGCTAATCGAGTTAAGTTAATATATACGCAAGATGGTGAATATTCGAATTCGTGAGAGAAAGAGAAAGAATAGAATGAAATGGGAGGAGGGAAGGATTAAGAAGATCGATTGGGATCCTATAAGAATAAAAGAAACTGTCTGAATGTGTGTGTGTTTGTTTGGAGGGGTGGTTAGGTCGTAAAGTCGGCCGAAAGGAAACGTAGAAGAGTTAAGGAGACGCGGTACATGTAAGACGCGAATGTTATCTTGTCGATCAAACAATTAACAATGCCAGGCGGCGGTATAGGTCGAAAGGGGTCTCGGTAGAAGCGAAGTAGTCCATGGGTGGCGGTGGGAGGAGAGATTGAGGATCCAAGAGCACGCAGGAGGTGCACCTTGATCAAGTAGAGATCTTCCAAGTGGAGATATACCTAACCGGCAGGCACCAGATCGTTCGGAAACGAAAGGACACACCGCAGGCAGGCAGGCAAGGAGCAGCAGCCAAACCACCCGATGACCAACCAACCACCTTTATTCGGTCTTCGCTGTTGGACAGAACTCTGCCTCTGTTCGACGTCTCCTTTTCGCAGTGTTATCCGATAATTACCCATTAATTAGCCGCACCTTAATTGCCGCCAATACCTTGCCGCATGCACACACAGCACGAAAGATCCAAGTCAATTCGTTTACAATCATCTTTTCTCAGTTAATCATTTTGTTATTAGTAATGGTGAATCATTTGAAGGTTTTATTCGGTATATTCGAATATTGTGTTCTTCCTACAACGGTAACTTCGTTGTTGTTCGTGTTCTTTCGATGAACGTACAACGTGGCAGGTCGGCGAACGATCCGAGGACACAGAAATAAGAGAAAGAGGGAGAGGAGGGATAGTAGACGGGTCAGAGAGAGGCAGCTAAGATCCGCGGAGGCTGATGTATTTATAAGGAGGAAGATTTGCATACGATGCAGCAGATCTTCGATAGCGAAAAGCCCTCTACGGAGCGGCACATCTTCGAGATTCAAAGAGGCTTTGTGCCATTATATCCCTCCCTCTTTTTCTTTCCCCTCTCGTACCAACTCTGAGGCACACGGCCCGGCTATAAAAAAAAAGAAAAGAAAAATCGTCTTCTCGTGTATTTCCTCTTGCGTCCATCTTTCTTTTCTATAGAAGAGATTGTTCGTTTCGAACGTTTTCCACCTTCATGAATTCTCCCATTTTCCTGATTGGCGTTGACTTAAGAAACGAGTCGTTTTAGTCGCGAGAATCCTTTCCAACATTTATTTCCTTCAAATTATGTCCCTCTTTTTCCTTATTCTTGTTCTAACCTATTCCATTCTCATCGTCGTGTAAATATACGTGAAAGGCGTTAGAAAGGAGTTTAAAAGCGTTTTCGCGGCGGCACCTCTTTCATGATCACCCTCCATTGTCCTCCATTAAGGGCCTTCACCACCGATAATACTCTCTCATTCGCGTATCGAGAAAAGGCGAGACCTCTTTCTTTCATTTATTTTTTCTTTATTTCTTTAATTCTTTATTTATTTCTCTTTCTTGATTTCGCGATAAATCTTTCCTCTTGTCGAAAGAAGTAAAGAAAGAAAGAAAGAAGAAGACGGGGCCCCGTCTCGTTCGTTTTTCGCGGTAAAGTATCATGGAAATGAGGACCACCGTGAGTTTTGCGCGAGGCGAAACGATCGAACGTGTTTCGACGGTGATTTAATGCAACGGCGTGCAGGTGTCCGCATGCACAGGTAGGTATCACGCACTTCAAAGGGGTCCAGCGATGGTCCCGCAATGGTCGTGTCCCGCAATAGTCCTAACGCGCGTTGGTCCCAAGCTGGGAATCGAGCGACGACGAAGCGCCGTGCATTTTGATGGGGCCTTTCTCTCATCCTATCTTCCCTAAGATTCCCCCTACCTATCCCTTGAGGTATCCCTCAAAGACCACCACAGCCCACATTTCGGTCTCTTTTCTTCTTCGAGTTGAAGCTCACTCGTTGTCGCACAATGAGACACGTCTCGCCCTTATCCTGCCACATCTTGTCACGAAGTCGCTGTACTTAAGGCGTCGCGTCGATTATAACAATTTGTTCACGCCGCCGGGGTCGAGCATGATCGGCCTGACCAACGAACCTCGAACCATCTTCGTATTTGCGTGTCTTAGAAAATCACTGATAATTTATAGGCTTTCATTGCATGCAAAATAAAATAAAACTTTAAATATAGTTTTTTCTGTTTTACGTTTAAAAAGATGGGTGTTCTGACGATGATTGCTCGAAACGAAATAATTTGGGGTTTTGATAACTTCTTTTACTGGTATCTTTTGCCTGTGTGAGTGCATGTTTATGTGAGTGAGAGTTTTTATTTTTTTATCTTACTTCTATAGGTATGAACGTGCAGAGAGGTGGGAGCGTGATCGTATGTAAAGTTGGGTCAAAAGGTGACCAGATGAAGCCGAAGACAATGTATATACGTCCGAGGTACCTTTAAACAGAGATGTTACAGAATGTTCCGAAAGAAGAATGAAATCTTAGAAGGTTTTACTTTGATTTTTTTTTTTTTTTAATGCAAATTGGTAATTTATTTAATTATTAAAAATTTAAATAACCTGTTAAGATTAAACTATACATAGGGAATAATTAAAGTAAGCATCCAGAATATCATTGAATAATAAATGATAATTGCAAGAAAATTATTAAGATATATAAAAACATACCATCTAAAAAAAAGGCAAGAAAAAATTTAAATTAGGGTTAGAATTTGGATAAAAAAAAGGGTCTCTTAGAATAAAAAGGATAAGTCATGGGATGATAAATGATGATAGTAGAAGGTAGGTTTAGCTCTTTATTCTTTTTAACGATCGTCCTTTCATCGATCCAGAGTGGGTGCGTTAAGCGTGAAACATTGGAAAGGATCCGCACTGCGGATCCAAAGTTACGTGGTGGACGATGGTCGATCCGCCGGCCATTAGCTCCAAGTAAACAGAGCCATACTTTATTCGAAGGGGCGTCACTCTTCTTCCAACGCAGTTCCGTTTCTTTGTAAGGGCCACGTCGTAATGTTTTCCCGTCTCTTAGAATGGCGCTTTACGGTGTCACATTCGTGCCTAGAACTAGCTCGAGGAAATAGCTTCTCTTCTAGATAAATATATAGATATAGATATATTTCGATCTAAGTCCTAGATCTTTATTTCTTTACAACGATCAGTTTGTTTAGTTTTCTAACCCACCATCGTTAAGATTAATTTTTAAACGATGATAAAGGTTCGTCTTACTCTTAACGACTATTACTACTACTACTACTAGTTGGATTCTCGAGATCGAAATGGCAGATCCTATTCTACGTCATTTCCGATCTTGGAAAAAGGAAGGAGAGAAAGAGAGAAGATTCTCTTCAGACGGCGTGAACGTTCGCGGAAACGATATCGCGTTTCATGCTTGCCGGCTATAAACCGAGGGCTTGCTTCTCTCTCTCTCTCTCTCTCTCTCTCTCTTTGAAACTCGTGATACGTAAAAATCGTACGGTTTGATAAATGCGATAAGGCTTGATAATTTATACGAAATGTTAGCATTTTATTCTCGCGACAAGCGGTAGGAATGTTTTCTTCGTTTCCGCATGAGAGAAATGAAATTGATGTAACAAACAACACTCTTAACAAGAAAAAAAATTATCTTTTTTTTTATTATTTCTCTTAAACTCGTGGATATTAGAATTTGTTAAGATTGTCGTTAATAAAAAAAAAAATGTAGAGAGAGAAGAATATCGTTGAACGATCAAGAAGTAATAACAGGCAAACGGCAATAACAGTTTACGGGAGTCAAGTTTCTATCATAATTCGTAGTTGACGACGAGATAAGTATGGAAAAAGAGTCGTTGTAGGAACGGAAGCTCCGCAGACGGACGGCGACGACTACGATCGAGTCTCGTCGAAGAAAACTAAGAAACGACCTTGTCGAATGAACGGCGACATGCAGACCGCGTTCCATCCTTTCGCACGCGAGAAGTATTTTGCGACGTGCTCGAGACGTAACCCACGTAAGGTTAATTGCTGATGGGGCCAACGTACGGATAATCGACAATGTCTCGAGAGAACCATTCCATTATTTGCTTCCATTTCTTCTTCTTCTTCTTCATCATTTTTATTTTTTTTTAAGATCCTTTTTTTTCTTCCAAGAAAGAAGAAGAATGATAGATAAAGGGAAGTAGGATCGATCTTATGGTAGTAGAATTTCGGCAACATCGAACGATCACGTCACAGGGGTCCAACGAAAAGACCATTCGGGGCAAGGTGGCCCGAGGCCAGGGCCGTTTAACCGACGATAAATTCCCGATTCCAGTCTCATAGTCAGAACGTGCCTTCTCTCTCTCTCTCTTTCTCTCTCTTTCCATCTCTGTCACGGCAGGGAAATATAAAAAGGTGATTTCGCAGGACGAAGAAGCGTATCAGTTAGAAGAAGCGGCCAGAAGCTGGATGAAAAGGGATTTCCGAGTTGGAGGAGGACGACGAAGTAGAAGAAGAAGAAGAAGAAGAAAAAGAAGAAGCTGGACTCAGAGGAGGAGGAGGTGGAACGTTCGTTAAATATACGAGTGTATTGAAATTCCGCTTCGAGACGGAACGCGATGGGACTCGCTCGTTGTGGAAGGACAAGATCGCATGACGGCTCGAGGGCTTGGGAGCCTCCCGCTGTTTTGAATACGATCCACCTCCTCCTCCTCCTCCACCTCCACCTCTTCTTTCTTCTTCTTCTTCTTCTTCTTCTGAACCTCGTCTTCATCCTCGTCTTTAGTTTCTTCCATCTCTCTCTCTTTTTTCTTTCTTTTTTTCTTTTTGATTCTCTGTGGATGTAACAGCGGTGTGTATAAGCGAAATACCGTCGTACATATACCGGGCAGAAAAGAAAAGCGTCGAGGATCGTCCTGGAGGACGACAACGACCCAAAGCGACGACTCTCGGCTACGCATACCGTCGTCCACTCTAATTTGAATGTAACAACGTTCCGTTCAGTCCGCAACCCGATACCATCTTCGAATCCACCTATCTTTTTCTCATTCTCTTTCTCTTTTACTCTTGCTGGTAGACCGCCGTCTCTTCCATCTCTCTCTCTTTCTCTTTTTTATTCCAGTTGATCTTATATCCACTCTCCTCATGTATGTTGTCCCCTTCACCCCACTTTTATGGACAAATTTTTTCCTTTCTGATCCGGGATCGTTCCATCTCTTTCCCTCAAGAGAGTATTGAGAGTAAATCCGTGAGCACGAGTTTTATTATCGCGAGAATACTAGTTGGGTTGTCAGGAAAGTTTGTGACGATTTTGATAGAAGATTAAAATGCAACCCTTCAAAACTTTGTCCTCCCTGAACTTCTCAGGTTATTTAACGAACACCTACCAAAAATCGGCACGAACACTTTCCGAACAATCCAATAGAAAGCAATAGTAAATTTTTAAAGTCTGATGCAACGAAAGAGCTTATTCGTGTAAGAGAAAGATAAAGAGAACAGATAAAATAGTCATTGTTTACGATCGAGCACGCTGCAAGTGTTTGGTTATATTATATGCAATCCGCGATGACGGGGACGTGTCTCCGGATGATTGACGAACGACGCACGACGTCGCATCACAATGCAGAACCGAGGTCCGCTTCCCGGTAGCCGGCATGATGCGAATCGGCAAGTCCTCCTCCTGCGAACAACTTTGACTCTCCGTGTTGTGATCGGGTGTTCACTAAAAAGAGATAGAAAGATTGACTACACTTTGCACTCTGTTGCTGAACCGATGATACTGGTGTTGGGTGATTGTGATTTTACTACTACGATTTGTCGTCGTTGTATTCGCGAATTCATCGACGGGTTGCACGCGGCAAGGACGATCCCTTATCTTCCTAAGAGAAGACGCCGTTTCTACGAAGTCAAGGGCTCCGTGCCAAATTACTATAAATAGACGTTAATCGATGCGGTGGGAAAAACAAGCTTATGCGAGTTGAATACAAAAGATAAGTATGGTTGTTTTGCAAAAGTAGCTGCCAAGTAAAAGAACATGTAGCGTCCAGTGCGACTTAAGAATGATGATTCGATTGACGTGTATAAAAGAAATTTGAACGTTAGGTTCAAATCTCGAGATTAATACTTCCTTGAAGGATCGTAATAAATCTCTGTGGCAAAGTCCAGATATCATCTATTCGGAATTTATCTGTCAACGAGCAAAGAGAAAGATGGCCTCGACAAAAAGCTATTAACTTTCCTCTTTCTGTACCTCTCATATGTTTCGAACTTTTTAGGTTTCCGACAGGAAAGTAAAGGTTATCCTCTTGAATAACTCGTCCATAGGAGTTGTTCTGTGTGTATCGACTCAATGTTGGGGAAAGCAACGTTTTCGATTAAGCCGATCCACCTTTTAATAATACATCCGTAGAGATAGCGAAACGATAAAGGGTGCTTCGTTGTACAAAGTAGTAGTACCTACCCGCAGCAATAGGAACAGTAACACAACAGGTACCACCAGCAGCAAACAGTAGCAAACAGTAGCAAACAACAGCAACAGTAGCAGAAGCAGCAGTAGTAGCAACAGCGGACCTGTATCAGCGACGTTTCTAAAATACAAGCCGACGTTTTCCTTTATACCGGGCCGCGTACTATCTCGACGTTTACCATTAATTAGTCCATGACAAGAGGAAAGGGCGGCCCGTGTCCTGCGTGTGCGGAATCGTTTTTGCTTCTACAAAAGTAAAAGCTACGTGAATGTACGTTAACGTACGTACGTCAAGCGGCCCCCGTCTAGACGAGTGCGAGTGCGAGATCGAATGCGAGAGAAAATACGAGAGAAAGAGAGATAGAGAGAAGGGCAGTCGATTGCTAAATGGAAATATGTAATCCGGACGGTAGCTGGTCGGCCGACGGCAGCGGACAGCCGAGGACAGGCTTTGGAAAATGAGTTTGCCGGAGCGTGTCACGCGTGTAACATCAAAAGAGAGAAAGAGAGAGACCTTTATCTCTCTCTCTCTCTCTCTCTTTCCCTTTTTTAGTTTGGTTCTTTTTACAAGTTGAGAGAGAAAGAGAGGAAAATATGTGATGCTCGTCTCCGCTGGCGTAACCGACTACTATCGACGAACGCGAGCGACATCGGGATCGGTTCTTTGACTACGATGATAATAATTATCACGTCCGTCTCGTGATTCTTTGCGGTGACGACACGTCTAACCCCTCACTCACATACCCCCCTTGTATCCGTACCCGCATATGTTACCCATGATACCTACCCATTTCTCATCCCTCCCTTGTAAATCTGTGTTCTCTTGGAATAACGAGAAATAGTTCAAAGAGTATCTTTTTACTCTTTTCATATTTTTATATTTTTACCTTTTTTTTTATTTAACCTATTACCCACCACAATGCAACGAAAATGTAATAGAAAAAATTAAATTAACTTTATAATGATATTCATAATAACCAAATAGAACTATTTTCGCAACAATTGTTTTTTTGTTTCATTAATTATTGATTTTAAATAAAATAGTGAGAATTTTAAATATTTTTATTAAGCATGAGGTTAGATCTTATGATTTTAACGAATATATTTCATTCTGAAGTTGCAGTTATTAAACAAACAAAATTTCTAAATGCTGTAATGAGTTAAACAAACTTTCTTAATGAGTGAACAAGAAAAAAAATAGAAGAAATAGATTTTAAACGATATATCGATGTTTATCATCTTCGTTGTGTTGTGACATAGTGACGTGTGTTAGTTAGATAGAAATTATTCGAACGGTTATTTCAGTGAACGTTCGAAAATAATTCGATACGTCTTCGTAGTCTTGGAAATCCTATATGGCAGCGACGAGATTTAAGATTGGACGACTCACCTTCGACCGAAAGGATTCTATCTCACGAGGATCGTATTACGCGTAGAGAAAATGAAAGAGAGAAAGAGAAAGCATGCTTTATAACGTATGTGTCTCAAAGAATGATACTTCTATTATCGTAATCGAACCTCTCCAGAGAACTTTGTGTATCTTCTTACCGATTTCGATCTTTTTGTATACGTCTATGCAGGTGGTAAACGGTTTGTCTAGTTTTTGATACAATGATTCCTATGATACATACAAAAAATGTGACTATAGTAACCATAATCAAAGTTATTTCATTTATAGTAATTCATTCATAGTATTTCATTTATAGTTTCATTTATAGTACTCTTCATTCATAGTATTTCATTTATAGTTTCATTTATAGTATTTCATTCATAGTATTTCATTTATAGTTTCATTTATAGTACATCATTCATAGTATTTCCTTTATAGTTTCATTTATAGAATTCATTTTTATTTATATTTTACTCCAAATATTTAAATTTAAATATGTGATAGAAATATTTGAGAAAGTATAAATAATTTGCATTAATAATTGAATAATATCATTAACTATATTTTACTTCAAATATTTGACACGTGAAACAAGAAACTTTCTCTGGGTAAAATTTGAACGGTGAAAATTGAGTTCTAAAACCACGAAGGGTGTAAAAATTGTCGAAGGGTGTAGAAGAACATTTGGAAGAAATGTATCGAGCGGAAATAAGGGTAAGATTAAAGTTGATAGTTGTAGGGATTTTTGCAAACTATCGTCTCCCCGATGCATCTGGTCCTCCTCCCTTTCCAATGCTGAATACAAAAAATAAGAAGAAAGATATAATACAACTAGACGACTAGAAAGACTTAGAGAATTTCGCCGACGAAATACGTAAAGGGGTGCGGCCCATCCATGGACATTTATTTGCCGTTCGAACGTAAATTTGTTTAGAAGGGGGTGCAGGGTGGTTAAATATCGAAAGGCCATGAGAAAATAGCGATGGTGAGTCGTCACGGAACATTTGCCATGAAATTCACCCTAAGCTTTGACTTTTTCTTTGAAAGAATAAAAAAAAAGGGGGAGGTGGTGGGGAGGTGACAAAGAGGTTTAAACAAAAAAAATAGGAAAGGAAATACAGCAACATTTCTTCTAACGAAAGAACTCAATGAAGATCTCAACAACGTCTCATAAAACTCGTTCTAATCTCTTATATAGGGTGTACTCGTAATAAAATTATTTATTTCTTAGTCCTCGTATCTAAAAAAAAAATATATAAGCATCGTGTTGAAGAATATAGCATTATAAAATAAAGGATGAAGTATAAAGATGTGTACGTGTGTCCGATCTTAAAAAAAAAAAAAAGAATTTGGCATTAGAGAAGGGCCAAAACGAATGACTCTCATACTCTTGGCAGTCTTATCAATCAGAAAGTCGTAAGGGTGTACCTTCATCCTTGTGTTACGATATAATAAAATGAAGTATCGTCGTAGGAGCGTTCGCGTGTCGTATTTATACTCCTTCTTTCCTGCACGAAACAGACGTTGGTATGTCTAGTAGGTTCAACGTGAAAGGAAAGAGAGAGAGAGAGAGAAAGAGAGAAAGAGAGAAAGGACCTCGTAAACTCGACCATCCGGACGACATAAGTTCATGGTGTAACGCGACACGTAAGTGAGAGAAAGCAACAACATAACGGAAGGATGCTGGAAGAGGAGCAAGATGTTTGTCTGTGATCAACGACCACTCACCATTTATCTCTTTCTTTCATTTCTTTTTATCTCTTTCTGTCTTTCGAATTCTCCGAGACTCGCGAAAAGATTTTTTCCAAGGAAAAAGGTACTCAAGGGTACCCCCCCCCCTCTTTATATGGGGCCCCTTTTCCGCAATGGTGTACGAAACATCGCGGGTAACTTTTACGATCGCATCATTCGGATTTATACTTACTTAAAGAATCACTACGAGAAAAGAGATGAAAAAAAGGATATGTTGGTACGTTGGTCCTTATACTACGACTAATCCAATGGATATACTTTTTTAGGACGATCTTATGGGCCGAAGGTCTGGACACGTTTGGGAGATCACGATTGAGTTACGAGCTAAGATTATTTTATGAGATTAGAGTTATTAGAAGAATGATCGTTTCCTACCATAATTGTATTGGCTTGTTGAAAGAATATTTTTCTTTTTATTATTTTATTTGAAAGTAGAGGAAACAAGTTTATTTCGGGTAGCAGGTACAACATCTCACTAATAAGACGAGATAATCATCGATAAGGATTTAACGGGGATAATTAACTCGCGGAAAGAAAAAAGGGATAAGAAAAGGGCAGGAGGATCAGAGAGAGAAAGAGAGAGAGAGAGAGAGAGAACATTCGACGAGTTTCAAAGACATTAATTTCCAAGCGAATAAATGTCCCTGATTCCAACCCGTAAATCGAACTTCCATCGTTTCCCCTTAAACACAGAGAAGTAATGTTCTCGCTTCGATAGCACTTTCGTAAAGTCGATAAAGGTCCACGTTTCGTCGAACGCTCGTCGTTCGCTTATTTAACGCGTATTTCACTCTACCTTGAGTTGGTAGTCCGAAGAATAGTCTTATTAGTTGGCAGGAGTATTCAGAATACTAGAAAATAAGATTTTTATATGATCCAAACCAGTCATTCCCAAAGTAGGTGCTGCAATGATTCAGGAGGGTGGTAGAAACTTTAATACAAATATATTTTGATAAATTAAGGGCGCTAAGTAATATTTTTTTCTGGAAAGAGGGTCATAGGACAAAAAAGTTTGGAAATTATAGATCCAAACATAGGACAGTACAGTTAATACAAAATGTTAAGCAAGTAACAACACTTTCTTTAGTAGTCAATCTGTTTTTAAGCTGTAAACATTCATCAAACAAAGTTTAAAGCTCGGATTGTGTGAGTATTCAGGTAAAGGTAAAGTTCTGGTCTAATTGATAAATCTTCAGATTTCTATGTGTAAATTTATCTACGCATACTCTCTCTCTCTCTCTCTCTCTCTCTCTGGCTTTCTCTTTCTATAGAAACGTGGATGCATGTATGTGTTTTTAGATGGATATGTATGCATGTATACGAAAACAGTTGGCGAGTTATTTAGGAACTATCGGATGCCACGCGGCCATTAGCTTCGATCGCATTACCGCCAGATTGGTTAATGGTCTGACTCTCTTTGTCTCTCTCTCTCTCTCTTTATTCTTCTATGATGCGCACGCTCTTTCACCTCCCACTATTTCTCTCGACTATTCTTCCTCCACCTCTTTTTCTCGATTTTCCCGATATTCGCCATCTCCGTTACGCCGATAACGCCGATTACCGCAACGCGGTAACCGGTAATTTTTTAACACGTTGATTGCTATTGAAAAAAAAGAAGGAGGAAGGGGGAAACTTATTAAGCGATACTTCTGATTTCAAGACACTTTCTTAAGTAATATTTATTTATTGCAATATATTAAACCTTTGAGTGCTGAATACTTTTAACTACAATGTTTTATAGGAACGAAATAAATTATATTTAATAATTAAAGTATTTGTTACTGAATATAATTTAATTAAATAATTTAAACATTATATTATTTTACATTAATATTAACAAACACTTACTATGCGTCGATAGATCACTCTGGTAATTTTTACCAAATGCATATATGCGTCTATAGCACTCTAAGGGTTAAACATTCAATTTGTTTTATACGAAAAGAAAAAAAAGAGAAATAAAAAAAGGTTTAAAATAAGAAGAAATGAAATTCATTATTCGATCTTCTACATCGTCGCGCCGTCTCAAAGGTATTAAACGGAATTTCGCTAGCGTTAAAATATGCGAGAAGCGAATAACAAGTGGGGGTGATGATAATACTGTGAGATAGATAAAGAGGAACGTTTTGCATAAGCGTTTAAGTCGGCGTAAAACGATAAATCAGTCGCGAATAAGAAAGAAAGAGAAAAAGAGAGAAAGAAAAAGAGAATCTTGTAAGAATAATAACAAAAATAAAAACCTGGAAGTAGGTAAATCGTTTGGGAAGTAATTCGTATCGAAGAAAGTGTCGTTCTTCGTTTTGCATTTATCGGAAACGATCTGCAAAAAATTGTTGATCGAATCTTCTTTCTCTCTCTCACTCATTCACTCGAATTCTCTGCAGATCGAACGATGCGATAGGGACGAGAACGGCGTAACGACACCCGTAGGTATTATACGTACACGCCGACGCCCCGAAATCGCGGCTCGGTCATTAATTTCGGCGCATAAAAATCAATGAACAGCCCATAAACAACGCCACCCAGTTTGTATTCTGTCTTTCTCTCTTTCTCTCTTTTTCTCCCACTCTCTTCCTCTCTCTCTCTCTTTCTCTTTCTCTCCCCCATTTTCCAATTTGCAATTGCGAATCGCGTTTTTAATTATAACGAACACAATGGCGGGACGAGTTCCTCGTTCTCTCTCTCTTTCTCTTTTTCTCTCTTTCACTTTTTCTTTCTCTCTCTCATGCACATTTTATCTGTTGCTCGCTCTTTCTACATTTTCCATCTCTCTTTCCCTTACCATCTCGTCGTTGATTCTCTCTCTGTTTGCTCCACACCGGTCCGCACTGGTCCGCACCGGTCCGCATGGCCGACGCGACCGGGAATGGCATCCGGCAGGACTCTCCGTGTCCAAGCACCCCCTTCTCACTCTCCTTCCTCCTTCCTCCATCTCTCTCTTTCTCTCGTTCAGCAGCAAACCTCCCAACCACCCTCACCAACCCCCCTCTCTCATCTGGCGTTCGTTGGCCAGCGAGATATTTCGTTTTCACGATAATTATTGTCGTTCGATTTCCCTCTGTCCTTGTTCCCATCCTCCCTTCCGCACTACCACCATCACCAACCCCCGTTCACCCCTGTTCGTTTCTCTTTTTCCCCAACCATATCCACCACTACTACTATTACTCGCTTCTTCCACCCCTTCCTCCCACTCGTTCGTCGCGTTCGCGCACCAAAAATCGCGACAACGCGCGATAACCGTTCGTCCATCGAAGCGACGAACATTTCACGCCCGACGACGCTTCCTACAAACTAATATTTCGCACGCGTTGTTGTACTATGTATGTTCGTTTTTCTCTCTCATTCATGTTTGGTATTTTTTTTCTATTTTTTTTTTTGTAGCATTCTTGTAGAAGTAGACGTTCATAGAACGATAAATTTGTTTCACATTTCGCGCATATAATTTAATTCATTTTCTTTTGTACGTTCCTCCGAAAAAAGGCCCAACTTTATTTTTTAAAGTAATTGCTATTTTATTTTTTTCGTTCCTGTTTGATTTGGTTATATTTTTTTGGTCTCCTCCTACTACCTTTCTTCCCCCTCTCTACACGAACATGATGTGGTCCTTACGCAGCGCATTTTATATTTTATCGTATCACGTCACACGCACCGCTGAATATGGAAATTTTTCTCCCGAAGATTCGACTCGCGAATAAAAATGCGAAATAATGCGAACGTACGTTAACGCGCACGAGCGAACGAACGAACGAACGAACGAACGAATGGTTGCATCAGTGGCGGACAATCGCGAACGCACGAATGAAATAATTTTGAAAAATCGGGATGGAACGTTGTTGGACTTTTTACCTGACTGGACGATGAAATAAACGTTGGTTGGAAGAGATCAAAGTAGATTTTTTTCCATTTTTTTATTTCTCTCGATTATTTATAAATTTTCATAATATTTATAAGAGAATGAAAGAGAAAGTAATGTTTACACGCATGTCAATTTTTATATTGTAATAGATATTTAAAATTTGCATACTACATGGTGGGATAAATTAAAAATCAAAATTTGTTGAAATTTATTCGTTTGAATTTAAAGGTTTATTTTACGGTCCACCCAATACTACAAATAGGAAATAATTGCATCTTGAAATGCATTTATGCATACGTGTGCAACAATACTATAAAATGTAGTTGTTCGAAAAAAAGGTTTCTTTTTTTCTATTCTAAAAACATTTTCTAGAAAAAATCATTGATAGGAATCTCGTAGAAAATCCAGGTAAAATTGTGATGCATCTGTAAAGGTATCCTCTCTTTCTCATTCTCTTTCTATTTCTGTTGTAAGTATGGTGGCAACTCGGTTGACTTTTCTCCGGTTATAGTGTAGAGCAACGTAGGAGGTACAAGGGTAATCCCACGCGTTGCTCCGGAGGGAGCTTCATATAGAGATCCGCCATAGTGCGGCCTCATATATAAGGATTTATCACGGCTAAGTCTCTCGTATATTGCTACGTAGCGGAACCTTCCCTCCGCAAGTCCGTCGCGAGAGGGTGGTCTCACAGAGACTTCATTTCCTCCTTCCTTCATTTTCCTCTTCTTCTTCTTCTGCTTCTTCTTATCACTCTGATTCTTACAGAAAAGAAAATGTCATCTTTTCAAGTGTATATCTTTTTTTTTATGAGAGAAAACCAAATCATATTTACTATTTGCATCCAATTACGTGAGTAGTCGCGAGTGAGCACAGGGTATAGGGTGGCCATTAAAAACGTCCAAGTCGGTAAGAGTAACGACGTAGCTACGCTGACCTTCTCGCGAACCTCATCAAGTTACTCGTGCGCGATGCTCCTTCGAGTCTCCGTTATTCCCCGTGACTGATGGTAATCCTTTCGGTGAGCTTTAACGAAGTGCAGCCTGCTGCTCGGCTGGTTGGTTGGTTGGTTTGCTGTTGGTTGGCTTGGTGCCTGCCTGCTTGCTTGCTTTCTTGCTTTCTTGCTTGCCTGCCGAGAGCATGGAAAAGGGAATGAGAACGAGAGTGGAAGCATCTTCGTTAATTGCTTCCTCTTGCAATTAAGGCGTCTTCGGTTGTTCGATTTAGCACGTTTATGAATCTACCTATTTTTCATTTAACTGATCTTATACTTTTATGTTTGAAAGTATTCTACTTGTTATTCGATAGATGTTACTGTTGTTTTGTAACATCTGGTATAGATAAATACATAGGTATCTGAACGTTCATGGATAAGAGAACATTTGCATGCTTGTATCCGAGAAGAGAAGGTTTCCTCTTGACCCTACGGAATACGCTTTCGCGATCTTCAGGAACAGGATGCATTCAATTGAGAAAATAAAGTTATTCGGAAACCGCGAAGAGAACGCATTAGGGGGTCACCGCAGCCACGGACCGATAAAATCCCTTACAGGGCGTTCATGGTTTACATGTGTGGGAAATACGTAGGTGTATTCCCTGTAGTTCCCTCTCTCTCTCTTTCTTTCGAAAGCACGCACGAGTCCATTCCTTTCCTTTCCATTTTCTACCCCCGAATCGTCTTCTCTCCGTGTCGTTTGTTCCGAATCGGATTCCCTCGTATGACGTCGCTTCCGCTCCCCGGAGAGAACCCGAGATGTTTCTTGCCTCCTTTTCGGATCTTCTTGTGGCTCCGCTCCAACGGTATTCTACTTTAGGATGGTATCTGGGTCGTCTTATACGCGTGCACCCGTTCGTAGGATTCAAGGATACGTTTTTCGAGGACCCTCCAAAGTTCTCATCCTTTCTACAATCGTTCCGTTCCGTTCGGAAGGAAAATTTAGGGTCGCCACGTTATCGAGTATTTTCCGCTGCTTAAGAATGTCTTTTTAAGTTTTCAATGATGTTTCTCAATACGAGGTTTCTTTTTATTTCTTTTTGGATGTTTCTTTTTTGACACCCTTTACAAAGCTACAATATTGGAAGGATCGTTGTGGATGCATTTAACATGGCTGCCGTCGGCATCGTTAGCCGCATACCTTATCGTTCCGTGCGCGTGGCCAAACATTCGGAATGTGTAAACATAACCTGCAAGGTACGTGGAGGGTGCGACAAAATCTTCCAATATCAGATGGAACTTTGAATAAATATGACTTTGAACTTATTTTAAATAAAACAGAACTGAATCTTTTATCAAAATTAAAATAAAATAATATTATAATAAAAATGAGATTAACAATCCTCAATATAGGTTATGTTTTGAATCAATGAATTTCTCTTCATTTTCTGTCATGAAGAAGCCGTCATGGTTGCAATCATAGTCTTCGTAGTTGTCGTAGTTGGGTCATAACGCGAGAAAGGAGGAGGACAGAATTACGACCTTGGGTAAGGTCGAATTGCCGTGTGCCAGCGGACGAAACATTTCCGTCCGAGCGTGTAAAGCGGCCTTTAGGCAGAAGCTGGCTTCTATCGCAGTTCGCGAATTCCGTCCTGTCATTTGTAACTGTCGGGCTGCTCATTACAATTCCCCATTCCTCGTAGCTCGAACTACCCCTTCATCCACCCCCTATAACCACCCTGTTCGAGCTAGCTAACGTCTCGCTCCCTTGGCAAACCTAACGCAAAGGCTACGCGTTTCTCTCTTCCTTTTCTTTTCTTTTCTTTTCTGTTCACTTCACGTTTTATTTTCGCAACAAAATTGCTGACCAATAAAAACAATTCGTTTTTAATTACACCCTTTCGAATATTCTTGACTTAACCCGTTTTTCTAAATCAGATGAAAAAACTTCTTTCTTTCTTGTTCATTTCTTTCAATCAAAGGTTTCTTCAGATATTGTATTTTATGAAAAAAATATGTTTTTCATTTTTGTTATATTTGTAGGTAAATAAAATAAAGTTAACATCAATGATACGACATAAATTGTTTCGGCGTCAGTGTCATTGTTATCGTTGTGTAACCTATGTGAAATCAGGAACAGAATTCTGACGGTTCACCCCTCACCCAGTGGTAGTATAACGCGACTTCTTTGCCCATTTTCTTTATTACATTCCTTATTTCCTATACACCAGTTCTCCGTAACTGTAATACAAATTCCTATTGTGATTTATGTTGATATCAATGGCGACCCTCGGCTTTTCTTCTCTCTCTCTCTCTTTCTCTCTCTCTCTCTCTCTCTCACAAACACTTTCGTCTCCCTAGCAAAGGAACGCGTTGTTCACCCTCCATGTCCCAGGTCCAGATATTATGCTTTATTGAATCAGAGTTGTCACTGTTATTGTTGCCTTCGCGCTTCGTTCACCTTCCTTCCTCTTTCTCTTCCTTTTACATTCTCTGCGCATCGAAGGGTGAGGGAAAGGGAGAATGAGGATTGTTGGGGTAGTGGTTAAAGGGGGAATGAGAAAAAACATTGAGCACGAATATTTCCATGAATTTGATTAATAAAGCAACATAGACTGGTAACAACTAGTGTCCTGTCAACTTAAAAGCTCATTCTCTTGCTGTCTGACTGGTGTCAGCTGTTAACAAGAGAAAGGTGTCTGTTACTAAAGATGAAATAATCTAACTAACGTTTAAAGGTAATATCGTTATTTAAGATGTCCGATTTGTTGAGGTAAGAAGCAATAAAACCCTATTAACACATCCGATCGAAGTCGTACCACCAATGCAGAAACCGAGATGTTACAAGTGCGAACAAAAGAGAAAGATAGATTGAGAGAGTAAGAGAAAGAGAGAAAGAGAGAAAGAGAGAGAGAGAGAGGGCAAACGGGATGGTTTACACAGAGTACGACGGTGACTTGCGACATTGGAGCGCTATAAACGTGATTAATGGACACGAGTCGCTTACCATTCTGATACTCTCTTGCTGCACCCGGAATAACAACGTACTCCTTTTATTCTCTCTTTCTTTTTCTCCCTCAACCCTATCCTCCAACTCTTTCTTTCTTTTCCTGTTCCTCTTCCTCTTCCGCAATTCAACAACGACATTCGTACCAAGCAAATCTTAAAACGATCCTACACCCCTTTTCTTTCTCCTATTTTCTTCCTATTATCGTTTGTTCGACGACGAATTTACACACTGGAAGGAAGGATCGATTGTTCAACACGTTTATAATTTTTTTTGTAAATTTTTTTTCCACGAATTTAATAATAATAAATTGTAACATTATTGTGTAATAATATTGTGTAATATTATCAATTGGTGTTTAAATAATTTTTAATGGAAATGCGATATTATTTGATAGTTTGTGAGAAATCAGGGTTTCATTAATTCAGGGGGAGGTAATTATTTATATTATTATATTATTATATTTATTTTTTATTATATATTTATTTAACTTACATGTTTAAAAGTGTCACGAAGGATTTAAGAATATTTATCAATAGTTATAGTAAATAATTGGACGAGATAGAAATTGTTTAAATAAACCATAATATATAGGATTATGTATATATATATATATGTGCGTTGGATTTAAGGGTGGAAACGAAGAGAAAATAGATCTATGTAGATAGGGTAAGAATAAATTTCTCTTAGCTTAGGGGATGCGCAGGATGTTAAGACGAATATCAGGCTTCTCGAAAAGCCTCGAGGAACTCGCGTGTCTTGTCCTTTCGTTGTCCGTTTAGAAGAGCACTTTCTCTCTTTCTCTCTTTCTCTCTTTCTCTCTCTCTCTGTTTCGTGAACGAGCAAGGACAGTGCAAACATTCTCGATTTACACGTTAGCCATTCCATTTGGCTCGAATCGGCTGGAAGCCATTAATATCGGCGAGCGTGAAAGGCACTTCAGTGGAGGGGGAGAACTCCGGCTTCTGTCTCTTGGCAAGCAAAGACAGTCAACCCTTTTCCTCTTAAAACCACTCGATTTTCAGAGATATAATACTTCGTCTAATATATAATCTATTTTTAGGAACCTAACCATTCTACTTTATTTGTATATTTAAATATCCTTAATTATTATTAATAATATAATAATAATTTTTTTCTTGTATTATTGAATGAATTACCCCCAGAAATCTTTCAAATGAACCCACTTAAAATAAGAATCATTAAAATCCAAATAATTATTTGAATTATATCTCAAATAATATTGTCATCTTTGAAAGTTGAGAATAGAATTGAAGAAGGGTTATAATAATACACTCAGACAAATCAATAAATACATATTTGTTGTAGAAACGATCAGGGGGGGAAATCAACTAGCAAGGACGACTAATACCATTAGTCGAGAGACCTGACGCAGCAGCATACGGCATGTAACAGAGAAACAGAAAGAGAAAGATAGAGAGAGAGAGATTCGTGTGCGTATCAGTAGGGTGAGAATGGAGCACGGAGTAAAAGGGGTGGGTGAGGGTGGGACACAGAGGGCAGAAAGCCTCTGAACGATGAGAACGATGCCGGCGTTACTCTCTCGTTCCCCGTGATTTCCGCAGAGTCACGTTACAAATGACTACGGCCTCCTTCCATCCTCGTTATCGAAGTGACATAATCGTCGTTTCGTAATGCGTGAGTTTATATGTTATATACAGATATATATATATAATTCTATATATAAGTGTGTGTTCGTATTCACATACATAAAGGTAGAGAAACATATACATATTACAGTGAAGCTCATTCGGTATTTGCCTACGCGCAAGCTCAACGGCACGAGACCAACGTCACGCAATGACGTACTGGCGTTTAATAATCCTCCTCTATCGTTGTCTCTGTCTATCGGGTTGCCGATGTTTGCTAGGCCGAGTGTTCATTAAACCAGGAGATACGGTTGTCGCGTCGGGCTCGGAAGGTACGTGACTACTTGCAGTGACGCGAATGCCGTATGTCGTCCATACGTCTGTCCATCCGTCCATCCGTCCGTTCGTACATCCCATCCATTCCTGTTTTAGCTCGCTCTTTCATCGTAACCCAACCTTTACACGTTTACTCCTCTTCCATTCTATCCCTTATTTTCATCGCTCTTTAGAACATTTTGCGAATAAAGTATTAGGTTGGCAACTAAGTCATTTTTGTTTTACACCTAATTCAGTTTTTTTGATAGCAAAGATCAGAAATTTTATTACACTGCCTGACCGATGGCAAAAGGTTATCAACAAAATTGGACAGTACCTAATTGAATTTTTATTTAAAATCTGCAATCACTTAGTTGCCAATCCCAATATATTAACTTGATAAAAAATAACTAAATTAGATTGTATGATTTCAATAATTTATAATAATAATGAAGAAATGTTTGATGTGTACATCACGAAATAAAATAAATGAATTACATTGGAATTAGTTTAAGTTGATAAAGAAATAATGAAAAACAAATACTGGGTATAAACGACCACTCCGAACACTTTGGACTCGTTGAGTCTACGTTAATCCCATGGGACGATATGCGATCCTCGTAGGCTTAGATTATAATTTATGGTTGTATAAGAATGCGGAAAGGGACCCACTCTCCTGTCTAACACATACACCATCCTATACAGGATTACGTCTAACACTCGTCCATTAATTTATGCTTTTATCAACTATCTTTCTCTCTCTCTATTGTTTCATCCTTTTATTAGTCGATGAATTACATCTTATTTTTTAAACTTGAAGATTTTAATTTGAATCCTTTTATTGACGTGCAAAGTAAAAGATCAGGAAATTAACAACACTTTTATTTTTATTATTTTTATTTTGTAAAAATCAAGACAAGTGTTACTTAATTTAATATATTAAATAAAACATAAAAATATAATCTATTTATTGAAATAAGATTGAAATTTGTGAGTATACAAAGCCAGAGATTACATGGATTCTAAGGGATCTATGGGTGTAATTCAATTCAACTTGACATAAGGCGTTCTTTAAACGTCGTGCATTCTTCGTGGCCCTTTTATAGACGTTATGGGTCAAGTTCCATTAATCAAGCTCCGTGACTACTAGTACATATTATTATGGCAGAAAGATATCTATACTTTGTAATAGGGGTGTCCATGAAATAAGTGACAACTGAACAATTTTTCATCTTAGCAAGCTAGAAATCAAGTTAATCTTTCTATGTAAACATTTGTACATATTTAAGTATCTTCTCGTTAGAAAACGTATAGATTTTAAAATGAAACAAAAAATGAAAGAAAAAAAAAGTAATAAAAAAAAAAAGGAGAATGTGTGCAGAAGAGACTCACCATCTGCGACCATTTTATGTTCTATCTTTCACTATCTATCTCTTTCTCTCTCTCAGTTAGAAATACGTTAGAACCCCTCTCAGTTTCCCAGTTGGCAGTTCGAACGCGGTTTGCGAGGGTTTTAGAGTCGGAGATTCGGTCGGTCGGTCGGTCGGTCGGTCATGCCGTGTCCCGCCATTACTCATTCCGCAGCAGCAACCCTACCGTGTGCACACAATTTGTTTCGAGGGAGACGATCTCGCGGTTACGCGGCCAAGTCGCCCGGAAGTGACGACGAAATCGACGAATTTATCATTTCAATCCGCGTAACACTAACGCGACTTTAATGCCTCCCCCCTTCCCCCCTTTTTTTTTTGATTTTACAATCTTTTTCTTTTTTTTTTGTTTGCCGAGTCCGAAATTTTCCAAAACTTTGATGCAACCCTGACGCAACCCTAACGAAACCTTGAAGTAAACTTAATGCAACTTTAATGCCAACCCTTCCCTTTTTTTCTACGATTTTACAATTCTTGTTTCTTTTGCTTTGTCTTTTTTTGTCACATTTGAATTTTTTTCTTTCAAGAAAGATAAAAAATGGGAGAAAAAAGGTATGCGAGATCGTTGTTACAGAAAAAGGTTGAGGAAAAGTTGAAAGTATCTTGGTATGGCAAGTAATATCTGAGCAGCGCCATTTTGTAGGACGATATACGTTCTAGGACGCCCTTATTGTTATTACTTTGAGTCCCTTCGCTTTAACTTTGTACTTTTTTTTGGTTTTTTATTTTTTTTTTGTTTTTTTTTCCTTTATCCTCCAACCAGTTCGCGTTTCTATCCAGCAGGTATTTCCGCTTCCGCTGGGTACACGCTGTCGGCAGCATAAATTGATACAGATGCGAGTTAGCAAGAGTTTTTCGCTTCCATCCCACTAGGGAATACGGGGGGTGGGTGGGTAGGGGTTGGTCGAGGCTTGAAATCAACTTGTACGAAAAAGGGGGACGAGTCCGAAAAGATCTCTCGATCTCCATGGTGAAACTTCTTTACTTGGAGTAGAGTCTTTCCTAAGAGAAAAGAAGAAAACTTCTTTGACAGCGATTAATACTGTACCTGGGTATACTTTTCTTACTCATTTTACAATTACTTTAGCCATTTTGTGTCATTACTTGTAATTTTTACGGTTTATAAAATATTAAAAATATTTATAAGTATAAATATCATATTATATTATACTTATATAATATAAATAAATGATATTAAGTTAATAAATTCAATTATGTTATAAATGTAAATTAATTTATATTTTAAATTTCATATTTTAATTATATAATAAATATAATATAATAAATTAGATTATAATTTATATTAATACATAAATTTCAATAAATATTTCTATTATATAGGTATAATATAAAAATTAAATATAATTAATCAAATATTTAAATAAATAAATCTTACAGTTAGGAACGAAAAAAAATGATAGAAATTTCTTGAAATTTCTAGTAAGAATAAAAAGAAAGGTAATTAAGTGTAGGAAAAGTAACAATCCATCGGACTTGAACAGATCCAATTCCATTGTTCAAAAGCTATTCATTTCGTATCATTGGCGGCGTTCCTTTAACGAAATTAATGGCGTCGATCGTCGATGTTTCGGTCTCGCGATACCCTCCTCTACTTCCTCCTCCCAACGGTACCACCGGGTTCTGCATCGAGGGCTCTGACAAATCGTTCTATCTGTCGCACGTTCAGACTGAGGAGAGCTCGTTAACGATGCTTTAACGATCCGCCATTCTCCTAAGGATCCAACCCGATTCTTTTCCTACCAAACGAGGAAACCAAGATAGTACTTCAGAGAATCCTTTTATTCTAATTCGATCGATCTCGATATTACCATCGATATATTGCTAATTAAATTTTACTAGTTCATCGATTATTTTTAATAGATGGACCAGTTGTCAGGGGCCACTTATCATTAATTTTATTAATATTAAAATATTTTAATATTGTATTGAATTTTATATAATGCAAAAACACGATTTTCTTATAAATAATTTTAAAATATACTTTTTTCTGTATTTTATATTTTTTATATTTTATATTTTTCGTATTTTATATTTTTTATATTTCATATTTTTTATATTTTATATTCTTTATATATATACACAGTTCATTAATAAGTCATTTAATTTACGACAAACAAATTACAAAGTTCATAAAATTGTATCGCGCAAATTAAATATAATTTAGTATTATAAACGATCACACGAAATGGTCCAAAAAACAGGGCAGATATCTTTCTTTACATGAATGGAAATGAGTTTATGATTTTAACTTGACATTTAGGTACTTCTCTCATCATGAAAGAACTCATTAATAGGTTCTTGAGAAGTTAAGAGTCGAAACGTGAGTGTTCGGACCGTCGCCAAAGCTTGCTCGAGTTTATCGTCGTTTAATTGGCTCAAAATAGCCGACAATATATTATTATGCTAATTTCTGTAAGAAGGAACTTTGCAAGGCTCGTCGCGTCAGGACGAATCGTCGCCAAGAGATTAAAGGACCTCCCGCGAACCATCCTCCCGTTAATTACAGCATTGAACACACCCGTCGGTACGACGTTAACGGCTTATCCAAGGCCTTACTCGAAATGCTTCTCTACACTGTTTACATGGAAATTCAAAGCTCTACAGGTCTCTCTTTCTATTCTTCTCGTTTCTATTTTGTTCAAAGATTTATTGACCAAACTTTCATTTCAAACTTAACTCTTTTTTTACGAACTAAAATTAACTTCTAAAACTTTTATACACCTCTCGTTAGAAAATATTTCATTTTTATTCATATTTATGTTTTGTTTCAATCATTGATAAACTAAATATATTCTAATGGGTGGTTTAAATGAGGAGTCATAGTATGTGGGTAAATAAATCGAAAGAATAAATGTTTGTAAAAGTATTTTTATTATACACTGACCTACTTTTTCTTAGCGAAGTAAAACAACTTTTGTATGTTAACGTTTTTGTATTCGTTTGTCTTCTGTTATGTTTACATTTTATCCTTTGATCCTATGACTTATTTCATTTACGTTCGGTTTAGTTTTATCAGTCGAACTGTGAGGATGAGATCAACACCATCAGCTGAGTATTCCGAACAGTAATTTTCAAATCAATGAGATTAATCATACGTAATGTTTTTTTTTCTATAATTATTAAAAATAATAGAATTATTTAAAAAATATTTTAAATGTGAAACGAACTTATGCAGGAGGTATCCAATAGGAATTGAAATTAGAATAGAAATCGAATTAGAATTGTATAGAACATTTAAGAGACTAGTTAGTGAAGTAGCTTTAAACGTAGTCCGATTAATTAGCACACGTGGGCCCTTGGACTCAATGCGAACGCTTGTAAGACCATTTACGGCATTGGATGGTCGTGGTCGTGTTAGCGCGAGAATACAAATTCGTTCGCACTTAAATTCCAACGCGGGAACTCGGACTCGTCGTAGTCTCGTCGATTTATTGTCAGACCCAAGAGAGTTTGAGGAAGATCCTCCTCTTTCGCGAACGTTTCACGAACTCTTTTCCAACGCGGAAGAAAGAACATTCTCTAAGGAATTCTTGGATAACATGGACGATACTTTTATCTTCGTATTGGGATTAAAAAAAATGTATAAAGTAATTAGCAAATGGATGAACCTATGTGCATAGGTTAGACGTAAAACGTTCTTTTAATTTTTGTACCTTAGATAAAACGCAATAGTTTAAAATGAATTGACTCTCATAGGTGAAAATTGTCGTGTGCGAATGAATAGTTAGTTATTTACTATGCTTCGTGTGAGTCAAGCTAGGACACCAGGTATATACAATTAATCTTCCAGGGTATAGCCGCACCATTGTTTCATGATTATTTAAAGACATTACAACGGGTAAAATTCATGCGGTCTTCGGTACAAACTGTCGGGGCCCTTAAATTTAACCGTGTCCTCGGCTTTAGTCGCATGCTTTTTCGTGGCAAAATTGGCATTGGGCAAAAAATTACATGAATTTCTAAAAGGACGAAGGACAGGGCAAAATTGTCGAACTCACCACGCGGTTCTGTGTGTGTGTGTGTGTGTACATTTGTATCTGTATCTGTTGTAAAGAGAAAGAGATATGTAGAAAAAAGAGAGAGAGAGAGTGTCACGGGCAACGAAACGGTGTAACGCGATCCTACCGTAATTCACGTTGGTTTTACGCTTTATGCGACACGCAGAACATTGCGCGCGGCCGCGCGAATTTACGGTGAGCCCAACGACGGGCGCCGGCAAAACGTTCGTCCAGAGGGGCGAGAGGTGGGTTAGAGGTGGGTGAGAAAGAGCTTGAAGCTTGGGATGGGGGTTGGACAAAACCTTTGCGACCGACGCTTGATGGACGCCTGGCCGGTATTGGATTAAACGCCTCGAAAAAAAGGGGAGAAAAGAATATAACAACGAGCGCGGCCGGCGAGAGAGCAGCTACCCTTCTTTACCCTTCACCCTTCTTCCCTACAGGTATCCTCTACTCACGGTTTTTCCTCTTGCTGAGCACTGTCGAGGACTTTCCTACTGGTCCGTATTCTACAAAAAAATGCCGAAAAATATTCTACAAAAACGTATACGTATTTCTAACTATATATATGTATTTGTTTAGATACACACACATATATTTATATATATATATACACAATTTTATTTATTTTATATATTAATTAAACATATCAAATATCGGTTAAATATTAAATTATTAACTAGCATTAGTAAAAGAAAGATACTTTTATCCAACGTCAGCTTTTTTTTTCCTCTCGTATGGTTCGAAGGGGTAAAATGATGAGGGAAAGAAAGGTAAGAGATCGTGCATTGTATCGTGAAGTTTTTGAGCTAGACCGCTTGAGGACTGTAGCGCCACCACCATGGAGCTACTGTAACCAGCAAACGCAACCGAAGGGCCAGGGGGAAAGAGAGAAAGAAATAGAAAGAGAGAAAGGGCGAGTCGGTCTGGTGGGCGAACGTCTGTCTGTTGGCTGCCAGCGAGCCAGTCAATCATTACGGACCGCGCAAGCGCCCATGATCCACCTTCCACCTTTCCCTCTCTTCTTCCTCCTCCTCCTATTTCTCCTCCGACTCTTCCTCCGCCTCGACAACCACCACCACCATCACCACCACCATTGCTACGCTTTCGTTCCCTTCGTTCCCGAGTTCACCCCGTTGCTTCGTAACACGAGCTACTGTTACTTTCTTCTTGCTCTTCCTTCCTTCCTTCCATCCATCCATCCTTCTTTTCATCCATCGACGCCCATCTTAAATATTTAAACAACTTGTCTTATTGCTAGTTCCATTAACTCAAACTTTAATCGTTCGAGTACTCCTCCTACCCCTACTTCTTCTTCTCAGGTAAAAAGACTAGACTTCTCAAATGAAATTAGTCTTTTATTAGTTTGTAATAAAATATAAAAAATGGAAGATGATGTTTAAAAAATGTATCTTTATTTATTTGTGTGTATAAATTAGGAAATATATATGATTACTTAGATACATCTCATTGTACTTTGAATTAAAGTGTATCGTAAGAAAGAGGATCGGTCAGAGGCGCCACCAGAATCACGGAATTATTCGGAAGTATTTGGTGGTGAGAATAAGGGCGCATGCTCGAGGATAGGGTGAGTGGTGGTGGTGGTGGTGATGGTAGTGGGGCTTGGAAGGGCTCGGGTCGTTCCAGCAGAGGAGACGTTCGGCTTCGCTCACTCACTCACTCGCTCGCTCAACTCGCTTGCACACGTTTGTGTACACACACACGCTTATACACACATACACATACGGGGCTGTCGGGGGTGTTTCCATGGATACGGCGCTCGCGCCTTGACATTGACAAATGGCTGGCCGAGGGTGAGCTGAACACAGCGGCGCTTTTACATATGCAGGGACACCCATTTGTCCGTACGGGGTGAGAGGAGTAAAGAGGTGGAGGAGGTGGAGGTAGAGGAATAGGAGGAACGATTCTCCAAGCGAGCTTCTCTTTCCTAGAGTCTCCGACAATGTCGCACCACCCTTTCACCTGTCCGCGAGCTCAAATGCTCTCTTTCTCTTTCCTCTTCTTCTTCTCCTCTTCATCCTACGTGGTCGTACATTATCGACGACCAAACTCGGAGCTTCCTTTGTTCTCCCACTCGCTTTGACACGAGTCTCGTTCGTAATAACACTGACTTTCACCCTAGTGCTTGTTTCCTGATCCTTACCAAAATCGATCCTTCAATATCCAACAAACTCCTCCTCATATCATATCACACATCACATCATCATTTCATTTACATAAACAATCTAGTCACATTTCTAACCAACTTATAGATACTCGAGTCTCTAGTCCCTTTTGTCATTGCTAAAATTGCAACTATCCAGTTAAGGATCAAGCATACTCTACAGTCAAGGAGCAAAAGACGACGTAATCGGGTCCCAAGGGAGAAAACGAGATACCACCCACTAGCGTTCCGTAATAACGATACCCTTATAAGCGCTTATAAACGGGCGCCTATTGCGCGTTACTACCCCGAAGTGGCCACTCCCTACGAGAGAGAAACTCATACTATCCTCCTCCACACTCTAATATCTCATTACCGGTGAGCTAGCTGTTTGAGCTACCGATCGAGCTACTACCTAACAGTCAACCCTCACGTTACACTACCATTACGAGATTGTTTACTCACGTAGCTCTTCGTTCCAATACATTATCGGCTTCCCACTATAATCATCAGCTTCCTCCAACTTTCTCTTCTGACAAAATCGATTTAAGAATCAACCTACAAACTAAATCCTTCTTATTTCATTCATTTTATTTCAGATGATTAAAATTCGAAGGTTTTTTAAATGATCCATCAGTCATTCGGTTAACGCAGACAATGCAAAGTCAGCACTTCTCAAACGTTGACACTGGAGATTGAGAGGGGGTGGCATCGACGTCGACGAAAATAATTGGTGCTTTCCCCCTACCCTCAGATTCTTGACGCTCGGCTTCGTAACAAGGTCCATTTCCATGGAATAACCATCAGTGGTAATTGGCAGTTACGAGGAGGAGAGTCGCGCTCTAGAAAACCCCCGTTTCATATTTCAGTAGGATGAGAACAGGAGAAAAGAAGAACGAGAGAAAGCTGGAAGAAAGTTGGTGTATCGTGGATACAAAAAATAGAGGGATGATATGACCAACTATTACGCAACCCCTTTTACTTTTCTCCAGTCAAGAGTTAACAAAGCAAGAAACATTGACAGCTTCCTAACAAACCCTTGAGACCATTTTAGTGAAACTAAATGTTCAGATTATTCTTATACTTTGTAATAACTTACCTTTTGTCCTTGTACTCCTGTTCGATGATGTTGCTTATAATTTACGAGAATAAAATAATAAGATTTTAATAAAATAAAATAAATGTAGAAAGGATTGTAGGGAAAATGGTAGATTTAAATTCGTCCACTCGCGATAAAATGTTAGAACGCATTTGATGCTCGTTAATATTAATTTTTTTCAAGTACTCAATAAGAAAGTAAATGTAACATTTTGTCAGAAAAACCAAAAAAATATTTTTCAGTGAAAGAGAATGTGAGTGTGAGGGAGAGACAAGTGGAATACGAGCATCGTTCGCAATCTGACTTTTTGACGCGAGGGACAAATTAAGATTAAAAATCAAATGAAAATAATGACGATGATAATTAATAAAAGAAATAAAGTAGACTTAGGACGCAGAAGAGATATACACAAGATGTAGCATTTAATGCTCACGTTTCAAAAAACACTATACACAATGGACACTCTCTAACATAGACCACCTTTGAAATCGTCCTTTCTCTCTCATCGTCATAATTTACGATTAAAATCGATTCAGAATAATAAAGATTATCTTTTTTTTTTTTTTTACTTCTTCTTCATCTTCATCATCATCTCCATCTTCATTTTCTTCTTTATCTTCTTGTTTCTGGAAATAGAATCGTTCGATCGGTCTAAAAAGTGCACAAATTGATCATCGAGTGATTTGTCTGTTTGCTGAAGTGATATCGGCTCGACAACGCTTGCGCCATTTTTTTTCATATTTTTGTTTTGTTTTTAATACAGGTATACGTAAAATGCTCGTATGCACATAGTCCCATAATACTAATACTTTACATCTTTCGGTGGTACATCATCATCATCATTATCATTATCATCATAATCATCCTCGGGTTATCGTTTTTTTTATTAATTTTTTTTTTGTTTATCGCTAAAAAGGCGCCATTCATCATCCACCCCACCCAACACCCATCCCACTGCCCCGCATCATTTTTTTTCTTTTCTTTACTTTATCGATTATTTTATAGTTTTTTTTTTATTTTATTTATTTACCACGTGTTTTTATTTTTTTCCTTCATTTTTCCTTCTCACTCCCCCATCTACTTTTACCACCTGTAAACAAACGCCTTAGCATTTTTTCTCCTCATGGTGTGTTTTAATTAAGCTCGGTTTCCTTCGTTCGTTCTCGTTCGTTTGTCACGAATACGAAAAGAACGAAGAAGATGATAAAATTTGTTCAAAGAAATTCAACCAAAAATCTAAGCGACGCGTGGGTGTATTACATGTTAGTGTACGTAAGTATTTAGTACGTGTTGGTTTCTTTTCTACAGTGTGAAAACGCGCAGTGAAACCAAAAAAAAGTGAGCTAATGAATGAATGAATGTATGAATGAATGAATGAATGAGCGAGTGAGCGAGCATCGTCTGTGTAGTTTCTCGTGTCTCTCTCTCTCTTTCTCTCCCACCTTTTCTCCTATCTCGTTATCACAATCGATTTCTTTTTTTCATTTAGGTTCATATGATATTTTTTGTTAACTTCATTTTACTTTTTTTTTTTTTACAAAGCAGAAAAACACCAATCTATTTTTTCAACCCCTTTTCCTAGCTCTCCCTAATTCTCTCCCCTTTCTACATTTGTTCATCCAATTTATATTTATTTATTTACCTGTTTTATGCGTCATACCTTTTCAATTACTTAATATCTTTTAATTTAATTCGGGGAAAAGATGTTTTAGTTTCGAAAGGGTTTGTCAATAGGGTTTATCATTGACAAAAGAGTTGTTGATAAAAATAAAAAAAGGAACAAAAAAGAAAAGTATGAATTTTCCATACCGATATAGAATAAATTTTGTTAGGCTTACTATACACAGTTCGTCATCATAATAATAATCATCATCACTATCATCATCATCATCATCATCATCATCATCGTCATCATCATTCGTGTCGTCGTCTTTTTCGTAATCGTCGTTATAATAATCGTTCAACACTCACGTGTATCATAATAATAAACGAAGCCGATGTGTGATCTTCGGCGACGAGGATAGAACGTATATATACGTCGTTATCGTCATCATTACGATCATCGTCGTTATCGCCGACGGCCGTAATCGTTATCATCATCGTCAGTGATTATACAATAATTATACATTATTTCATCCCTCTCTCTCTCTCACTCTTGTTCTCTCTCTCTCTCTCTCTCTCTCTCTCTCTCTCACACACACACACACACACATTCTCGATTTCTCGTTAAGTCGATTTTCTCGTACGACAATCACACGCGATGCACACAAATACAGGCGCCGGTTAATTTTAAGTTGTCTCTTATCAGAAAAATTCGTTCATTTTTTTTTTTTTTTACGCATACTCTCATCTCTCTCTCTCTCTCTCTCTCTTTCTCGCGATAGTTTGCACTCATTCAATCACTAACCCTCTTGTCAAATCTCATAAAATCTTTGCTTTATGTTTGTTTACCGTCTAACATGATTATTACTTAGATACCTTACCGTTAAACTTCGTATACATTTTTAAGGCGATGATTCAATCGAGTGAACTCATTTTATAAAACGAACAGCCAATAACACGTCGTCTTAAGTCCGCTTGCTCTCTCTTCTTCTTCTCCTTCTTCTTCTTCTTCTTAGTTTTTTTTTATTTATTTTTGTTGGATCTTGTCTTATTATTATAATTGTTTTCCTTTATTTTTATTATTATTTTGTCATTTACATCATCATCGTATTTCGAATCGCACGATCTTCTTTCGTCGTTAATCGTTTTACGAAACACTTACGAACATTCTCAAAGTGTTAATAACAAATTAAAATATTGCAACATATCGATTTGTCATTATACATAAATATATATGAAAATAAAAACAATTTGAGGATTAAAAATTGTAAAAATTTTCTTTTTACAAGTTTATTAATATTAATATTAAAAACATGTTCTATTTGAGATTTAGTCGTGAGTTTCGTAAAGACGATTTTATTGATAAATTAAAATCCAAGCGAAACTTCGTGCAAAGGAGAGTTTTAATAGCATTACAAAACGATCACACGAATCGTCAAGGATGATAACGAGAGGGTTGGTTGATTGGTTGGTTGGTTGTCATCGTCGTCGTCATCGTCTTAGTCATCGTCTTAGTCATAGTTTTTGTCGTTGTCAAGAAATTAAATGATACAAATAAAATCAAACAAATAGATAAAAAATATTTTCTCGCAATAGAATAAATACAATCGGATAAAAAACCATTGGAGTCATCCCTTAGGAGTATTAACTATTATGATTATGATTATTATTATTATTAATATTATTATTATTATTATTATTATAATTATTATAATTATTATAATTATCATTATTAATATTATTATTATTATTATTAATTATATTATTATTATTAATATTATTATTAATATTATCATTATTATTAATATTATTATTATTATTACCCTCGACGATTCGTGGAGTTGCGATCATCACGGTCGGATCGACGTCCTTGATTGTCGCGTTCTCGATAAGTCTTTAAAATACGATTACATTTGTTTTAAAACGCGTTAAATTGAAATTATGCGTGACCGGTCGTATTTCTCTCTCTCTTTCTCTCTCTCTCTCTCTCTCTTTTTCATTTTCTGTATACATATATAATATATTTCTCCATCTTAATCTCATCGTCTCATTTTTCACATAAAGGGAACAACGTGTTGTTGGATCCAATCGAGACTAATAAAAATCTTGGTCCTCGTGTTTTAAAAAGACACGTGTATCTTTTAATTAATTTTTTTTTTCTTTAATCATTTATAATTAAAACTTCGTTACATTTTCTTTTATACGTAATTTTTTTTTCTTTCGTAATGTTTAAAAAATTCTTATATACGACCGGTCATCGCATCATTTCACAAAGCGCTAAACTTCGAATATATTCTATTTGTTTACTTTTTCTCTCTTTTTTTATTTTTATTATTTTTTTTTCTTTACTTTATTATTTCCTGTTTTTATTTAAACTCGTATACCATTTTTGTTTGTAGGTTTTTTTTTGTTATCATTATCATTATCATTAGCATTATCATTATTATTATTATTAATATTATTATTATTATAATTACTATTATTTTCTCCCTTATTTTTTTTTCCTTCGGTCAAACGTCTCCAACTTTTTATCATTTGCGTGAAACTTCCTTCGCATGAAGTTTCGAATTAGTTTTGGATTTTTTTTTGTTTTTTTTTTGTTTTTTGTTAAAAATACGAAACGAGAAGAAGCAACACGTTGATTGGGCTTCTCGTTTTTTTCGTTTCGTTATCTGTTCGATAAAAAATCGTACGATCGATGATCCTCCGTACGCTATTGGTTGTTTGTTATGTATGTTAGTGCCTCATGTATGCTTATGTGTGTATCTATGAATGTATTTATGGATCTGATTACATGTGTTACGTATGTATGAGTCTAATGCATGTTTCAAAGTTATTTTCATGTCACAGTGTAATTTCGAATAAGACGAAGAGGAGCCACGGAAGTTAGGCGCGCACGCGTTGACGTGATTTATAAACAAATTCGAGGAATAACTCCAATTATTACAATCAGGAATTGTAAAATGTAATATCCTATTTAAAAAAATCATTTCATATTAATTTCATCTTATTTCTTTCACATTGTTTATTAATTTTTTCTTTTTTTTTTTTTTTTCTTTGCATTTCATTTAATTCTCAAACCTGAGTCTTTCGGTATACATCGGTTTCATCGTTTTTTTTTCTTTTTTTAGCAATTAATTTTAATAATTTCATCTTTAATCGTTACCTTCTTTTTTTTTTCATTTAATAATTATTATTACTTAAAATGATTTTTTTTAATTTTTTCTTTTTTTCTTTCTTTTCGTTTAGTATACTAGAACGCCGACGTGTTGTATTCGAAACTCACGCGAGATCATCGGCACGTATCATCGCGTGAGATTATTACGAAGAAGTTAAGCGAGAAAAGGACCATATTATCTTTGTTATCTTTCATTTTCAGAGACAGACAGATAGACAGACAGACAGACGGACAGACAGAAAGAAAAAGAAGCTTCGAAGAGAAAAAATGAGAAAGGGAGAGAGAGCAACAAAGAGAGAGAGAGAGAGAAAGAGAGAAATTATTTTTCATTTTATTATTTTAATTTTAATTTTATTTTCATTCTCTCTCTTTCGTTTTCTTTTTCTGTTAGATTTACATGTGAACACGTGTGTGTTTGTATTGGTGTACGTGTATGTATAAGTAAACGTATTGAAAATATCAGAAAAACTTTAGTTTTGTTAGACTTGTTTTGTTTTTCTCTCTCTTTCTCGTATTCTCCGTCTCTTCGTTTTACCCTTTCCCTCTTGGTCCTCTCTCCTCTCTCCTCTCTCCTCTCTCTCTCTCTCTCTGTTTTTTTTATCTCTCTTTCTCTCTCGATTCGGACAAACACGATCGATAGCTTTGGACGATTCGGTACGAGTCGCATAGAACATCGCCATCGTTCGATCGTTCAAGTGAAAATTCGCGTTAGATAAAAAAAGAGAAAATGAAAGAGAGAGAAACAAAAACAGAGAGAGACAGAGAGAGAGAGAGAGAGAGAGAGAGAAAGAAGGAAAGAGATTGGAAAGAGAGAACCAAGAAAAAAAAAACACGCATCCTTCACCGTGTCGTTTCTATATTTATTTCGCATGATGATCTCGAACGGTTGATTTAATTAAAAAATTTCTTTTCTCTTCTTTCTATCTTCTCTTTCTCTTTTTCTCTCTCTCCCTCTTTATTTCTCTTTCCATCACTGTCTCTATCTCGCACTTTATTTTTATTTGTATTTTATTTAGTTCAGTTTTCATTAACTATTGGGTCTTTTCGTATACATGACAATAAACGTATCGTCGATTAAAGATGTTCCTCGAAGAACAAATTTCTTCTTTTTCACAAAACACTTTTTTTTTTCCTTTTTTTATTTTGTTCCGATGATAAAAAGCGAATTGCCTGTTTTTATTTTTTTTATTTTTTATTTTTAAGGACTGTGTGTATTTTTTTAAAATTATTTTTTTTTACAACTGTGTGTATTTTGTTATTTTCTCGTTTAATTTTTTAAACTTGAATTTCTTTCCTACAATCATCGTTCGTTTCGAGTTCTTATGCATTTTCATTTTATTTTATTTTATTTTTATTTTTTTATTTTATTTTATTTTAATTTTTTTTTTACGTATATCAAGGATGCGCGCGCGCGAGAATAAGATTCGTACATAAATATAGACATCTCCGATCGTCGTTATCAAGAGACCAAGCGATTGGAAGAGATAAATACAGGCATTCTAGGAAAGTATTTTTTTTTGTCTAGTGTTATGTTTGTGTGAATATGTGTTTGGGTGTTGGTTTTATGCGTGTGAGATTGTACGATGCGTTCTCTCTCTCGATTCTTTTTTTTTTTTTTTTTGTTAATTCTTTTTTATATTTATTTCTAGTATTTTTCACTTTAATTAATAAACGTATACTCTTTCGTTTGAATTTGTTGTGTCCATTCGGTCTGTACTACATTTGTTTATGATTTTCAAACCACAAAGTTAACCGTGAGTCATATTTTTTCATGTAAATCAAGACGACGATTGGATGAGGAGAGGATGAGGGGGGAGGATGAGAGGGAGGATGATGGAAAAGAGAAGAAAAAGAAGAGGTTGGTCAAGGGACTCTCTCACAGTGCTAGAAAGGGTTGGATTTAAACAAAATTTTTTCTCGTAATTTCATTTTATCCTTTTCTTATCTTCGAATGAAACACAATGATAAAAAATAAGAAGAAAGGGTGAGAAATGTCAGGAATAGCAATGTAGCGTGTTCGTTTTGAGATAGAAGAAATAAAAAAAAAAACAATGATAACCAGAGGAAGGTATGGGGGTAGTGGTGGGTGGTGTATTTTTGCCAAGCGTGAGAAAATGTCTTCGTTCATTTACTGTGTTCTTATTTCTTTCACATTTTTATTTTCTTTCCTTCCTCGTTTATTTTTCATTCATGTAAATTCTATTCGCGAACATTGCGAACTAACCAACTATATCGATTTCGTTCATTTGAAAAACACTCGAGAGAGAATCGCATGGAAAAAATGTCGAAAGAAATCCTACGCGTGTTAATTTTTGTTGTTGTTGTTGATGATGAAACATTCGAGACGGTTTTTTTTTTAACACGCGTGAAAAAAAAAAAAGAAAACTATTTCATTTTCGTGTACATACTTTCTATCTTTATTTTATCTTTCCTTCTCCGTATTTTCTCTTTTTTTTATTAAACATTTTCTAATCTTTCTTACTCTCTCTCTCTCTCTCTTTCTTTCTCTCGTAAGCTCGTTCATATTTTCCGTCTGTCCTTCGGACGGCTAAAGCCCCTCAATCGAATGAATTATTATTAATATTATAATTATTATTATTATTATACCCGACAGATTTATTCTTTTTTTTGTCCCTTACTACAAACTCACTTCGATTCGCAAATTTCAATTAACTATTTATACACAATATATTATAATAAACTGTAATCGTGTACCTTTTGTTGTTAATAATCCTTAGAACGACAGGACAGGTGTTTTGCGTGTGTATCTGTGTCACTATTTCACCGTATGTATTGTATTTTAATGTGTATATGAACGTGTAAATGTGTGGGGTGTGTGTGTGTGCTTACGCTTGCGTACGAGCGCAGGTACGCGTCAGTGAAAAGAGGAGGTGAAAAAAAGTAGGAGAATGAGGAAGAAGAAGAGGAGAGAGGAGAGGAAAACCCAGGGTGCCTTTTTTTCATACCCTTAAACTTTCGTTATTACTATCATCCCTCTTGCATCTCTCCTTCCCCCTTTCTCTCTCACTCTTTTTCTCACTCACATTTTCTGCTTGTTTTTTTCTTTTTCTCTTTTTTTTTAACCCCTACGATACGCGCACCGGCAAACACGATCATCGTCCAAGTCTTGATCGCGACGCTCGTTTACAGTATTTTACAACCGTGGTTCTCGCGTAATCTGTTCATGTAAATATATATATATATATATATATATATGTAAGAATTATATATACACATACATAATTCTTCATTTAATCATTAAATTTCATTTATAATTATAATAACTGTACAAATTTAAATGTCTCCTATATATATATGCAAATAAACGATCGACGCTCGAGTCCGGCACACGCGTTTCGATCATTCTCGGTCTATGTTTCTCATCCTATCATCTCTCGGTATTATTTTTTCTTTTCATTTCTTTTCTCTTATATCCTTAATATAGTTTATTATATTCGTTAAACACAGCGCACCGCGTGTTATTTATTATTTTTCTTCTAAAATTCCATTTTTCTTTTTCTTTTATATTCATATATAGATATATATGTA
This sequence comes from Polistes dominula, assembly GCF_049000335.1. Taxonomy (NCBI): domain Eukaryota; kingdom Metazoa; phylum Arthropoda; class Insecta; order Hymenoptera; family Vespidae; genus Polistes; species Polistes dominula. Next base: position 444,181 of record NW_028300953.1, read on the forward strand.
TATATATATATATATATTTACATACATATCTATGTAAGTATACATATATACTCGAAAAACATATGTTCTCGGGACATTTCTCCCACTCTAGTTCATGTATACATACACGGGTGCACTCGTATTTTTCCTAACTTCTTCGTATTCTTCTTCTTTATCACGCTAAACCTTTTTTTTCAATCCTTTTTTCCTAAGCGAGCTTGTTGTGAGAGTTTTATTCTTTCTTGGTTCTCTTAATAATGTCCTGTCTTACTCTTTCTCTTTGACTTTTCATTTCCTTACTTTTTTTATCTCTTTCTATCTTACTCTCTCTCTCTCTCTCTCTTACTTGCATCGCTTTTTTTATTCTCTCCTCGTTTAATGTACATGTCCGCTAAATTGCCTATATATCACCGCGTTATACTCGTTCTCATATTTAATTATATCTCGATTGCGATCGGTATTAAAATTTAACATTTAAATTCTTCATTCACTACAATAATACACCGCGACATTTGTACAAAGAACAATCACATGAATTCCCTCGCGGTCATTTTCTTTATCTTCTTTTTACTCTTCATTTTTTTAAATCTTCATTTTCATGTTCTCCTTGCCAAGCGTTGACCGCGTACTATCCACCGTTCCTTCATTTTCGTCTCTTCTTTCTTCTTTCTTCTTTTCGTAGCACATTTTTGTGGTGCATTTATTCTTCAATCGAATCGTTCATTTCTTACACCAACTCAAGACGGTTTTCATCTTCTTTCTTCTTTCTTCTTTCTTCTTTCTTCTTTCCGTCTTCTTTTCCACCTAAGACCTTCTCAGCTCCATTTTTGATATCCTTTTCTTCCTTTTATCATCAACGATCCGAGTTACACCTTCTACCTTTTTTTTTTTTGAAGGAAGGGATCATCGATATATTCCTTTTTTTGGGCAGATTATCATCTCCTTCGTACTTTCTTTTTATTCCTTCGCGTTCGTCCTTCCGTAACTCACGGGGTTTCGCCGGCTGGAGCACGGTGGTCTCAACGCAATTCTACGTTTTCCAATCCGCAAGAACCGTCATTCCATCGTTTTTATCTGGATACGTTACTGCTACTGAAACAAATGAAAAATAATTGATTTATTAAATATTGAAATGTTTGATTGAATCAATGATTGTTTTATTAGGTTGATCATAAAATGTGTGCCAATTTTATATCGATTTCATTAAACAATGTTTAGCAATTTAAATATTCCACATTACTGTTTCAAAGTTAATATAAATGTTCAGTTGTAGCAAATTAAGTATAATAAAATTTATTATAAAGTCACATTGAATATCGTTCGGTTGCCAATAGATTAAGAAACAGTATCTTATTATTTTTATATAATAATATATAATAAAAATTATAAAATTAAAATTTCATAACATATTTTAAAAAATAAAATATTAGAGTCACATCAAATATCGTTCCATTGCCAATAGGTTAAAAAAATATCTTATTTTTATAAAAATTATTTTACTGTATTAATAAATTATATTATATAAATTAATTTATTTTTTAAAATATTAATATAATAAAAATAAAAATAATAATAAATTTTAAAATAATAATAAATAACATACTGTCTCCTAACGATTATAAAATTGACACAAACTTTTCAGAAAACCCGATATATATATATCTTTGTGTAAATAAAAAGAGGTAGATCCAAAATCAGGGATAATTTTGAACGTCAATGTCTTTCAGGATGAGTAAAGCCATGATAGAAGTAAGAGCAAACGACATTGATCTCACTTAGAAAGGGAAGCCATTAGAAGTAAAGTCCGATCGAAGTTCTCGAATGACGTACCTTTATAAGTGATGTCCATAGTACTCGGGCGGGTAATGGTACTGGTTGTGGAAGGCGGGATCACCCGGCGGCCGGTGCATCATGCTAGCCGCCTGTCCGTCCATCATATAACCCATCGTCGCGTCCGGACTGTACGCCCCGCTAGGACCTGCGGACAATGGTGGAAACACTACACGTTACTATGGTTAGATCTCTGTTCCGTAATTGGCAGGCTGCTACTGGACAAGCTCGGAAACTCCTCTTCAATCGGTGTACCACTCTTCTCTCATTTTTTTATCTTATTTTTTATTTTGATATGAGAACAGTGGACGCCGAGGAATCGCCGAGCTGTGTCCTCGTTCAACAATGTCGCCTTATTCCTATGAAATGTTAAATTAATATGTCAAATTGAAATGAATTGCGACATCGTTCAACTTCCTCTTCAATGTCTGTATGTATGTATGAGTGTATGCGTGTGTATGTGTTGAACACGTGAATGGGTTATGTACAATATGCATTGAAAAGATACAAAATATTTAAACATTTATTATTTCCAATAAATAGTTGTTTTACAAGGATGCTCATTAACTGCATGGTACCGAGATACTCGTTACAAAATAAAAAGAAACAAAAGAAGAATAATTTTGTTGATATTCATGGCCACACGAGGAGTAATGAAAATAAGAAGATTTACGTTAGTGGAATGCAGAATGGATCGATGGTAGGTCGAGAATTTCAATCTTCTTTCTGCATCGAACGGTTTAGCTCAAAGTGACGACAATTCCTCTCACTCTCTCTTTCTTTCATTCTTTCTTTCTTTCTCTGTCTATCTCTTTTCTAAGCTGTAATGGAGAGACGGGAATCCACGGGAGACTCCCCTAGTTTTAATGTCGGTATCTTAATGTATATTGCCACGATAAATCAAGGACACTGATTGCGCCCTACCACCCTTCGTACCAATACGAACGGGACTTGCTGAGAGGAGAGTATGAAGACGGACGATAGGAAAAGAAAAAAAAGAAAAGAAAAGAAAGATCTTCGAAAATGGAAGTTGCCCTATAGTTAAAGGTAAAACGAGACAACATATCCCAAGTATCTAACTACTCGCATAGGTTGATATAGCTGATTCCGCAGTTTCCCACGGCTCGCTGAACTTTCCATCAGCAATTTGTCAAAAGCCAGGAAATCCACGATTTTACCCTTTCCATGCTTCAACCGTCCTTCTCTCAATGTTCCTCCTCTAACTCCAACCCTAGCAACAATGTTTTTATCTTTTTCTTTTCTACTATTTGCGACCGACTTTTTTACACGTAAAGAAAGAAAGAAGAGAGTATACCAGTGCACCGTTTCAAACTAAACTCACAGCGGCGTTTTACTTTACCCAAGACCTAGCCGTAAATCACAATTATTGCGAGAGCTCGTTTTCCTACCTCCCACCGCTCTCCCTTTCTATAAACCACCTTCTTCTATCTCTACTTCTTATTATTCTTATTTCAAGAACGTTTATCAAATGCAATCCACGAAGCAGCAGCAGCACCAACTCTTTCCTTTTTCTATCCAATTTCTTTATCGTTTATAATACAATCTCGCACATCAAACATTCTATCATCTGAAACTTCGATTGCAATAAGAAAAAAAAAGAGATACGAGATAATAGTCTTGCTTTATATAACCGAAAAATGCACATGTTGCAGTACACGATTCTAACATTGAAGATGAACATTCCATGCAAAGCTACCAAATGCATTGGCGAAGGTTTTAGAGTGGTTTGAGAGAGTCCTTCTCATTCTCGTCGTCGTCGACATGTATTTGCCAGCCCTTTCCCTCTCTTTACTCTTTCGCGGTGGTTGAGTCTTCTCAAGGCCCAGGAATGTAGTCTCATATTATAGCCACCATGGCTACGGATATTCCACTAACGAGGGATGCGCGCTTGTAGTGTGATTAAACCGCGCTATAACACAGCGGGGTGCCTTAGGATAGCTCGAACGGACCACAATATGGGAAATTAAGGAATAGCTCTTGCTCTTGCTCTTTCTCTCTTCTCTCTTTCTCTTTCTTAGCTTGGAAGAGAAAGGAGAAGGCTAAATCTGCAGCAGTAGATTCCTCGCAGTGAACCAAAACGACTCGCGCGAACTCGTCTCTTTCTCAACGTGTAAATCGCATCGTTAGGGTATCTTCTATTTCTTTCTAACCCTTTTTTTTATTTATTTCTTTCTGAACCGGCACGTTTATCTTTGATTGGATCGGGATGATTATTTTCTGCATATTATACCAAGAATTCTTTATACTAGACTCTCATAAGTATTTTTTTTTTTTTTAATTTGTTGTTCGTCGAGTATGGGAAAGAGAAAAGCAGATTATCTTTCGACTTATACAACCTTCGAGGAATCGATCGCTTTGATTTCTTTGATATCATTCAGACTAAACGACCGAAGATTATCGTGAGTCAGACAGTAATTACGAAAATTTTCATCCGACTTTGCTTTCAAGACTCTTGGTTAAAGAAATTTAATGAAATAAACGACTGATCGAAGATCGAGAACTAGATACATACACGTCCGTGAGATTGCTAAGCTTGGTTACTCTTGGTTACATTAAAAGCGTATCGCTGTAAGACGATGTATTATAAATATGTCAATCTTATTGCTGGCTGATATTTTGCTAAGCCGTGTTTTCTTTGATCACCCAGTTGGACTTGATTTACACGAATCAAATTAAGGAAATAAAACGAGCGTAAATACGTAAACCGTGGATATCCGTCTTGCATGATTAAATTCAGCTTTTAATTATTTATCCCTTTTACCTGTTATTACAAGTTGACGTTTGCCACGTTCGTGGAACATAAGTTTTTCTTTGATTTTGATTTTAATTTACATCATATTGACAATCGTTAAGATCGATGTATATCCTCAGAGTCATTCTGGGAATTAGTTTAGATGATTTCCTTGTAAGAAAAGTTAAGCCAAAGTGGGGTCAATTCGATGAGGTTAAATCCTGGTATAACGAGACCACGAGGAGATAGGAAAAACACTACAGGTTGTGTAATGCAATAAAGGTCCCTGACCGAGAGTCAGGTCTTTGGGTATTGCTGCTTGCTATTTCGACACCACGTAAATCTACAAAAGCTTATCCACATTCCTCCCCATTTCTACTCGGTCAGAAAATTCCTTGAACGTGTAAGTTTACTTTACCCCTTATACGTGGGACGATAATTTATTTAGGTAGCTCCCTGAACAAAACCAGTGATGGTGGTTAAACGAGCAGCGAGTCGTTAATTGTACTCAAATCTACTTGAAAGTATTTCCTCGTTACTTTGAAAAGGAAGAGAGGAGGGAGGGTAGGGAGTAAAGATTTCCTTAAGATCATAATCGGTAATGCACGTTTGATTAATTTCTCGTTGAAATTTGAACGTGCTAACTATCGTAACGAGAATCTCGTTGAATTCTAACCACGTTTAGAGAAGATAAGTTAGAAACGAGCCTTGAAAATCATAGAGGACGTGAGAAATTTGGAATACAAGTAGGGTGCGTCTGGAAGAACACGAGAATGGCATTAGTAGTAAGTTACGCTTGTGGCCAGACTGGATGTGTCCGTAGGTGCCTGTTGGAGCTGTGTTTAAGGAGATAGCTGCCTTCAGTACTCGAAGGTAACGCGACGGAGACTCGGTGTTTCTGCCTGTGCTACCGGATTCGAGACGACCTAGGATTCCTTCTAAGAGTAACCGAAATAGACAAACAAAACGCAAGAGAGAGGGAGAGAAAGAGAGAGAGAGACGTGCTACTCTCTCGGAAAGTTAGTTGCCGGCGACAGAGCCGAGTGTGTTCGTGGGGGAGTTTTCGAGGTAGGAGAGTTTCCACGATAGTTCGCTCGGACGGAGTTCCTTCTTGCCGGTTGGAGGTACACCTACTACTACTACCTAACGTTACAGGAGTTTCCTAGCTTTCACGGGGGAACGGTGCTAAAACCGCGACGGAGAACCGTATCTGTGTGTCTCTGTATATATATGTTTGTAGGTGTATGCGTACGAGAGAGAAGAGAAGCGTGATAGATATGAGCAGTCTAAGTAACAACCATCAGTTTCCAGAGTTCACCGTGCCAACCGAGAGCACCTCTAACGAACTTCTAGCAAGATTTAAAGGAAGTACCGAGTGTCGACTTCGTCGGCTTGCCCAAAATTTGCCGACTTAATTAAGTGCCTTGCTTTATGCTACTTTACTTTACCAAACAATAAAAATAAAGATCTCGCCCAGCTGGTAAGATTATATTTTTTTTTGCAAACTCCTTCAGAGAATTTGGAAAGCAGAGAGAAAGGAGATGGGTCACTCGAGTGTTAACTATGTTCCATCGAAGGAAGGAAGAAGGAGAAGAAGAAGAGAAAGGGGAAAGGACGATTCGCCGAACGGAAACCGGAAATGTGGTCCGGAACCTTCAACAATCCCTCGATGAAACTATTGGTCATCCGCGACGCAATACCGGATACGCCGGATCTAATAACTCATTCGCCCGCCTGCTGCCTAGTCTCTCCTGTTCTGTCTCTATCTATCTATTCATCTATCTATCTCTATCTCTCTCTCTGCTAAACGAGCACATTTTTCTACGATTCTCATTGAACGTTCTCTGCGAATGATGGAACGTTCGAACTACTATCCTAGATTCAGAACCAGTATTCTCTTACCATATTGTTCCACCTCTCTTTCTTTCCTTTCTTTTTCTTTTTTCAAACTCACTTCGAAAAGTCCGTTTCTCTTTACTCTTTCATCTTATCACATACATACATACACGTGGCTCATACAAAAGAGTGTACCAACACAAAGCCAGTATGGTGGTCACCTCCACCTCCTCCTCCTCCTCTTCCTTCACCTCCTCTTTCTTCTCTTTCCCGTCCTCCGAGCGACCCTCTGATATATAGCCCCTCGGAGGTCGATGACTTCCGCTATTTTTCTTCCGCTGTCTCCAGCAAGCAACTTCCCTTCCTAACATCCACAAGCACAGGCACACACAGTGGTAGTTGCGAACCATACCTACAAGCTCACTGCTTTTACACAGAACCCGGCTGCTTTCGATTCTTTTTAACGTTTCCACACGGGTATCCAAGAATCCGTGAATGGACGAATCGATCCTGAACTAACATCGGGGAGCTTGCAAGAATATTTCGTTAAAAAGAACAATTTCTTTGATACCTGATCTAATGAATTTCAAATGAATTGAAACTTTAGAATGAGAAGTTAAAAAAGAAACATAGAAGATCGTGTACTTGTCCTTGCATTAAAAAATAAATCCATATTCCAGGAGCGAGTTCGTTGATAATTCGTCTGGTTGAATTTAAATATTTTGTTATGCGAGACGACAGAGGGTTCATTGGACCTAAACATCAAACCGCAAGAAGAAAGAAGAAGAGAGAAAGAAGATGAGAGCAAAAGAAGCTACTACATTTATGGATGTCGTCTGCGTGACAACTTGAAATTAATTTGATCCACCCCCTCTCCTTCTTTTACCTTCTGAAAGAACTTTGGCGTTGGCATATTTTAACCCACTTCTTCAGCCTTCGTCATTTTTTTTTCTTCTCGACCCTACGAAGGAGCGAGCAACGAGCCGACATAAATTTTATCGGAGAGGAATAGTAGACGTACGTTACGGGATGGGACGGGATGGGACGGAAGGTTCCGGATCGGAGATTCGCTAAAACTCGATGACTACCTCGCGGACCGACCGACTGGTTCCTATACTCGATGCTATCCATAATTAATGATCGAGACGAGGGCAAATGGTGGGAGAAAGAGAAAAGAACAGTGAGCAGATAGTCCATAAAAGATCTCAATATTTATAAGGTAGCAAGCACGCGGATGAGAAACCACGTCTGCGAGATATATATTCTGAGAGAAAGAGAAAGAGAGAGTTATACGGTATTTAGATATTTTAATTAACCGACGGACCATAAATTATGATAATTAAGAAGCACGTTAATACCACGTATCAAAGATGTCATGAACTTTTACATCAGTGACATGTGAAGGATATGCTGGACTTATTACCAGATTTAAAATCCTAGAATACGTCTTTTGTATCCACCTTTATTTGCAATAATTCGAGATATTTTTACTGGTTGTTTTTTTATTGGATCATTTACAGTAACGTATGTTTGTTACTTTTTCGTTGGAGATTTAAGAGATATCGATAATCTTACGTGTTTCAGGGTTCTAGTCGATAGGTAACACGGTTCTTAAATTTTAATATAAAACTGTAAAACTTGTCTTTCTTTCTCTCTCTCTCTCTCTCTCTCTCTCTTTTATTTCCATTTCTAAGGAGATTTAACGACGCAGTAGACCGCAGGTTACACACTTACGTGCCCTTTTTGCTACTACTCCGTTCTTTGGTGTGTGAGAAAAAGAGAGAGAAAACGATCCGCGGATTATAGAAACCATTCTTAACAGTGTCAATAAACGGAGGTTATGAGAGCCACAAACGTCGGAAGTGTCTCTCCTTACGACTGACATAAATAAGCTCCCTAGCAGTTAGGCCCTTGCTCGTTTAAACGTCGCTAAGAAACTCAACTCGGTTTCGATGTATCCAAGTTCGCGATATAATCGTCTTTCAAAGTGCATTTATTATTTCTAACCTTTATATGTTTCAAATATTCAAACTCTAATTTCTCGATTAGGAAAATATTTTCGTTCAATTTAATTATTTGATTTTTCGTAAAATTAATCTAAATTTGTATCTTCATATTCAACAAATTATTGACCATTTAGATCATCACTCATTTGCAGATGTATTGACCACCAAATGAAAGGTTTACAGTTTATTATACAATTACAGATTAAGTATAGAATCTTTAGATTTTAAAATACCTTTATATTTCACATCTGATCTCTACAACAAAAAGTATAAAACTTGCTTAACAATCAATGTATTAAAATGAATAAATCAGTTCATAAACTATTCGAGCAACCCAATCAAGAGAAGTAAATAAATATATTCAAAGATGGAATAGAAATTTTAGTTGGAAGAACAAGATTGAGAATCTAATAACCGATGGGAAAGGAAAGGACGTAACGGTGAACTTGGTCGATGCGTCTTCGCGATAACGATCTTTCATCTCTAGCTTTCTATCATTCTCTCTCTCTCTCTTGTACGTGTAGTCTTCTTCCTGGTTACCATTACCGCGTAACAGCCTTACAGCCTTGATGGCGAAAGTAGTCTAGGGGCAAATGGTCAACGAGACTGGAGATGAGATAGAACAGGCCATTATGACCGTACCGATAAGATAGGTCCACCCTCGATGGGTAGTCTCGAAGTAGAAGCTACGAAGCTTTCTCAGCGTACACGAACTGTTCTGATACACCGGACGCGATCTACGACATGAAAAATCTAGTTGGTAGCTAGCAAGAAGCCTAGCCTAGCGTGTAAAAGTGAGAGAGAAGAGGGGAAGAAAGTGGGGGGACACACGAAGAATTCACAGAGCACCCTACACAACACGGACCTTATCTCTTCATACCGCTCGTGACCGTCCAAGACTTCATTTCCGTTGGCCGTGCAACCCCTGTCGTGCCGATCTATGCATACCAACGGGTGGTGTATCTTTCGCGACACCAAAACGATCGGTTTCACCTACTGGAAGATTGACCGTGTTAACAGGAACTTTCATTAGAAGTGATGAACTGTTAAGAAATAGGAAATTGAGAATATTTTTTAGTATAAATGATTTTCGTTTAGGTGCTAAATTGTTTGGTTACTCGTGTTACTAGTTAACGTTAATACTTTGGTAGGTAATTTTCCTTGGCCTAATCTCGTCAATTTCAGACCCAATATCAACCCTAACTTTTATTCCTCTCTTTCAGCAAATAATAACATTTCTATAAGTCGGTCGTTTGTATTCGAGGACGGGCTCGCATGCACCCCATTTCAATTAACGCATGATCTATGTCGTATAAGGAGCCGTAACAGCACGTTTCAAACGGGCCCGGGTCATAATGCGCGGGGGATCGGCTCTCTAAGTAACTCTATATCACGTCTACGTGACGCGAAACGTAGAGAAAAAAGGTTTCCTCATAGAATGGAAAAAAGGGACGAGAGAAGTGTCATCTAAGAACTTCTTTCGTCTTTTTTCGCATCATCAAACTCCTATCTTATTGTGTCCTATTATTATATTCTAACGTTCAATCATCAATGATCGTAATATCATATGGCAAATCTTTAGTGTTAATCTTTCATGGTGTTTTTATTTTAAAAAGTTACTATTACACTTTGGAGAAGCACTTTAGATGAAAATAAAAGTAACTAACCGTTCTCGGCTATTCTCAACGCAATATCTAGAGTATTTCCGATCCCAGGGCATTCATTTTATTTAGCGGATCGGAGAAGATGGTTTGGTAGGTGGGGAAGGTTAACTCGGTACAGAGCTTTTTCTCTCTTTCTTTCTTTTCATGTTCGTCCCACTGGAGCCAGAGGCTGAAGCGTGGCTCTACTGCTGACCAAAGATCTTCGTCTTTCTTGCTCCTCTTTGGAACGGTAGTATGAGAATGAGACCGAAACTGAATAAGAGAAAGAGAAAGAGAGAGAGAGAGAGAGGGAAGATGGGTTAGGGTGAAGGCGTGGGGTGAGACGTCTGGACCCAGCCGAGATGGACACAGAGAATCGCCATTACAAATTGACAAGCTTGATTGATGGTCCTCGCGGAAGGGACGACGGTACAGGGACCTAAAGTGTATATGTATGTATGTATGTACATATATAGATACGTGTAAGAGAGAGGGAGAGAGTAGAGAGAGAGAGAGAGAGAGAGAGACAGAGTTCCCTCAGAGTTCGGGCTACGAGGGACCTGCAGATAGCAAAGCCGCCTGGGTTATATTCAGAAAGAAGGAAGAAGGGCAAAGGGATCAGTTGCTGCTCGCTTATCGGAGAGCGAGGCCTCTCAGCGAGTGCGTGACGAATGGTCCGCGACTAGATTCGTAAAGGAAGGGTCGACGTAACTGCTGCTGCTCCCAGAGTTTCTGATCCTACTCCTGCTCCTATTCTACACCACCGAACTCAAATATAGCACCACTGGTGTGCGTGTATTTTCCCTGGAATAAAAAAAGCTTTCTACGAGAACTCGGTAACTTCGAGGCCACCATCGGATAAGAGTTGGAATCGTGTGTGGATGGACCGTGTCCACCCTTCAGAGGACTCACCAGGGAAAAAGGTGGAAACGATCCGTCGCATTTCTTTCACCAATCCTACCTTACCCACCCACTTCTCTCATTCCTCACTTTATTTCTTTGCCCACTCGATGCCTTTCACCTAATTTTCAATACATTTTTCATCCCCGATCTAAGTCAATACTTTTATCTTCACTTAAACAACTATCGAATATCATCCCTACTTTTTCAACTAATAATAAAACAAAAGTATTATTAACAAAATGAATTATACAAAATAGAAATGTGGATTTTTACAAAGTTTTTGCAAAGTTACAGAATAATGATTTTCGTTAAGATTAACAGGCTTTCTCTTTTATACTTAGTTGTAAGTCGTGTGTCGGTGGTTTTAGGTGGTAGTAGCTGACACCTTTTATCGCGCTATCGTTACGAAATGCACCGTACGTTCCGAGCTTTACGGTACTTTGGGAACGCTGTTACGTTTTTACTGCGTCGTTCTGGGAACGGACGAAGGGATAGCGATTCTACTACTGTTACCGATATAATAGTAACTGTACAAAGCAACCTAGTCCCGCCAGTCGTTGTCGAGTCTTTTAAAAGTCTTTTTCTTTCCGAATTCAGAAATGACAAATTCGTACGATATAAATTTATTTTCATTCATTTTATTCTTATCTTAAAGAATTTGCAAAAGAAATTTTGGTCTCACTCGCATTCTCCACTTCGATTGCTTACGTTTGTCTCGTAACAAAGTCGATTTAAATGACGGAATAAAAATCGTTGATAAAAATAAAGAGAATATTTTGACCAGCAGGATGTGGTAAATCAAGGGACGAATCAAGTCGAGCCTACGCAACAGCAACCAGCAGCAGCAGCTGTGAAAGAAATGCAAGCGCATAAAACGTGAGAATAAAAAAGAAAGAAAGAAAGAAAGAAAGGAATGTACCCAGAATATAATCTCGCTCGATATTTGACAGAAGGTTCGTTGTACATATTCCAATCGGGATACATCTCGATCGTTGGGATAAAGGATACCGCGACCAATTTGAGGTATAAACCGGTGCACCGCCTACACTCGCGTGTGCAAGAAAGAAAGGAAGAAAATAAGTTGAAATAAAAATAATAAAAAATGTTATCTCGATGGCTTCTTCCACGAAGAGTTCTCGATAAGGATCGACGACTGTTACCTTACGTAGGAGCTCGTAAACTCAACGATCGAGATACTTCCATGACGCGTTATCGCCGATAACAGAGAAAGAAAGAGAAAGAAAGAGATGGTACATTGCTGGTACAGATTTCTCTCGAGCACTCGGAATAATAACAATGCCTCCCGGCACTCTCTCTCTCTCTCTCTCTCTCTCTCTCTCTTTCTCTCTTGGAGTCAATGTGGAGCACATCGCAGCTGCGATCCACGTAATGAAAGTATGATTGATGATCTGTACGACGAGCATCATTAGCTCGACACGAAGGAACCTCCTCGTCGTCCAAGTATCCCGTCGAACCTTGTTGTTGCCATTGTAATGTCGTGACCAAGAAGGCAAGAGAGAGAGAAAGATTATTCTGAAAATGTATTCCGAATTAACGTTGACGACTCGTGCTGGATTTCTGAATCAGAGAGAGGGAGAGAGAGAGAGAGAGAGAGAGAGAGAGAGAGAGAGAGTTTGCCATTGGTGTTTTCAAGCTACAACAACAGCAACAGCGCGAGTCTTGCGATATGCAGCACACACGTTTGATGAAGAAAGAAATAAAGAAAGATCAAAAAACAAAAAAGAAGAGGAAAAAGAAAAAATCGAGCTTTACGAGAAATCGATCACGCGGTTGAACGCGGCCACGGGGGAGCAGGAACATTTGAAAGATACATTTATCTCGTTTCCGTTCGAACAAAATCTGCCCTGGGGTCTAATGCCTCGGCTATTAAGCTTTAATGGACTGCCGATCGTCGAGAAAAAAAGAGAGAGAGAGAGAGAGAAGATATTGGAAAAATTCTTGGCAAACGTTTTCTTCATACCCCTACCTCCAACCATTTCAGAAAATTTTCGCTACTGTTCTGGGATTCTTTTTTTTCGTTATTCCCCATTACTATCGTTAGAATTAAAAAAGATAATAATAAAAAAAAAATAAGAAAGAAATACATTATCAGAATAAATAGTGTAAAAAGAAAGGAACGTAGGAAAGTAGTCACATCAAACGAAAGGGCTGAAAAGGTCGAGGATCGTAGCTGCTGCGATCAGGATTTGACTCAGGATTATAATCTAACTTGTACACGACTTTCCACTTTAGCCGAAGCCGAGTAAAGCTACTACTCTCTCTCTCTCTCTCTCTCTCACTCTCTTTTTGGTCTTTCATTTTCTTTTGGAAGGACTAACTTTCTTGAAGAAAACGAGCAAACGTTGTACCTTTGATACTAAACGGATTTAAAATTATCATCGATGGTTAGAAATCCTTGACCTTTTTTAACAAGAACAAAAATTTATCTTAAATAAAAATTATTGAGTTGGCAACTAAATCATTGCAGATTTTGTTTTACAATTAATTCAGTTTTTTGATAGCAAAGATCAGAAATTTTATGACACTGCCTGACTGATGGTAAAAGGTCATCAACTTTGGACAATACTTAGTTGCCAACCCAACATATTCATGCAAACGTAGAAAATAAAACAAATATGAAATAACAACGATTTTAGGATGTTTTCTAAAAAGAAAGAAAGAAAAAGAAAAAAGTATCTTAGGACGTTTTACACGAACGCGTCGTGGATGGTGGATGGTGGATAAAGCGCCCCTAAAGCCCACTTTCGGACAGAGCAAACAAGCCGTAACTCAGTGAGTGTTTATGAGAGGAGTAGTCGTAAAAATACGCGAATCGGGGCCTCGGTGTGTTTCTACCGTTTAGCTGGACCCACCCTTACTACTACTACTTCGTCCAACTTTTTCTCGAGACCACTTTTCCTCTTTCCATCTTTTTCTTTTACTTTCATATATATATATATATATATATATATATATATATATATATATATCTTCTTTCTCTGTTCATTTCATCGAAACAAAGACTCTCTTTTAGAGTTGGAAAATACAGAAAGGGACGAACGAACGAATGAACGAACGAACGGTAGGGATGAAAGAGAATGAGAGTGAGAGTGTGTTTCCATGGGCGCATGTTGCCGGATCGTAAAACTCGGTCTGATCACCGCTACCAATTATCCCGCCGTTATCCGAGCGTTATCCGAACGTTATCCGGAACGTTATCCACCTCTGCCTGGCCTGTATTCCATGGAAGAACCCTCTCACCATCATCCAAATCACTACCGAACCCTTGAACCTCACCGTTTTGCAAGAGAGACAGAGACAGAGGAAAAGAGAAAGAGGGAGAACAAACCTTATACCTCGACACCCTGTTGTTGTCGCCTTTTAGTGCAAACCAAGTGATTTCCTCCTCGTAAACGTGACGTCTTTAAGGATCCAAATACTTCCTAAACATCTTGTATTATACTAAACTCTATCTCTGTTTCTGTCTCTCTATTTTTCAATTCTATTTTTATACCCTTGCTTGTTTTGTTTTTATTTCCAACCTTTTGGATAATACTGGTATATTTTGTTTAATCTTTTCTGTATTCAGTATGAATCGATTTATTTATTTAGAGTTCATATCATGTTTGAGACACTCGAAACTCAACAGGGGGTGTTTTAAACGAGAGTATATCTCGGATAAATTATTTCCGTCACTTAAACTTCATTCTAACTTTTCTGATTGACAATGAGTTACAATTGAGTGATGTAAAGTGGAGATTATTTTATAAAAACATTTACGAGAATAATATTATATTTAATGGTTTCGCGATAGATTAAATTATGAATTAAATTCAATAAGAATTATTAAGTATATTTAAATAAATAAATATAGAAAGATAAAATCAAAGTTCATTTTATTCAAACAAATAAAATTATAGATCATATGAATCGTAATGAAATTGTTGCATATTGTACATGTGATATATATTTTGTGTATTTAAATGTGTGTAATAATTGAATTCCGAAACTGGGTCCGACTTACCGGCTCGATTACTTTGATCGATCATCGGCTGTACGATTCTACGCCTCGCGTTGATAAACCTGTAATAAGAGAAAAGAAAAAAAAACAAATTAATAATCAACACGTGACATCATTTTCATTAATAAAAAGTTGTGAAAAGGTTTAAGGGGTAAAGTGTAGCAGAAGGAAGCAAATAAAAACAAGAAGAAAAGAAGGATTACAACTCATCGAGGTTTGTAGGGTTGGAAATATTTGTTGTAATAGAAAAAAATAAGGGATGGAATAATATTTTCGATACGTCATTAGCTACGCCAGCTAAAGGAGTTTCCGTACGAACGCTTTCCAAACAATAGATCTGCGGTTTGTTTCGTGGTTGGTCGAGGTCCAAAGGGGATGGTGTAAGAACGAATGAAGAAATGGAAGAAGAAGAAGAAGAAGAAGAAGAAGAAGAGGGTAGTAGATGTGAATAGTGTCGGAGTAAGAAGAAAAGGGGGTAAAAGAGAAAGAGAGAAGAAGAGCGTACGTCAGCCGACGTCAGCGTCGCGGCTCCCTAATGGGCGCAGACGCCGGAAGTGATTGGGTTTCTGCTCGACTGACTCAAGTACTACACCCCCGCAAACGCGAATGGAAAAGCGAGCGAGCTTCTTGCGAGCTTCTTGCGAGCTTCTTGTAAGCTTTCTCGTTCGTGTGAGGTAGCCGGTCAAACCCCTAACACAACACACTCGCACAACCAACACACCCCTTTCCCCATTCGACTATTTCTTCCACGATCTTACACGAGCGAATAATTTCCTCGGCGTACAACAGAATCTTATGAATAATAATTATTAAACGCTCTTTGGTATTATCCCTTCAACCACCCCAAACCTAAACTCAATCCAACCACAAACCCTTCTCTTGTCCTGTCTCATCAAGAAAATAACGCTATTTTAGAGTTCCTCACGCTCTACTTACGTTCAAAGTTAAAGCAAATAATCGACTAGGGTTATAAATGATATAAAAACATACTTATCCAATCGATTAAATGGTTCATGCTATTTAAATTGTTTAATCACGTAGGCTCACAGTCAAGTTGCAGTTTCATCTCATTTATGATTCATTCAAACAATGTTTCAATTATTTAGAAATATATTTTTTCTTGAATATTTGATGAATAATTATCGATGAAGGAACGTGCCGTAAAAATGGCGATCGAGAGAGAGGAAGGAGAGAATCGGAGAGTTAGGTTGAGAAGAGTAGTAGTATACGACGAGTAGAAGGAGGGAAAAGTGAGTAGAAGGTTGGGTGTAGTGGTATGGGATGTAGGGAGGGGAAGAGAGGGCCTCTTCAAAGTCAGGGCTATCGTCGGATGAAAGAGTATCTCGCGTGCATAAACCGAGGGCCCCTTTCCAGCAGTCCCGGGTTCTCCTAAGCGTCTCTGCTTCCCCTTTGCCGGCGTAGGCAGCGTGTCACAGACAGCTGACTACCAACCGCCTTCCTCTCCGCCCTTCGTTCTGCCACCCCCGCGGCTGAAATATCGCCCGAACAATGCTGAGCTACCCCAGTGAGAGTGAGAGAGATAGAGAAAGGGACGAAATACTACTGGCGACTGCCCGAACTCTGCCCAAGTACCATCCTCTCTCTCTCTTGTGTTCAACTACCTCTACGTCCTTTCATGAAACTCGCAAAAACCACTAAAAATATCTTCGTCGGAGGAAAATTGAAGTTCCCTACGTTTTCGAGATCCCTTGAAATCCTCTACCGCTTGCTGGTTGGTTGGTCGTGTTTCTGATATTTCATTAAATTAATATGTAATTTAATAAGTTAATTAACTACGAATTTTATTTGAATTGTTTGAGAAAATTCGTGTGGATTAATATTTTTTAATGTGTTATAAAACTTGTTTGGTAATCATTATTTTGATATAAAGGATAAATTTATTAAATATTATTATTTTTTGTAGTACGAAACGAAAACCATTAAAAATATCTTCGTCAGAGGAAAATTGAAGTTCCCTACGTTTCCGAGATCCCTTGAAATACTACGCTTGGTTACTTGTATTACTGACATTTCATTAATTTAATATGTAATGTAATAAGTTAATTAATTTTTTGTATTTTATTAGATTGCTTAGAATCTCATGCAATCGTTGGGTAGACCATCAGGTAACCTGGAAAACTTTTGCTAATATGTAAAACAATATACTTTAAGTATATTAAAATATTATTAATAGAATATAAATGAATTATATATAATTTCTTTTATATGATTTCTAATTTAAAGAAATAATTTTTTTTTATTAATGTTATTATTATTATTAATATTTAAAGTATAAAACGATCAAATATATAGATTAATGTTTTTCATGGTAACGAGGAATATCCGTACGAGGTGAGCATATTGTTATCGAGGCGGTTCCCGGCGGCACCCTAGATGACAAAACACTTTTCATTCGCGCTCCTCCCCCCTTACTTTCACGATTTTAATGCAGTTTTGATTATGAGAGTCTCTGGGTGGGCTGGTGTCAGTGAGGGGTAGTTTTCTATCTCCTGGTATGGCACGAAACAGAACTCCCATTTCGAACGATCGTACGTGTTTTTAATGTTGCCGAGGGTTGAAGGAACCGTTCCGTCTCTCTTTGCTTTGTCATCGGGGAGCGGAATTTGAATTTTTCATGAAAGGAGATACAAGCTCCTGTTCTAGACATGATTATGAAAAGAGAAAGAGAAAGAGAGTGTGAAAACGATACGACTAAATTAAATTCTCCCTTAAATTATTCCAATTCTAACAGATTATCTCTGAAACATCGAAATATATATTTTAAGTTTTAAAGAAAACAAAAGAGACAAGAGAGAAAGGTTGGTAGAATAAAAAGAAAAAGAAAAAAGAAACATAGGACGTCGTCGTTGAAGAAAAATCGCATAAAACGCAGGGTTGGTGTCTCCCACATGACCTTCCACGTACCATGACTAAATTTACTGCTCTTTGAACGCATGCATGAATAATGTTTAAATTTTGCTTATCCTAGCGATACGTAAATTATCGACAACCCTTTTTTTCTGAATATTTTTTGAAACATTTTGAAAGAAACAAAAGACATTTTGTAGTTTCTTTTAATCGGAAATATTTGATAATAGTAAAAGACGGAAATTGTGAAAGTGTGTGGTAGTGTATATAGGTTCGTCAAGATTCGTCGTTTCGACGGTATGCGAACTCGATAACGATGATTACTGTCGTGCTAGCAACATTTACTCTTCGTCGGCATTCGCAATTATCGGAGAGCTTCCATTAGTTAACTGCAGTCGATACACGGCGCACCAGGGTCCTCGCATCAAAACATCATTACAGTCCGGACACAAGTGAGAGAGAGAAAGATAGAAAGGGGAAAGGGGGTGTGTTCCCAGTACTATTGGTAATCAATTTTGCTCCTATAGCAAGCTAGCATCGAGAGAGGCACGCTAATGCGGAGCTTCGACGTTCACACCGCATTAGGGAAAGGCAAAGAGGCCGTTCCATAATCATTGCCCATTAGAAAATGGATCGAAGATCGGTCATGTAACTTTCCAATGACAATTTTTTTTTATATTTCAATCAAAAATCTAACGATACAATTATTTGTCTTTATGATTAATTTAAATTATATATTATAAATAATATTATAATAATTTTAGGATGATGATAGTGAAGACACTACTATTCTAGACATTGAAAATGTGAAGATAATATTAAAGAATAATTTAAAAATGACTTTTCTCTCTCAATCGAATTAAATAATATCGCGTTTGTGGATCTCGGTAGAATTCGTAAAAATAAATTGAGTTTTTATTAGGTAATAAAAGTAATTGACACCTCATTCGATTGAAATCGCGGGTAGCTCTTTTTAAATATATATGTATGTATACGTATATATTGAAGAGAAGGCGACATGAATATAGAGAGAGAAAAAAGAGAAAGAGGGTAGGAGAGAGGAGGGAGGGTTGGGCGACGTCGATAAAAGGTTATCGTCCTATCCAGGTGTAAAAGCGACGGCCCCGGGCTCTCCCGTGTTATAAATCCAGATACTCATAATCGGGTATTGCCCAGCGTTGCATTTACGATCGATAAAATCATTTTATCCGCGCATAATGCGCCAACCGATTCACGCAACCGTCCCTGCCGATTTCTTTTCCTTCACCATTCTTTTTTTTTCTTCTTCTTTCTTGTTTTTTTGTTTGCATCGATCGAGTAGCACGATCGCGATTTTATTGTAATGTATTCCAATATCCTTTGACTCCCCCTCGTACTCGACTCCTAAGCTCATTCAAGTAAGGAAGGAAGGAAGGAAGAACTACCACGCGACATATATTCATAATTTTCATTGGACAAATTCAATGAGCATTGTAGGAACCGTACGCATCGCGACACCGTGTGTAATCGCGTTTCCTGAACGGCTAAACCCGACCGAGTGCACTCCGAATTTCCTCCGAAAATTCGCGTCCGTCAGTGGTCGAGCTTCGTCGATCGTGCGAAGAGCCGATAATAATAATCGCTAAAGGGTTGCTTGCTGAAAGGCTTATCGAAGGCTGATGATTATGAACGACGACGAGCGGTGAACCGTAAAGATAATACGAGTCGAATACCGATGCTTCGTTTACTTAATTAAACGGAGAGCATAGAACGCGAGAGATCAAAACGGAGTAGACAAAAATTGCGAATGTTTGAACGGGAAAAAAAAGGGTGTCGAGGGATACCAGGGGCTAGGTGAAAAATGATTCGATGCGTCTGTCCACTGGCTGCAGTTACCACCACTACTACCAATCATATCCATTCCAAAATTCGTCCATCTGTTATTACAAATAAAATAATTTCAATTGCTATCGTTTCTTAAAATTCTTATTTAATGTAACACATTTTTTTGTATTGTTTTATAGAATATAGATATAGATGAATCAGAAAGTCAAAAAGAGAGAGAGAGAGTGATAAAAATTCGTATGGTCTGACCTGGTAGCGATGCTGTTCTACTGGAGGTGATAGAGTAGGGAGGTGGAACGCAACGAACGAGGCCGGCGATCGCGCGTATCGGATACGCGTAGACAGCTTATGTGTGTCAACAAAGCGATTTAACACGCGACGTGTCACTGATAGCTACCGCTGGCCGGCCATTGGCGACGCCGACGCCACCGACGCCGCATGGCTGCGTCGCATCGACGTTGCACCGCCTGTGGATGGGTGCAGCTCGGCTGCGTTTAATCTATGACCCAGCCGGTTACGGTTTTTCCGAAAATTCCGACATCCACCACCCTCTACGTTGTCCCTCTTCCTAGCCCCTTTTCCGTGTGAGCCCTCTCACCACCACCACACACAAGTCTCCCCCCACCCTGTTCACGCGGAATTTATATAATTGTTTTGCCGGCCTCGCCACTAAATCCTGTCCCGTAGCTCGATAGTGCTCGGCGCGTCGTTTCGCGCTGATGGTCGTTTTGTCGATCTCCCCAATAAAAGGATTTTCAGAGAAATTACGGTTCTATATAGTCGCTAAAACGTACAACCTGAGGACTCGTGATACTTCCAATTTAACCTATGATAATATTCCAGGATAGATTTTAAGTATTGCTTCCTTCTATGATATTTTGTTGAATTTTCGAAAGACTTAATAATAGCACTGGGAGAATAAACTAGGTGAACAGTCAAATAGCTAAGAAGTTGGTTGAGGTAGACGCCATTTTGAGGGTTCTATCCCTCCCATGGATTGCTCACTTTGCGAAGACAAGTTATTAGGTCCACAGCCGTCGCAGTGCTCACCCCCTAGGATTGTAGTAGGTAGCCGAGTACTCGAGCCGATTGTCACCGGCCACCACCACCACCTTCCTCAGGGTCAGACTCATTTCGTTTCTCGGGTCGAGGGGTTGATACCTAACACCCTCGCCACCAAGCTCTTTGAACACCCTTCTCGGTAACAGCAGCAGCGTTCTCTGATTTCCAACAACTCCCTTCCTCCTGTTATCGTCATCGCCAAGGCGTCAGCTTGTAACAGTCTCTTAAACTCCGACACCCAGGACAGTCTATGTACCAACTGCTGACGCACTCATTATCTACCGACTACGAGCAGACAAAGCAACATTGTGTAGACTTGACAAACGTAAATCTAAACTTTTTTTACCAACCAAAGAAAAAAAAACTAAAAACATCTTGGTCATTCATTTCTAGTAGCCGATGCACGTTGACACGCATTCGCTAGGAATAATTCTAAAGGGCGTTGCTCCTCCCTAAGGCACGTCGAGGAAGGACGAATATCCTCTTCCGTTAACCGTCGGATCCGGACCATCGAGTCTCAAAGGTTTCCACCCCTACGTTGCTGGAGGATCGTATCCGGCGTACGTTATTGTCGAGCCTCGAGAACTATTCCCTATTCCTGGTGTTCAAACACATACTAAGCTTATATATATATATGTATGTGGATGTTGTATGTATAGACATTGGTGGAACAGCACGCAATATAGCGGACATGTGCCGAATCGAAGAGAAATCTTCATAGAACGAAATAGAGAACGAGAGAGAGAGAGAGAGAGAGTGAGAGAGAGAATGGAAGGGTGCTCGTTATTTAGCGACAATGTGTCGCGCATAGAAACGGCCTTAAAGCAGTCAATAAACGCCGTTACGCGGCCGCTCGAGACCCCATTGGTGATGGGCTGGCTATGCTGCTACCCCTCTAAGGCCAATTTCGTCAGATTTCGGGAAATTGTTGTTACGTCCGAGAACGACGTCCGGCGTCGCGAATGGAATCGACAAACTAAAATGGGGGGAAAGAAAAAAAGAAAGTGTCTAGTCCGTCTACTTCTTTCATCTTCTCATCGTTTTTCATCTTATTCTTTATCTTTGTATGTTAGAAAAAAATATCAGAAAGATATCCTTGAACGAGAGGATCACCTGGAACACCAGCAGCTAGCAAGTAGCGTGTGTTTATGGGTCGGGAAATTTGGAAAGGGCGAGCATCAAAGTACCCAACCAAAAACGAAGCTTCCACTCGCTCCCCGAAGGCCCGGTTCTCCTATTAACTTCCTACGTGCTGCGACGGCTAAATGTTCCCCTTTACGCGGAGATAATGAAAATTACAAATAGCATCGCGTCGAACGTGCGTGCTAAAGCCGATGGTTCGGCACGTGTGCGTAAGTCTGGTCCCGGGTTTAGGTTACCTCATCGGTGTGAGGGAAACCCGTGTGGAGGATGAGAATACAATGCTAACACGACTGACCAGTTTCCTCAGTACGAAATTTGACCGTACCTACTGTCAGACCGAGTGTACGTGGCGTTGTTAGTTGTGCCTAACCTCACAGAGAATCTATGGTCGTTACTATCATATGCACTGGATGCAAAATGTCACGTGAACACACCTATATAACTGAACTGCCGATTATTGTTACAAAGCTTGAATATCACTGGTGATCGAGCTAAGAAGACGATCAGGATTATTATTCCAAGATATCGAATTTCTCGGTTATACTGTAATTACAATTAACTTTAATAGAATAGATTAGAAATAGGAAAAAATTGTAGCGTAGATTAGTGCAGTTCATTTCTAATTCTTTTCTTATTTTTATCAACATTTTACAAGCAAAAACTCATTCTCTCATATCATGGCGTATACAGGAAATTAAGAAACGAAGGGGTTAGGACATTGCAGTAGTGGTTGTGAAAACAGAAAGAGAAAGAGAGAGAAAGGGAAAAGGGTGTTCAGGACATAATAACTTGCGCCTGATCCGCGACTAATCATCTCGTTCTCGGCCTTGATTGCAGCAATACACGATCTCGCTCCCTTCGTTGCTTCACGGTAGTAGAACTGAAGGGTGTGAGTTGAACGGGCTGGTATGCGAGTAGCAAGGGGGTGGAAACAACACGCGCGCGCTCGCGTCGGCAAAATTAGTTTTCCAGATAATCATCTCACGGTATTGTGCGTTGTGTGTCGTACTTTCCAAGAGAGAACGAGTTGGTTGTACGTTTTGTAGAAGGTGGAAAAGGTGGTGGAAGGCGAAAAAGGCGTAGGAGCTACGACGACGTAGCACCGTTGCACCGGATACGCGAGTACCGCACGCGGCTTAAAATATAAATGCGGATTAATCCGAAATTACGAGGCGGTGCTCGATAAGGAAGGTAATTTTCGTGCTGCACTGCAAGAGAGAAAGAGAGAGAAGGTTGTAGGGACGTTAACTACTTACTTTTCTGATTCAAATGCGAAACGAATATGGAGATCTTTCTACTTCCATTCAAAGTCCCTTGCGAATTTATGAGAAATTTTCGTGACGGGAAAAATACTTTTTTATCCTATCAACTCTTCCATTCTTTTTTATTTAAAAAAAGCTCAAGTCTCATTTCCAATGTCGCTAATTCTCGCATCTTATTTTATTTCATTAAATTCTTTTCTTAATCTTGTGTAGTCGACCTAAACAGATCAGAAAAAAGAAAAAAGTAAAAATGATAGTCAACCGACGCTATACTCTTTTTGTATATCTTCCCAGAGAGCCCTTCTTGGTTGTCCCAGCGCCTTTTGGACGTAACTCCGGTCGTGATTAATGTTGCCGAACAAATTGTCTAGAAAAACATGTCGTAAGCGAGGCCAGCGGCGTACACCCTCACAGCAATGCACCCTTTATCTATCGCGTCCCGAGCCACCCTTAGAGTACCCTCGAGCTCGCGTAGGGTCTCCCTTCGCGTTTCAATATATATATACATTTACATACACGCATAAGTATATACATTTATATACTAAATACGCTAGGAAGAGACGAGGTACGTGTATACATGCCTGCATACATACATTACGCAGATGATATCCGAGTAATCCGATTTACTTCGACTTCGCTATCAACGTTCGAGCCTCCACCCATTCCGGGTAATTATACACCGGCATGGATGCGACATCGTCGACCCCTTCGAATCTAACGACGGATTAGAAGCACTCGCTCGAATAAGCGATTCGCATTGTCGCCTATTCGAGCATCGCGAAACCTACGATCTCGTAATTGCCATACTCTATCTATTCTTATTGTTCAATCGAACCTTTATGGTTATCATCAATATTTCTATATATTAGATCATCCCAAAAGTTTTTAGTAATTCTACGGGCTCAATATTTTTTAGGTTGAATAATTGCAAGTATAGAAAATGGTAAAATAAAGTAAAATCGATATTATTTAGTAAAATAGCAAAATACAAAAAACAAAATATATTACGCATGCAGTATTGTTTAACAAGTTAAATTTAACCTCCAGGCCAAGTGTACTACCGGTAAACTTATTAGACAAATTTATTTAATGCGCTGAAAATCGAATGGCCTAAAAGACAAGTCAAGCAATGGAACGTGTTAACTTATCAGCAAAAAAAGAAAGACATTTTTAGAGGACGACCTAATATTTTTTAAATTTCTATTCATCTATCTGCATAATATATCTATGATTATTATCAATTATTTGAAGAATCGTATTCCAATGTTGTTTTAAAGAATCAACACGAGTGGTATTCCAAGTGAACACGGACTACGTCGTTTACAAAAATTTCCTACAAGGTACGGGCTTGGACACGAGATATCTTTCTTTCTCTTTCTCTTTCTCTTCTTGCTCATTCACTCTCTACTAAATCTTTCACGATATCTCTCATCTCCTTGTTTCCCACCTGCGAATTACAAATTACCAGAGGACTCGTAGGACAGCACCGGTCCCTGTCGTTTCTTTCCTTGTCCCCTCTTTCCTTCTCTCTCTTTTTCTTCTTAGTACTTTAGATCTTCCTGATTCTTCTTGAAAAAAAAAAAACAAAGAAAAAAAAGAAATAAAAAATAAAATAACATATACGAAACTGACGAAGGACACTAGTAGTGGACAACGATAACGTAAGAATCATAAACAGAAGCGTAACTTTTGCGAGCAGGTGGTAGACGATACGTGTACATTTATTATATTACATATATATATATATATGTATAAATTTTAGGTATAACCATATCTACCACCAATTAAAAACGCCTACTAATTTATATGACCGAATCGAACGCAATCTTGTCAGAAAAAAAAAACCATCAACGAATTTTACTGGAGCAGATGGAAATAAATATCGAAGTAAAAGTAAACGAATAAGAAAATAAAAGAATAAATAAAAAATAGGGTAACCAAAGAATACAAAAAGAAAGAAAAGAAAGTTGGTAGCAATTTCATAGTATTATTTACATCGGGTGTGTTGTAAACGCGACGGGGTTGTGCTCGCGAAGCTTAATACCGCTGGTGCAACGAGCTGAGACGGGGGAAAACGTGTGGGTGTAGAAACTCGTGCGCGTGAGTGAACGAACGAATGAACGAATGAACAAACGAACGAATGAACGAACGAACGTGCAAGCATATGCTCAACGAAGAACGCGAGAACGAAGCAACGAACGCGGGATACGAGCCGTCGCATAAAGCCCGGATTTTATTACGAGAGGATTCAAATTCCGCGCACACGGTGAGCTCACACTCTGGCGAAAGAGAGAAAGAAAGAAAAAAAGAGAGCTGGGAGATAGAGGGAGGAGGAGGACGAGGAGAACATAGGAATATAAAAAACTGTCCAGGACTACTCGCCGAGAGTCCCCACGCCATAGTGTAAACCCATAAACCACCGCGTATTCTATTTCGCGTAGATAAAAAAAAAGAATCGTCGCGATCTCCTCTTAGCACTGTCTATCTTTCTTTCTTTATCATTGTTTTTTTTTTTTTTTTTTAAAGGGTTTTTATAAATAGGGTGTACTTTTTAATGTTGTTTCTATAAATGAAATTTATGTATTTACACGGATATACAATGTTTCATATTATCTACAAACTGTTTTTATCTAAAAAAGGGAAAGAAAGTTATTTCGGATGAGCAAGTTAAATGGGACAGGTTGAATAGGTTGGCACACAGTTGTAAAAACATCGTCGGAGAAGATGTAGGGAAAAGATTTGACGAGGAAAGACGAGGAAAGATGGTAAACGTGACGCTTTAGGGCCATTCAGTGAACAAGCGGTCAATCTAAAGGAGCCCTTATCTCCGTTTTCTTCTTTAAGATGAAACATAAGTTTACTACAGTACTGTCCCACCCCCGCTTGAGTACTCGTTTTGATGATTGTCGGTGCGAAATCCGAATAAAAGCTGGTTACGCACACTGCGGGCGCCTGGGATAAACTAAGATCCAACAAGATCCAACGAGATCCGTCACGATGGATGAGACGAGCACGCGATTATGCGCTTAAGAAATAGCCACGCTTTCTACCCCGGTGGTTTTCCTCTTTTCGACGCGTGTCCCTCTCACTCTCTAAGCTTACGAAATATAACTGAAGTAGTTTTAAGAGGGACAGGATAGTTGATGAGTTATCACTTGAACGGCTACATTCGGAATTTTTATAATAAAATAAACGTTTATATTTTTTCCTGACAGTATCAGGATTTATCTTCTGGTCAGAAAATTGAGTAATCGTTCACATATGCTTGAATAAACCATTGACGAGATTAAAATTTGCAACTATTGGAGTATAGTAGTTAATAGGCAAAGTAATTTTCTATCTTACTCATCCTCTTTGTCAACCATTACCCGCAATGTGGCGGATTAGCCTTGCGTAGATCGAAAGGCTGGAACTCTGTTGTAGCCCTTTCGAACAACCCTTCGTCTGAAGGGACACGAAAGAGACAAGGAACGAAGGGTGATACTCGTTCGAGTGTAATCGCGCTCGCAAAACTCCATCACACTTTCCTAATAGAGCCCACGAGGCAAACACCGAGCGTTGGATCGGAGAACCAAGAGGAACCCTCTCTCTCTCTTTCGATGTGCTTTGTGCTTTGCGTTCACCTACGTACAATACTCCTTACACAACATAGAAAGCACGCTTCTCTCTCTTTCTCTTTCTCGTTTACCCGTTACGTTTCCGTTTAGTTCTCGAGAGGGTGTGTGTTAGTTATTCGCGACGCGCATTGATAATCTGGACGACAGGCTTGATACCCTCTGGGGAACGAGGCTGGTCAACTTATCGAACTTATGACGTCGTTTCACGAGTCCAATTACGCGTTTACTATTCGATCTTGTTAAGTAACTTTTGCAAACACTAGCCTTTCTAATTTATTTCGATTGATTAACTTTATCAATAAAAAAAGATATATAATTTAGAAAAATGATATGAATGGCCCAATAGGTTTTTTTCATCTTCTTTCACTTTCCTATCTTCATAGAAAAGAAGGTAGAAGAATTGAAGGAAGATAAGAAAGAGAAGAAGGAGGAGGAAGGTGGTGGTGGTGGAAGACCGCAGGTGCGGCGGGGCAGAATCGAGATTATCGGCGAAGAAGCAAACCGGAAACCGGTATCCCGAGCACGAAAGTCCTCCATCACTCTATACGTGGAGCGGGTTACGCCGCCATTGCTCGTACGAGCTCTACGTAGCGAACACCCGCGTGCAGTTTCCGGAACGCTGCCCTCCACCGCCACCTATTCCTCCTCCTCCTCCTCCTCTTTTACCTCCTCTCCCTTCTCGACTACCTTCTACGCCGCCATCACGTGCTCCTCCTCTTTCAACCACCTTCAGAGACCCATCCAACACATGCATGCATATATACATGCATTGCTTGTCAGGACACACCTACGTCTGAATTCAAGAACGTGCCAGAGACATCATTGCTCGAGGGTGTGTGAGATAACACAAGTTAAATAATACCTCGGGATTAGTTTTCTACGATTTTTCATTCAACCTATTAAACGTTAGCACCCCACTTTTTAATAAGAACATTTATGGGTCATCAAAAGTGTGTCAGAATGGATCCTCCATTTTGATCAATCGAGTAATTTTGAATCAACTGATTGAAGTAAGTTGATAAGTCATCGCAGTCTATCGTTATTGATGAAAGAGTAATGTTATTCCATTTGAGAATAGGAGAATGTATATGAATAGAATAGTGCAAGTAAATAGGCGAGTACGGTCGGACGCTAGCTCGTGGATGGCTTAGTTGCCGCGATGGCACACCTGTGGAGCAAATTTACGAAATGTTTACGACCGTCTGAAGGGGCGTCCACCCCCAACCTACTACTCCCAACTACCCCCGGCGGCACCCTCCACGCGCACAATGCCGCGTCATTCGGTATTATTACATCGTCGCTATCACCATCTCGTGGAGACGGCGGGAACTCTCGAATACGTACTCTCAACCCCCTATTATTCCTCTTTCTCTCACCCTCTTAACTTGAACTCTTGCTATTTCTCTTTACTCTCATTGTCGGACAAAATTCGATCGTCTCTCTCATATTTTGGAAAATGATCATGAAGACACTGCATTTATCAAATAATTGAAAAAATATATCGAATTTCTATCATTTTTTCCAACACCTATCCTAAACCCCTTTCTCTGTTATTCCTCCTGAGTTATAAATGCGCCCAATTACATCTTAAAAGCTGTGCCCCATTAATTTTCACAGCTGCTGCCGCTTAATTGGGAACCCGGCCTGATAATAAACCCTGGGAGCTTGCAGCCGGGGCCCCACACTAGCTGTTCGTTTATGGCCTTGCGAAAATTCCATAGGATCGCATCAGACTCGTCTCGTCTTTGTAGACGATGTTCTATGGGGGTATCGATCGACCGGTAGTAACGGAAACAGTAACAGCAAAACACAACCAACAAACCATCACCTTGTTCTTCAGGCATCCCTTTATCACCATCATACGCGAGTTTACCCTCGTTCTCATTTTACGACTGTGACCTTGATTCCTGTAGACGTCACCGAGGGTTACCCATGAAACTTCTAGCCCGCCATTGCTTCCTTCCTTCCATCCATTCGAGCAATAATCGATAATCAAGCCCCGTCGTCGTCTCACCCCCTCTTCTATTTCCCGTTAAACACCGTCGTAAGAGCCAAACATCTCGGTTGGTCGTTTTAGCGAAGTACCTACGTTCAACAAAATTTGTTGAACGATCTATCCTTCTTGCGTGGTTATCGTAAACCTCAGGAAAACAGCTATTCCAATTCGTAAAAGAAAATAGCATGATAAGAAGAAGAGAAATAAGAAAATATCTGCAACAACTTGCAACGAGCTCAATGTACAAGGATTTCTCGATGCGTTACACCCACCTGGTTTTGCTTGAAGTAAGAGTAAAAGTAAGAATAAGAATAAGAATAAAAAGAAGTAGAAGAAGACGAAGACGACGAGGACTAAACTTCTTCGTCGTCTTGCAAAACGTCTCGCGGTAATATTACCCGAAGCAAACGACCAGGTAAGGCCGTTGCCGAGCCACCCAAGTGGACCTTGTTAGCACGGGTATCCTGAGACTTACCACCCAGAAATCGGAGGAGCGTATATACACGCCGACGTATAGACCAGAAAGAGAGAGAGTGAGATAGAGGGGAGGTGACTTCTCAGGGTGGAGGTCGAAAGATAAATAGAGCCTCCTTCGTGGCTTCATTATCGAAATAAAAGACGACCTCTATACTACGTGGGTTTGTTCAAAGAATATTCTATTCGTCTGAGGAAAAAAAGAAATGTTTTTATTACGGTTAGCTTTTTTGGGTATATACTTATCGTCAAAGGGGGTTGGTACGCAAAAAAAAAAAAGAAAAAAAAGGGCAAAATAGCAAGAGAGGCAAGAGTGATGCATGGGGTTGTCGCACGTTGAGTCATGTGTCATTGGCTCGCTCGAAATCGGGAGAGTGCCGTATGCCATCGGGAAAGGTCCCTCTCTTACTCTCACTACCCCCATAGAAAAGAAAAGAAGGAAAGAAAGAAAGAAAGATCGAAAGGGGGGGAAGGTGGGGCAATGGCCCGTGAACCACCGCTACGGCGTAATGACGCGGCTCTTCTTTCAAAGATTGCATCGCAGGAAAAGCTCCGGAGCTAGCAACCTTCTCTCTCTTTCTTTTTCCATCCAATGGGTGGCGTACCTACCCTAGTTGGTCGGTTCTTTCCGCGAGAATCGATACGATGGCTCCAAGAATCCGGGGATTTAACGTTAAAATATCGAAGAAAATAATGGCCGGGTATAGGTAGTCGGATATTTTTCTAGAACAAACCGTTTTGCTTCCTTCCTTTCCTTTCATTCTTTTCTTTTCTTTACAATCCTTTAATAAATATAGGATCAATTCCTCCTTTCTCTTTTCCTAATAATTTTATAAATACACTTCCTCTCTTGGATTCTACCAGCTGTGTTTTACTTTGTTCTCTCGTGCAAAAGCGAAAAAAAAGATGAAGTTAACCCCTCGTATCGTTTAAGAACAATTTTCCCAAACGATCATCCATTTTGAGTGTAGCCAAACCTGAACACGAAAATAGTCGAAAAGGTGGTACGTTGAAATCGTGGAAAATCGATGGCAGAAGTTCGACGAGGGGCTCGGCTCGGCTTGGCTCGACTCGGCTCTGCTCGTTATTGCGCCGACGTAAAATTACTGAAGAAATATCAGCGCGGTCCAATAAGAATGAAAAACGGGGCCGCTGACTCCGGTTAAATTAAACGCAGAAAGAGAAAGAGAAAGAGAATAAGAGAAATCTTGGGCTGTGATACCTCAGGCCGAGTTCCATGACTTTTTCTCGAAGAAAAGGAACAAGAAGAAGAAGAAGAAGAAGAAGAAAGAAAAAGAAAAAAAAACGCAAAGTATAAGAGGTCGCGAAAAAGTGTGCAAAGCATGGAAAATACAAATACCAAAGTCGGAAAGAAGAAAATAAAGTAGCGAGTAAGAGGAAAGAAAACTTTTTAAAGCGGTTTTGATTTTATTCCTTTCCTTCAACGGAATCTTGCGCGACCCTGCTCGCAAATAAAAGGTTGAGAAAGAGAAAGAGAGAGAGAGAGAGAGAGACTACGAAGCTCGGTGTATTTAAAGTTATAAGAACCAATTTAAAAATCCACCCGGCCACCTCTTTCATCCTTTCCATCCGTGAAAATAAGAAGATTCTCTATCTTTTCTCTTTCCTATTTCACTGAAAACGAAAAAAAAGAGACAAAAAGATGGTTTAAAGTTAAATCCAGGAATCTTAGTTAAAAGAAGCAATTATAGAGTGAACCAAGAGTACAAGGAAAGAGATACGAGTTGAAACGATAAGGAAAACTGATCGTTTCTTTTTCTTTATTTCAGAGTCGTCTTTCAAGCCTTACGATCGACTAACATTTTCTTTTCTCTGCCTTCGTTTCTTTCCATTTTCTTTCTTTCTTTTCTACAAGTAAGTAAGAATACCCTCGGATCGGTAAAAGCATCCTGCACTCTCTTACTTTGTACTTGGGAGAGGAATCTGACGACAAACTTTCGTTGCAAGTACCACTTCGTGGACCATATTGAGACGAACTTCGAAGAACGAACCACTCTCTCTCACCCTCTCTCTCTCTCTTACTCTTTTCTCCTTTTATATTTCTCATTCTTATTTTCCTTCTTCCCTTCTCTCTTTTTCTATCCTTCTCATAAATGTATCTCCAAAAACGTGAGAAACTTATCAAATACGAGTATGTTTGAGTTTTGCTAACATCGATGAAAATTCCCCATCACTTTCTTTCCACTTTTCTTTTTATTTTTTATTTTATTTTTATTTTTTTAAATAATAATATTGATCGAACACGTAAATAGTATCGTAGAAATCAATTTGATCGGATAAGTTATTCTTTCGTGCTATTTGTCAATGCGGATTCATCGGACACGAGAGTGACATCATCGCGCGGTACAGCATCCCTCTCTTGGAAAAAAAAATGTGAGGGGAGAATGAGAGAGGGAAAAGATATCCCCGAATTCGCGTTGGCATTTCAGGCCTAATTTTCACGAACGAGTGATCGATCACGGCCGTTTCTATCGTTTCGATTTATTCGTCCTACGTTAGGTTCGACAAACACCGAACGCACGAATACGCTTTCACGAGAATCTATTTCAATGGGGATGAAATGCGTGCTACTGACGTTAGGGTAAGAGTTCTATTTTAACCATTCGCCTACAATATTCACGAGAATTCCTAATCAACCTATTTCATCTATCCAATATTTTATTTTTCAATTATTTTTATTTATATAAAATGGTAAACTTTCATGTGTGAATAAATTGTTTGAACAATCGTATAATTCCTCTAAGTTAAATTTATTTTTTAATAAAAAGAATTAGGTATTGACTGAGCACCTTGATAGTAAAATTTAAAAAAAAAAAATAGAAAAACTTTTTAAAATAGAGTAAATCGCTATTGCATGTGTGAAAGTATTTTCAAATACACATATTGGTTATTTATTATTTTAGAATTGTTTAAAAAAGTGAATGTGTATGTGTAGGCGATTTTGGAAAAAAATATGATCGATACAAAAACTAAAAATAAAAAAAAAAAAAACAAAAAAGAGAGAGGTTTAATCCGCGTATTTTCGGAGTTCCGCATTCCGGTCTGTTTTGCGCGGCAGTTCGTCATCTCGTTGGATCCGCAGTCGGGCGTAGGGCCAGTCTGAACGGAGATCGAGAAGAAGAGAAGAGAAGTGAAGAGAAGAGGTAGATGTGGAGGTTGAGGTGGAGGTAGAAGAGGGTGAAAGAGGAGGGTGGCTCGGGGCAGCGTGTTTGCAGATCCTCTATCGGTCGCTTCAGCCCCCGATCCGACGTCCCAAACCCCCGTATTCATCCCCAGCATCCGCCCCCGAAGCCTCCGATGGTTTGGGGCAGAGCGGCAGGCGGCGCGAGGCAGATAAGAGAATTGCACTGTCAAGCCGGAATGATATATTTGACCAACATTTCCATATAACCCCAGCTAGAGATTCCCTCTCTCTCCCTCTCTCTCTCTAATTCTCTCTCTCTCTCTCTCTCTCTCTCTCTCGGTTCTTCCTTCTCCTTCTTCTCTCTTTCTCTTTCACAGGGTACATCACTCTCTTACTCTCCGATTTTTCTTTTTCTTTCCTTTCTCTCTATCTCTTTTCTTTCTTTCTCTCGTTCTGCAAGTCCCGCTTACACCTACACACGAATATCTTCAACGTATCTTCTTGCCTTTCTTTCTATCATTCCATCTTTCTCACTCGTTTGCACTTTTTCTAACACGATTCGTGTCTTCTTTTCATTTATACTTTGCCAAAACTTCTATCACTATTCCGACAAAAATAATTTCTATCTATATGGTTTCATTACTTTAGGAAATTTTTTTTTTTTTTAGTGGTAATATATCGTATCGTAAACACAGATAAGAAGGAAGCAAAGTTACAGGACGAATTCTTCGATTCGACTTGACTCGACTTGGGTCAGCCGAAAAAAATCGTACGTGTCATCGCGACGTTGCAAGTTTCGTAGCAACCGGTCGTAGATGCTTTATTCTCTGGGACGATCAATCACTCGGCAAAGTTATATACGCAAGCAAGCAAGCAAGCGGTGGATGAGCACAGGTGATGCGGTTCATCAAACACGATTTACCTATGCTACTTTTGACGCCGGTAAACGGCTTGAGATTTCAATGGACACGGATGCTGTGACTTGCCAGCGATACCTTTCGGACCGCCCATGTCGCATAAGAAGTTTTTTTATTATTATTATTATTATCATTTTTATTCTTTTTGTTAACCTATCAAAAAATAGAAGAGCGAAACAATAATTCCAAAATCGAATTGGGTTCTTGAAAATCGTTCCTTATTTTTTTCGCACGTAATATATAAAAGAATAAGGAAAATGGGGTTGGTGATAGGGGTGGAATGGGAGGGCTAAGATGGAAGGAGATGATTTTTCAGAGTTCCATTACGAGTACCGTCCGATATCCTCGTAACGGCGATTTGTCAAAACCGGCGTGGCGCCTGTCGTTCGTCTTTTAACGTGGTGGTGCGTCGTTAACGAAAGTAGTGGTAGAACAGATATAAAGATAAAATAAATATATATAAAGAAAAAGAAATAAGGATGCCAAAGGTTCTCGAAAAAGGAAGACAAAGAGCTTCGAAACGTACCTCCGCGATATTATCTCTGCGCAGTGGTATAAAACAGAGAAAGACGGACGGACAGACAGACAGGGAAGAGAAGAGACGACACCCCGTCGGGCGCTGCGAGTGTTAATTTGAATCGAGAGAGATTACGCGTGGACTCCCCGTAGGGAGCAGCCATTTTGTATCAAAATGTCGATAAAGGAAGTCGGTGGTCAAGCGCACGCACTCTCCTATCCTAATCGTTTGACTTTAAACAAAAGAACCAACACCATATGCTACGTGATAAGATGTTTTTTTAATACTTATTTCTTTTTAGAAACGTAACCTTGAACTTGCTACGATCTCCCAGGAAATTCTATACGAACACTTGAAGTTTCGAATTATTCGCAAAGTGTTGTTGAACATCCAACGCGTTATATCATCGTAGACGTCGTGTAATTCTAGTGTATCCGATCCCTTTTCTCTACGAACACTCCGCACCCCATAAATATCACTGATTCATTCTTGGTAACCATGGTATAGATATTCTCTACGTATACCTGTGAGTTTTGTTTTACGTTTTCTTTTTTTGAAAAGGTCATACCGATATGAAGTTCGACAGACGTAAATCTTCCTTCGACATTTTCGAGCTAAATTTTTTTTTAGATTTAACTAAATTATACTCGTATTTCCTAGTCATAAGCGGAGGCGTGAGAAAATATAGAATATATAGAGAGATATGTGTACATGCATGTAATAACACGACCAATCAAATACTCGCCGAAGCGTTTGGCGTTATTTGTCTCTACGGAAGACGTGAGAGCGAGAGAGAGAGAGAGAGAGAGAGAGAGAGAAACCGGGAATTGTTGTTGATGCACGCACGATTTAACTATCATTGTAGGATTCACGGTAGAGGAGAAACCCTGAAAGCTCAAACAACAGCTAAACCCGACACAGAATATTCCCGGGAATCGATGGAAATCCTATTGAAATTCTACCAAATATTCAAATTCAAAGTTAACCCGATCGTTTAATCGATCTTTCCTCTAACGTAAACGGTTGGGATAAAAAAAAAACAATATTAGAAATAAAAGAATTGATTAATAATCTAAGGGTGGAAACTCGGGAGGATATTAGTAAAGGTTTAGATGGAGAAATTGGAACGTCTTTTCTTGGATTTTGGGCAAAAGCAAGAAACGAGTCATAATCGGAGTCTCCCCAGCGTGACGATAGAAGAAAAAAGTAGCTTCCGACGGAAAACCGTGCCTGTAGTACGAGCACGCTCTTACCCTTTGTATCGAGCATGAGAGCATGTTTATTCTCACCCCCACCCACACCCCTATTCTCTAACTCGAACCCTACTCCACCAAACTACGTTTCTCCTCGTGGAAAAGCAAGGCGTAACGACGCGTACAGCCTCGAACGAACAACCCCAAACCACCCATCCACCCCCTATCGTCTTCGTTCCTGTGTTCACCCCCTCTTTAACTTGGTCCTATTAGCGCAATGACGAGTGAACTATGACGTTGGAGTTCCGTCCATCAACAAAAAGGAAGGAAAAGGAATAAAGGGAAGGAACGATAGCCTTTCTGTTCTATTTCTTGATGGTATTGGTTGTGGTGGTGGTTTGTAACGCTTGACTCAGCTTCGATTTGATTTCAGAAGGAAAGAAATGTTTCCGGTCAGCTTGCGTTCAACTCCTCTAAGGCAAAAGTCTAAGCCGACAGGCGTACATTCGATGCATTTCATAGGAATTTCCTTAGAGTCTTCTTTTCCACGGAAAACTCGATTCGATTTAACTCACACATATATGAGAAACATAGGTGGATAGGTAAGAACATAGAAGATGGGTACAGAAACATTTTCAAAAGCTTTGGAAAAAGGGAGAACTTGATCTTGTATCTTGTTTATCTCTCTCTTTCTCTTTTCTCTCTACTAGAAGAGAATTTTCTCTTTGATCTAGTACCATTTACTTTCCTGTCCATAGATTAGGATGTTAAGTATTAATTTCCTAAGGTCACTGGTGGTTTTATTGAAAGGGCTTTACGTACTCACGTACTTATCGATCCGTAGTATTTGATGGTAGATTTTAACGATTTACTCACCTGTAACAAAATGAAATATAAATTGTTAAAATAATTGATTAAATAATTTAACAAATATTTATAATCTTATAATTAATTTTTTTTCGATATAGAAAATATATTTCAATGGATGTCCTTCCAGAAAAACCTTCTTAGGTCTTTTAGTAAAAAAACTGTATGCCCCTTACCAAAAATTGTCACGAACTTTCCGTACAACCCAATTTAATCATCCTAATTAAAGGTTTTTTTAGATATATATAATTTATATTTACAATGATAAACTTTATAGATCGAGTAAAAGTATAGGTGAGGGGGTTGAATGTAAAAGTTGGTTACATCGAAGTTCGCATTGATTCGGCTATTATTACTCGCATGGTGGATACAAGCGGAGGGAAAGCTGGTTCTTAGGTTCCGAGAGGTCAAGGACACCGATCCTTCTTGATCTACCTCGTCCAAGATCCTGCGAGAAGAAGGTACAGGATGTTGGAGGTACACGGGTGGCAGGAAAGGTTCTTCTTGATGGAGCCTCGACAAGTTTTACGAGTAGCTTCGCGACGAGGGCCCGCAGGACACGGCTAACTTAAATGAGCAAAAGAGGAACGAGATGTGCATAAGAGAAAGAGAGAGAGAGAGAGAGAGAGAGAAAGAAAGAAGAAAAAGAAAAAGGAGGAGGAGGAGAAAAAGGACACTTTCGTCTTGTACTTCGGCAAATTCGTGAGATGCCAGACGATGTGAGAGAAAGAGAGATAGAGAGAGGGATTTCTTTTTATTATTTTTTTATTTTATTTATCTTTTTCCCTTTCTCTCACTTTGAACTCGCATCGTATCAGGTTCCACGGCGCGGTAGGTACTACCCTATCGCGATCTTCGACATTCCATCCTGTGAAACCAAAGTGTTCGTCTTCCTTCCCTCGAATGCAAGTATCCACCAAGAGAGAGAATGAGAAAGAGAGAGAGAAGCTTTCTTTAACCCTTTGAGTGCTGAATACTTTTAACTAAAATGTTTTGTAGAGACGGAATATAGTTAATAATAAATTATATTTGATAATTAAAGTTTTTTTTTTCTGAATATAATTTACATTCATATTTACAAACACGTATATGCTTTGAATGATAAGGTTAGTAACTTTTAACAAACGCATATATGCGTCCATAGCACTCTAAGAGTTAAACGACAACGAACTAAGAAAGTCCTCGTTATCAGCGTATTATTTACGAATTTTTGAAAAAGAAACAAAACTAAAAAAGGAATTCTAAATTTGAGGTCGATTAATCGCACGTGAATCTCGATAGGAAAATCGTTGTAATCGAAAAAAGATTTTTCATGCCTTCTATTCTTTTTTTTATTATTTTTTCTTTTACAATTATCGATTACAATGATCGTTTTAATGATAATATTGAATGATCACAGTTTAGTGTGTTTTATAAGAAAAAGAATACAAAGGTTTCTCTCGATTAGCATATCGATTTCTATTTCGTATCGGAGAAACGAGACGTTTAATAAATCATCGGAGGTGTCTCGTAAGGAGAAGAGGAGGAGAAGGAGGAGGAGGAAGAACTTTGTAAGATTAATAAAGCAACGTTTATAACCGATCGAACAAACATCGATATCCTTCTTAACTGACTACTTACTAATTCGTCTTGTTAAAACCGGTACATCTGCGAAACGTTATACATTATTCCAATTCGATAATATCATATTATAAAGGTAGACATTTTTTTTTCATTGATAGAATCATAGTGAAAATAAAGTCGAGTAAAGCCTTTCACCTGTCTTCAACCTTATGCAGGTGCCAATGTACATTGGGAGTAAGTTATATATGAAATTAATGATCAACGCAAACTTCATTTCTTTTTTTTAATCTTCCACGTGTAACTCGTCTTAAGAAACAGAAATATTTCATATGTTAATCATCTTATATCCACTTTCCCTCTTTATTCATTATTTGGACAAATATACACATATATATTTCCATTAAATTAAAATCATCGTTACAACTTTATAAAAACAGATAAAAATCTATAAACCTGTCGTGTTAAAAAATTAACAAAAATAAAATAAAATAAAACTGTACATGTATATATAAATAATTTTCGATAGGAAGTTATGTCATATATATATATTACGTCGAATAAATAATTCAACATTTTTGAAACAAAAAAAATGAGTTACTTAATTTTATCAGAGTATTTTCATTTAATCGATAATGCCAATTGGATAACGTTCGTTAGTTATCCAAAAGAGAAAGAGAGATAGAGAGAAAGTCAGAGGAAAAAAATAAAGAAGGAAATTCCGTTCGTTCCTTGAATAATTGTAGGCGGTATTACAGGGAAGATAGAAGT
The DNA here is from genome assembly GCF_049000335.1 of Polistes dominula. Taxonomy (NCBI): domain Eukaryota; kingdom Metazoa; phylum Arthropoda; class Insecta; order Hymenoptera; family Vespidae; genus Polistes; species Polistes dominula. The sequence continues at coordinate 482,367 of NW_028300953.1, forward strand.
GTGAGGGGGAAGGGGGGGAGTAAGGGAAGGAGAATCGTGGGTGAAACTTCGCGTCTATTATTACCACGATCGCAAGAATGCGTTCTAGCACGGGTGAGAGAAGAAGATAGTGATGAGGAAGGGTGGCGGGGAGGGAAAGAGTAGAAAAAGGAGAAGTGTAGGAAACGAGGTGAATAAAAGTGGAGGGTGGGTGAATGGGGAAAGGGAGAACAGCCCCCTACTTACGTAATTTTAAATTAAACTGTGACGTTTTCAAATTAACGTTTTTGCCCGTCTCTACTTTCTCTCTCTCTCTCTCTCTCTTTCTCTCTTTCTCTCTTTCTCTCTTTCTCTCTTTCTCTCTTTCTCTCGTTCTCATTCGATCTCCCACCAACCACCAGGAAGGTTCTCCCCCTTAGGCGGGCGCGAAGCCCGCGTAGAAACTTGCGTTATTACAGCGGGGATTTTTTCGCGTCTCCGTTCTTCGGAGCGCGCGCGTAATTTAGGTAGCAGGAAATTGGTTTTCTCGACAATGAAATAGAAGAATGCGACGCGACGACGAAAGCCGCCGAAGAGAGGAGATTCGAAAGGATAAGGGAAAGGGAGAAAGACAGATAAAACATTTTCTTTCTCTTTTCCTATCTCATACCTCGTTACAAGTGCACAGTTTTAACAGCTGCAAAAAAAAACACCTCTTTCGTTTTCGTACGCGTACATCAACCTACATGTTAAAAAAAGAAAGAAACTAAAGTGAGAAAAATGAGAGGGTAGGGAGAATCAAAAGAAGGGTCGGGCGGCTCGCGGCTTTTTATTATTAAGGGCGACGAGGAGAATATGTATTCGCATGTTCGTATGTTTGAATGGCTACTACTCGCGGCAATATCCAACCAACGGATTTCCCATTCATAGAATTTTCGTCGTAGTCGTCCTTCTCGAAAACAAGGAGAGAAAGCGTGGAAAGTAAAGAATATCCTATTGTCGTTCGTAAAAGCGACGACGTGTCCTCTCACGCGGATATAATAAAAAGAAAAGAACGTCCAATCCTTGTGGCTTGTTCCGTTCTGTCCTGTCCTGAGGATAGTTTGCGAAATGAATCTACTGATTTGAAGAACAAAGGACTCTCACACAGTCCAATGGGATTGATACGAAAGTGTAATGAAAAGTGTGGAGACTACTTTTGTAGACAAGAAACAAAAAGAGAAGAAGAAACAAACAGAAGAATGATTTTTTAGAAGTACGCACGCGAGATCACGGAAGCGCAAGTGGACGCGCATCGTTGACTCTGGACGGAATCGACGATAATTATCCTTCGCTACGATCGAAGTATCCTGTGGCGCTCGAGTAGCATTATCCTGAATCGTTTCTCTCTCTCTTTCTCTCTCTCTGTCTATCTATTTATCGTTGTCTCTGTTTGGGGCGCATCCTGTGGCCTGAGAGTTTCGAGACGGTGACGTTTGGCCGCACGATAACGCGCACGCCCGAAACGAAACGGTCGTAATTGTTCGGTCGTCGAGGGCACTGAATAAAATAGAAGCTACCGGTCGGTGTGTCTGTCCGTCTGTCAGTTCTACTCAGGGCTGTCTGTCCGTCAACTTGACGTGGGAAGACGCCGCTGGTTCCACCCCAGAAGGTCTGCCTGCTTGCCTCGAACCAAAAGCTAGTTACGATTGTTGCGGAGAGAGAACCTCGGCTTGGCACAACCAAACTCACGACTCAAATAAGAGCAGGAGCTGTGCTAAAGGTGAAGGGAGGAATAACAGGACGGGGGAGTTGAGGGAGGTCGAACTCACCGAGTCATGCGAGCCCTCCCAACCCCCGTCTCCAATCGCACCGACCAATTTCACAGTCATGCAATCATAATCAACTCGAGATAATAGTTTTCTCGGTGCATCCACCACTTCTATACTCGACTTCCTCTTCTTCTTTGCCGATAAAAAGATAGAGAGAGAGAGAGAGAGAGAGAGAGAGCGAGAGAGAGAGAGAGAGGGAACGCGGAAGAGAAACGGATAATATTTTTTCTTATTTGTTTTTTTATTTAAAGACACTTATGTACATTGTATCTAACCATGTTTGCATTGCATCACGTTGTCAAACGTGTCTAGTAATAATACTATTTATGGTGTTTCTAAAACGATTTTAAAAATCAAATTTTATACTGCACACGGCTTAGAATTTTTTGCATGTGTGTGTGTGTGTGTGTGTGTGTGTGTGTATGAGGCACATATAATTACCTATAGAGGAGAAAGGAAAGAGTGGATTCCCGTGGGGTATATCGAGATCGAGATCGAGTTGTGCGAATAATTAGACGATCCTGCTCAGAGCGTACAAAGTCGATTAGTCACACGACGGGTGATGTTCGCTGCCGGCGCGGAAGCACTGCGCGGAAGGCTTTAGTATAGACAAGAGAAAAGAAGGGAATCTTCTTGTTCTTATTTTTCTTCTTCTTCTAACTAACAGTCGAATCGTTTCCCGTGGAATTTCACCGAACGATCGTTCGAGAAATCATCGAGATATCTCGCGTAATTCCAAGCATCCTGCTCCAATTACAACCGTCTGTTACGAGTTTGAATTTTTTTTCTTCTTCTTCTTTTCTTTCCTTTCCTTTTATTTTTTTTTTCTTCCAGGCGCACGCGAAATCCAGTCCGATAATTGCGAGCGCCACGATACGGGGTAACCGCAACGAAAAAAAAAGAAGGAAAAAAAACGGGTGAAAGAAAGAGAGAGAGAGAAAAAAATAATAAAAAAAGAAAAAGGGAAAAAGTAGAGGTCAACAAACCCAGTTTGGGGTGAGAGAGCGACAAAGTCAAAATATGTCAATGACTGGAGTCGTGGTAAACCGCATAAAGCGTTACTCTCGGCTTCCTAAACTCGAAATACTAAGAAAACCGACAAGAGGAAAGAAAGACAAGGGGTTGGTTGCTAACGTGGTACTCCAAGCATATACAATCGACGAAGGGGTGTTTTTGGTCATGCGAGATGACGTGTCGACAAGCCTAACTACATCGTGTCGGAAGTCGTCGAAAGTGTGTGCTGTAATATCAGAGGTGACCACCACCTCGTTTGTGGACTATTCCAAAATGAATCTAATTGATGTTAGGTGTATTCCTTTTGAAAAAATCAAACACCGAAACTATATATTTTTTTTACTATACCTATCAGAAAATGACCACAAACTATTCACGAAATTAAAATTATTTTGTCAAACTTCATCGGTTAGATTAGCGTTAAACTTGCGCACTGCAATATAAATTAAAATAATTTTGTTTATAATGAAAAGTAATTGTAATTATTTGTGTTAGTTAGGGAATTTTCTAGTTAGGGAAACCCTAAACTAGAGAAAGATATTAGAACGATTTAATCGCGTTGGCTCGTCTAGGACTTGTGATTAGACAGCGAAGGAGACGATAGCTTTAGAGAAATTGGATGAAGAGGACTCGTTGACAATGGGATTCAACGACTAAGAAGGAAGCACAAATTTGTTATATGTAGGTGAAAGGAGGGAAGGATGATGTAGAGAAGTAGGAGAACAAGTAAAAGAGGAGAAGGGGAAGTAAGGAAAGAGGACTAGGGTGCATTAGCCTAATCTAATGACGCAAAGAACTAATAAGAGAGCCTGCTGAATCCGTTTCCCATTCAGAGATTCCCCCCATCCTCTTAGAATCCCTTTCCCTCTCTTTCTATCCTCCATCAAGGACCTTCCAACACTATCCTTGCATACTCCTATCCACCTCTACCCCTCCTCATTCTTCCTTGTTCTCTTCCTTTTTCACTATTCTCCTCTCTTCGTCCATCTCCTCCTCCTCCTTTTGCTTTTGGCCTCCATCCCTGGGATCGTGGATATCCTATCTGGTGGCCGTAGGGCTAATGCATCGCACAATAGATCAATTACATACATTAGTGGCTAGGAGGATAGCCGAGGGTGTCCGTAAGCCTCTCTCGTACTCCCTCTTCTCTCTTCGTCTAACTTACATACTGAATATATATCTTCCTCAGCAGGAGATATCGATGTATATCTACAAGATAACATTACTAAACGATTCTCTATTTCTCTTTCTCTTTCATGGACACATAATCTCATATTTTTAGCACCTTCGGTACTCTGAATCATTCTCAATCGAAGAAATGTTTTTCTAAAAAAAAAGATACAAGGTAGTAAAAAAAAGAATAAATTTACAAAAATACATAAATAAAAAGAAAGAAAGAAAGAAACGGCGGCAGTATCGCTCGAGGACGAGGACGACGTGAGACGTCTCAAGCAAGGGCTCGAAAGCAAGCAAGGGCCCCCCTTCTTACGAGAGGGAATCGTATGTTAAGGTAAGGTAGTAGTAGGGATGGTAAAGAAGAAGAAGAAGAAGAAGAGGAAGGTTAGCCGGCGCAAACATAAAGTTCCAGACTTACGACGCGAGATCCCCGATAGCTCCTTCGCGGTGGGCATAAAAGCATTTAAAAAACGCCGAGAGGCAAAAAACAGCTTACGTAGGATACATACATACGTACGTACGTATTTACGTAAATAAGTGTGCATGTGGTTGGTTTCTTATACGTGGCGCGAGCACAACCACTTACCATCATAGGATGTATATATGTGTGTATGTAAGTATGAACGCGTGTAAGTTTTTTCCACCATGGCTACGTTGCAAAATGCTTTCTTCTATCTTTCTTTACCTTCTTCTTCTGCTTGGTTGCATGCGTTCGTTCGTTCGTACTTGGGTTCTTTTCGTACGTTGGTTTGTTCGTGGTAGACCCCCGCGGCGACCAACCTGTCTTTCCAACACCGTCCCCCCGATATCTCGTCGTGGATATCCCGATAATACTCAGGCCGCGTCTAAATTCTTTTATAAGTTCTACCTCCTCAACACGGCACGACGCGATAACGATAATCGACGAGCGTGAAGATCCGAGAAGAGTAAAAGAAGAGAAAGAGAAAGAGAGAAAGCGAGAGAGAGATAGATAACACCATTTTTTATTGAGTAATATATACATGGAATGATTCTTAATGAAATCGAAATACCGTGATTGGACTCTCATGGTATGTACAGTTCGAAGGGATTAGAACGACGAGATGGAAGGAAGGGTTTAAAGGTATAGGTTGTCTTTTGAAATCTAGCCACCCTTGGTGATAATGATGAAGCGTGTTTACATTGAAGGGATCTTCGGAGGGCGCCTAGTTGGATCTTGAAAGGAAAGGGTGGATGATGGAGTAGGAGGAGGAGGAGGAGGAGGAGGGTGATGTTCTGGTATTGGTGGATGAGGAATAGAGAAGAAGAGTCGAGTTGCTTTCTCATGTAAATACGATGTAGCTGCGTGTAAAAGCGGCTGACCGGCTCGTGTATATGTGGCACAATGTCATGTTTGCTGCTGCCCTCTCTCTCTTTTGAGAAGTAGGAAGAAGAGAAAGAGAAGGAGGATGGTTGAGGAAGGTGGCAAAGAAAGTGCCGAGGAAGAAGAGAAAGAGAGAGAGAGAGAGAGAGGAAGAACTGCCCGTAAAATATATCAGCCGCTGTGTGACTTCTCGGGGCAGCCACAAATCACGCGACCCCCCGTCGCTAGAGCCTGCATGCGGTGTGGGTGTACCCTTGTGTCTCTCCTCCGTACACATCGAAACGTCACCGTGCACCTTCCGGAGTACCGTTTTCAGAAGGAGGCCGACCAACCGACTGAACGAGTAAGAGAAAGAGAGATAACAATGTGTGCAGAAGTATCATATATACTATTACATACTGAACATCAGGTTAAAGGACTCAAATGATAGTTTCAAATCTTCAACAAAGTATATTCATAATATATTCCTTTTCTTTATTTTATAAAATTCTTCGAAGGTTTCAAAATTGAAAGGTATGACGAACCTTTGGAGTGGGACTGACCGGGTCCGGTTAATCCGGCAAACTCATGTATCAACCGAGTTCGTTAGAAACTTAAAGTCGCTACCTGGGGGAATTGTAACCGTGATAGAAGAGCGAATGGAGGAGGAGGTAGAAATGGAGGAGGAGAAAGGTCGTCTTGTATCCGAGAAGCGAGCATAACGCGTTCCGACGCGATCAAGCTGGAATCTTCGTCGGTTGAATACTATTAATGAGGCCCGTCCGAGAGCAGAAGAAGAAGAAGAAGAAGAAGAAGAAGAAGAAGAAGAAGCAAGGAAGGTCGAGAAAAGGTAGATATGGAAGGAGGAGGAGGAGGAGACCTTTTCAGAAGAACCTTGCCTTTTGTTGGTCCTCGATGCGAAGAGCGAGGAAATAATGCCTCCTGGAATGTGACCCGTGTACCTTTCGCGCGTACACCTACCTCGTATGCGTTGAGGATCACAAGGATCCTCGAGGACGTGCTCGAGAACGAGCTCGAAGAACGAGTCACGGTTCTCGTTGAATCGTCGTCTTTCATCGGGACGACCGACCCCAAATGGAAAAGCGGAAACTTTCGACGAATAATATTACTATCAACTTTTTCTATCTCAATTTCATCCTTACTTTTTATTATGATATTTATTTTTGTTCTTCTTCATCAAGCAAATTAAACCGGACGATGAAAAGGTAAAGAAGAAGAAGAAGAGGAAGACAAAAAATGAAATAAAATAAAAAAGAAATATGAAATCGTAGAGCACCGTAGATGGAACACAGTGTAGGGTCATTTATAATCCAGGTAGAGGCACGTGATTAGAAGTACGAAATGACTACGGGACGCGACACGGTGCGCTAATGATAGCAGCAGTAGCTGGAGCATCAACTATACAACCTGGTGGCTTAGAAAGAAAGAGATAGAAAGAAAGAAACTTCAGCTTTGTATAAGGTCTGCTTCCACGTAGAAAGGAATGTTCTAACCGGTAGCGAGTAGAATCATTATAATGATTCGAATCTACCTATAGCGAAAAGAGAGGAACACCATTTGAGTTAGGCTTCCTTGCGAGTGAGTGCACAAGTGTAAACCCTACTAGGTCGTTATTAATATCGAATAACGAGACGGTGGAACGGTGCTCGATGGCATGCATGCCCGTGGCGTATTCTTTATTAACGATGTTCCACCATTCCCAGGATCCTCGTCCTCATACGAAAAAATTCAGACTCGGGAGTTCTCTTTAAGAATAAGATGTGGTGGTGAACAAGAACAGGAACAAGAAGAAGAAGGAGGAGGCGGACAGGTAAAATCGCTGCTGCAGAGAGGAAAAGATCTTTGATATTCGTGGGACGATCGTTCGTTATCGGACAGGGTGCATATAACTCCCAAAAGAAAGAATAAAAAAAGAGAACGAGATCCTCCGTTTGGTCCTTTAAAAAAAATAAAGGACGTGGCACCGTCGACGTCGTAATCTCGTTAAAACTATGGTCACCTTAAATGTGGGTGTGTAGAACGAGAAAAGTAAAGGAAAAGAAATCGATAAACTTTCACTAACTTCATGAAAATGTGTTCCAGGACTTTGGCACGGTGCTGAGCTGAGAATCTTGCTGTGATCTTCATCGATGATGCCCAATGACTATTTTTATCTCCTTTCCTCAGGGCCCTTAACAAATGCAGCTATAATTGCACGCGAACCTAATGGTTATTGATGGCACTCCTTCGACTTTCCCCTTCTACTTCTACTTCTTCTTCTTATTCCTTTCTTTCTCATTTCCACCCTTCTGCATACACCACCGAGCACGTTAGCGTTACTTTAAGGTAACGCGCCGTGGCGTGCCGGCGTTATGGAAGCGATGCTTTAGGAGCGATACTGTCGGGCACCGACCCCCTGCTGCAACTCGACACACACAACTTGATTTCACCATGGGGCCACCGTCGGCCGACGGTCGTCGATGCCCTTTCCTCTCTTCCTTTTATTATACTTTTTGCTTACTTTCGAACCCGCTTTCGGCTTCATCCTCTACCAAGTCTCGTATGAAAATGCTAAACTTCTTTTTGTGTGCTCCTTGACTTTGTAAAATAAAGAAATAAATAAAAAGACTAAGAAAGGGAGAGAGAGAGATAACCGTTCTTATTCTTTTTATGTATAAATAATTATAAATAGATACGTAATATAAGAAAATAAAATGTTTGGTATATGTAGCTCACAATAGCTGGCCCGAGATTCGATCCCACGCGTTATTCAAGAAGAACACTTTAGATTTTTTCTCCTATCTCAATGACTCTGCGAAAAATACTACTTGTGGATGATCGTCCACGTTGGGGCAATGACTTGACAAAATTCAAAGGCGACTTGCGTCACAAAAGCGCGCACGAGAGCGTGTGTAAGACGATTACAAAAGGAATCGCTAGGCCCCGATGATCCTTACCCTCTCAAACTCTCCTTGGTGTCTTTACTTTCTAAGTGGAACGCTAATTACTCTTTAGCATAATGCGAACGCTGAGTAACGGATAGTCAAATAAAAATAAAAATACGAAAATATTTCTGATAGAAACAATGAGACTCGAAGAAACGAGTTCGAGTGATATTTGTCGTGAAAGAAAAAAAAAAACTGCATAAAAGAAACCGTAATAGTCCTTGTTGTTGTTATTATTGTTGTGGAATAAACCGCATGCACGCAAAAAAACGTCTTCCACTCTCGAGAAGGCAAACTCACTCGTACACACGCACGTTTTGCGGCATACTCGAGTAGGATAAAGAGCGTACGTAAAAGGAGGACGAACGGGGGTGCGGGGAGATGAAGAAAGAGAAAGAGAGAGAGAGAGAAAGCGAGACGAAAGGTGCCCAGACCGCAAGCGGTACCGTCAACCCCGTACGAGCAATGTAATGGCAACGTTTTACGGTCTTACGAAACGCGATTGCGGCTAATCGCGAGAATCCTCGATGTTCAGACGAGACCTTCTCATTTTAGGACGAGTCATTTCTCTTTTGACCTCATTTTTTTTTTTAAATAGTTCTTTACTATCTTATTATTTAAATAATATTTATTATAAGATTCCAATTTGTATTGTTATAAAATGTTATCTAACAAAATTTCTATTATCAATGAAACGTTTTATTTTTCTTCTTCTTTTTTTTTTTTACTTTCTCTCTCATTTTTTTTCATCGTCCCTAGTCATATCGATAACGCAACCCCTCGCGGATAATTGAGCTTAACGAAGTGTCTGGCAGCCGGTGGAAACGAATTTGTCTGCTCTCTCTCTCTCTCTCTCTCTTGGTTTCTCTCGAAGCGAGGTCGCGGTGTCCGGGAGGAGCGGCCCCGCAGGAGAAGCTGCGACGATCCAAATCCAATCTTCCAATCGGAGTCAATTACAGGCTGACAATGCCCGGACGAGCGAGTTGCGCTACCTAAATGTCAGCCGTACCAAGCGACGGTGTCATTTCGTATACAAACGGGATTACGCGATCTAATTCACGGACCTGACAAAAGGCCGATAAAGGAACCTGTGAAAGCTGAAGGAGTGACTGAGAGAAAGAAATTTTCTTACATTACTTCACTCTCTTCTATTCATCCAATCCTCCACCTTTCTCATCCTTCAAAAATCCCCACTTTAAATTACTCGAACAAACAATCGATTTATATACCACTTTCAATTATAAAAAATTGATCTAAACGGATTGTCAAAGATAAATAAATTTTCTGGCATTATTCCCCCTCCTCTTTCTTCACCTTTCACCTTTACAAATTTTAAATACTCCACCGAACAATCGATGTACATACCATTGTAATTTACAAAAGCAAAAAAATATGATCAACAGAAGAATTGACATAATCGTCGGTAATGGTAACAACAAAAGACATAACAATGATTCTTCATCCATTCGTTCTACTCTATTTATGATATTTATTTCCTCTCTTTGTCTCCATCTTGAGATATTATTTTTCTTTGAACGGTTGAAGTACATACAACGAGAGCAAAGGTCCGGTTCAAACAAGAACGTCCAGAGTACAAGAAGAGAGTGGCCGTATGTACCCGGGGGAACATTTAAAGTCTATCCAGCATGTTAATATAATGTCTTAGGCGGCCGTAGCCGTGTCGACAAGGCACGGATACTTCACTCATTCTCTTTCTTTCTCCAACACACACACACACACACACACAAACTTTTCTTCACCCTAGCTACGCGCGGATAGATAATCGCGGCATTGTCTTACATCGACGATCGTATTATACGCGTCTAGCGTTCCTACATAGATAAGTGAACGTTTTGTAAGCGTAAGATGGAATACTGTTCGTTATCTTTTCTTTTTTATATTTATATTTTTTATTTCTATTATGTCACCTTATATATGTAACCACGAATGCATACCTGATATAAGAAATAAATAAATGATCAAATTGCTTTAGGACAATCTGACAATAGATTTACTTTATAATAATATTTTTATAATAATTATACTTATTATTAATTAGGGATCTTAAAGAAAAAGGCAACGAAGACCACGAATGGAAGGGTCAAGTTCAGAAATGGGCACACTGGCGAGATTTGGTATTTGTGGCAATGAACTTTCGAGTTTCTAATGCAAATTTATAATAATAATAATTAAATAATTAAATTAATAACTATTTAATAATATAATTTTCTTATTGTAATTGATTATAATATAACGATATATTTGATGAATATATAGTTTATATATATAGTTGATAAATAAGAAAAGAAAAGAGAAAAGTATATTTTATATGAATTTAAATATATATATAATAAATAAATTAATTGAAATTTATAGTAAAATAGATGTGATCGTTGAAATTCTTTCGGAAAGAAAGAAGAACCAAAGTGAGAAAAAGAGAAAGAGTTACTTTAACGGTATTTCATGCAGAGCGATACGGATTATGTTTTACGTAGGCGTACCAATGGGGAAAGCAAGGGGGCAGGGAAAGTAAATATTGCAGTATGCACTCAGCGAGGATACAGGATGCATTGCGTCGGTGGTGCCGCCGGCAGAGAGGATAGTTGGTGAGCATCCTCCCTGAACAGAGAACCAACGAGAGGAATAGAGAAAGAGATAGAATGAGAGAAGAGCAGAGAGATAGATAGATAGAAGAGAGAGAGAGAGAGAGAGAACGTTTCTGCATTAGCATCCGCATATATTATTTCGTGGCATAGCACGAGAGTCTGGCATGCATGCTCTACATATCCAAAGCTCGGCGCTTTCGCGCGATTCGTGCATCGCTTTCGTGATATCGAAATACGTGGCACGTGCTGGTACCGTTCAAACGAATATTCGACTTGACGTTGCCTGAACTTTGCTATCCGTGATATGTACTATATATATATATATAACTATGTAGATACTCAGAGATATCTCTTCGTTTACCGTTTAAACAGAAAGAGAAATGAAGAGAGAGAATAAAAAGAATTTGATTGAAATTGAAGAAACAAAAGCGATCGTCTTTGATAAAGATTCATCGATTCGTTATCAATCGATTGAAAAAAGAAAAAATTAAAAACTGAGCTTACTTTTTTTTCTTTTCTTAAAAATAAAAGAAAGATACAGATAGGAATATTCCAGACGTGACAGCGTTCAACTCGAACTGTCGTGCAGTTCAACAGTTATTTATGGACGTAACGTAGCGTCGACCCCTCTTATTCATAGTTTTTACTCGCATTTCGCGAGACCTATCCAACGTCCATGAAACAGAAAACAAAAGAAAAAAAGAGAGAGTGAGAGAGAGGAAGATCAAGGAAAATTCATTGAAAGAAGAATAAGGAGAAGAAAGATAGACAACAACCTTCCGAGTAAAAGTAGATTGAAAAAATGGTCCGGTTATTTATGATGCTTTCTTGTGCAAAAGTAGGATCGCCCTTCCGGTAGAGACGACCCTTTAACGTTCTTCTTTTATTCCTCGTAGAATCGATTCGTCCTTCTTATCCCGATCGAACATGCGACGAGTTTTTCAACTTTGACTTTGGGAACAAAATCGAGAGTAACGTTCAGTTGGGATCATCCGAAAAAAGGGAGAAAGATGTGAGAGAGAGAGAGAGAGAGAGTGGTGGTACCTTAACGGATAGAATACGGGTAGGGCTAGCTGTTAGTCTCCTCACAGCGTAGAATTTCGCGCGTTTAATCCCTTATCCCTTTAAGCGTTGTGTATTATCCTCATAAAAACTAATACAGAAACGCCGGCGAGTCTGGGCTCCGCCTAAAGCCTGCTTCCACGCTAGAAACGTATAAAAAGAAGAGAAAAAATCAAGAGAGAGAGAGAGAGAGAGAGAGAGAGAGAAAGAGATGGGAAGGGGGTTGAAAAGAAAAAAAAAAATAGACGACTCCGAAGCAGAGAACCGGCGGCAGCGTGGCCCCCAGGGCTCAGCCTCGAAAATACGTCGAGTTCGCGAAGAGAGAACCTCGACAGAGAGAGAGAGAGAGAACCTATGTACTATGTATATATATATATAGAAGGGAGGAGAGTTTTGTGTGCGAAAGCGGCGATATATCACTAGGCGACGAAACAACCAACCCCCGACGAGAGTTGCATTTGCATCGACGGACCCGACACTAACACACTAACACACCGATAGCATACACTTATACTAAAGTAGACTTCAAATATATATAGGTACGTGTACGAAGACGTCCAAGGGTATACACGTAAGCTGGGCACCGATCGACTTCATCCTCCTTTGCCACCCTCATCTCCTATGTTCTCTCTTTCTTTCTCTTTTTCATGCTATCGTGGGGGTGCGAAGACCCATACTTCTCTAACCCCAAGGCCTGATTTACATTTTCTTTCCTGGCGCGAAGTCTCGTTCCACTCGATAAGAGGAAACGCCTCGATTCGCCGGTATTTCACCCTTTGCAAAAGAGAAAAGAGAGAAATCGAAAATGGTAGAAATGGAAAATACCGTGCTAGGAAAGTCCTGCTATTAAAAGTAAACGATAACGTTGCACAAAAGTTTTTTCTTTTTTTTTTTCTTTAAATAAATTCCACCATTTATCTGCATCGCAATAATAAGTGCTGTATAAAAAAGTTATATGTATCTAGAATAATACGCAATCAAGTTAAACTAATAATTTAGTTTTGAACGGGGTAAAAAGTTGTTGTCCAATCGTCGTGATGGAATTGTCGTTACAGTGAAAATCGTGAAAATAACGTAGCGGTTATCTTGGAACGTCCGAGGAAGAGCCTTGAGCAAGGCTGGCCAACCAGCTTTGCGTATACTCGATCGTAAATGCGAATCGATGGTGTGATAAGCCCGACAGGTTCGTCGAGTGAAGTTTCCTTCGTATTTCGCGACGTATTTCGCGATGTATTCACGACAAGCATTTGCGATATTAATCTCAATCGTCCAAAAGAATAAAAAGAGATGATGATATCGATTCTTTCCATCGGTCTTTCCCATGGATTAAAGACCGATAAATTTCTTTTTCAAACCTTTAAAAACGTCGACCCATAAAAAGTCAAAACCCCCTGTTGTTTTGCGTAATATAAAATAATAAACGTTCCATTGGTTTTATTCGATAATTTGAAAACTTTTATGTATGAGGAACAAAAAAATTCGTCACGTGATAAATGTTATCATAGTGTTAGTGAGTTACTTTACGTAGGATAAAAGGTTCGGTATTATACTTTGAAGATCAGAGGACTGGCACGAGGCACAACGGCATTCTCTTTCTCCTTTCTCTTCTGGTATACCAGTACATAACACATCGTTTCTCTTTCTATTGCAATGCTTTTTTCTTCCTTTCCTTTCTCTCTCTCTCTTTCTCCTCAGTTTACACTCTATAAACGGAGCAGCAGAAGCACGGCGCCGTTACACGATTACTGAATCATTGTTGGTGATAGATAGCGCAGCTGTTGCGCACGAGATCACACGTTCTCGAAATAGTTTGCAACAATACGCTTTCGCGGTACTACTAACCCTAACATAAGAAAGAGAAAGAGAGAGAGAGAGAGAGAGAGACAGAACAAAGTTCGATTTAACGAACGGCTCGGTTCTCACCCAGCTAATTCTTGATTGCCCTCCAAAACATTCGCCAATTTCGCAAACGTACATCAAAAAGAAATAAAAAGAAAGAGGAGTCCTAACGTCGTCGAAGATCTTTTGGCACTTGCCAGAGAGATGAAAGCAAACGGACGTGAAGAACGTTGGACAAATACCTTGCGTGCGAACAAGCGGTGCTAAGATATTTTAGATGAGTCTCGTCGATGAAGACTATGCGAGAAGGACAAACGCTGCCAATCCACTTGTGAGTAGTACGGCCAACCAAGAACAACGTTGATCGATAATCCCTTCTCATCTCGAAAATGGCTATCTCGAATTTAATCTCAATGACGTTCGGCTACTGCTTGTTTGTCGCAAATAGATTGCAATGAATACGAGCACGAGCAGGAGAATGAAAGCGCGCTAGATTTAAATCGGTGCTTGTGATTAGCCCTGATTCATCGCGACGATGCCTACTCTTGACTCAACCGAACTCGGAATTTATACTTCTGTTTAGTCTACGACGAAAGATTTCTCTTTCTTTCTTTCGTTCCTTTTTTTTCCTAAGTATTCTCTTCATCTCACCCTCTCACTATTTCCCTCTCTTCCACCCCCTTCTATCTCTCTGTCTTTAACGTCTAATCCCAGTACTAATATATACCAGGATCAACGATATGCGTTAGGAAGCGAGCTCCATTAACTTCGCGTCGGAATTAACCAGATTAACGCTCGTTTAACGAGCAAATAAATTTCAATAAATAATAGCGGATTCTTGGATGATGTTGAGAGAGAAAGAGAAAGAGAAAAATAGAAGTTGAGTTGAATGGAAGGAATGTGTCGTAAAATTTTAGAAAAAGGTTATTCTTCTTATAACCCCCCCCCCAAACACAGGAGGGGTTCGCGAATGACGAGACATTTCCTAAGGTATGCTGGAATAGAATGAAGAAATCTTGCTGACGGAGATCGCATGAATATATTCGAATAATTAAGGAAACCGATTTATGAGAAACCCTGTATAAGTTCATTCACGCGCGCCATTATTACGTTATGAAGGATAGGGCATATTATACGAAAGACCGGTAGTCTCGATCATCGAGTTTAGGGTTTAGAGAGTGGTAGGCGTGAGTGAGTAAAAGATAGTGCAAAAGAGAAAGAGAGAGAGAGGACTATGGTCGCTAGCTACCGTATAATTACACGAACGCCCCTTCCGGAGATGACGCGTTATTGCCTCAGGGCAACTTCCTCCTCGTGCGAGCAAAGGCGAAATTCTCCTCCGGACCCTCCTTCGAGGTGGACCCAAGAGGCCTACTTGGGCTCGCGTAATCGCCTCGTTACATTATGACTTTCAGAACGCTTGCTTGCTTTCCTTGCTTGCCCCGAGGAACAGAGTTGGTACCTTGGTCTAAACGCGAGAAAGCGTTTATCGTTTGGCTTCGCGTAAACGACGGCTATAAAAACGCTAAAAAAACCAAGAACAACAAATATTTTCGAAAGAATGTATAACACGATTTTTTATTACACCAACAATGTGTTATTTAAATGAACTTATCGATCCCTTTCTATTGATCCTACTACGATCTCGTAAATATTTACAATCGATTTCTATGTTGAAAAAGATCTGCATTTTCCATTTCCCATTTTGCGTAGAAGAACCGTTCATCGAGCGAGCCTTTCCGAGCTTTATTGCTTTGCCTTTAGACTTTCCGAGAGCGTAGAACACCCTCTTTCTCCCTTTTTTCTTCCCACCTGCTCCCACCTCGTGATAAATGGCCTTGTTTCATCCACCCTCGGCTACGTCCTTCGAGAAAGTCTTATCAACTCGGACGCTCGGCTACTTCACCTCCACCTCCTCTTCTTCTTTTTCTTCTTCTTTTCTCTATTCCTTTTATCCAGCTTTTCTCTCTTTTTTTCTCCTTTAAATATCCGCACACACACAAACACACACACATATACACTTTTATGGGATATCGCTAGACTCTAAGAGTTCTTCG
Source organism: Polistes dominula (assembly GCF_049000335.1). NCBI lineage: Eukaryota > Metazoa > Arthropoda > Insecta > Hymenoptera > Vespidae > Polistes > Polistes dominula. The sequence goes on from NW_028300953.1 coordinate 498,156, forward strand.
TATAAAAAAAATCTCGCTTACGCACAGTCTTTTCCGAACGTTTACGTTAAAACAACTTCATTTCCCTGAATTGAAGTGGAAGGTGGTTTATTCAGAACCTATGTGACTTCGATGTAGGAAAAGTTGGCGTGTTGCGGTGACGATTTATTTTCGGGAGAACCGGAAAGAAAGTTAAATTGCGAATTGTGTGCTTGAAATGAGCTTTCCCTCTTTCTCTCTTTCTCCTCATTCTCTGTCGCAAAACCGAGCGATCCGGTAACCGTAGTAATGCCCGTTGCTGAATCCTGGGCTATAGTCGTTGGTTGGGTTGTTCTCGCGGCCAAGAGAAGAACTCGAAGACTACTAAGGGGTAGGAGGATGAAATGGCCCCCGGAGGAGTGATAGAGGCTACCTAATAGCTCACGGAATTGCCCCTGAAACACCTTTTTAATGAACTATTGCTACGGGAAATGAAAATGGGGGAGACGACAAGCTCTTTCTCTGCTTCACAGCTGCGCGATATATCTTCGGCTATCTTGGGAAACTTTATATAGGAATCCGTGCTGGCCGAGCCGCACCGCGTCGGTCTTTCAACGTGTATTGTCTCGATTGAATACGCGAGTCTACTGAGAGATTTCTTCTTCTTTTTTTCTCCCTCCGAAGAATTGATAGTTTACTAGAAATATATCATCCCATTCCCACCCTTAAGAAAGAACAAAACAGAGGAGTCTGAGCTTTTTTTTCACCGACTCAGAAAATCGATTATTTTAATCGGCTGACGATCAAAGTGTTAATAAAATGTGTGAGAATAAACAAAATGTTCAACTAGCTATTCTTTTGTAAAAGAACAAAAAATAAGAAAAAGAATAGTGTAAGAAGAGAAAGAAAAGTCCGTGGATGGAGGCAAACTGAGCTCAGCGAGACGTCGGCCGAAAACATTCCGGGGAATTAGACGCGGAGCCCCGGCAGGAGATCAAAAAAGGCAGCCTCGAAACGAAGACGAAGGAACGAGGCGATTTGTCAAAACGCGCATCGCCGCACGCGTTCCCCTCCGCGTTCCACTCCTCCCCTTTACCAACTATAGCTGATCTTCCTTTGTCATTGTTATGCTAACTATGTTCATAGATGGAAAGACGAGTAACGGGGGTTGTTGAGCGAGCCGAATGCTAAATCCACGGAAATGAAATCCTTTCAAATACGAATACATTTTAAACGTGAAACTTACACTACTGTAAATCTTTTGCGAATGATCTAACTAATATTATTATTTTTATAAAAAATTAACTGACTTAGTTTTTCTTATTAACTTTTGATAATGAATAATATAAACGAACAGAGATGGAAGGATGACGATGATATCCGAAATAAGTTAGTTGGAAAAAGTGTAGGGTTCGGGTTGTATTAAAGTTCGATGACGTTGGTAAGGACAGGAGGTAAGACTACCCCTATGGGAATCGAAACACCCGCCACCTGACCCATTAAGGGGTGGCCTCGACTTTGCCTTTCTACTAGTTCCTCCTTCTGGTCAGCTGTAAGGGTTTGGATTATGGCTGTAGCTCGCGGTGTTTACGAGTCCACGAAGGCCGATTACCGTCCTCTGATCCGGATCGGTGTTCGTCTTAAGGCAAACTTCTACACCGCAACAGCGTCTACTTACACTGGGATCTATAGTCAAACATTTATCTTTGTCGATAGAAAAGTCTATTTTATATCTAAAAAGAAACAAAAACAAAAAATACAGCAGCAAAAAGGACAAACGTTTTGATCGACAATTAGTCAAGTTTTTTTTCTTTATTTAACTTCAGTTTCGATTTTCATCATGGGTAGACTCTTTTATTTTCTCTTTTCATTCACCCTTCTCCCCCACATCAGGAGGACCGATTTCATTTCTTTTACAAGCGCCGCGTCATCATTTTTCATAGAGCCCGAGACTGGGAAGGACCCTCCTTGAAAGTATCCTTCGAAAGAAAAGGGAACACACTTTCTTTCTCTCTCTCTCTCTCTCTCTCTCTCTTTTGAGAGTTTTCACGAGGTACGACCTCCCACGGTTCCGACCCTCGACAGGTTTTCGCGAAGGATCGTTCTATGTGGTGCCGCGTGCGAGACACACGATGAAGTAAGCGTGAAAAGACAGAGAGAGAGAGAGAGAGAGAGAGAGAGAGAGAGAAAGACCCTTTCCATATTCCATGCCACTGTAAACTATATCGGCTTCACCGTTTAAACGGCTCTACCATTCGAGTATGCCGCGTCATCGTTACTAACAAGCTCGACGCGTGTAAGATCAGACACACCTACAATATGTATGTATCTAGCTAAAATATAGACGCAACCAACGGGCCAACGCCCGTCCTACAACAACGACGACAACGACAACTACGACGAGGAGACTCCTTTCAAACTTCGATACGCGTTTCGCATAATTCTCCTAAGCTTATCCATTTAACAGCTAGACACCTACGTGCATACATGATTCCCAGATCATACGATTTCACCTTAGTTCATAGATCTCTCGCCGTTATCTTTCCAAGAATCAAAGCCCGTTCTTAATTCAAGAACTTTATTAGTATTCTATAAACAGTGTTACGATGAAAGAAATGATTTCAACTGGACCAACTGGTTTAAACTCGTGGCGACATGATTTTTGTCAAGGCGAGTATGCGATACTTTGACAGGAGACAAGAAGAGTAGGAGGAGTCGGAGAAGCGTAAACACGAATGATGACAAGGACGCAAACGACAACGAGAACAACGAGGTGGAAAGAAGGGTGAGAGGGCAACGAGAGACGAGCAGCAAGTGATTTAGAATATTCGGTGGCGGATGTCAGCTATTGCTCGCCCACTGCGACGTCATTATGTCATCATCATTCTCCTTCGCGCAGAGCCCTCCCGTTAACGGGAGGCGCGCGCCTGGACATCACTCACCCGGAGCAAGAATCGAGCACGGGACGACGAGTCCCGGCTTCACTTACCGGCCTCAACGTCGGACAAGGCTAAACAATATTTATCATGTAGTGGAGGCCCCGTCACGCTGAATTGGAGTTCCGGTGCCACCCACGGCAAAACCCCTACCTCTTGCTCTGCCCCGTCTATACTTGCGAGTCAGTCTCCATAATAATCGTTCCTGAACTGCCGATTAGACCCCACTAACAACGAGACACGCGGTTCGGCTACTTTCAAAGGCCAATCTTTTTATACATCACTAGGATTATCGAGTTCTATAAATGTTTGGTTTATACCTAAGTTGTTGATATACATAATCAAAATCGATCTAATTTCTAAAGATTTTAACTTAAGCAATTCCTTCATGCTGGGCCCCCTTTTTTCCCGTTTCAGGTAAGATCTTGGTTTCCAGTTCTTTTCTTTTCGTTTCTTTTCTCTCTTCGTTTCGGGCTTCCAAGTCTCCGAGGAAATCATTGAATATGCAACTTAAGGAAATCCTTGGATATTGCGCTTTATTATAAACGGGCTCGCTTCTCAGAACGTTCCCTTTCTCCTTTTCTTCCACCCCTACCCCTTGCCTTTTCAACTGGAAAGACTTTGCATGGGAATATTTTCAGATTCGAAAATATGCAAAGTCCCTTGGGAGATTCTCCCTACTCTTCTCTCTCTCTCTCTCTCTCTCTTTCTCTTTTTCTCTTTCCTGTCTCTATTCTCTAAAGTTATATTCAAACGCGAGCAAGAAAATCTTTCTCTCTATCGTTCTACCCGCATGAAGGATACGTTAGTTTCTTTCTGTGAAAGAGATGATGGATGGCATCCGAGAATGTTCTGATCTCTCTCGGCTAATTAAATATCTCACTTCGTTCTACCGATTAAAAAGAATTGTTCGATGCTAGTAGCGTGAAATTTCCATTCTTGTCGTTGAACAATTATTTATTACGAACTCGAGAGAACGTGTTCGAATAAACGATCACGATGGTGTTTCATAAATAGACAACATTTTCATTTATATCTGAGATTGAACATCGTCTAAAATTAATACAGGAAATACTCTTTTTACATATACGAAAATAATTTTCATAATTATGATGAAAGAAAAAAAAGAAAATATACTTTTCGTTTATAAATAATAAATATGAAAGAGGATACGTGTCTGATAAATAATTTTTATTTGTAATAACTTTGAAGAAGCTTCCCAAAATGTACTTTCGATCGGTTACACAACGCGCGCGAGTTTCCTTCATTATTAATGACGCGCCCTTTCGTGGTTCCTGCAGGGAACGGGAAACATTTTCCCGGGAACTCGCAGCATGGTGGAGGTAAAGAGCAACTAACCAACCAACCAAGAGAGAGAGAGAGATTCGGTAAGAGATTTTAGGGTTCGAAGAAGGGAGAGATCGGACGTACAATTAGGCGAGCTTGTAATTAGCGTAAATTGTTTCCCTCCGCGGGGTAGGTAATGTAAGTGGTGGTGGTGGTTGATTTCAGCCGGTAAACAGATTTTCCGCGGATGAATTAATGAAAAATATGATGAATGTTACGTTCAAAGTTGCGTAAAGCCGGGTAATTAGATGGCAAGGGGTAAAGGGAAGGGAAACGTAACCGTTCTTCCTATTACGCGTTCTATACCTGTTTTAGTATTAGATATCTCATTTTCTATATGCACATAGGTATGAGAAAAGGAAATACGAGTGGAGTAAATATTTACGTGTGAGTGCGTGTAGTAAAAGAGAGAATTTAAAGCACCGACAGGTAGTAATCGGGCAACGACGTTTCCGGTGACTCTTTTTCTTTCATTCTTTCTTTTGTAGAGAAAATGTGAGAAAGAGAGAGAGAGAGAGAGAGAGAGAGAGAGATAGGGAGTTTAAGTATAGGAACGCAGGTGCCCGTGATCCTCCTTCGAAAATATACGGTTATCCGCTTAACTTAGACGCCGCCGAGACGGAAGCCATCGCCGGTACGCGTAATATACTGCCCAATAAAAACTTAGTTACTATCGCTTCCCTGTCCTCGTCTCTTTCCTCCCCCACCTCCTGTTCATCCTCATTCTTAGCCCCTTTCCTTCTCTAAACCCTCTTCATCCTCGTCGGTTCGCAGGCTGCTTACTTTCCTTTCCTTTCCAGAGGGAAAAACGTAGCTGCTATAGTCTAAGGTGTAGAGGTTAGGTATATGAAAGTAAGTAAGACTCTAGGGTGAAGGCCGTAAAGGCAAGGAGGAAAGCCGGAAGAAAGAGGAAAAGGACTCTCCTTTCTTCTACGTGGTTTTTAACAATTTCCTGGGCCGTCGTTATCGAATGTGTGGTCAACGGGCTGCTTGGTTGGTTGGTTGGTTGTAGAAGGTACGCGAGCTAACGATACGACGGGATGCTGTCTCGAGACAATAACGGTTCCACGGGCCATCAAACGAGCTTCCGAATGGCTAGCAAGGACTTCGGGAGACGTCGTAAGCTTTATTCCATCTTTCTCTTTCACGTTTCTCCTTTCGACGAAGATAGGAACAACGGGTAGAGGGTCTAAGGTAGAGATCCTTAAACAGGAAAAGGAGAACGTCTTGGTGTCCTTTATGGCAAGTAAAACACCGAGCTCTCATTTAACTTCCCGTAGGACCAGGGATAAAGAGAGAAGATGGCGAGACTTTCTACGAGTATTCGGCAAAGTATCTAATCATGCTATTAATCGTCTACCTTCTTCCAAACGTTTCTTACCTTCTAATTAGATAATTACACTACGTTCAACGACTACAAAGTATTATTTATTATAATTTATATTAGTTTCTGTGTTAACAAGTTAGAAAATTATTAAATGTAATTTAATTTCATGTAGTAAATTACCGCAAAACTACCCTGACAATTAGCGCGTTTAATATTACAGTTTAATTCTGACATATTGTTTGGAATAAAAAATTAAAAAAATATCGGTCAGTAAAAAAGAAGCAATGAATAAACCGAACGTAGGAGGCATATGCTCACTTGGTTTGTTTCACGAAAAGGCTGAAGGCGCCCAAGGGTTGCGTGTGTTTTGCTACGGCAGCCATCGGGAGAATACTCCGGAGGGTGGCAGATTGTTTGATGGTTGATTGTCGCGCACCGCTTCGGGGGTCGTCTGATTGGGTCGCCACGAAACATCTGCCGGCCTCCCGCGGGGCTTCCGGACGACAATCATCCTACAATCGCGAGGTAATACCCCGAAAGACGTCTTCATTCGAAGGGACGAACGGAGCAGCACCAAATGAAAACGCAAGATCCATACACAACCTTGATCGTAAGCGTTTCCCCCTTTTGCTACGAAAATCTTGATCGATTACCCCCGGTAAAATATTTTCTTTACATACATGTCATACCTTTTGCATCTTAAAATAATTTCCTATGAAATCAAACGGATACCGAAAATTGTTCAGTCTCCTTTAAAATTCGGTGGTTCATCGTACGGTTTTCGACTGAATGGGAGAAGCATGCATAATCGTGAGAGTGTGAGAGAAAGAGAGAGAAAGGGCCGAAAAGAGCAGGCCATTTCTGGCTTTTAGAAGCGAGATACCGAGATCCAGGGAATAAGAGGAGGGTTGTGGGTTTAAAGGAGTAAGAGAGGAAGAAGGAACTTTTACAAAACCCATCTATCCCCCAACCCTTGCCAACGTAGAGACACTGATACCTACCGGCTGACGGTACCCGCCTACAACCGACGACAATGGATCCTTTGCAAGCAAAAAAGCGTAAAAAGGAAGGAACCAAGAGTGTGGTTAAAAGAGAGGAGAGAGAGAGAGAGAGAGAGAGAGAGAGAGAGAGTGAACGGTCCACCTCCGGCGCGGAGAATGAAAGAAAGAGCGGCAATGATGAAAGCATTGTCCCTGTTCAACGGCTCTTCTGTGAGCCTTCGAGGCGGCCGAACTATCTCTCTCTCTCTCTCTCTCTCTCTCTCTCTCTCTCTCTCTCTCTCTTTCTATCTTTTCTCTCCCACCTTTACTACCGCCATTACAACCACGTTCTTCACCCTCACCCTCTCGTGGCTTCTCGTTTTCTTTTCGATGTCGCAAAAGCGTCGTGCCTAAGATCATTCCCGGCGGTCTCTTCTTCTCATCCAGTTTTCTTTTTCGACTTATTTTTCTTACCCACCCCTTCCCACCCCGCAGTGACTTCTCTTTAACGTTTGGTTATACGTATACATATGTATGCACATGATGAACTATACTTTATTTGTAATATTGCAACTCTATGAATTTAAATCATTTCCAATTAATTATTTATATGCAAGATTCAAATAAATAAAAAACCTAAATTTTTGACAACTAGAAAAGTTATACTACTCGATAAAAAAAAGACCACGAATTATTTTGTCACGTGTGGCAAATTAGCTTGAAGATTAGTTCAAGAATAAAGAAGAATACTCTTGGCTAGCCAATCGAGGAATGTAATTCGAAGCAGAATGTTTGCGTGACTTTAAGAAGAAAAAAGGGTGAGAGGTGGAGGAGGGGAAGGGTCCAGAGAAAAGACCCTTGACTCGAATCCGCGTGTAATAACGCGATAATCTTCTCGCGCTAAACAAATAACGGGGTTTGGAAAGGCACCCCCTAAAGGATACTTTAGGCTCTTGCAGCAACCCTTTTGGAAAGAGAGAAGGATAGTAGTAGTTGTAGGACTGCTAGGATCCCTGGTGATCGATCACAATCGACTGACTACTCGCGTACGAGGGCGTTCGCTTTGGTAAGGTCGACGCGTACGGTGAATAGAACGAACTAACGTACGAATGCCTAAGGGTTTAGGGTTACGACCCTATTTTACTCTTTCTCTCATTCCTCCTACTCTAACACCATAGGCGCCGTTGTTATTCCTCGAGCGAAAACTATTTACAAAGTCGGAGCTACTAATGGCATCAAGAGATTTCGCTCCACAGTGCACCCCTCTCTTCATCTTCGTTTTCTTCTTCTTCTTCTTCTTCTTCTGGATGCTCTGCTTCTTCTGGTTGCAAACTCAACATTAACGTAAGCCGTTTCTAATCTAAACTATACCATGCAATGTGTACATGTAACAGTGACGTAAAAGTAAATTTATATCCCTCCTACAGAATAATATTATAATACAAATCTATCCGTATAACTATCTTTTTTTATGAAATATTTTTAAAATGGAATCTTCGAGGACTGGTTTGTGAAAAGAGAAAGAGGAACTTAAATTCCATAAGATTTTTTTCTGTTAGTTTCATCCTCGGATAGGATTGGTGGAGAACGTGTCCTCACGGCCTACGCCAGTGATAATGCCGGATTTCGTTGGGAGTAAACCGACTCTCGTAGCGATAGCGAATTGAAGAGAGCATGAGAGAGAGAGAGAGAGAGAGAGAGAGAGAGAGAGAGAGAGGAGAAAACGAAGCCGGACGAAGAAGTAACAGATGTAGACGCGGAGTGTAATGCAATAAAAGTTTGTCGGCTGGCTTGAATCCGTATGCATATTGACTCGGTCGATCTCATAACGCTACCGATCCTCTACACTCTTCTCTCTCCCTCTCTCTCTCTCACTCTTACTTACATCTTCTATCTCTCCTCTTTATCACCGGACGCGCGTAGGTGGGATCCGTTTCGCTGGGATGCCTTTAACTCGATTTCACGAGCGTTTCGTGTCGTCCATTTCGTTATTTCGCACCCCTGCACCCGTTTTAAAAATAGATATCCCATCCCATCCTCCTCTTCCTCCTCTTATCCGATGGTTTCTTATTCCATATCGACATTTCCGCGAGTCCTACTCCTTTTTTTTTCTCTTCTCGAAAGAATCCGTTCATCCAAACGCACTAACAAACGAACGAACGAGTTTTATTGACCGGAAGTTGTTCAAACAATGCCAATCTAGAAAATACTTTGAAATGGTTGGAAGTTTGTCTATACCCGGAAAATAGCGCAGCCCTTTTTCTTCCCTCTTTTCTCTTTCAGGCAGGAGTAACATGAACGAAGTTCGCGTTATACGCGATGCGCACAAATGGAAAACGGATTGATTAATCGTAGTAATTACCGATCAGCCCCCGCTAATTAGATATCCGACTCGTACTCACCCCAGAGACCCCCAGAGGCTTTCCTAGAACTGCTAGCTCGCTACGGGACGAGACGGTGATGCTCGTGGCATCGAATAGAGGGGACCTTCTGCACCGAAGGGGAATTAGATTGTTTGACGGATCTAACCAATGAGATATTGCTTGGATTTTAAATCACCCTCTCATGGTCGGTATATATATAATAATTATCATTTCAATAGAAAATCTTTTTTCAAAACAATATTTTATGTAATATTAAATTTACGTGGCGCCAGGAACATTCTTTTTTCTTTTGATTTTTATTCGACTCACGTGCCAGGTATGTGTCGTTGATGCAAGAAGAGGAGACAAAAATGAAACAAATAAAAGATCAACGAAAAGGATAGGACACGCAAAAAAACGATAGAGGCCTATCTATAGCACGCGTATCGTTAGGAGTGAAATTCTGGAACGAAATCGAAACCTTGTGCTCATGCTCGATCAAGCCGAAAATCCAAAAAGAACGTGTACACCATCGATGTTATAGGAAAGCAACATGAAAAAAAGGTGATGCGTGTTAAGCGATACCAACAAGTATACCGGTGACAATGCACACCCGGCTTGCATCTATCCCACCTGCTTGCAACCTTATCAAATCATTTATTTTATGCAACTTTTTGATTGATTTGGAATGACAAAAAGTAGAATTCGATTTTTGACAATAAAATCAAAAGATCTTAGAATCCTACACGATTCTCTTCCTTCCCAAACGATCTCATTTGTAAGGACTTGCCTATTCTCATACTCAAAGATAATCGAACGTCCCAATCTACGTCGAATACGAATAAAACTCAAAGCTCACCAGGGTCCTTTCGTGCTATTGCAAACGATCCGCGGTTACTTCTATCAAGGAGTTCTCTCTCACCTGCTGTAGTATTCTAATCTATTTAAGATGTTTCCTGTTTTTAAATCAATTTGGAAGATCGAACTTAATTTAACGATCGGGAATAAAAAAAGAACTAAAACAATAAGACAAGATCGATGGATTACTCAAGGAAGAAAAAGGGTGTAGGACATCGACCCGGTTTCTCAGCACGCTTCGAGGAATAAACGAATGAGAGGAATAGGTTCCACGTATTCGCGGGAGAGTGACGTTTAACGGGCATAGTCTTTAAAAGTGCGACATCCGTGCGCCGCATTACGATATTTGCAAAGTCTCTGAAATGGGGTGGTGGAAGAAGAAAAAGAAGAAGAGAAGAAGAAGAAGAAGAAGAAGAAGAAGAAGAAGGAACGGCTAGTTGAAAGAGGGGGAGAGGGTTGGGAGAGGGACTGCCGAGGGAAGCAGGGATATTAACATCCGGTCCGCAGGGATTTATGGCCCCATTCGCGTGGCTCCTGGGCCTCGGACGATTTTGTAAAACGAAATGTCTCGTTAGCAAGTCGGTTAGAGCCGAATGCGTATATATACACACACACCTATAATACATTTACTTGTATAGTATATACGGTCCAACGTAGGGAACACCGTGGACTTTGCTCGTGGTTTTACAGCGATCTAAATTACCTCGCGACGTACGGTTATGATGTTAACGATATCGCGGAGGTCGAAGCTAGGTGGAAAAGGAACGCGATCCGTCCGTCCGTCCTCCTCTCGTTTTGTTTTTCCTCCCTTCTTGTACATACCCGCGAGACAACATCGTTGCTGCCGAACGATAGATGAGAAGAGAGAAACAACTAATGTATGAGAGAGAGGAAAGCGAGCTATAAAAGGCGTATAAAATTATAAAACGGATTTAAGTAATTTCCCGAGATAATAGCGGATATAAAAGGCCCCCAAGATGGGTTGTAAAGAGAAAGGACTGAGTAGCATAACAAAATCCACGCTTACTTTTACGACCCTAAATCGGCATCGATGCTTGATCCTCAAGAGATCGTTCCAACGCGAGAATAGATACTGATCTTTTTCATGACTTGTTAGATTCGCGAATACACAACCCTTGTAGATCTTTTTGCACAACAAAAAACACATTCGCTAGGAGAGTTAAAGATTTTAGATTCTGTTACGAGTAAAACTTCTGAGTGAGACAACTTCGAACGGAAACGTCGGATCCGTCTTTGTTTAGAGAGAAACGACACGCTTGCTTTATTTTCTTAGAAAAACGTTAAACAAGTAGGTAAGGTAAGACAGGACAAGGCAATAAATTGGCATAAGCTACGATGAGAGAAATCCAAGCTAGAAAATCGGTCTTCGTCTCGGAAAGACTCAACATCGAAAGCCTCTTAAGAGAGTTTCCACGATGTCGCAGCTGTGAGTGATAAAATTATTTCTCTGTTGGCTCCTCGATGATGGCGTCGCCCGAATAAAACGACGAATCGAGAAACTCGTGACGGAACGCATACGTAAGATGAGAGAGAGAGAGAGAAAACGAACTGAAAGAAGAGAAGGAGGAAAAGGGTGGGGAGGTGAGTGATCGCGTAGGGAAAAACGCGTTAATTGAGGAGGCCGCAGGAAAGTGCGTCGTGGAGATAAACGGGCTGAGCGATAAAATTATTTCAAAGCCGGCTTAAATAGAGTAAATCGCGTGGTAGGTAGAAAAGAGAGTGAGGGAGAGGGGAGAAAGAAAACAGAAAGAGAAAGAGACATAGAAAGCGTCGAAATAAACGGCCCAAGTGCCAACTAACGGGGTAGATCTTGAGAGCTGGACGAAGTGAGTTAGAGAGTGAGAAAGAGGGAGAGAGAGAAAACTGAGTTGGTAGGGAAGCCGATAAATAACCACTGGTTTATTAGCAAGATAGACGAGAGGGTGAGGAGAGTGCGGTTAAATTAGCAAGAATATTAGTACGCGTTCGCGCCAGCGTTACTCTCACTCTCTCCTATTTTCTCTCTTTCTCATCGTATCGCGGATTTAACAGGCGCAAGCGACGGCTGCCTGTTTCCCCGAAGGAGAAAGCACGTAGCTTGCAAGCTTGCTTGCTTGCTACCGTGTGCTCGAAGAAGGGTGGGTTAGAACGGCGTAAGTAATAACTGGCGTAGATTGCTTAGAGGGAGTGTGGGTGTATGGGTACAATCAAGTAGAGAAGGCTACGACTTATCGGACGTTTCTTAATGATTTCGTTCCTCCTTTTAAACGATAAAAGTTATTCAGTTATATATTTAGAGCTTGCTAAGAAGAATTTTCACACTAAGGAACTTTTTCGTTAACGAATTTAACAGCTACGTGATTTAGAAACACTCGTGTGGAAAACTTTGGCGTGAGCCTTTTGAACAAGCTTTAAGAGAAACTTTGTTAGCATTTGGTAGGATCGAATAGTAAGAGAGAAAGAGAGAGGAGAATTGTTCCTTGCGATTCTTGAAGTACGTAGGGAACGTTTACGCGCTCGCTCGCGAGACTTTCTCCAAGAGAATTACAGAGCGGTAACAAGCTGGCAACGATTCTAACTACTGTCCGGGTCGTTGATATATGTGACGGAAAATTGTGGGCGAAAGGACGCCGAGGAATACCAGAGAAACGTTCAAGGAAAAAGGAAGAAGGAAATAACATTGGGTAGTGTTACTGCTACTAATGCTAGTGGAAGTGGTCCAGTGATCTTTTCTGTCACAATGAATTTCTTCGTATAAATAAAAATAAAATGAAAAAGTAGAGTAACGAATAATGTGCAAAGGATGAAAATAAACAACAAAAATCTTATTATTTAAGAATGATTTCATTTGTCTAGCGTATTCTAATTAGAAGAGGTTATTTCTAATCCTACGTCGTACTCTCATCGTTACCTAGCAGTCTCTTAATCGAGACGAGAAGGAACGCAAGAGAGCCCGGCTAGCAACTACGAGAGAAGCAAGCAAGCAAGCACCAACGAACCACGCGCTTGGTGCAACGGGCCACGCTCTAATTGCATTACGGAAACATGAGTTTCCCTCGGTGAAATATATCACGAAACTTATCGCGCCACGAAGAAATTGCCATGGTGCTTCGCATGCACTCTCTCTCCTCTCTTTCTCTCTCTCTCTCTCTCTCTCTCTCTCTCTCTCTCTCTTTCATTTCTCTCTCCGAAGCGCAAGCTTGGGATCCACCTACGCGTAAGCCCTCGTACCTGACCACCCACGCAACCGGTATATACCTTTTTCCAACCTGTCCTACGCGTCTACACCTTTTCTAATATTTCTTCTTAACCATTTAGATCAACCTTGAACCGATGATAATTACAAAAAGCAACCGATCATATTGTTTTATTCGAAATTTTGGATCAAGTCCTAAAACACGAATATATTTCTTTATCGTGTGACGGAAAATGTCACGAGTTGCGGTGCTAGAGCCAAGAAACGATTTAGACGACTAATGTAAGTGTAGAGAAGGATAAGAGGTTTGCGAGGAAACATCGAAGACGTCGGATACGAGACATTTGGAAAATACGAGCTAAGCGAAATCCATGGTAGGTTCCTCAACGAGGAAACAAGGGGTGGTGGTGGTTAAAGGGACGAAGAAACAAAAAGAAGAAAAGATCGTTCACTGTTTGCCAAAAATTTTAAATCGACGACTTTAGGGAGAGTTACTCTAACGCTTTTCCGTAATTGCGGAAAGAAGAGAAAACGAGGAACGAATGGCGGTCTGTGAAACGTGTGAAAAATTCGTTAAGTGTCTTTTGGCCCGTGCCTTCTTACCCGTGGACTTGATTTGTGCTCAATTACGCTCGTCGCGTACCCAACATTCCTTCTTTTCTTTTTCTGTAACTATTTTTTTTTATTCTACTCGTCCTCGTTCCCTCTTATTACTCTGAGAAACCGAAGTGCGGAAGATTTTATTTATAAAATGGTACACGACGAACCCACCCGCGTCTACGTGGCGTCGTGGCGAAATAAGAAAATGGAAGGAGGAAGAGGAAGAATTTCACGAAGAAGGTGAAGGAAAGAGAAAGACGATGCAACATACTCGACGCGTCGACCGATTCGTTTCGCATTTTATATCCGCGCGTGAAATCGACCGCCCCCACTTTCATTCCTCTTCAGAAAGAGAGAGAGTTTTGCCAGTACTTTGGTGCTGATTCCTCTTTCGTTAGCACGATACGGACCGTAGCACTCGGATTATTTCGATCTTTGCTCCTGCTAAAGTTAGCCCAAGAGATTACCACGACGCGACATGCTTTCTCTCTCGTTTCAAGAGTAACAGAGATAGTAGAAAGGATAGGATAGAGTCCTTTCTTCTATACTAAGTGAGAGAGAGAGAGAGAGAGAGAGAGAGAGAGAGAAAGATGGTAAGTTGCGTTGCGTTGATTCTAAATATTCTCGCGAGTAAACAAAAGGGCTCGAGGTAATTCGGATACTGGTGCGCAGGTGCCACGCAAAAACATCTATCAAGATAGCCAAATATAGGACTAGAAGGAACACTAAAAGGAGGGTTGGTTGCTAAAGGGTTGTCTACGTTTCAGGATCAACTCGAAGAAACGGGGATTTCGTGAGACAGGAGTAACTAAGCTTATTATCTATCTCTTGTTATCTAATATCGAATACTTTGAAGCTTTTCTCATTTCTGTACTTTCTCATGGTTCGTTACTGAACGATATATTTTAAATAGAGAGTCGTAAAATTTTAAAGTTGAGTGAAATTACGAACCAAGGAGCCTTATCCTTTAACAATCTTCAACGTAATCCTCATTTTCTGTTCTAAATTTTTTTCTTCTGCACGCATAAGTTCTCCAATAGGATCACGTATCGCAAAGATATGGTTATGTACAGATGAACAAAAAAAAGAATATGTAAAAAAAGTCGTTCGCGAGCACAAAGGTACCGAGTTTCGTAACTCGTTTCGCGTATCCTTCGGAGCTGCCTACGCTAACGACGTTTCGAACGTTTTCCTTCGGCTAAGAATGCACGTCTATACGGAGTGCATCGTATAACTTGATAACTCTTACTTATTTCAACGTAAAAAAGAAAAAATGAATGAGAGATAGACATGGGTAAAACGAAGAAGTTTATATCCGCGAGAACATCTCGCTAAGTTCGTTTCTTTTTTTCTTTTTTTTTCCTCAAGAATGAAAATTTCTATGTAAAATCCGTTTAATGCTTTTATCGGCCGTAAAACTTTTATTACTAGGTACGAATAAACTTTTCCGCTTAGAAAGTAGGTATAAGTCGAAGGACACGCTACGAGAAACGCCTACGAACTCGCATGCACTCGAATAAAATAAAATAAAATAAAATAAAATAAATAATGAATAAAAGAGAGGAGTCAAAATAAAAGTAAATTCGGAAGGACTTCGGGAAAGATAAGAATAAAATAAGATAAAGATAAGTCCAACCAACCAAAAAAAAAAAAAGAAAAAAAAAGTTAAATTCGTGCACGGCAACATCAGTTCGATATGAACGCCCACCACCATGTGGGTTCTCAGGTCGTACTTTGTATTCGCGTGATTGGCGCGGTGAAATAATCAGCTTGTTGTCGAGCTTCGTGGCCGAGCGTGCACGGCTCGTTTCGTTTGATGTACGGCTGTAATTTCAGAGTGTCTGGAATTCGCGTATGACACGTTCGTCGTGCGTTGTATGATTTGAGTTTTGCCGCGGGATCCTTTTCAAATGTGTGTGTGGAGAGAGAGAGAGAGAGAAAGGAAAAAAAAGGAAAAGGGGGAGACAAATTCTTTTCCTTCTTTCTTCTCCTTTAACTTGCGACACGCAGGGTCATAAGGAACGAAACGGTGAACGGCTTGCAAAGATAAGCTGAGTAGGAAAGCTTATCGTTGCATCGACTTGCCTGCTATCGTATCGATTATTATTATTATTATTATTATTATTATTATTATTATTATTATTATTATTATTATTATTATTATTATTTATGTCATCTAAAAAACATTGATTATATACACACTAAAAATGAAAATATATGTAAAGTGATTTTCATAATTGAAATATTTGTCACTCACCAATTATTAACTTGAAGAATCGTCAACCCCGTATCCTGTGCAAGTTGCTTCTTCTGATCCTCCGAAGGGTACGGATGCTGGAAAAAAAGAAAAGAAAATTCATGAATTTAGGTCAATGTCCGTGAAGTATTTTGTCGTCGAGAGAGAGAGAGAAAGATAAATCGTTAGCGTTACGAGGATAAAATGTTCATATGGTTCTCCTTAAGTTTCCAAACCGTTCTAACAACCTCCCCCTCTTGAAAACTCAGAGGAACGTTTTACGTTCGATCCGGACATTTAATGAACGCAACAAGGTAAGAATAAACGTTCCGTGAAGGCGCGCATCGCGCTATTTCGCGCGTCTACTCCGAGTGATTTACAGGGCACGTGTACGCGTTCTCTTTATTTTTCTCTTTCTCATTCTCTCTTCCTATCTTTTTCTTTCTCATATACGAGGACAATTTCTACCTACGCGAAAAGTGAAGGAAAGAAAGAGAAAGAACGTTTGCAAATGTCAGGACGCACCTGCGAAAATATTATTTATTACCAACTAACAACAACAACAACAACAATAACGACAACGATGAGAACGTTGACGATGATGAAAAAGAAAAACTGGAATGAAGGAAGAGAGAAACGGGAACACTTGAACGTTGTAGTTGTAGTCGTAGTAGTAGTAGTAGTAGTAGTAGTAGTAGGATCCCATTCTTGGTTAGGACAAGACAGGACGCCCCAAGTTTTATCACGTTGTTGCATCGGTGCAGATGCACGCTTCCGCGCTTCACCTTGTTATGTACTGACAAGATCGTACTCTACTTCTTTCGTATTTTCTTTAGATTAGAGAGAAAGAGAGAGAGAGAGAGAGAGAAACGGAAGAAATTTTACGAGACAGCGACGTTAAGTTATGAAGAGTTAGGTGACACAGACATATGTAGAACGTTTCAAGACTTTCCTAATCGTAATTTACTAAAGTCTAAATAAAGTATTTCAAATTTTAACTTATTTTATACGAACTTATTTTCAGATTGTTATGAACAATTTTCTTTAACAAAATTATAATTTGTTTATTGTAATTGACCCTTTCAGTGCTGAATAATTTTATCTAAAATGTTTTGTAGGAACAGAATAATTTATTATTAACCAAATTTTATTAATAAATTATATTTAATAATAAATTTTATTAAATAATATTATAAATAATTTAAATAATATTTAATAAAATTATAAATATTAATATTTCTATATAATATATATGTGATTATATAATATTTTTTACATTAATATTAACAAACACATTTATGCATCTACAGACCACTCTGGTAATTTTTACCAAACGCATATATGCATCCATAACATTCTAAGGGCTAAATTATTTTTCTTGATAATTATTACAATATTATATTATCCATGTTAAAAAGAAAAAAAAGAAAATGAAACGAGAGAATGAGAAAAGTTTGTAAAGATGGGATGAAAAGAGAGTTTCAGGAAGCAGGTCGAAGTCACGGTTGAAACGAAAGCGAGTGGTGTCGCGAGTTTACGGTGAAATAGGAGGTGGATGGATGAGGGATGGCCTACTCGGATATATTCCATCGTTCTTGCGGCAGGGCTCCATAAATTCGTGTATAAATCTGGCCGTTCTCGTGCGGTGAAGTTACTGCGGGCATTAATTTTGCACTTGCGGCCGGCCGTAAGCGCGTCTTTCGAACGTTCTTGCTCGCGGGTGACGGCCAAGAAGACGCGTATCTACTTATACACGTTCACTCACACACATATTTAGGTATGTAGATACGAAGACTTAGTGCGATAGCTCGGAAAAAAGAGAGAACGACTTTTGCACGCGCGCCTTCACGTCAAACTACGCCGAAAGCTATCCTCTTATTCATTTTCCCTTTCTGTCTTCCTTCGTTTAAAACACTTCTCTTTCTATTTATGTTATATACACGAGACGACATTAACCTTCCACGTACCTCCACGTACGATTCAAGGACGAAAACTTTTCCGATATTTCAATTAATAAAAAAATTCATTTTTCAAAAAAAAAAATACGAAATTGAAAATTTCATTAAAGATATTATTATTATTATATTTAAACAAATAAGATTCAAGACGAGATTACATCTCCATTCGAAGTACACGTATTCGCGTCAACGGCCCTTTAAAAGGGAACATAAAGGTAACCTTAACCGCATCGAGTGGTGCAACGAAACGCGCCACGGATCGGAAGCAATACACGTGTACGCATGTATACGTGTGAGAAACATACATACACATACATAAAAATATTCATGTAGATATGAACGTAGGTAGGAGAGAACGAAGGGTATCTCGTTTACGCAGAAAAGCAACGCGAGAGAGCGTGTAACGCAAGCGGCCGAACCGCATCATATTTTTACATAATTAGCACGTGGTGCTCGTGGTATTAGGTTGCCCCGTCGTTACTTTTTGTCGAGGCCTGCGGTATTTTTGGAAACCGCCGTGGGCCTCGACGCACCCCATCCCTCTCTCTCTTAAACTTTCTCTCTTTCTCTCGGATCCTGGTATATCATGTTTCTTGGAGGCGAGCCATACCGTACATCGTACACTACGGGAACGTGGTGGCTCTATACCCTCTTCCACAGCACCACCCGAAAAGCCCATTGTGAGTCGGCTACGTGTATACGCGATCCGAGCGATTCTTATCCTAATTAAATCGGCGGAGTGCATTGTCTGGGCGTAGAATTTCTATCGGATCTCCTTTCTCTCTCTTTCTCTCACTCATTCACTCACTCACTCACTCACTCACTCACTTTACCGAGCGTATATACATATGTATTTATATACCATATACTACTTCTCTATAGGTGCAGGAAGGAAAGTGAGATAGAGATAGAAAGAGAGAGTAGTATCACGAAGAGGAGGATCGAGAAACCTGGTGTCGTAAAGTACCTGCTATCGGTAACGGTACCAATGGAGAGAACCACCCCTTTTGCTCTTTCCTTTCGAAAACACACGAAGCTTTGGTTAAAGAATTGTTTTCTTTGTTTTCAGAACAAGAGAGAGAATGAAATAGAGAGAAAAAAAAATGAAAGAAAGAAAAGCTTGGTGTATGCATAAAACAATCAAGATAATTGTTGATGCTTCGTGGGGTTTGCCTGTTTTCCATTTTCCTCTCCACCACACCTCTACCCCTAGAGAACTCAGTAGAATGACGTTGGAAGGGACGAGAAAGAGATAGAGAGAGAGAGAGAGGGAACGTAGAAGCTATCCAATTACATTGAAAACAATAGTCTTAAGTGCTCACAGCGCGGAGGTCCGTTCTGGGCCACCCTAGATCCCTACACCATCGGTCCCTACCACCCCTGTTTATTCTCTCTCTCATTCTCATTCTCATTCTCATTCTATTCTACTATGTGTGTACCAATGTGACGTATTATTCTCGATAGCGTACGAATATGATCGTAAAAATCTATCTAACGTTTTCATCAGAATATAAATTTCTATATCTACATGAGGGGTTAAAAGGTTACGAATTAAAATCCTATTTGAATGTTAATTCAACGAGACAATTGCGATCACTTTGGAAATCGTAGAATAAAGATACCATTGGTGAAATAAAGTTCTTGGAATAAATGCGATCTCTTCTCGAGCGAGAGGATCACCGGTAGCTATGTAAAAGGAAGATCGTAGAAAGAAAGAGATAGATAGAGAGATAGAGAGAATGAGGGAAAATAAAACGAGAGGATGAGAATACACGCAGAAGAAGACGAGGGGCAGACGGTCTAGTCGGTGGCCAAACAAGCGATAAAATGAAAATGAGCGGTAAAAAGACAATATGAAAACCATTTGGGCTCTTCTTTTTCTTTCTCTCTTGTACTACTCTAGTCGAGTTGGGGGGTGGGAACAAGCGAGGCGGAAGCAAGGCTAAGTGTGTAAATGAGTCCGTAGTTTAGCCCGATTGCCTCGAGACGACCCTTTTTCGCGGTACGCTATCCTCATCCACTTTGCTTCTACACTCTACCCCCCCCCCCCCGAGATAACAGCTACGCAATCGGAATACTTTTGCTCTTTCTTCTTATACTAAGAACAACCGTTCTAGACGATTTCTAGACGATTTAAAAGACAATGGAATCGTTTGAGAAATGAGTTGGAATCAGGAAGAATTCATTTATTTACCTAAACAAATGATTCTATTTATTATCAACTTGAAAAAAAGATGAATGTTTCTTAAATTTGTATCAAATCATATTTTCCAAATGATTATGTAACTTAAATATAGTCAAACTTTGGATTTCATATAACGTGGTTTAAAAGTGTTCAACAAGATGAGACTAAAATTGTGATTTGATTAACGAGCGATGTCTTACGAATAAGCTCATCGTCTGCCAAGTAGTAAGTAAAGTGTGGATTAACTTGTTTAAATTTTATTTATTATTTTCTATTCTAAATTATTGTGAAAGGAAATCTCTACGATTTTCCATGATGTATTTCTAATGACGAAATTAATTTTGATGTAATGATTTGCATTACGATTCCATTGTATCATATTGTTTTATTATTCAATACTAGTTGAAGATTATATTTCGAAGGGATCATTTTCCCGAGATATAGGGAATTTTTGTTACTAAACTCTAACGACTTGGAATCGATCTCTAGGGCGGAAAGGGTGTCCCCGCGTGTCGTTGGATGACAATTTGCTGGCTCAAACGAACGCGTGCTGCGTCAGGTCGTCGATGTCGAATGGGCGGGTGCAACGTAGGACCACCGATGTGTCTCTCCTCGTGTCCTTCGTCCAGTGTCGTTTTGGAATCCCCCTACGGTAACCAGGCATCTCGTTGCCGAATGACACGTCGATGACGACCGTTGCTGACTCCGACTAACGAGCGGGGCGTTGGGGGCGTGGGACCCGAGCAGAGATCGCGCCTCGTCATCACGCTCCTCCGACCACGTTCGCGTCCTCATCCTCATCCTCATTCTATTCCACCACCTTTTCCATCGATCCTGACCATGTTTCTATCGAGAGTTACACCAACAACAACCGTCCTTCTTCCTACTTTCCCTTACTCTAGACTATCCTCTGCCCCCTCACTTCCATCTTCCCTTCCTCCTACTCAATAAACTTTTTTTTAACGATTCTTCTTGTTATCGCTGCATCGATCAATCTTCGGTTCTTCTCGTCTAGTAACTCCTTTGATTACGTAGCAGATAAATTTATACAATTAAGACCAAACAGATGCATTAAGTTTGTACAGTACTGAAAGAACCCTTAAAGATTGTAGAATAAATGTTAAAAATAGACAGCTATCAGAGTCAACGTAATCATCTTGCGAATAGGAGATAGAAGAAGAATTTCCTAATGACAAAGAGGTCCTTCCACGAACTGGTCGCCGATAGCCAACGCGATTCCAAAGTACCATCTTTTTTTTCTTCTTCTTTTATTTTGTTCGTTTGATTCGACGATCGTAGCCGACGGAAAAACGGTCGATTGTCTGGAATGGATTTCTCAGTGGGATTACCTTAGCTGAGCAATTTGACGGAAGAAGAGATCTGCTCGTTGGCGACGTGAGAATCGAGATGGAGAAAGCGAAAGGTGTAGGATGAGGATCAGCTTTAGAGAATGGGGTGGGAGAGAGGTAGCAGCCAGGAAGGAGGATAAAATAG
Source organism: Polistes dominula (assembly GCF_049000335.1). NCBI lineage: Eukaryota > Metazoa > Arthropoda > Insecta > Hymenoptera > Vespidae > Polistes > Polistes dominula. Next base: position 519,594 of record NW_028300953.1, read on the forward strand.
GCGACGTCAGCGCGCCAGTCATCCCTAATGCCTTCATTCCATCTGTCCTCCCATCTTTCTCCTCCTCCTCCTCTCCTCTTTCTCTACCTCTTCATCGGTTGATAGATATACCAGGCATTTCCATGAGCGACTATAACTTCGTTACCACCTCCGGGGTGGGTTATTCAATTTTACCCTTAAAATCCTCTAATGTGCCGTTATTGCAGGAACCGGGAGAAATCAGAGAGGTGAGGGAGAGTAATGGCTCGCCGCAGAAGGCGGAAGAGGAACCAACACCACCACCACCAACAGGATTTCCGTTAAGACGTCTACAGACAAACGAACAAATGAAAGAAAACACACACTTACAAACGTGCAATACTTTTGTTCTTTTTTCCACGAAATAGGAGGAGGTATTTCTGTTGAAACGTGCGATTCGAATTCCACTGGTGAAATATCGACGTAGCAGTAAAGTGACATAGACACGCGAGCACACACGCGAACACCCTGTCGATGTTGGGTTTCTCGCGCGTAATTACGAGCGAAACACAATGGAATGTATGGAGGTATGCGCGAGAACAACGCGCCTCGAGCAACATGCCAGACTAAGCCGATACGAGATAAGCCGTGCCCGAAGATGGTATGCGACCAGGATACATCCACTCACTGTGACTGCCGTTCCTGGATCTACCTGGCAAACATGGTTGAATATCTTTCAAAGATCTGCTTAGATCATTGCGAGAAACCTATTGCTCATATCTCGTCTTATAACAATATTTTCTTATCTACTGATACGAGATTATCCAACAAGAACATTTTTCAAGTCGACCTACCTTTCACTATGATCAAAAAATCAAATCAATTTGATTGCAATCAATGTAAATAATGAATTTGTTTTATATGTTAAAAAATTCCGATTTTTGTATACGAAATAGAGTACGGGGAAAGGAGGGGAAGAAAAAAGGGAACACAAAGAGACATTTAAAGGGTAGGAAAATGAGGGCGAAGGGCAGTCGTAGAAATCGATGGAGTCGATTTGGAAGGACGTCGAGGCTGTAGGGCGTGGCTGAAGCGGGTCTCTGTGACACGGGCACCTCAATCACTGCGCGACGCCAGAACCTGTCATTATCACGCGGGGTCCTGTCTAACGCGTAGGGTCCGAGCACACCTACGACACACCAAAGTCCGATCGTTTCCCATCGTTCTTGGTGTGCTGCTGGTTTGTTGGTTGGGTGGCTCACTGCTGCTGCTGCTGCTGCTGCTCGCACGTTCACCTACCGTCCTTTCGTCTCTCACGATCTACCAACGCGATTCGACGGATCACGGTCAAAGGGAAAGACAGACTAAGGCTTCCCCCATCACCCACTCAACCCCTCTCCTTCTCCTCTTACGACCATTGACCTCAGCTACTAACCTCTCTGGCTTTGTCTCCCAATTCCATTGATTAGGCCTCGCTCACCCATTCCCGGGATACTACTTTTCTATACTAGTGCCAATAGACAGACAGAACTGATCGAAGCTCGCTAATGAAACGACTGACGAGTGACCCTAGATTTAATCTTCCACTTCTCCTTTCCAATACTTTTTCTTGATATATGTAACAGTTTTTCTTATCGACGAAACAAAGAATCAAAATCATTTTCTATTTGTTAGAAAAGTTACACATCGATTATTAAAATATTATTAATGCATTTTATATTGAAAATGTTCATTTAAATATCATAGCAAAAGGTGAAACATGTCATGTTACTTTGACTCGTTTAATTATATTCGCATGATATCGATCAAGATAATAAGCTGGTAAAAGAGGTTTGAAACATTTAACTCGTTTCGGAATCGATTTCGACAAGAACGAGGTAACTGAGCGAAGTAAGCAGAAAGTTTTCCCGAGTTCGCTAATGAGAGACGAACATGGTGCGCTTCCTTCCTCCCGTCCGACTTTTAGCCGAGCTGTCAATCGGTACCAGAGCTGCGCCTCGTGACTTGTGGGAATCGGGATAATTATAACGTTTCCGTCGTAGTTTAGATACGGAGCTGGGCGTAATGGTGAAACCTCCTCCTCCTCCTTTTCCTGAAGGGCCCTCGGGCGGCAATTCCACGCTCATGCTCGCACCGCTACCCGGCAATCATCCCCAGTCAGTCTTTCAGTCAGTTCCGTTCCTATTTAATTATCCATTTAAACCGTATAATCTTCTCTTACGGGCCGGCCGATTCACTCGTGCCGCTAAGATTTTCTATCTCTCTTTATCTTTCTATCTTTCTTTCTATCTCTTAGTTCTCGATCGACAATAAAGATCAATGCTATCGAGTCCAACGAATACAATACGTAAATTAGAAGAACGAGCGATAATTAAAACCCAACTTCAATTTTTGATTGAGATATAAAGTGCACGATTTCATTCTGCTAGAAATAGGTTTGAAGTAATTTCATTCGTTAAAACTTATTGTACTTTCAACGTACAAGTTACGTCCCATTCATTAACTATCATATCGAGTTCTATTTCTGTTCGACCAACTCGTATTTGCCACGTGACTTTCGTCAAGTTATAAATTTCTCTTACAAATATATATAAACGAAAACACACACACAGATGCACACGTATTCTCTCTTCCAGTCGAATTTTAGGAAGCGTGGGAGTCCTGCTACGAGTACTTGGGACCGATCAGGTCGTCGTTACCGGTATCGGTAACAAGGGTACGTTCGGTACGAAGGGTCATTTCGTTGGAGGCTTTAGTGTCGAGTCGAAGCTTCGACGTTTACCAGGATAACAGCTAACCAGCCGGTAGGATTAGAATCGTTTGGAGCGGCTTGTATGTACAATCGTACGCTTGTTTCCAAAGCAAACGCGTTTCTCGTAAGTTTCGTACTATACGATCGTCACGTTTCCACGATACACACAGGAGATTCTAATATGGGTCAAGAGAAATTTCCTTTAAATTTATTACCAAATCTTTATTACGAACATGTATACATCTTTCACGTTTTTTTTTAAAGGTTTAAACGTTTTTAAAAGAAAAGAAAAACTCTGGGGACTTGTAAAAGCCATAGAATAGCTCCGATCTCGAATCTTTCTCGTGTCCTCTTACCCTAATCCAGAAAGCGTATAAACGAAATAGCTAGTTAGGTGATATTGGTATACGGCTTGTTGCGGCCGTATCCAATAGCATACATACAAATAAGTTTTCGTCCTCGTAGTCGTAGTCGTAGTCGTAGTCTCATGCAGACGGTGTACGATAGAGAACACCATGCTCGGGAGAGACCCTTCCACGTTTAGTGTCAATTTATTCGGGATTCCTGAGATTCCGTAGGCTTTGCCTAGCGCGATCAGCCGAGCCCGTTTGCATAATGTCGTATTTATTTCGTCTTGTAACCTGGGCGTGCGAGCCCTCTTTACTCTTTCGCCAACCAACCCTCCTTGCAACTAACTTCTCTTCTCCTCTCTTTCCAGGTTTTATTCCACTATGTTTCCCCCTTTTCTTTTCGTTTTTTTTCTTTCCTTTCTCGAGCTCACTCGCGTGGCACGCTCAAGCCCCGTTCGTAGACACGTCGTTTCGAACTCTAGCGAGTTTCATGCGAATGACGCCCATATACGGGAGCATGGAATGGGTCATACGAGTTACAAGAAAATCCAGGAAGGTTGCTTTTCCTTTTCTTCCTTTTTCTTTTTTTTTACCCAACCAGCTTTAAACGCAATTTGGCTTCTGTGATATTGGATCGCTCGCGAAAACCCTTCTTCCGTAAACGTTTCCTCCATCCCTAAATACAAACCCCCTTCCCTCATTCGTGTTAAAACAAATTTTACGTCTAGAATTTCAAATTCTTTCTTTATTTCATACTTTATTTATCTTATAGATAAACATGGTTTGAAATAAAAAGAAAAAACATAATGTGTACCCAGTTGGTTTCGAGTTCTTGATGCAAATGCGACGAGGAATACGATTGAGTGTACAGGTGAGAATGACCGAATGGGAGGAGAGTGAAGGGGGAAAACGGCGATAAAGAAAGGTAAGACGAGTTTGTTCGTTCGTTCGTTCGTTCGTTATCGGTATTCTTGTTTCATGAATAAATGTTCGAGCATCCGTAACAGAGTCCAAGGAGCGGCCAAGTTCGATAAGGCGAATCGCCAAAGTCGTCCAGTTTGCTATCACTACCAATATACGCCTATATTCCGTGTAATTCTGAAACTCGTATTAATTTGAGTGCTCATAGTTGACTACATAAAAATTCAAACTAGTTCTTATATAACAAAAGTTTGTTCTTAAATCTGTTTCAAATCGTTAGATTTATATATCATCGTTATCAGATATTTTAATGTAAAATATTGTAACTAAAGATTATTTTTCCCACATCTCAATTATATCATCCTGTACGATCTTCGCCTTGGTAAGAAATCGAATAACTGGCAATTATTTCAAAGGATCATCGAAAGACTATAGTTTAACTAACGAATCGATTGCACGAAGAAGAGAGGAAGCGAATTAGTTCAAAGCGAGTTTCATATAATCCGCGAAAATCGACGTACGCGTAGTCGTCGAAGGTAAATGAAAATAAAAAGAAAAAGAAAAATGTGTATAAAGAAACGAAGGAGGCGCGTGCTTAACGAGGACGCAAATGGAATTATGCAAATGGTGGGCCCTCGCGTCGTACACGGCGATCAGTATCGTTGTCGGAGTCAAGCCTACGAGTAGGTTGTGTTGGCCAATACGCGATACACGGTTACGGAAACGAAGACGACAAAGCTGAATAAAGAAAAAACAAACTTGGCATTCGTAAATTGCCATAAGAGAGAGAGAGAGAGAGAGAGAGAGAGAGAGAGAGTATGACGAAGGACTTGAGCTTTACTCGATGAGGGAAAGATAAGAATTTAAAAAATGAAACGATCATAAAATGCAATATTCGTAATGAGAAAGGTTTGATAACTTCAGCTTATATCATTTTGCAAATGAGTGAGTGAATGAATGAGTGTGAGAAAGAGAAAGATATGGGTAGGTAGCAATCGGGTTGAGCAACGTTCACAGAGACACTGTGCCCATAAGCTCGCGCGTCGAAGAGTTTGAGTGATTGACGCGATCGGATGGAACAGATCGTGATGCGCCCGTAGAAAAGTGTTGACCGCTCGTTCCGGGAACATACGTATGGTGACCGAGCCATTGACAGGTGCATAACGCTTTTAAACAAATAGGAACAAATTTCTCTCTTCCTCCTTCCATCTCTCACTCTCTTTTCATATCTCTACATATAGATATATATATATATATATATATATATATATATATATATATATATATATATATATATATACTCTTTCGGTGTATCTATTTGTCTCTATCTCGCTTTCACCGACATCCTACCTATCGTGAATCCACGTATCAAAATGCATTTTTAAAGTTTACCCACGCGCGCCAATAAATATCGATACGCAACTATCTCCGATCGTGACACGCAACATATACACGTACATGTACATATACGTATAATGAAACTCATGCTTTTAAAGAGACAACGTTTCATATATATATATATATTTTTTTTTTTTTTTTTCTAACTCCTCTTTATTCGATCTTCCTATCTTCCTTCCTTTTCTATCCGTCTATCTTTGTTTTTTTACCAAATGTCCGATTTGATACATGACTAACGACATCTTCCGGTAGCGAAGCATGCCACGAAAGGAAGACCGAATTATTATTACTGAGAAGGGCTTTTCGAAAGAGATCGATGATCCATCATTCGTCGTGAACGTTTGCTAACGCGAGGATGCACCTGTACGTACTCCAGTGAGATTCCACTTGGACAGGTGATTGTCAGTGCTTCGGGCGGCGCCTCCAAATCATTCTCTGCTTGCTTGTTGCTTTTGCTTTTGCTTTTGCTGCTCCTGCTGTTCTACCGATATTATTTCGTTGTGTTTACGCGAGAAAAATTTCATTGGAATGTCTGCTTTATCGTGTAGATATAAATTCTTTCTTAACAAGATACAGAACATGCAATCTTTAGTATTTCACGATTAAACCGTGTGAGTGTCACGCAGTCCAATAACGCTGTTCACATTCCCACGTCGAAAAGTAACAGAGCACTGGGTAACGTTGCGCAATTGACGGTGCGCTTTAAAAAAAAAAAAAAAAAAAAAAAATAGGAAGAAAAAAAGAAAATAAATAAAAAATACGCTATCCCACCGTTTGACACTTTTTGACATTTTGTCTATGAATTTTAACACTCCAACGAAAAAGAAATATTCGTTCGCGTAGATATTTGTTAGTCGGTGTAAAACAAATTTATATTTTTAAATTGCGAATAACAGATTTACAGGTAGTTTGTAATCACCAACGATATAGAAAGAAATTATATTGATTTATTTCTCATTAAGAAAAGTTTTAAGTTTTTTTTATGGAAGAAATTGTTTAAAATTATTATTTATAAACAATTGTTAATTAATTATTATTAATAATATGATAAAATAGATAATAATTTGCCCTTTATAACGATGTTTGTTTCATGTCTGTACGATTTTTAGTTCTTGAGATATTTCTATTCTAAAGTTGAATGAATTTACGTGTATCAATATAATTTTCTCAATGGAATTTAATAGAATCGATCAGCTGTTAACGTAACCTTCATAGTACTACGTGATAGTAAAGTAGTAAAAAGTAATGAATGAAATTTTTATAAACCGATATCTTTTGAATGAAAAGTCGTAGAAACACAAAACTACTATTATTTTAAAGGGAAAATTATCCTCTATTTGTTGAAATTATCAAATACAATTGTTATAAAAAAATAAATTTGTTCTATCATGCTGATATTCATATAAGTAAAAATTGATTTCCACACGATTTTATGAACGTTGTCAAACAATAAATAAAAATGATTTGTTTCAACAGATATATTTTATAATAATAAAAGAAAAATGTTTGATTAAAAAAAAAAAAAATTCATTATTGCATAAAAAGCGTTAACTCGTATACACGTTCAACGTAGTGAAATAAAATATGTATCCTTCAATCAGAGATATAATAAATTGGGACTCGAATTTATTTGAAAATTCGTATTTGAAGAGCGCATAACGTCAGCGCGTACCACATCGAGCGATAAAAAAAGAAATGACGGCTCATGAAATTTTACGAATCCATCACCTTTGGCGAATACTCTCTCTCTTTCTCTCTCGTTTGGCCAACTATCATAACGTCATTGATTTTCATCGACGTAATCAGCAGTTTATCCAATCGTCGCTTTTATTGTTTCTATCGTCGTTGGTGGCGTTATAATATAACAATCACAACGTAGTATACATAAATATTATTATTCGTAAACGTCATTCTCAAAAAAGAAAAAAATAAGAAGTAAAAGAATCGAGTAGAGAAGAACATAAGGGGGAAAACATAAAAAGAAGGACAGAATCCTTCTAGACTTTAGCTTTCTCATTCGCGTATCGTCACGTTTCGAGTTGGTCACAAGAAAGCACATTGCGAAAGGGAGAAAGAAAGAAATATATATATAGAGAAAGAGAGAGTAAGATAGAGATAAGTATGAACAAAGGTGAGTTGAAAAAAAAAGAAATAAAAAAGAAACTAAGGAGAATCGTTGTAGGTAACAGCCTTAGCTTAGTGCGCAGAGTGCAACGCAGCGCAAAGTACAGAAGAGAAGAAGAGAGAAGTGCAGTAAAGGAAGTCGATTATTTCGCGATGCTCTCGGGGCTCTGTTGTCTCGGTCAATTAAGTTTGCGAAATTCTGCCGTGCGCTGTTACAAGCCGGCATTCGTCGACTCGGCGCCATCGTCATCGTTCTCGTCCCCGTAGCTAGTCATCGTGGGCGATTCACGAGGCAAAAAGCAGAACCGTCGACGTCGTCATTATCGTTATTTAATATCCCGGTCATTAGCGCGTCCTGCCGTGCCACTCGAGAGTGTTGTTTATGTACTCATCCTGGGCTTTTAGCTCGCACCGCGAATCCTTTCGGGACGATCCTTTCGCCGCGCTTTTTCTACCTTTGTATCTAACTATGTGTATGTGTTTATTTGTTTGTTTCTCCGTCTGTACGTGTCGGAGTGTGTCGAAAGAAAGAAAGAAAGAAAGAAAGAAAGAGGGTGATAGAGAAAGAGTGAGAAGGGGTAGAGGGGTGGTGAATCGTACGAGGGATTATAGAGAGAACAAACGCGATGGGTTAATTATCGTTGTCTTGAATCGAGCCATACATTCGTTCTAACCCCTCCTTCCAACCGTACGATCCTCAAGGAGAAAAGTTATGTATCGGCTACCGGCGTGCGAGCACCAACGCGAACGAGAGATCGTTAACCGAAGAAAAAGAGATCATATCTTGGACCCACCGCTGGAAAAAGCGAACTAATTCTTCAAGATTTATTTCTCTTTCTCTTTCGCCCATATAACCTTTTTTAGCGAACTTTATATTTCTTCTTTCCTTCCACTCGTTCATCCTCTTTTTCGAATCTACTAAAGTATATTATATATATCGAATTACAGAATTCCTTTAAATTGTCAAAATCAACATTTCGAACAGAGAGAGAGAGAGAGAGAGAGAAAGGAGGAACGCTTTAGGCTGCAATGTAAAGCGTGGATTGACAGGCGGATATTTTTATGCGAAGCCCCATTCGATAATCCGTGCGCGCTGTTTTATGGCTGCCGCCCGAGGTGACGTCACACGAATAACGCATGAATTTCCACTATCCCTCGTTGTTGGCGTACGTTCACGTCTACTCTGTTTTCAGTTTACGTGTATGTATATATATAAATGTGTGTGTTGTTTGTATATGATTCAGTGTGAATGTGAAAGAGAGATAGATAGAAGAGAGAACACACAAATTCGAAATTTAGCTCTCGCCACCCATTACGTTCCTTCTCATGCTTTCTCTTCCTCTCTCTCTCTCTCTCTCTCTCTACGTTTTTACCGTCCTGGTTATTGACAGATGATGCTTTTCCACGATCGCGATACGCCGAACGAGCTCTCTGCGGTTTACCACAGCGCTGATATAAACGTGCGATTATATGCGACTCGACGATCGCTGTTGGATATTCCAATAGCATATAATCCTGAAAATGAGGATCCGTCTCGAGTAGCTTTTTATAAATCAGACTAAAACATGTCCTACACATAATTTTCATTAATTTCTTATTATAATTATAACAGTTGATTTAAGTGAAACAATTGGAACAAATGAATTCTGTGATTTATTTTATACTAATAAATAAATGTGTATAATTTTCTGCCATAGATCATCACTATCATAATTATCGTCACGATTAATAGATAAAAAATAAAGAAAAAATATTGTTATGGGAATAGATTTTTCATTGTGTCAAAATTAATTCGATGATCGGTGAGAATAATCGGACTCAACTCAAACTGACTCGATTCATAGGTACCGTGCACCTGGATCAAGAATTCGAAGACGCTGGCAGGTGTTCTTTAAAAGCCCTCACCCTTTTATCTTTCTACTTGTACTCCTTCAATCGATCCCATTTTTTTCTTTTACGATTTTAATCTATCCTAGCCTATATATACAATTTTCATTCTTTATTGTCTCGAAACGAAATTCTTTAAACGTGTAGATGAAACTAAATCCCCAAAAACGAACAACGCGATAACAAATTAAAGTTCATTTATTAATAAATTATTCGGAAAGTATCTCGATCGATTTGTTATCACGAAGATAAAAAATCAAGAAAGGAATTCCGTGTCATCTTCGTCGAAAATCGAGTGTCAGGAAAGCAGTGGGCTACCTGAACCTATTCACAGAGTATGGATGCAGAGGCTCTTGCGTGTACCAGCCCATAGGTTTGTACCAACAGACGTGATACAGAATATATGAATAATAATGGCTTTGCTGTATCGCGAAATCCACCGGCACGGTTCGTCGTCGTTGATTCTCTCTCTCTCTCTCTCTCTCTCTCTCTCTCTCTCTCTCTCTCTCTATTTCACTCAACTCAACTCTACTCTATGCTACACAACTCTACTGTACTCTCTCTTTCTCACTCATGTCATCCTCTTCCAACAGTCAACCCATACCACGCAGTGGGACAGCTCTGAGAGCTATGATGCAGCACGAGACCACGATACGTCGCGATTCGCTCTGATTAGCGACTATCTGTAATAACGATACCCATCTCGCGGAACTCTGATACGATCAAAGACCTGTTCTGTATCATCACAACGTATTCCACATTGTTAAATTCCCAAGGAATATGATCCTGAAACGTTTTACGGATATTTAAATGCACCTATCAACTAAAATATATTCTAATATATATTTTTGATTATTCTTAATACGTTTGTTAATATAATGAAAAAAAAGTAGATAGAAAAGAAAAAAGAAAATAGAAAAAAGGTTTCTCCTTTATAACGCGGCAAGTCCTCAAAGTGGCCGGGAATGATCGATGCGGGCAATCGTCCGTTCGATTTTTCAGAGTATCCAAGCTCCCCTCGCTCTACGTTCCTCTCTATCTCCCTCTCGCACACAGAGACCCATAAGATATATTATGGTACGAAGTGTTATAAATACGGTTTATAGAAGCGTGCAGCACACGCGGTGCATTAATGCGGCTGATTGCCCGTACATCACGATGCACCTCTTTCTCCCTCGCTCACTCACACTACTTTATCTCTCTTTCTCTTTTACCAGCAATACATATATGCATATATGTATATATAGACTCTCCTTTCCTCCCTCTCCCATACTACACAATGTATACTATCTAGATATACCTATCTCTCTTTCTCTCTCTCTTTTTTTTACACGTACTCGATGCTATGGTATATGTGGTGTTAGTTACGGGCAGTGGTCGCGAGCTTTATTAAAATATTAGGTCAAACCCCCGTTGAAAATCTCTCAAACATATATCGAAGCAACTATCAAAAATATTCTCCTTTTTTTCTTCTTCTTCTCATGTTCGTCGTCTCACGTTGGTTACGGTGTAGTGTCTCGACTGACTCTTATTCTCGAAAGGGCCCGAAGGCGCGAGGATCGAGTTCGAGTTAGAGTTTGGTCTTGAGCTGAGGGTGAAGTAGAAGAAGGCTCGTTACGAGTATCCTTTCAGGGACCCCTAAGTGGACGTCGAGTTCGTTAGAGAGGCCCTTCCATGAGATCGCGGAAGATGAACAGGGTGAAGGCGGGAGATGCATGGGCTCGTGTTTCCACAAAGAGATATGGCTCTCGCTTAGACTCCAATGAAGCCGCGAATCAACCTCTCTCTCTTTCTTTCTCTTTCTCTTTTTATTTTTTTAACGGTGTATTTTTATAAAACGGAAGATTCTTTTTTTTTAATTACCACACATTTATGCACTTTAATTTCCTTAGTGTTCTACGCGTAATGCGTTAATTTATTACTGAAGTATTGCTCGCCCACGATGTTAACGTCTCCAAGGATAGTGTGTGCCTAAAGGTACAATGACTAAGCGTTTCATACTCTTTCTCTATGTTTCTATCTTTTTCTTCGTTTATCCTTTCGACTCGCTTGTCTCACCGATCCCTTTAACACGAAACTGACTTGGACAAGCTATAAAGAATTATCGTTACATACGTAAGTACTTATATACTTACTCACTCATACAGAGAAAAAAAGAAATAATGTTAAACTCCAAAATGAACACACACATACACAGTTGAAAGGAAATCTTTTTTGGTGAAAAGTTTGAAGTACTCGAGTGTAGGTTTATGCATCATCTCGTCCTACTGGAAATTACTTACTTCTTCCTTGTAAGAATACCACGTGATAGAAAGAGAGGATAGGAAGATGGGAATGGGACGAACTCGCCAATCTATATGAATTATGGTTGTGACTTTAAAAGCAACAGGAAGAGAGAGAGAGAGAGAGAGAGAGAGAGAGAGAGAGAAAGAAAGAAAGAAAGAAATCAAGTTGGAGGAGTCAGTTACTTGCAAAATTCGCGTCGACGTTTAATGCCAAGAGTAAGTCTAAACGTTTGATACATAGGCTAGTATCTGGTAGCAAGGCATGTTACTGTTGGACCCCAAGTCGTGTTTCTACATTTTCGTTTACACGAGCGCTAATCGCAAAGGCAACTCTTCGTCGTCATCTTCGTCGTAGTCGTCGTGGTCGTCGTGGTCGTCGTCGTCGACGGGCCAACCCCTCGACACCTCCACCAGCCAAGTGCCAAAACGGAAATAGAAGAGGCTCCTTTATTTCCCCCATCCGTAACCATTTTGCATTCTTTTTTGTTTTTGTTTTGCGGATGCGCGCGAGACCGAGAACGGAAATATTTCTTTCGTGCACGATGGTTCCAACGGAAGTAACTAATTTCGATTGTAATTGGCTAACGATTATTCGTGCGTTCATCTTTTGTACATTGAAAGATTGAAAAGAGATACAATCTAATTATTTTTTATATTATATTGTCATAGATTTACGTTAGTTTAACTTGAACGTGTTTTAAAAAAGGTTTCTTTCGAAAGGGAAAAAAAAGAGAAAGTAAAATTTGTTCAGCAGAATTCGTTGTTGCTGTGAAAGGATGAAGATGGCAGGACGAAGTGGTTCGAATAAAAAAATATGGGCTTGCTCGGTTGGCAGGAAGGAACTTGGTGCGCCCTCAGGAGGCACCATAAGTATGCCCTAAGTGCATTTAACGATTATTTTATATTAACGGGTGAATTTATTAGCGGCCTCCATTATCGGGGTTCGGTAGAGTCTCTTCTTTCCTTTTTTAAGTACGCTTTTGACCTTACCGAAAGAAAAAGAAGAAGAAAAAGAAGAAGATGGAAGAAGCGTAGGTGAGAAAGAAGGAAAAAAGACTAGTTGAGTTAACACCAACCTCGGTGTCTTTATCTCCAGGCGGTGGACCGCCTTTTGTTTCTCAACGAAGATCCCTGAATACTTCAGAAGGCGTCCGGCTTCCAAGTGATATCGACTACCCTCGTTAATTCACGACTCTACCACCGCAACGTAAATTCATTTACCTTCTTGTTAGAACCTAACGCTCATATATTCTTCTTTTTATTTCCTAACACTTTTTTATCTCCCTTAGCACTTATTTTCCCTATTACCAAATGAAAATAGATTTATTTTTTCCATAGTAAGATAAAATAACAGAAGGTAGAAATAGAATTTTCTTTTTCTTTTTATAATAAACAAAATTGATAAAACAATGAATCTTGGATAAAAGAAAATATTGGGTTGTTCCCAGTAAGTAATTTCATTTTTTCTTGACACAATAAATAAATAATTAATTAGTTGACGCAAACCGGCAAATACCAACACGTAAGATTGATGAGAGGTTTAATTTAAAGGCCTAGATTTAACTTTGAAGCGGAAATTGTTTGTATTTTTACAAATTACTTTCCGAACAACGCAATAGAACTTTTTGTTCTCAATTATAAAACAAAAAGATATTTTGTCGCAAATGTGAAAAAAGTAACTGAAGAAGGAAGTAAATTTTGGTTACATAAAAAAAGAAAGGGAATACAACGAATTAATAACATTCCCTCACAAAATTCATCCTATTCACGAGGAATACATAGGCAGAGTGGGTGAGTCTCTGGTGGGTAACTAAGGCCTCTTTTCAATCCCCGCGAACGAGATGGGGTTGCTAGCAACGGTGGTTTTTCGAGGACCACGTTAAACCACGTAGGACTACTACCTTGTAAGAAGTCAAGAAAAAGAGAGAAAAGTAGGAAGGTTCAGCAGTAGCCAAAGAGATGTTGGGGAAAAAAGGGGTTGGGTAGAAGGAGGTCGTGGGCAGGATGTTATGCCGCCCATGGGAGCAGCTCTGATGGGGATATGGGCCTCGAAGGCCTACTCTTTCTATCCAGTTTCCGCGTCCCGTTTTCTTTCCATTCTATTCCATAATACGCTCGGAGATGTATACGTCCTGCAGGACGCCCGCAAAATACGTTCTAGATTGCATTCGGATATAGGGAGATTCATGATGAGAAGGATAAGAGAAAGAAAAAGAGAAAAAGAGAGAGAGAGTGAAAGAGCTGGAATGGAAAAGGAGAAAGGATAAACGCTGTAGAAATCGAAAAAAAAAAAGAAGAAGAAGAAATCCTCGTGCAAGAGATCGAGCTGGGATTTTATGAAAGGTGAGGGTGGGAGGTTGGAACAACCCTTCGAACGATTACCTTTCGCATCGACGATTTACCGTCGATTCCATGGAACGGAGAATCGCCTACGTGAATCTCGGTATGAATCTACTTACGTGAAATCGGAAAAGAAAGCATCAGATCCTTGTGTATTAGAGACTTACCTGTAACAGAAATAAAAACAAGAAAAATTGAGAATTATTCGACGGATATTTATGAAAGAGAAAATGTGATCTTTTATGGTTATTTTGTACATATATTTTTCTACCATTCTTGTATAAGTTGCATACGTTGGATATATGTAAAATACGAAGATCTGTATCGTCTTGTAAAAAGGAAATTATATGTAGAAAAAGATAGAAAAAGGATCGGTTCTTGGTTGGAATCAAACATGAATCTTGTTGGACTCCTCGAAAGGATGGAGAATGTTGGTAATTAATAAACCGGTATGCTAATTTAGCGAGGACAGATTACGCGTTTTCTCTTTGCCGGTACGTTACACTCTTTATGTTTGTATGAAAGAACAAAAAGTAACGTCTGCCTACAAGCTACATCGAAATTAAAATAAAAAAATACAATTGCAAAACACATAACCAAATAATATTTATTTTCTTTTACAATTAAGAAATAGATAATTTTATCTAATTTAGTATATTATTTTGATCGTGACTCACCTCTTATCACACTTTTGTTAATCACAAAGATGAAATATAAAAGTAGACTAATCAGAAGTTACGAATATGACGAAATACCTAGCCATTGAAAACGATCAACTTTATTTGAAAAGAAACATCTTTACGTTTCACGACAGACGTTCGAACATTGAAATAAGATAAAAAAGAAAAAAAAATCATCTCTCTTGCTCGGTTATGCAAAGAGAGAACTCCCCGATCGAAGAAAATTACTTCAAGTACTTTCGATTGGCGAACCGTACGGAAATTTGCATCGACGACGTCGTTGGTAGTGTAATTTATGCGAGAAAAAAAAGTCAAAGGTAGTATGTGTACGAGCCGAAAGACAAGAAAGAGAAAAAGAAAAAGAGAAAGAGAGAGAAAGAGAAAATCGTGATTAATAAACGAGTATGCTAATGCTTTGAGAGTCAGAGTATGAGGATTTTCAAAGGCGTATGTATAACATCCCGTAGGACGAGAGATGGTTACAACAAGTGAAAAAGAGAAAGAGGAAGAAGAGGGTGAAGAAGGGGGGAGGGGGAAACGGTGGACAACGAGGAACGTTAGTCCAACGGTAAATCAAAACGCTTTGCGACTTTGTGATGTCGGAAAGAGAGAGAGTTAGAATGAGAGTTAGAAATAAAAGAAAGAGAGAGAGAGAGAGAGTGAGAAAGAGAAACGAGCTTTCCGGCCTCGCGAGACGACGTGCAACGAGCTTTATGCTTTTCGCGAAGGGTGTCTCGCGTCGGGTGGAGGGTGTAACCCCAGCTTATTCATACTCAGGAAGCAGAGAAACGAAGGAAAAGCGAGAGAACGTGACGGGTTATCCTTTTCGTTCGTGATATTTGATACTACAACTACAAATACGTGTGTTACACGACTAGGTTATGAATGTACTAAAGCAAAGACGATTGTTTTGACTCTCTCTCTCTCTCTCTCTCTCTCTCTCTCTCTCTCTCTCTTGCTCACGTCTACAAACTTTCCTATAAGAACAATAATAATAAATGTTAGAGTTTCAATCGAGGTATACAAAGTTTGTTTACGTTATGTGTCAAGCGATACAACCCACGAGGTATGCAGAAAATGTCTTATATATATAGTGTTAGTAGTAGTATAGTATATATAGTATATATATATATATAGTGTTTCTTTTTATTTTTTGAGAGTGTGACTTCTTTAGAAACATTTTTTTACATCTATAAAATTACTATCAAAGAATAGTTCATTCATCTTTTTATTCATTTTACTAACCATGATCATATTATCGTTAAATAAAATGTAAGAAAATGAATGAATGATAAAAAAATATAAATTACGTGTTAAAGAATCGTGCGAAAAAAAAAAAGAAAAAAGAAAGAAAAAGGGAATAGCAAATAGGAGAAAAAGGGAGGAGAGAAAATGAGAGATTTTAGAGGACGCCAGACATCAATTTTCTTCCCGTATAAAAGCAATTCCGCGGTGGAATGGTAGAGAACCTATTCCAAGGAGTTTTACGCGTCCGTGAGGAGCGATTGTTGGTCGCGGATTCGGGGATAAGTGGGTTGCTCGAAAACAGACGGAGACGAAGATGCCACGTACGTGGTTGACTACGGAATGGGGTTTTAGGATTTTTCCTAATTCCATTTACAAATCGATTAGGTTTTTTTTTTTTCATTTAGTATATTCGTTTCATTTTTTTTTATCAGACCCAACGTTTCAGAATTTTTCTAATTCTTCGTGCGAACTGTTTGCATTCCTTTTTTATTATTTTTTTTTTTTCATTTCTATCAGTATTTTCTAAAGGGAAGAGAGGGGTTGCAGAATTTCATCCAAATGCATTTACGCGTGCACGCATCGTATCAATATCGCGAAATTCTCCGATCGATTTATGATTCCACCTCTCTCTCTCTCTCTCTCTCTCTCTCTCTCTCTCTCTCTCTCTTTCTCTCTCTTCCCGTCGGGGTTTTACAATGATTGGAAAAGCCGCGAAATAGAGGATGCAGGGAGCAATTTTCCGGCACGTATGAAACGTCACATTCATATATACATATGTACAAACATATATACAAACCATATATACAATATATGTGGGTGTATAGATAGATTTGGGAATGTATCGGTGAAAATCGAGAGAGAAGGATCATCAAAATTGTATAAGCAGCTCTTAGGAAACGATCGAGCACGGTCTCTCCCACGGGAACGTGGACGTACGTTTCCCTGTATACACAGAAACTGAAAGAGAGAGAGAGAGAGAGAGAGAGAGAGAAAGAGAAAGAGAGAATTCGCATCGAGCCGATTACCCTGGCCCTCCGCGCTTTTTCAAACGATAAACGCATATGTGGTATGGTTGTTATGGGTTTAAGCGATATGAAGAGATCATTGGCTAAGAGCAAGATGGATACTTAAACTGTTTTAGGGGTACCAGGTAGTAAACTATTATTTTTTAATGTTTCAACTCAAAAAAAAAAACTATTACTCAAAATCACTAAATAATAATTTCATTTTTGACCACCACATGCTATCTATTTTGTAAATTATCTTTCATTGCATATTGGTACAAACTAACTCAAATTAAATAATCTTAAAGTAATGACGATAAATATTGGTTTCCCTGATACATAAAACTGTGTATGTTTAAAATTAATATTATTAACATTAAAAAAAAATAAAATTAGTTGTTAATCAATTGATCGTAAGTTATGAAACAATTAAAATTAATCCTACAGAAAAAAATTCATCTTAAAGATCGAGAAGCATAGATCGTAGTGAATACGAAAAGAAAGATTGAGAAAATAGGAGAAAGAATAGAAAGAGAAAGAAAGAAAGCAGAAACGATGCATAATGCATACATAGGAGGGTGCACCAGGTGCTAGGATAAGAATTGGCGCATCGACGTCAACCAAAATGGCGCTTATCGTCGCCGCCTTTGCCTCGCGTGAGAAACTGCCTCGGAGGGGAAGCAACTGAGGTGCCGTGAGAGACGCGGCTGAATTTTAATGTGTTCCTCCTTATTCGTGCACGCGCGCGTATAACACAAACATACCTATATCACTCGTAAACCTGTGTACAACTTCGTACATATTTATTTACACGTTATGCATACGCTACATATACGTTTGTCTATATATGTATAGTTGAACATAGAACATAAAACGGGAATAGCAATGAACAACGACGACGACAACGAAGAGTTCGTGAAAAGGAACCCAAAGGAAAGAGGGAAAGAGGGAGAGGGGTGTCTGGTTGACTTGTAGATTTATTGACGAATTTGGCCGCACATTTGTTCCGCGGGATTTCAATACAATTGAAGGGTTTTGCCATTGTTGCCCTACGCGACGAGACGTCCTCCTCGCGACGGCGCGAACCGCGACGCACGAGAGAGGACTTGCCGAGAATAGGGAGAGGAAAAGGGAGAAAGGGCTATTTGGTATTGTAATGGTCCTGTCTCCACATCGAACCCTTCCGCCGCCTCAAGGCGAATTTCCACGGCTCGGTGAGTTCCGATTCGCACGATCCGCGCGACGAATTAATCCTTTTTTTTTTTTTAAACAACAAAACCCGTGCCCAAATATTTTATTCGTGAACAATCATTTGAAGGTATTTCGTTGATCTTAAAAAATGAAACAAATGAAAAAGTAGCAGATGATGGTCTCTCTCCTAATAAGGTCTTCATTTTATTTTTACAGGTAGAACCAAAAAGAAAGTAAAAGGAATCAGAAGATAGCAGAGAAAGAAAGAAAAAAAAAAGATGGACTTTGATGGTTTCACTCAACTAGAATATCGAAAATCGTGGCGTGCTTTGCAACGGCGACGACGATGACGACGACGACGATGACGACGACGACGATGACGACGGCCGCAGAGAGTGCAGTCGACCATAATTTCATCAACGGCACGAGTGTGCGCGCGCTGCTTGTTAGGTATATGCATTTGAATTTGATTAGTGGCGTGAGAAGGAGGGTAGGGGGGAGTGGTGACACCCTTTGCCACCGCAACCCCATCCAAACGACCAACCAGCCTGCTTGCCTGCCTGCCTGCCTGCCTGCCTGCCTGCCAGTCTGCCAGCCGACACACCGCCACCCACGCCAGTGCTACCTCGTGGCTCAAACTACTGCAATTATCCGCACACGTCATACGCGTGTATTAAGTCGACTCTCTCGTCCTACTATACGGTCACCTTTTCTTATTCCTTTCACCTTTATCTTATTTCATATACTTATTCTTACCTACTATGGCTTTGGTCTTAACTCGGATTTAAGCGTTCACGGGTTTCCTTGAATATTTGCAGATTGTCATTTTTATTTTTCTATAGGAAAGAAAAGGAATCTACAAATTGCATATGATCAAACTGAATTACCAAAGCTCATAATACCATACTTGATAATTTAGAAAAAAAAGGGTTTCCAAAAATATAACTTACTAATATTTTAAAATATGATCTATCAATTATTTTAAAACTATGCTTCGGATCTTTACACAATACATCTATATATTATTGACCCATAGAATACCATAAATCTTGACAATAATGAACATAAAGAATAAATCGGTTCTCAAATCTTAAACTATAAGTTCATCCCACATGTGAATACTTGCAAGAACGTATGCGTGTATGTATAAAATATATTTTATCGCAGCAACGTCGTTGACAGTCTCGTATGCCCGTACCCGTCTTCTCCGATCCGCCCCCTCGCTCTCTCGCTTGCTCTCTCGCTTCGAGTTAGATTTAATTAAAACCTAAATCGTATTTAACTGCGCCGTAAAACAAACCTGATGTCTTTCGTAGCAGTAGCTGCTACCAAACGGGGCTCGTGCTCTTTACTTTCAACACCGAATTCGATGCCTTTTCCTTCCTTCCTTCCTTTCCATTCTCTACACGTGTTAGTTCGTGCAAACGAAATTTCTAATTTGCTAGCAAACCATTAGCTACAAACTGACAAATGGAATCTCTGTCGATTTTCCGTCACGAAATATATTCACCGACTATTACACGAATTCTCTGACTGACAATGAGTATCATTTAAATGTCTACGAATATGGTCCGTCGTGTGTGACATTTTAATTAGAATTTTTGCCCAAAATAGACAACACGCACGTTTCTAACCAATTTTGAGTTTAATTAAACGAATAGATTAGTGCAAGAAGATTTGAGTCGTGTTCTCAAATATGAGAGATAGAAAAAAAGGAAGAAGAAATAAAAAAAAGAAAGAAACAAAGTCGTCCTCGTCTCGGTACACTTTCGCCGGACGCAATCTTCTTGGTTATCCGCGTGGAGGGCCCAGTATGGCGTCGACTATGGCAAAAGGATTCTCATCCGACCAATCCCTCTTCTTCTCGTGCTTTGCGAACCACCATTCCGTTGATGGTGAACCCAGAGAGTGAGAAAGAGAAACAGCGAGGAAAGGAAGAGAATACGAAAGAGCGAATGAGAGTGAGTGTGAGAGAGAGAGAGAGAGAAAGAGAAAGAGACGAGTATAGCTGCGCGCGGCAATAACGGCGAGCACCAGACGTTAATAACAGACCGTGCCGGCTGCCCATAGGCCATCGCAGGCAATGAAATGAGACCAAATAAAAATCAGCAGGGAATTATTATGGTGGACGCAAAACGCGCCGCGGTTGAGTCCCTCTTGTCTTTCTTTCTTTCTCTCTTTCTTTTTTCTCTAAGTTCTTTTTTTTGTTGATTTGTTTTTACTTTTCAACTACATTCCTTTTCTTCTCTCCCTTTCTTTCATTTGAATAAACTCGTGTGGCTCGCGCTATATAATGTTGCTTACCTTTAAAACGACATCGTGACAAATTAAAATCGAAGAGATCGGCCTTACCGGCGCTTAACGATATCCCGGATAGCTTTTAAGTAGCTACGTTAGATCGTTATGCCCTTTCGCGTACTTTTATTTGCATTTAACGTTCAACGCAACTCGAATCGGCCAGTTAGTTCGCAGGACGGTGGCAGCCGACCGGTCTCAGCAGAGACTATCTTCAGGTTTAATGCTTTTATCGCGTTCTCATCGATGTCCGCAAGGTAAAGACGAGAGAGAGAGGGAGAGAGAGAGAGAAAGAGAGAAAATGCTACTGTTTAGTGATATCGTTCCACTATGTATATGAGACATCTTGATTCGATCCTTAACGATCTTCTTCAACTTTGCTTCACGATTATCGACTAATATTCATTCGAGATATCTGCATTTATGAATTTCATTATTATCATATAATTATAATTATTTAATATAAAAGAATAATTGCCAATTATTATAAAAACTATCGAATCAAAGAAAACTTTGAAATGTTTCTAGTTTGAATGGAACAACTAAAAAGAGTAAGCACGTACGGCACGAGCTGAAAAGGTTCGAGTACACGCATCGCTGCCCTTAGGTCGTAGGGACGAACGAAGCGACCGGTTGAGAGAGAGAAAGAAATACTCGGCAGGTGAAAAAGAGAAAGAGAGAGAGATAGAGTGGCTTGGATGAGAAGAATGGCCGACCGCAATGAAGATTTTAACTGGTACCCTCTCGTTGGCCGCCCGAGTCGCTCTTTTTATTATTGTTTCTTTCTTCCCCCGCCTCCTCCTCCTCCTCCTTTTCCTTTTCTTTTTCTTTTCCATCCACGGGAACGATTTACCGAGGCCGTCTCTCGAAACACGCCCGAAAGCGCCTCTTCTCGATGATCCTTCTCGTGAATTGTAAACTTCTCTGGTTAGATGAAATTACGAATTACCATAAGATTACATTGATTTCAAATTAATCCTTTAATTTATACTAAACCAACGTTAACCCTTTGGGTACACATTTATTTAAAAATTAATATTAAATATTATAATAATTAACGTGTGTTAACCAGGTGGGATGTATTTCTTGAAAGCTAAAGGTACAAACCTTTGTACTTAAATAAAATAATATATAAATATATTAATACAAAATATATATATATTTTATAGTTTTTTAATTTATTTTAAGCATAAATAAAATAAATAAATAATAGAAATAGCAGCATAATTAAAAAGGTAATTCCCCGGTTAACAGGTTAATTACAATAATATAACAATTACTCAACACTTTGAAATAAACCCGAATCTCAGTTTTAGTGACCTATCAGAACGTCATATGCATCTTTGCCCAAACAAATGCATGACGTACTAGCACGTCAATGGGTTAAACGTGCACGTGGTAGAGAAATACAAAGAAAAAGTGTAATTTAAAAAGAAAAAAATTCATTTTTATTTTTATCTCACTTTGTTGTAATTCATTTGGTAAAAAAAGATGTGTTGTAAGGAGTAAGATAACGATGGCGTCGTCAATGATGGCGCCATCCATACCAACGAACGAAGACCTAGCATAATTATCAGGACGACGATATGGGAAAGACGAGACTCCTCTCTTTCGCGATCGATACGAGAACGCGGATCGTTTTCGAAACCGCATCTCGTGTACGCGCTCTCCCGTTCCGTAATTACACGCATCGCTCGTTCGGTTCGCCGGTAATGGTTACGTGTAACGAGTGTGAGTGAGCGCGTGTAGGTACACCACTACTCTTTCTCTTCTATCCTCCTTTTTAAACTTTTATCCGATTTTTTTGTTATTTTACCTGAGATAAATCTTGTTCGAGGTAGGCCACGAGCGCGTACAACTCTTTCCCTTTTTTCCTTTTTTTATTTATTTTTTCTATAAGTTTTTTCTTTCTTTAAAAAACCACAAAGATAAAATATCATCTAATCGTTCGATGTTATTTAACACGCACATTGACAAGCGAATAAAACAGCTGCAACCTATACTTATATTCACCTAGACTTATAAAAAAAGAAAAAAATTATTTAAAAAAATTCATTATAAAATCATTTTGATCGTTAGGTAACATTGAAAAGTAAGAATAAGAAACTCAAAGAAAAAAACATATCTCGAGGAAGTGTAGTTGCTTGTTTTAGCGATAGTACAAAGTCGGCAAAGTAACAAAGTAGCAAAAGGACGAATAGGACGGGCACGTGTGCGCGCATGTGTCGCAAAAGCAACGCGCGCGAGCGCAAGCGCGTCGAGTCGGCCACCACCACCACCATCAGCATCACCAACCACCACTACCACGAAAAGGAAAGGTTGTACGAATACACACACACGTTTAAGAACGCACGCCCACACACTCGACGACAAATACTGGCGAGAGACGGGAGGCAGGTGCTCCGCGCGCCATTGGCCACCTCCTCACCAACATGGCCGTACCCCTTTTCCTCGGCAAGTCTCTCTCTCACTCTCACTCACACATATACACTCACACACTATCTTTCTCTCACTTGCATGGGCCAACGTTAACGCACCACGAGCAACGGATCGAGCTGTCTGCAGAACGTGTAAAGGGTAAGCGCGCCTTTTCCTTTTACCCTCCTCCTCCCCTCGCGGTCCTCCCACTCCTTCTTCACTCGATTTCCTCTTCGATCAATTCTACGAGATATCGACGATGACAATATCATTTGATTTCAAATTAACATTTATTATTTTCTATCATTATTTCATTTAAAAAAAAAAATATATACATTTCAAATTATTCGCATCGCTTATTCCTTATCTCTGAATGTATTTGTTAAATGGGTGTGTAAATTAAACACAGAACATTTATTATTACCCATCACATTAGTTATTATTCGTTTCTATACTTATTATCATCGTTTCGGCATATTAATTTATTATCAGCGTAACCTATTTGTTATCATTATTAATCATTAATTATTTATCTTCTTTAGATAGAGAGAAAGAGAAAGAAGGAAGAGGAGGGAGACGATTTATTATCCGATTACCCAATTTTAATGTTATTTATCATAGAATTTATATCCCACCACCCCAATCGTGAGTTCTTTCGAACGTAAACGAAATTCGTGCATTTATCTTTCTTTTTTGCGAACTATTTTCAAACGTACAACAAAGAAAGAGAAAAATAAAAAGAAAAATCGTGTTTTGGTCGAAGGTAAGGATCAAGAAAGCAACGCGGACCAATAATTATCGTTGTGTTACGCTAGTTCGCGAGGGCATACGAAAAAGATACGGCATCTTTGAGGAGAAGGGTGCACCACCAACTGCTCGTAGAATTTCTCTTCTCGCACCATATACACACACACACACACACACACACACACACACACACACACACCGGTAATGGCAGACTCGCTCTGACCAAAGCAATTAGAAGTACGAGGTAAACACAGAGCAGTGCTCGTTCAGTTCTCTCGAACGAGGCCATTCGTGGAGAAGAGGAAGAAGAACAAGAACAAGAAGAAGAAGAAGAAGGTAGATGAGGATATGGAGGATGAGGTGGAAGAGGAGAGGAGGACTATGGCGTTATTTTCATCTCGCTCGACGTAAAGGCTGTAATTAAATATTCCGTGAGGAAGAGGGGAAAGAAGAGGGGGACCTTCCTTCGAGTTGTTTCTTATCTATTTTCTTCCTTTTTTTCTCTTAATTCCTCCATCTTTCTCTTTCTCTCTCTCTCTTGTTCTTTCGACCAAAAAAATATATCGACTTTGGTAATCTTGTCTGTTTCTTAGCTAAAAACAAAACAAAAAAGAAAATAAGTAACAAATAAGATCGAGTTAGAAACGAAACGCGTGCCTCCTCTCCATTTCGGATGGACGAGTGAACGAAGAATGGTTTTGAAAAGCTAAAATGGAAGAGAGAGAGATGAAAAGGTGGGAGGGGTGGGTGGGGATGCACCCCGGGGATTTAAGTTTCTATAAATCATCTGAGTGGCTCGAGAAACTCAGCCTACCATTTACGAGGCTCGAAGTAGAAGCAGAACCCGTAGGACCCACGTAAGGCCCTACTCTCTCTCTCTCTCTCTCTCTCTCTCTCTTTTTCTTTCTGTATCTCTTTCTGTTCCTTGTCTCATCTCGCTTCTTTGTATTTAACGGCGAGACCTTTTAACGACGACAAAGTATTCACGAAGGTTGAAACTCGTGGTCGAACATCCACTACTACTTCTCATTCTTTCTTTCTTTCGTTATTTCTTTATTTCTTTCTTCTTTGCTTTCTCTCATTGGCGAAGAGAGAAGAACTATCGGCCCAACATGGTGGAAGACGTCCGTCGTCGTCTTCGGCATAAATTATCGTCGTGCCTTCTTCTTCGAGTTTACTGTTGCTTCTCGGAACGAACGAATAAACACGAAGGTAGGAAAGAAGAAACCCTTTCATTCTTTCTTAACATCGAAGAACTTACTTAGTTCGCTTATTACTCGTGCCAGAAAGGTAATATAAATTTTCGCATTAGTTTGAAAACTAACTTTTACCCCTACGAAATTTTCTATAAACTTTCTCTCAAACGATTCGTACAAATTTTACCATCCGCAAATCAGCTCAAACTTTATCAAACCTCGGCAAAACTTTACAACCGCGTTCCGTACAAATTTTCCGAAATGTTCCCTTAGCCAAAAGTATCGATCGAACGTGAAAGCCCCTGTCCCCCCTACTACCACCCCCTTTTCCCATGCACCGAATCGTTCCATTCGATGCAAACGTGAGACATTAAAAATACAGGCGAGTGCCGACGTCCGTCGTGTCGCTCCATTTCCGAATTTCCAGAACAAAAGCTACCAACTAAAAATAACAAAAAATATATACATATATATATATATATCACACATACACATATATATGTATATATAAAAGAAGGAAAGAAACGATGTAACATAAAAGAGTGTGCACGCAGCACATAACAAAAACGGTTCGAAAATTTGGAAGCGGGAAGCTGGGCCGCGCCAGGGTTCTCTCTGGCTTTCATCTCGTTCGGGTCGTTCCTCGCGTACGGCAGCTCCGCAGGCAATAACAGGCTTTTCGGTAATGCAAAGAGTAATTAACATTCCTGTTTTAATTACAGCTTCTGCCCAAGCCACCCTCTTTATTTTCACCACCCCCTTCCGTACCATTAGCCGACGTCCGTGGTGCTGCTGCTGTTGCTGCTGCTGTTGCTACTGCTACTCCTCTCTCGCTCGTTTTACCATACATGTCTCTTTTTCTATATATATATATTTATATGTGTATGTGTATGTGTAGGATCTATATAGATTCGTATATACTCGTATGTATTACCAACACACGAGGTAACCTTTGAAAACCTGAACCAACGCGCGACTCTCTATGTGCACCGGACAGCCTGGAGGTTTTTACTTTTTGGCACGAGCGCGGCTTTACAATTAACGGAATTAATATCCAATCTCTTGTTTCTCATGGTGTTCTCGTTGATACTCTGAACAAGATATACATATATTCTCTTACTACCTGGGCGTACAAAAAACGACCGAATTCTTAACGATTTGTTAAAGTTCATAAAGGTTGTACCTATGCACGTTAACAGAAAAAAAAAACGAAAGATTAAATAAAATTGCACAAAATGATATTAGAAAACCTTGTAGAATAATAAAAAAGATCTGTTCGTTTGGTCGCCAAAATTGAAAGAAAAATAAAAGCAAACGTACGAAATTAAAACCGTGCAGGAAAGTGTAATACACGAATGGACACGCGTTGCGGCTCACTAGAAACGCATACACTCGGACAGGAACACGTAGACGCGTCAGTCTCGTGTACCGTATACCGCATCCGATCCGGATTTCCGTGCGCGGACACCCGTATGACCTTGCGTGCGTTTCAGCAGGACGTGTGCTCCGCCAGAAGCCGCGTATGCACGCTCATCATATCGATTCCCTCTTCTCTTCATCCTCTTTCTCTCACACACATACACGTACATAACACACTAGCTCTCGAATCCTCCGTTAGACTCGATTCGCAACACCGAGTATCGTTCACTTATACACATACAAGCATACTCGATAGAAAATACACCATGAAATTGTTTCAATTTTCCCCAAATCTTTTGAAATTATACGCGCTTACCGCGTGCACTCGATGTTCCTGCGTATTCTTCTAGGTAGTTTTTTTTTTTTACCTTTCTTTTTCTAAAATTTTTCCCAATTTTTAGAGTCGAACTTTGAAATATGCCGATAGGATGATACTCTTGCATCTGCTGCAACGAGTTAACCCAGATCGATAAATAACGCGACTATTTTTTCTGTTCCTGTTAGTGCACTCTTAAATAATAATTATTCGAATAATAATTACCTTTAATTTAAACAATATACCACATTAATTAAATTTAGTATTTAAATAATAATTCATTTGTGTAAACATAAAAAATTATTGTAAAAGAATTTTCATTTGATATTTCGTTTCACGAGCATCACAAATTAAATTTGTTTTAATTATGAAATAATATTAGAATTAGAGTCAATCAAAATAAGAATAAGAATAATAATTTAATTTTTTGTTTGTTGGTATTATGTAGCACCCTCCACGTGGTAAAACATGGATCGATACTACTTACGATTTATTGAATTTATTTTGCAACTATCGTAACATAAATATTACCATTCCAATGGCTGCATATTTTACAACGGGTTCTCATGCATTTTAATTTCTAACGAGTCTTCCTCAGACCAAAAAAAAAAGAAAAAAGGAAAAATACTCCTCCTTCCTATCGCAAAAGTTGTCGAAATTATTCAGTTGACCGATTTTAACCGACTCACCCTGCACAAACTACATCAACGTGTACGAAAAAATTCCCCCATTCTCGATTTTCCGCGAGACGTGAGATTTCGTTTCTGCGTTTTCTCTATCTATCTATCTCTCCCTTTCTTTCATACACATTCACACAAATACACACACACAAGTTAACTGTTCGCGAGAAAAGGACGACGAAGGATTCAGAGGCTCGAAAGGGCGCCGTTCGAGTAGTTCGTTCGATCGTTAATCTTCCGAATCGAATCTCGAGTGCCTCGAGACGATTGGAAAAGGAGAACTGTACCCTCCCAACCAACCCCCTCCTCCTCCTCCTCCTTCTCCTCCACCTTTCTTCATTCTTTCTTTCTTTCTTTTCGCTTTCGAGAGATCGACGTTTGGTTTCTCCACAGATCGTTGTCGTCAATGGCGAGCAGAAAGGTTCGTCGAGGTCGAAAGCTCTTCTCTGCTGCTATGGAAAGGGAGTCCGAAAGGGTAGACGAAAGATGAGGTGGAGAAGGGAAAAGGGAGAGGAGGAGGGTCGAGCGGTCGGAGGTTCCATTTTGTTTCTCTGCCGGCGTGTGGCGGCGCGATAGCAGCGGCACTCTGTCAGAGCGTGACGTTATCACGACACCCCTTCTACTACCTAGCCAGGGGGTGCTACTCCTTCCACACCCCCTTCCTTCCCTTCATCCTCTCTTCCGGCACCCCCTACGGGTACAACGTGGATCAAGCCGGTGTTCGCCTGACTCGTTGCCGTGTTGTTTTCTCTCTTTCTTTTTCTCTTTCTATCACCTTCTCTTTACCTTTCATTTCCTCCTCCTCCTCTTCTTCTTCTTCCTCCTCTTCTTCTTCTTCTTCTTCTCTTTCTCCTTTACCACCTTCACCATTTCGGAAAAGAACGTAGCAAGACGAAAGCTAGCAACGTGCCAACGATAAGATTGTACAACAAGCAGAGGGAGCCTGGAATTTCATGGTGAAACGCTGAAAACGTTTTTGCATTCCAAAGGAGTGCTCGCTTACTCTCCTTTCTTTCTTTCTTTCTCTTTCATTCTTTTTTATCTCGCACTCCAGTGGAAGAGAACCTTAATGCACCAAAAAGATTCGTTCGTGAAACGAAGCAATTACGTGATAAGCGATCGCGAAGAAAACGGTGAATAATACGAGACGTTTCTTTCCTTGGATGATAGAAAGCGAGTGGAAAGTACGTTTGTTTGAGTCCACTTCGCGTGCACCTCTTTCTTTTTATTATTTTTTTTGTCCAGGATAAGACTAAAGTCACGATTGCCTACTTACTTTTAAAATAAACGTCCTTCGAATGGAATGAAAATATTTCCGTTAAGGATAACATCGTTAAGAGTATTTTTTCGCAGCATGTGAACACACATAGCACACGCATAAAAGAATATACTTGTAACCCTCCTATAATATGGTAGATAGGTTCCTAGAAAATGAATTGCATACAACAAATTGGTTGTATGGGACTCAGAGTCAGTACAAAAAAGGGGGGTTAGAAATACAGGACGGCTGTAGAAGTACAATGATTTTTTCAAAGGAAACCGTGTTATAGGATGCCGTGTTGTAGGAGGGATACCTGTATGTATGTATAAAAGCTTTAGGTGTCGCGTATTTTTACAAACGAGTATTGAAAAAGTTAAACAGAGAAAATAAGGATACGATAGGGTGAAAGGGAAAGCGAATTCTATAGGTGTATATAACATGTATATGATTTCGGATCGTAGCCAAGAACATTTCAGAGATCCCTCTCGGATCTAACCAGGTATGCAGGCAGCGAGTTGAAAATAAGCAGCGACACGCCATCAACATAGCATCGCATAGCGAAGGGAAGCTCGCGTTTGACTTTTTTGCCAGCTGGCAGCCTGTTATAGCGGCAGATGATCTCCGTGCCGAGACTCCTAGCCTCCTCCTCACTCTCCCCCTAACCTCCTCCACCTTTTCTTCTTCTTCTTCTACTTCACCCTCACACCACCTTCTATTCCTTCTTTCTCTTCATCTTTATCTTCGTTTGTTCCTTCATCTTCTTTTCTAACCGATCTTTCTTTTTCTCTCACTCTCAGTTCCTTTTATTCCGACACCTTATTTTCTCGACTCCATCATTTCTCGGAGCCTCGTGTTCCACCATAGAGATCGTAAAAACACACCACCACCACCACCACCACTTTTGTGCTCCCTCTGAGGAATAATATCGTCGTAGTGAGTATAACCTTGCACCGAGGTTAGGGTAGAACGTTGAGAAAAAAGGTGCCGTTTTCTAGTGAATAGGGGAAATATAAGTGAGGAGAAAAAATGAATGCAAGACTTTATCGAGACACAAGTTGATGGAAGAACTATTTCACGATTGAGTGGTATTGATTTGAAAATGTATTTGTTATAGTAATTGCAATAGTATAATAGTAGTAGTAGTAGTAGTAGTAGTAGTGGTAATAGAAAAACGGGGTGACACATTAAATCTTTTCTTTCGTAGAATTGAATTTAATGAAACAACAACGTTGATTAATTGTCATCGATGCATTTAGAATTCACGTAATTCAAAAGTAATCGCAAATCCGAAGAAATAATTCATTCCCTGACCGGCGTCGTGGCAATTAATTATTCGAGTCATCGAATGCAGGACATTAATATATATATGTATATATACATATATATAAATTGTATATATAACCAATCGAATGATTTGTAATATCCAATGCATACCTAATTTCTAGTTACTAAATTACTCCTCGAATTTATATCAGCGTAGTTATAAATGCGACGTAAACTTGTAATACGAAAGGGGTGAAACAACGAAAATAATAATCAACCGATCGATTGCCAATTGAAAATTAATGATACAAAATAAAATAAAATTGAAGAAAAGAATCGTGTTTCTTCGATATCATAGTTACAAACGCGAGAAACGATCGTAATCATGTAAGGATCGTAAAGATGTCCCGTGGACATTCACAAAGATATTATCCGATGACACGAACACGCCAACGATATCCTGAACCAGATCGAAGAAACAGGAATCTGCTTGAGCTTCTCCTCGAGAGCTCGAGATCGACGAGCTTGTCACCGTTAAAGAAAGGGGTAAACGAATAAAAAGAAAAAGAAAAGAAGTAAAAGGTTTCCGATGGTTCTCGCTAGTTCACGTATGCGGGACCAGAAAATGTACGATCTCTATCGGATTCTCGAAAACCTGTTGGGAAGGAAGGGTCCCTGCTGTACGCGTTTCTCATCACCGTTCCATCAACGATCGGATAGAAAGAGAAAAGAAATCTCTTTAGGTAGAATCGCGTCAAATATTCTCTCGAAAGAAAGAAAGAAAAAAAATGGAAAAGATAGTGAGAGAGAAAGAGATAGAAGTTTTCTTTCTTCCGAGAAACTCACTGGGACCGCGACGAAGGTTGTTAGTATCTGTTTTAAACCGAAATAATTAATCAGAGTGAGCCGACCGTTTCGCCGGCGGCGTCTCTTCCTTGTATTCCATCTTTCTATCCTTCTCTCTCTCTTGTGAGCTTACCATCGTCGGTATCCATTACATTATACATCACTGCGGATACTCGAATTCTAATTTATTCACGAGCAACTCTTCGGGAACGAAAATTCTGTCCACATCGGAGTCCCTATTCTCTCTCTTTCCCCCACCCCTACCACCCTTCTATTCTTCTTCTTCTTCTTCTGGTCGTAGCTCGACAACCTTTGCCCGTTCCGTCGTTCCTATAAATCTTTCGGGCGTTCCGTAATTGTCGCGATCCTCGCTCACGAAAAGACAACGACAACTACAACGACAACAACGACGAAAGAAAAAGGAATATCCCTAAGTTTAGAAATAAATACAAAAGTTCCTAAAAAAAAGGATTAGATTCCTAATACAATTTCTATTCAAATCATAATAATAAAAATGAAATAATTATGGGATTTTATAAAAGAATAATAAAAAAAACTCAAACGGATAGTAGTTGAATTGAAATGGAAACGAAATGTGGAACAACAGAGGAGTGTTAGTGTTCGGTAGCATCAAGGCTGATTCGCAGAGATGGTTCCGGAGCTGGTTGGTGGTTTGGTGGTGGTTCAAGAGACGCTAAGCCCGTAGATACGGAGAAGCACCTGTGTCCCTGCTCCGCCCCCGGCCAAACCGACGACTAGATCGATGCCATGGCTCGGTTCTCTCTCTATGTGTGTCTATATGTGTATGTGTGTGTTTCTGTCTCTCTTTTGGCAATATCTCTCTGCGCATCTCCGCAACGGGTTCTCACGGCAAACAATGCACCGCGCGACGCCCTCGAAAACATCCACTTCTCGTGTCGCGGCGGGAGCACACAGCTAGGCACTGTCGCTTTTCAAATTTATCTTCCGCAAAAGCTTGGCCGATTCACCGGCGAACAACCAGACGACGACGACGACGACGACGACGACGACGACGACGACGACGACGACGACGACGACGACGACGACGACGACGACGACGACGACGACGACGACGACGACGACGACTACGACGACGAGAACGACGAGGTTGGCGATTCGGGGCCCCATCCAAGTGACATTCAACCTTCTTTCTTTTCTTATTTCTTACTCCGATTCTCCATTCCTTTTTTTATCTTCCTTTCTTCTTCTCTTTCTTACAAAGCCGACGAGTACTTTCTCCTTTTAACTTTAACTGAAGAGAGTTACTTTTTCTTTTTTTCGGTATGCCTGGTACTACAAGAGATCGAGGTAACCGGCTGGTAATTTAGTGTCCCAGCTGTCTACCAATAGTACGGACGATTCGTTACCCTTGTTTTGACGTTTATCCGTAACGAAAAAAAGAAACAAAAAATAACACAAAAAGAACATCCCTCGAATCGTACAATTGGAATGGATTTAAATAAAAGATTTAATAATATCGTTCTAAGTTTGTAAAGATAATAATGATATGAAATAATCGATGAAATTTAACGTAAGAAAAGAAAAAAGATAGAATACGATGGGGGAATATATAAATGTTGGGTCCAGCAAGGAGAAGAACTTCTTTGGTAATCTCCCGCGCAATAATCCCAAAGAAAAGAGGGCCAGAGATTAACGCAGCGTCTATAAATCAGAAGCTTAGCGTTTCTCTTCTCGTTCTCAACGAACAGAGTCCTACGAAGTAGTCCGACGAAGAATCCTCTCATCGCCGAGGCGGATTTAATTAACTTTCGCGAGTCCCGCTCGTAAAGAAAGAAACGACGTTCGGCCATCGTCAAGGCTCACTCCTCCTCTTTTCTTGAACTTTCTTAAAATCGAATCGAGAGGGGAACGCGAGAAATTCTCAAAGAGTCGCGGATTAACGCGTTATGCCACCCGTTAAAAGCTCAAAACCACTCCACCATTTTCTTCTTCTTCTTCTTCTTTTTTCTTGATCTAACTGTTATTATTATTATTATTGTTATTATTATTTCTGTGAAAGATAGGTAATCGAAGAAGAGGCAAGGATCGACGAGGAACATTCCAACGATCTATCTATCTCGTACTCGTCGAGAGAATCGAGATGGGGAAGGAGATAACCGAGTTCAGCTCGAATGGAATTTGATTGGCCGTTTGCCCGTCTTCGTTGTCGTCGTCCACCTCGTTCTCGTCGTCTCGATTCCTATCCGATTTCTCAAGCGGACAACAACCAACTCGAGAAACCGAAAATTAACGCGATTCCTAACATTCTCTTCTTGTTAGTTGGAAAGAAAAATATCTTCTCAGTTATTTTTTTCTTTTTTTTTTCTAATATTTATTTGATCGATACGAACGATTAGATTGGAATGAATAAATGTTTGAGAAAACATTCACAAATCTTAAAAATGTAAGATAGGTAGAAGAGGAAATTTCATTCGAATTCGGGAGGAAAGGTGGTCACTTTGAGAGAAGCCATCTTTCGAATTTCTGATATCAAATGGTAGGATATCTATCGACTGTTGGTACTATATGGGAAAAGAGATTCCTCGTGTGGTCCCTTCGAATCGAGTCCTTCCGCGTTTCTTAATCGATACCGTCTCCTCCTAGTCCTGGGGATAAACTCAGGATAAATGTCTCGGAAATATAGTAAGCGCGTGGTGCGGTGCTCACCGGAAATGGAAGCTTGCGGTCGGATACGGATATGTATTTCGTTTGGTTCGGCGAATTTTCCTTCCCCTTCCCCCTCCTCCTCCCATTCTTCCCACTCACTAAGACGAAAAACAGTTTTTGATATCCGGAGGGTTCTTTTTCCTTCATTTCTTTCTTTCTTTCGTTGTCAAGTGGACGAAAAGGTATATCGTAAGCTTGGCTATCTTTCAAGGTCAAATTCTGTAGACACCCACGTTATACCGCGTGCTCGAAGCGTGGCGAGTCACAAAAGGGTTCGCCGAGCGTATCATCGTCGAACAAAGGGCTGCTTGTCCAAACAGAATCTTACGAGGCGCGTCTTCGACGATACGTGGAATATCGCTTGACTTCTTCTTCTTCTTCTTCTTCTTCTTACCTTTCAAGGAAGTGAGTGTTAAGAAATGAGTATTCCTTGATCGATCGATCGAAATTAGTTTCCAAGCGTGAAAACGCAAGAAAGAAAGAAAAGAAAGTAGTCGTCTCTTCAAAGTTCTCTTCTTCGCCTACTTCTTTTGTTGAGAGTTAAAAGAACTGGTATTTCTATAGAAAAGGTACACACTATCTGTTCTTTCATCAGGTACGTTACCGATACGCTTGTTTAACATTTCTTATGCAATATTTAATGCTGCACCCCCTCCCCCAACCTTTTATTATAAACGAACGTCATTTAGAAAACTTTCAACCTTTTACGCTCCCTGATAAGAGTTTCCAAGTCTAAAGTATTTAGAAGCCAAAAAGTATGATAGGAAAGTACTCTTTTATGTGAACAATAAAAAAAGATAAACTTAGCAAAGTGTTCTTTCGCTGGACTGATCTTTTAAAGAGTTATTTTTAAAACAATCAAAAGAACTTGAAAATAAAAGCAAATAAAAACAAAGAAAAAGATAGATAGATGAGTAAGAAGAGAAATAAGACAAGTCCCGTTGGCCACAGATTTCACTGTATCGTATCCCGATCGATTCTTCTCGCATGATTAACTCAACCGTAAGATACTCTCTAACAATGTAAACCAAACAGGTAGTTCGGCTTCACGATGCATACTCAAGGCGCCCGTGTAATCTTATACGAAGAGGCAAGAAGTAAAGAGAAACACAGGACGAAAAGAAAGAAAGAAAGAAATAAAGAACCAAGAGAAAAACGAGGAGTAGGAGGAGGAGACAAGAAACGGGACGCGGTGCACCGACATTGGCTCTGCTCTGAAGAATATTATACGGACCGTCTCGGATTACGCGCCGAACTACCTTCGAACGCATCGTCGATGATCCTCCCACGCTGAAGAAAATAACTCTGTCGATAAATAAATAAAAAAAGAATCTCACCTTTCAAGAATCAACACAATCAAGGTAAAAAAAAGGGTCATTAAGGATTTCCAGAAATTAATCAATTTCGTCGAAACGAAAGGAATGTTCGTTCAGTTTGAGAAGAAGACGATAACTCATGTCTCGTTCCCGTTTGCTATCGTGGATCAAACTAAAAGAGAAGAGTGAGAGAGAAGGATATTCCTTAGCGTTAGCGAGAACAAGGATGATGGTTTTTGCCTTTGCAACGTATTGCGAGAAGTCGCCGCGGCACATTCCGCTTGTCTCTTACGAGTGAGAACGAGGCGGGCACTTCGTGGCCCGTTCAAGCTCGAAGACCGTAGAAAACATCCGTGGACCGTGCCGGCTCATCAACGCCTCCGACTCTCTACCGCGAAACCCATTGGCGCCCCGGGACAATGCCATCTGCATTCCGATCCTACCAGAGAGAGAGAGAGAGAGAGAGAGAGAAAGAGAAAGAAAAAGACTTAAGAAGTGAATCTTTTCAACCGGACTCGTTTCTTCTTTCTTGTTCCTTGCCCACGAACCACAACCACGCGATTCTCTCGCTTCCGTTCATCTTTTTCTTCATTTTATTTTATTCTTATCATTGATACTCTCTTATTTTTTGTATTATCATCTAACAAATCTAAATGGGAGAGGGCTTTTGTATAAAAAAAAAACATTGTTTTGTTTGTTAATTAACGTAGCCAGTAAATTTCATGAGATACGATTTTCTTCGAGAGCATCTTTCATGACCCACTTTCCAACTGAGAGATGAGGTGGATAAAATCCGAGAAATGAAGAGAGAGAGAGAGGAAGAGAGAGAATATTTGAGAAAGGGGGAAAACAGAGACAGCGATGAAACGCGGCGTGGAACGTTTAAAGCCGAGTGCGTGATTTATCAGCGCGGCGCCGACGTCGCGCTCGTTGAATTTCAGCGAGCGAGCGTAAATGAAGCGTCTAACGACAATTTCGCCCGTTCAAGAAGAAGAAGACGGTGTCTGTTTGGGCGAGCTAAGGTTGGGGGAAAGAAGCTAAGTTGGAGGTAGAAGTTGATGCTGCTGCTGCTTGGGGAATACGAGCACCCTATTGCACCCATCCCTCTCCTTATCTCTGCTTCTCTTACTCTTACTCTTTATACTTTCCAAGAATCTTATATTACTCTCCATTCTCTCTATTCATCTTTTTCTCATAAGATTATCTCATCTTCCTTTTTGATAAATGCTCAAATTTATTCTATTTATCAAAGATTTATCAGCGACTCTTTTTTCATCAAATCGAAATGAGAAAACACAACACACACACAAACATAATATAATATTACATTTCAAATCTACGCTAGAATCGTGTAAAAAAAAATATCCAATAGAAAGATAAAAATTCACCTGCTACCAACAGACATTTTCCTACAGTTTCTCCTAGATAAAAGAAAGAAAAATACGTGAAATAAAGTAAGAAAGAACGAAAAAGGTAGAAGAAAAAATTCTGGATGGAAAAGTTCGTCGCGTAGCTAGCTAACACGTAGAAAAAGATAAAAATAGAGTTGACAAGAGAGAAAAAGATAGAAAAAGAGAGAATGAGAGAGAGAGAGGGAAAATGCAGTTTGATACGAAGGAATGAAGAAACGAGCAAGAGAGAGAGAGAAAGGAACAAGGGAGAGTTCTCTGTTTCTCTCTCACTTGCAGTAGAAGCTCGGCTTGGTAGGTGGACGACAAGGGTTGGGGGTTGGGAGTTGAGGGTTGGGAGGTAAAGGGAAAGAGAGAAGGGCGCTCACGGAGATTTATGACAGGCGTTAAGCAGTAATGAAATTGCTCGTTGCTCGTTCCTCGTAGGGGAATGGGAAGAGCCGGTGGAAGCCGTTCAGGAGCTTTCGAGACTGAGAGAAGACTCGTCGTCGTCGTCGTCGTCGTCGTAGGGGTTGTTAGGTGCAGTTCGCAGTAGATGGTGTGACGTAGTAGCACGAAGACACCAAAGCTTCGTGTGTTCTCTTGGTACCTTTATCTACCTATATGGAGGTTTCGCAATTACCTTGTGACACTGCTCTTATGTATTAAACGCCATTTTCTTACCATTTTAATATATAAACGAATCGTTCCATTTTTTCTAACGTATAAATAATTAAAATTAAATATAGTTTAGTAGGTATGCTTGATTTCAGATCGATAAAATAGTGGTACTAGCATATCGAGGAGAGAACTCTAGCGATACGATTCCATCTAAGCAACCTGAAAGAGAAAGAGAAAGAGAGAGAGAGAGAGGTAGAGAAGAAACGTCTCTTAAATCATAGTGCTTCGAGTGACGTGCCGGCAGATAGGAAGGAGATAAGACGACGACGAAGACGAAGACGAAGACGACGACTACTACTACTACGAGAGGAAAGGAAAACGAAGTAAGGAATGAAGAAGGAACGATGGTGGAACGATGGTGGAACGATGGAACGAACGAGCGGCACGGCTCGCGCCTATCAAAGGAACTCCATCGGAGTTCCTCGGAGCTACGAGTGTCCAAGCTACGGCGTCAATGTCAACGGCCTAATCATGACTAATGGTTCCTTGCTAGCGTTCATCCTTCTCCACCTCTCTCTGAAGCACAAACTAAAGTAAAAGAAGTGCGTTCTCTCGCACAAATACACGTGAACTTACTTCTACTTCAACTTCTTCTTTTTCTTACGTTTTAAAACGTGTGTACGCGTCAGGGTTGCACGTACGGCGAGTAATGCGCTGGTATAATCGTGCGTGTACTCTACGATGAAAAAGGAAAAAGGTAAAAATGAGAAAGGGCGCAAAGGGTCCCAACGTCGAGAGATAGGCTCTTTGTAAAATCGTTATTTCTCGTACGTAAACGCGTTAGTAGTACGTTTACCTACAGTGACGCTTTTGCAAAAGGAGCGAAAGTCGATCCCTATCTTCGTCGTGTTCTTTCTACACGCTCGACGATTCCACAGAGAGTCGACTTTGATTTTGACTTTTATTTCGAAAGAGAGTGAGAGAGAAAGATTTTTATCCAATTAGCATGCACAACGTCGCGGAATTTTTTTCTACCGATATAATCTCCCCGTAACGCGGGCCCATATCTCGCGATATTACGATTAATACAATTTGACGTCGGCATTCCGAACGAACGAACGAATGAACGAACGAATTCGAACGAGCGTGCCGTCACGATGTCCCTCGAGCGAGACTCCTCCTCGAACACGAATGAATCCTGATTATCCAACGGAGATACGTCTTGCCGATAGAAAGTCGGAATTTTTCGTTCTCCCATCCTTCTTTACCTTTTATTTTATTTTCGTTTATTTTTGTATTCCCCTTTTATTAATACGCTGGGACGTTTTATCCTTTCGTCCGACCGTACACACATTCTCCCCGTTCTTCTTGTTTTTATTATTTTGGTTTTTTTTTGTTTCTCATATTCTCGCTCTTTCTTCTCTCATCAACAAATTTCAATGCGATACCTAATTAAACGGTAATTTTGTCGAACGACACCCATCGTTAGGTTCTCCTCTACCTGTAAATGCCGTAACGCAATATCTCGGCTTACGCTATTTACGTAACACGTTACGTTCTATACGGAAGGCTGCTTTAAGTAGCTACGTCAGAATTATATATCCATTATGGCCGGGCGTTAATTTGGTGTGAACAGAGACTTGTGCGTGTACAAGAGAAAGAGAGAGAGAGAGAGGTTTGACGATTACAGTACAATCTAGGGTCCCCGTTGCTCGTATTTTAATTAATGGCCTCTCCCTGCCATTAGAATTCTTCGATACTAATTATTACGCAAGAGACCTTGCATGAGACGCCGCCTCTTACGTAAATATACATATATATATATATACATCTATCTACAATAATATCTACTCAAGAGATATTAGATCGTTCGGGAAGTTAAATTTTCATTGAATATCCTCTTTATATGATTTATTTTTCCAAACCAATGATGTACTACATTACTTACAAGAAAGAAACCTATCATCTTATCGAATGATTACTATCTTATTATGAATTTCAAAAGATTCTTTTTAAACTATTCGAAAAAAAAATAATATGAAAAAGAGAAGAAAAAATAAAGACAGACACGTAATTCCGTCACGTTAGCTGGTAGAGAAGAAACGTTTCTGAATTCCCAGCAGATCGAGTGCCACTGCTATAGGCGATTCGGATGAGCCAAAGACGAAGTGGAAGAGAGATAGTAGTTTGAGAATATATATATGTGTGTGTGTGTGTGTGAGAGAGAAAGAGAGAGTGGGATTGCTTATATAGAGATGGTCGACCGTGATATAAGATCCTTCGGATCCCGTAGGAAATCCCAGGAACGGATCTATCTTACCCCGAGGGATAGCGTAGGTGGTAGGAATCGTGGGGAGAGGGGTAAGGAGAGAAGGTGGTTCACCTGTCAGCCTGAATTAAAGGATGGTCGAGGTCGCGAGCGTGCACAGAGGGTTGAGAGAAGAGTAGGTGATGCTAGTTCTACTCGTGCTGGTTTCTACCCATTTCGTGGATTCTCCGATGAATCTAAGAGATGAAGAAAAAGAGAGAAAGACGTTGTTTTGACGTTCACCAACCAAGAGAATCCTTCGTCGTATATTTTATTAGGATTTTCAAAAGGTTTCCTTGTTCCCTATCTTTTTTTTCTCCCTTTTCCCCGATCATAGTTCATATAGAAGAAACTAATACGCTAATGGAAGAAGATGATAATATTCAAAGGAAAAATTCCATGTATTTATGCATGTAACGGAACTTAAGTAGATTGCGTTTAAAATTCATCCAAGTGGAATTGGTAAGTCGGAAATGACGGTTAACGTCTCAATTCCTTAGCTAAAAGAGAGAGGACTAGTACTATTTCGAATTGTAACGAATGCTCGGTGATTAATGTTGCTAGCCTATTATAGTAAACAACAGAAAACCGCAGGTATTTGTAAGCTTTTCCGTACTACCTCTCGTGGAAAAGATTCAACGATTGAACAGCAAGGTGAAGGGAATTGCTTTCCTTATATATATAGAAATAGAAGATTCGATCGTCTTAGAGAGACAAAATTACTCTCGTCGAAGAAGGTATATAGTTGAGGGGGTGGGAAAGGGGGAGAATACTCTTTTCTTTACTTGCAGTTTACGCATCGTCGTGAGAGATAGAAGAGTCAAGATGAGAAGAACACGAAGGGATAGTCGGTCCGCTCGGAAGTCGCCATGTAAGGACAAAGAAATAAGCAAAAGGACGAGCTTGGAAAAGGAGGAGATGAAGAAGAAGAAGAAGAAGAAGAAGAAGAAGGAGGAGGAGGAGGAGGAGTAAGAGACGGGGAACGATACCGTCTGTGAAGACCGTGAAATCCGGATCCACTCTAAGCTTCGTTCGGTCGGCGACTCTCTTTCTCTCTTTTCTCTTCTCTTCTCTTCTCGACTCGTCTCTCGCAGCAGACTTCCAATCCGATAAAAGGAGGATGCACGGAGAAGCGCGAAGAGACGCGCGTAGCGAATCGCCTTGCCGGTTCGTTCGCCTCGCTACTTCGTTACCGTACGAAAGAAGAGAGACACACACACTTACATACACACGGAGAGAGAGCAAAAGGATACCAAAGGAGCCGCAAAAATCGAAATACGAGTACCTCAGAACGTGCACGCGTGTCCCTTCCACATGGTTTACCTGAGAAAAAAATATCGCGGTAGGTGGATGGAAGATTAACATAATAAGGAGACCAAAGATACTACTACTACTATTACTACATACTTTATGATGATCATCCTATCTTCTCTATCACTGATTTTTGAAAAAAAAAAAAAAACATTTTCATTATTTTATATACGATATTAATCAATGCTTTGTTAATTAACGAGAATACCAAATATATCTCCATCCGAAAGTTTAACAAGCACGTTACCCGCCTGTTTCCGCTTGCGGTTCTCGATCGTTCGCTACTCGGCTGTAAATAATTCGTTTAGAATACGCGTTCCGCTGTTTTGTTTCACGCGTATATCAAGTACCGCCAGTGATAGTGGGTGTATATATATATTGCTTGTGTGTGTGTGTTAGTTTCATGGCGCAAAATTCCCGTTGGCCTATCTTTTGTTCGCGATAGGTATGCTAATTAGTGTCGACGTGTAAACGCGCGTTGCGATATTAATAATGCACGATTATCGGAACCGCTCGTCCACGTTGGGGAAAAGGAAAGAATAGGACCGAAATATCATCAAAAAAGCATACTCTTCCTCTTGTCTCTGTCTCTTCACCAATATTCCTATTATAAAATCAACGCTGTCGGAAATACGTTCTAATATTAAATCGCATATCGAATGGTTCAGATAAAATATTCATGGACGAGTTAAAGTAGTTCAACATAAAACCAAAGCAATTTCATATTTAAAATCTTGACTCTCATGAAATATAAAAAGAAAACAAAGGGTAGACAACATAAGGAAGCAAAGTAACATATCGTATCTCATTGCCGGTTGACCGAAAATTCCCTTGAACCAGTTTCCAACGTATCGCGACGAATCATTCTGCGGCCACTGTAAAAGTGTTTAATGTATTGTGAATAATATAATCCTCGAGCCGTATCCTATCCGTAGGAGCGTTACCCTATTGCTGCGGGGAGCCGATAGGAAAAGGGCCGAAAGAGAAAAAGAAAAACAAAAAAAAAGAGGAAGAGGCAGATGAAAGCGGAGAGCGAGGAGTCGAGACATCAAGTATTGATGCCTTCTACATGTTACTCGTAGCAACGTATGCACAGGTACTAACACACACGTACACTAAACATCGTAGCAACGCATACGCATAATACAGAGGGAAGTACGATAGCCTCTAATGCCAAGCCGGTGTACATCGTGTCTGGATGTCCAGCACTCTCCTTAATGGGGTGCCACTGATATCCTCTCCTCCCTCATTCTACACATACATACATGAGTGTGTATGTTCGGTGGACAGGATCGTGTCCAGGACGATCTCCAAGGAAGAAGCTATTTTTCTTGAATTTTTTTTTCTTTCTTTCTTCGTGTCATCAAAGTACTTCTTTCTCCTTCGTTAAGCTTCTCGTACCTCATCTTTCAAATACCCGCACCCCCCTCCTCTCTTTCTTTTATTCTTTTATTTTATTTCTTTCTTTTTTCTACTTCTACTTCTTCTTATCTCCGACTAGACGACGCCTAGGAAAGAATTTAGCAGTCTACCGGGAATCGCGGGTAAAGCACACCTTAATGGGATTGCCATTCGCGGAAGAATCATTAACGTCATTCGAATCTAAAGAGAATGATACCTCGTCGTCGTCGTCGCTGGTTGGTTGGTTAGTTAGTTGTATGTTGGATGAACTAAAACGCGTTTTGCCCATCATGCTCCTATTTACGAGATTTGCTCCATAAATCTGTGACATTCTCGACTGCATGCTTGAAAATCTCAAAC
The DNA here is from genome assembly GCF_049000335.1 of Polistes dominula. NCBI lineage: Eukaryota > Metazoa > Arthropoda > Insecta > Hymenoptera > Vespidae > Polistes > Polistes dominula. The sequence goes on from NW_028300953.1 coordinate 561,566, forward strand.
ACGTGATAATTGTGATTTAGTTAGATACGAGTTAACCATATTTATCCTGAATGATTATAATTTGTCAAACGATATTTATTGTATATATATATATAAAATGAAAAATATAAATGAAAGGGATAGGAACGTGAGAGATTTTCAAGTCAAGAGAAACGAGAAAGGTACTGAGAAATTCTAATGAGTGACCGGACGTTAATACCCAGGCTCATCGCGTATGAGTATGCGATGATAGGAGTGTTGCCATCCCTTGGTATTCATTCCTCTACTCTGGTTGGACGAAAGGGATATAATACGTATCCTGCTTTAAACCTATGAATGCATATTCAAGATACGAATGTTTTAAATCCCGCTAGGATTACCAGTCGACGAGGAGCTCTTCTACTTTCCAGAATACAAGAGAGAAAGAGAGAGAGAGAAAAAAAAAGGAAGAAAAAGAGATTGGGGATGGAATCATTAAACTGGTGCGAATGAGTTTTATCATTTTCCATATCGACATAGAAAAGAAAGAGAATTCCAAAGAGAGGAGGACGACGAGGAGGAGGATGCGATGAGATTCAAAAATAGAAAAAGAAAAGCAAAAAAAAAAACAAAGAGAGAAAGAAAAGAAAAAAGAGAGGGAGATGGTGAGGGTGAGGGATTAACGGCGATAAATTTCGCAAAAATAGGGGCTTACTCTGTCGCTGGGCGACAGTCTAATCCTGAGGCCGCGCACCTCTCCCTTTAAACGCAGAGATGGGGGCGACTCGCCATAGGATTCGTCGAGTCTCTCTCGCGAGAAACGATACGACTATACCTTTCTTTCTTTTTCTTTTTATTCTCTTTCTCTCTTGCGAATCGCCAGCCATCGCAGAAGAATTCGCTGGTGTGGATCTGTGTGTGTTTGTGTGTGTGTGAGTGGGTGCCCGTACTTTTTGCAATTATCTACTCGGCTCTTAAGGATATTGCTCGTTTTTTAATCGTACGAACGTCCGAGTTTCCTCTTTCTTTTCCCTCCTTCTTCACCTCCTCATCCACCCTTTTCTATTCTCTTATTTCTTCCTTATACCTATCTGCATTTCACGAAATTCTAGCAAGATTGGATAGTTGGTCCTATTTACTATTCTTTTTGTTACTTTCCAAGATTTATTACGTCCGGTTATACAAAAATCGTACACACATGGTACTCGTTCAATAAAATGATTATCCTACTCTTTAACTTAAATCCCTAGATGCTAGAAAGAAATTTAAAAGAAGAACGAGAGAGAGAAGAAAGATCGTTTGATTCGAGAAACGTGCCAAGGAGACGAAGAAAACCCACATCCATTTTGCTTCTTTCCAAGAGAAGATCTCTGCGTGGGCGAGAGAAGAGTATCCTTTCGAAGGATTCCCAGAGAATAAGAGAGAGAGAGAGAGAAGGAGAGAAGGAGAGGAAGATAAAAGGAGAGAGATTCGGCATTCAGCCTTGCGTCCAGAACGGGCGCAACAATGGCCGCGCGCATCAACATAATTACAGTTCGCCTCGGTTGCCGAGACGCAGTCTCCTCTCACTCTCTTTCCCTCTCTTTTGCTCTTACTCTCGACGAGGGCCAAGTATTATATTCAAATGCGAGCCGAGGCGGCGCCAGTGAGCAAGAGGAAGCAAGCAAGGGGTTGCCATGCCTCGAGGCTGAGAGGAGGTTGAAGGTTGTAGGTCGAGGGAGGAGGGTTCAGGAGGGAAGAAGAGAGTGAGAGAGAAGAGGAGGAGGGATAACCGACGGAGGAACACAGAAATGTCGCTTCGAGCGAGCCCGGCGATTCCCAGGAGAGGAAATTACGTCGTCTGGCTTGACCCCTCCATCACCTCGGCTACGTTTCCTCCTTGGTCAAAGGGAGGGAAGAGGGCTGTCGGTGAGAGGACGACGGTGAGGGTGGCCGCTGCCCACGGGCTCTGCGATACCGGCACTCGCCATTTCCAGCTCCACCCTCGGACTCCGATAGAAGAGAGAAAGAAAACCAATGAGAAAGAGAAAAGAATAAAACTATATCGAAATCACGATCGATAGATTGTCGATTGTCCACAAATATTTTTCTATACATTTCACATATTGGTATGTTGCAAAATTAAAGATTAAATATAAGATATTATATTTATGTAGATAAAAAAGAAAAAATCAAATGTATGTATATCTGAAGAAGTATCAGTGACACGTTCGTTGAATCGTACGAGAGATAAATACGGCAAAGAATCGATATTATCGTTTACCAACGGAACATATTTTTCGAAATAAACGGAATGAAAGGATACAGCGCGATAAATATCCCTGTATGGAGGCTGGCAAGAGAAATAGAGAAAGAGAGAGTGAGCGAGCGTCACGTCGTAACTGAGAATAAAAAACAAAAACGGGGAATAAGGAGAAAGGTTTGGTTGGGCGCGCGGGAAAAAGGGTGTATCGCGTGTGTGCGAGAACCAAAGGAAAAGGATGAGAGAGAGAGAGAGAGGGTGGGTCGAACATTGACTTCCCACGAGAAAGAAACGCGCTTGGCATGAGGATTTGTTCGAGCGGAAAACTGCCGGTCGATGTATGCAAACGTCTCTTCCACGTCCTTCGAAGCCGATAGGGTGACAACGGGCGTGTCGTGTCGACTACGGGAGCCGGTTATCTTACCAAAACGTACAAGTATTGTCCACGAGCTGAGAAATCCTGATCGTGCAATAAAGGAAAGTCAAGTTGGATGAGTATTCGCAAATGGTCCAGGTCTTTTGCAAAGACCTTGACCTGTGAACTTTGCTTGTGTTGAGTCGTGCCACCGGAAACAGGTGGATAATGGTTAGTTTGGTGCGTTAAACGGACAATAGATATCAGTTTTGTTGTATGCGGCTGCTGTTGCTGCTGCATGGTGGCAAAGGACGAGGACGGGACCGAGATAGGAGATCTAAGTGGGCCATGCCGCGCTACGGTTATGGCGGCATAAAACGTTCCGCTAGTGGTACCGGAGAGGGCAAAACAGTCGACGTTGAGTACCGTAGAGAGAGCCCCTTTACGGCCGAAAAAACTGCCGCTATGATTGTCTATGCAAATTGTTTAAGATATCCCTCTCGGTCTTTCTGTGAGAGAGGGCTCCCTCTCCCGCAAGCACGCGTGTCCTCTCTTTCTCTTGATTCTCGATCTTTTCCTTTTTTTTTTCCCACGTAAGGATGCGGCGAGTACTACACCGTTATCGTCTCGATGAGATAATGGAAAACGGAGACAAAGAAAGACAGATGAAAAGGATGATAAATAAGGTAACGTGTTAACAGGTAAAAAAAAATTCTTTCTTTCCTTTATAGCAATATTAATCATGTACGATTGGGTTAAAGGGAAAAATTTCATCGTTAATCGTTGATCGAATTAAATATTGCCCAAGACTAATATGGATGAATTAAAGATCGCGAAGAGATAGGCCGAACGTGTTGAGCCCATTGAATGAAACGCATTTCATTATCGATCTCAATGTGCACGACTCCGACTATCTCTCTCTCTCTTTTTCTCTTTTACTCTTGAACCACTGTTGGCCCGCCTTATTCCTTCCTCTCCGCGGCCCGGTAATGGTATTGCCGGTTTGTGGTTTGTATCGGCAGCCTTACCTACCTTAGATAGCTTATTGATTGCCTCGACTGCACTCCGTTCTCCCGTTACACGACAATGTAGAATATACGCTCCGCCTGAAACCGCCTCTGTGTTCGCAACCTTATACCGGGTGTAATCCTAATTTCCATCTCATTCTTTTCATTAATTTTAACCTATTAAAGTATCTTTTAAAAAAGCTAATTAAATGGATATTTTTGTTAGGTTTGCAAAAGTAACTTTAACTATTCCAAGTAGCAGCAATCCTATTCTGCTATGATATATGATAAACGAGAAAGAAAGTAAAATAAAAATAGAAAGAAAAAGAGGGTAAAAGGTAGAAAATAAAGAATTGGTAAAGCAACAAATAAATCGTATTTCATGGAAAAGTCAGTTTTATCGCCCGGAGAGGTTTCTGTATTTGCCACCCGATATATGTGAAACGAAGTAGCATAGAGCACAGAACTGGCAAATGTAATTTCGTAGAATGTTTCCATTGATATAAGAAGAGCAGGAGCTTGTTGGTAGTTGGGAGGAACGGCTGGGTATATGGAGTAACAGAAAGAGAAAGAAGAAGAAGGAAGAGGAGGAGGAGGAGGAGGAGGAGGTAGAAAATGGAAGAACGGAAGGAGGTGGCGGAAGGAGGAGCAAAGTCGCAGGAAACTGCAAGCTAGACGGATATATCTCCCGAGTAAATTAAAATGGATTATATATGTCGACTCCATCTTCAATCTTTATTCTTTCCAGCTACGGCTCGCAACCCCCTCGGGGCTTTGGTTTATTGCTCGCGGCCTCCTGCACCCCGCGGGTAATTGTTATTGCTCAGAAATGAATGTGCAGTTTTCTTCTTCTCTCTTAAAGATTCCAACGAATACCCGGTTAAAACAGGAACTATTCTCTACGTCTTTTTTTCCTCTTTTTTATGGATTTTCTAAGACTTTTCAAAAAGTCAATCGTAAATTTAAACTTAAGATAATTTCAACATCTACTTAGATAATTATCGGTCAATGATCTTACCACGTTGGATTACTAAAGTCAAGCAACGTGAGTACAGTTAATAAAACGGATGAAGTAACCTGTCTAAAAAAAAAAAAAAGGAAAACTATGAGCTGTTGATTCTAGAAAAAAGTTAAGAGAAGGTGTAAGAAAATAATAACACGTACAATTATATAATTATCGGTAATTGATCAAGGTAGAAAAAGAAAACCATTACACAATTCGACGATGATCGGTTAAAGTCGGTAAATACGATTTTGGAAAGGACTAGGGTAAGAGAAGCAGCACGAGACATCGAGTCAAGCATGATATATGCTCCTCTTCCGTCTAATTAAACTTAGAGAACGTTGTCGCGGAGTTGCTTGCTTGCTACGTTGGTTGCTTGCTACGTTGGTTGGTTGGACCAACGTTTTACTGCGAAGGATGCTTCTCCTCATCGGATAGCTTTCAAAATGACAAGCAAACTACTCGTCGTAGAGTAGAGGGAGCCTATAAAAGACGTTCACGAGTGCGAACGAGTCACAAAGTTACTTACATACATATGTACATATGTAATACATTTCTAGTATATATAGTACTTCTATATATAGATAGACATATATACATAGGATTAAAAGGAGGAGGAAACGTAGCTTGTTACTGTCACGATACAAATTCATTTTTCGAAGCTAATAATTATCGCTCCGATGATTCCGATCACGCTAGAAAAGCAATGTAATTCTTGAAAGAGCTTAGAAAGTTAATCAAGCTAGTAGTTTTCATGCTCCAACGAATACACGGAACGTTTATGTGTGTACAACGACTTTTAGCGAATATCCGAACATATTGATTCACTGTAACTCATTATTCAAATTATCGGTCATATTTTTTTCTTCTTATTTCTTCTCCTTCTTCTTCTTCTTCTTCTTCGCTTATCTACTAACAACTTCCTCGTTTTCTCTCGAGTAATCTACTTTCGTTAACGTTCCGCATTAATATAAAACGTTTAGTTACAAGTAACGTTCACTTTCGATCAGTGAAACGGAATTTCTTGATGATAGTTGTTCCTTCGATCGCGTGCACTTTATCCTACTTCGTATAATATTCTAAGCCAAGCGGAAATACGCATATAACTCAAGTTAAAACTTTTCAAGAGAAGAGAGCATAACAAAAAATGGAAAACGAAGAGTAAAAAAGTTCTGATTAAGAAGGGTTTGGAAATATAAATTTAGAATAACGTTTAATCGTTCGTAATAAACAGCGAGATGAATGAGTCGTTGGTGAGTCGAGCATAATGAAAAACGTATCCCAAAGTATCTTAGAGTAGAGTAGAGTGCTTTGCCAAACACGTAATCATAAAATCGATGATACTCGAACTACTTAAACGAAGAAACGTGAAACGGTAAAGAACAATCATCCTTTTCAAATGAAGATATATAGTTAGAGATGAAAAGAGTACAATATCGAATGGTGTCTATCGTTGAAAGGATAAAGGAAGGCACACCACGTCTAGGGACACTTTGAAACGCGTACATCGAGAGAGAGTCCCGATGCAGGGCATGGCTTACTACACTAAAATCCTTTTAACTTGGACCATCCTGCCATTCGGAAGCCGTTAACAACGCGAAAGCTCTCGGCGACGCGATTAACCGAGAGAACCGAAGTAGCACCAATAGCAGCAGCAACAGCAACAGCAACAGCAACAGCAGTGATCGCAACCAGTGCTCGCGTTATGCCACCAGTAGCAACGAGCTGCTGCTCGTCTTTTCACGAGGGCGATATCGTCATCGTGCAAACAGCGTATATGCATTAAACCGTGAACCCACTATCCACGCCGTCATATCCAATACAGGTTGTGCGTTGCGGGGGTCGCAGGAGTCTCGGAGGGTGACTGAGTGAGAGAGAGAGAGAGAGAGAGAGAGAGAGAGAGGAAAGGTGGTGCATATATAGGGTGCTTTCGAGGGTGTCTGCCAAGCCACCCCTACGCCTCCTACCCTCGTGCGGTAATGGCATTAACCGAGCTGCAATATGATTACCGCTCTCGCAAGGTAACTTGATCATACCCGAAATCTATGGGGTGTCCGGATAGGAACGTTTCAAAGATAGACAGAGATAGACGGAATACTATGACGAGAAGAAAAAAAAAAGAAGGTGTCGTTCTAGCTTCGAGAAAACGTTCACGCAATTGTCTTTCATTTTTCCTTCTCCCCCTCTTAATCGTAGTGTACGCTTTTTGCAGCTCGGATTACCCGTAAATCATTAGACGATGGAACAACCCCAACTAGAATCGACGTTCCTTATCCGGGCATTAGGAGATTACTCTTTGCTCAAGCTCGTTTCTTTCCACTTAAGTTTTCTTTTCTCTTACTTTTTCTTTCTTCTATTCTTTCACTTTATCTTTTTCTCATTTTATACGAAAATTCTTTACAAAATATTTACAGTGTGTCACAAGAGTATTCGTACTATTACTATAGATATTAAATAATTGATTGCTGCTTCTAAATTCTTAAACAGATAAGAAATATATTTTAAGTATATTAAATTTGTTACTTAATAAATTTATAAATATTGTTAAAAATAATTGAATTGTTTTATATTTACTCCAAGTAAGAATATTGCAAGACCAATATAAGTATAATTTACGTAATATAATAAAATGTTTCTCTCCAATATAAAATTAATAAAAATCTGAAAGATATAAATAAGACTCAAATAAATTTCTGCATAAAATTTAACTGAAATTTACAGTGACTACGAGTAAGAATATTTTTGTGACTCATTGTATACGAGCTTATTTATGCCTGCTAATTCGTCGTGATTAGTTTGCGATGACAACGTAAGTAAAAAAAAAAGGAAAAGCAAAAAGATAAAACGATAGGTGTTAATGAAGACGACGAAAAGTAGAAACAGTGAAACATTGTTATTATCGTCGGTACGTTGACATCTTGCTAAAGAAGAATGTCGTCGTCGTTGTCGTCGTAGTCGTTGAGGTTTCTAGAAATGAAAGACAAACGTAAAGGGAGTAAAATTAAAAGAGACTTACCGTTAGGTGTTGAAACAGCCACGCCCTGAGAATGTTGGTCGCAACTTTCGGGAAGATTCCTCTCTTCTTCTGATTCTTCTTACCCGAAGAATCATCGTCTTCCTCGCCCGTGCCCTCGCCGCTACCGATACTCGCGTTGCTCGCGTCACCTGTAACAAAATTTCAAATATAAACAAATATAAAACACATCAAAAATAAGAGAACAATGAAGAATTTATTTTAAACACGCACGTTTAAGACGAACGATCCGTTTCTTATAACATCTAAACACCGACTGTCCTTTCATAAAGTCATAAACTCACCTTGAGTAATAACTGATATAAACACAAATAAAAGAAACTACAAACTAATATAATTCAAAACGAATCGATCTACCAAGGCCTAAATATAAAAATACGAGAATGATTTTAAGCCACGTTCGCGATTTTCGATGGGAGAAAGAGAGGGGGTATGAATGTATACCATGGGCGATAACTAGCTTTGCCTCCATTTCGAACGACAGTTCCCATGCATACAAACACCATTAAGCCACCCGCAATATTCCGGTTTCCCCTTTTGCTTGGTGCACACATACATAGATATATACGGAGACTCCAGGATCCTTCTAACAACAACAACGATGACTACGACTACTACGACGACTATTACAACGACCCTTCCTTCATATAAAATCCCCCCGTTCACAACGCATTAATTCCCCGTCATTTATCAATCTTAGCTTTTTAATTGCACGTGACTCTCGGTCACTAGGGACCATCGTAATGAAGAACATTAAGACGACTTATGGGTCACGCTTTCACGAAAACTCTGTAAGAAATCAAAGAGATGGTGTTCAAAATAACAAGTTTTTTGGAATGCGTACGAATGAAAAAATATAAAAATTGTCAAACATTCTAATATACTAAAATAAGATGAAATTTTGAAAGAAAAGAAACATCCTTATGATTTGTAGGATTTTAGTATTTTTTCTAATACGAAATCGTTTGAAAAAAAGAAAAACGCGCGTTACGCTACTTACGCCGACGGATTATAAATGACCGAGCTTTATCGTAGTGCCCAAGGCTCTACGGAGAGGTTCTATCGTAACAGAGAGATCAGGGTTAGCACGCTTCTCTCAGGGGGTTCAGGATGACAGGTCGCCCGGGGGTGCCTCCGTGTCCTCCCTTCCTCCCCTCCATCGATGGCATCACCACACCGTGACCACCACCAGCACCAACACCACCAATACCAGTAACCTTTCAAAAGATCGTTCTCCTGCCCGAGATTAACTTTGAATTCGACGTACGGACCGAAGGGAAGCTGGAGGGACGAAAAATTTGTCCGTCGTAGGAATGGACGGACCGGAACGACGGGAGATCGATGGAAATCGCTCCTGGAATACGACGCGTCTCTTCTCTCTCTCTCTCTCTCTCTCTCTCTCTTTTTTTTACTTTACTTTAGGGGGGTGGAGAAAATTTCAATCGATTCTAAAATCGTAGTTCAAACGTTTTGATCATTTTTTTTTATTTCTTTTGGTTGCATTAGGGATTGTAATTATTTTTCTATCTAAGGAAAAGTAATTTTGTGAGAAAAATTTTCTAGACAACAGGTACACCGTAGTGTACCGATGCAATTTATCCGTAGAAAGAGGGGAACACAAACAGTAACAACCTCGAGAAAACAATTACTATCTTCTCGGTTGATCTCAAGTAACAGAAGAGCATCCAGGACCTCCCGGCGACGTCTTCTTCTTCTTCTTTAGCGATCTTCTTTGCTAAAGTCGCTTGTTTTCATTCGCCGGACAAGAAGCAAAATCGAGAGAAAGAGGGAGAGAGAGAGAGGGAAAGATCTTTCGAGGAGAGAACAAAAACGTGGCTACATCGTTGTCTCCGGTCCTTCGATGGTGGCTCCGTAATGGCGAGTAGTAGTCCCGGAGTAGAAAATGGATAGAACGGTCTGCGATGTAACTAGTGAACACGAGAGAAAGAGACAAAGAGACAAAGAGAAAGAGAGAGAGAGAGAGAGAGAGAGTGCTTGGAACGAGCGATGCGACTGGCCAGCGGAATAACGGAATGGTTAGTGGGAGCGTCCCTCTGATTGCAGTTAATTTACTCGACGAATCGGGTTAATGTAGCGTACAGACCGTATCGTGCGGCACCGTATACGAGCATAGACGTACCGGTAAAGAGGGTTTATCTCATTTATTCGACGATTGTCATCGCTGTAATGCCCGATTTCAAAACTGTCACCGGCCTCTCTCGCTAACGCCAACCAACAAACGTACTATCGAAATAATATATGTATATGTACCGTATCATTGTCCTCAGAACTAAAAGAAAGGTGTGGAGAGAAGAGGTAGCCAGGGAGAATGGAATTATAATTAAAAAGTTACGAAAAACATATACGTTTCATTTTAATACACGAATTTATATGAAAATCGATACTCTATTAATATTTGAGAATTTATCGTTTTAACGAAGTTGGTATCAGGTTACCAAGTTCAACAACTTTAGCTGTTATTTAAAAAGAATACAAATAATTTAAACACAATTTAGTTATTTCAGGATCAACCCAACCCATAAGTCGTTTGCATCAACGTCCCACACTTAAATAATTATATAGGGATTAATCCAAGTAGATTAGCTAATTAAATACACGTTGTATCTACCCTGAGAATAAAAAAAGGGAACAGTAAAACTTCAGGTGTGTCTTAGGGAATACTTAAAAAAAAAAAAAATCGTCAGTAAAGTGCACGTAACTCCTCACCGGGTTGCAATCCTATGAATGTTCATTGGCGCGTGCACTAAGCACGAGTAGGTTACGTTTACGAGGATGCGTATCGAGTTGGAAAGGCAACAACAACGATTGGAGAGAAAGAGAGAGAGAGAGAGAGAGAGAGAGAGTGGTAGCTGAGAGAAGCCATATCGTCCTCAACTTGATTTATGCACCTCACGCACCATTTTTACTGTCGCTTTATAGAGATTTAAGTGCGGCCAATTATACGTTTACGCCGAGTCCGTGAAATGTGAGTAAAAGATGTTGAATGACTAAGGGAGGATTAAAAGGAAGAAGGGAAGAAAACAAAGTGACTAGTTTTCTGTTCTTTTTTTGTTCTGCTTCTATATTAATACCTCTATTTAATATCATTATCATCATGGATCAGGAAATGACGAGAGACCAAGTTGAACATGTTGGTTGGTTGGAGGCAGGGCTTATAACGCTTCATGACGCTTCTTTCGTTTCTTTCTTCGAAATGTCTCGGCTATACTTAGCGAACGGGATCGAGAATAAGCCGAGCCTATTTCCAGAACTCCTCGACCCATCGTGCTACTCGTCATTCCGAAAAACGAGAGATAGAGAGATAGATACAGAGAGAGATGCTACAAGTCCTACGACTAAAGGGAAGACGTCCTTAAGTTAAGGACGTTTCTAAAACTTGTCGAAAAGATTTATGACATGTTAAAAACGAAATTCGAGAAATCACGTAAAAGGGAAATGAAGATGAATAGCACAAGAATCTCGCAAAGAATCGATAGTCATCTCGTTGGAAATACTGGAGTATGGTTTGGTTCGATCGTCGACCCCACGAAAGAAAGAAAGAAACAAAAAGAGGATGCCACGCGATAAATCGAGGCACGCCGATGATCTTGCGCGCGCAAGCTAACGCGCGTCAAGCGAAAATGTCTTCCTCGAAGGCGAGGCTTCTGCTGGCTCTATTTAGGGTGACCAGCATGCAACGTCGAAATAACACGCGCATATGGCCGCCGAAAATAAACTCCTCCTTATTCCATCCTCCGTCGAAGAAGCGAGAGGACCGTCGACTACTCTTTTCCACCTCCTCCTCATCCTATTTCTTCTTCTATTTCTCTCTCCTTTTTCACCTCCATCTTTCTCGTCTCATCGTTCCACTTCTTCGGCATTTCGAGCTACGTTCTACTCTTCTTCTTCTTCTTCTTCAAGACGAGAAAATGACAGGGAGACATTTATTTGCCAACTCGGTCTTTCCACCCCTACGTCACAGATACACAGATAGATGTGTACATTCGTGAAAGGGAAGGGGGACAGTATCCTGTGTTAACCTCCTCCTTCACCTCTCCTCCTATTTCTCTCTTGGAGTATCGCTTTTCACGGTCACGAGATCTTACGATATCGAACTCTATATCTTGACTCGGTGCAGGTTATCTGTTTGCTAAGTACTATGCATCTCCCTAGTCGATATAATTGTTCGAAACTTGATATACCTTTTTGTGACGATGAGAAAGTATTAAGTTTCATCAAAAATGACTTGGGAAAATTTTCAGAAAATACTTTCATATACATATATCCTTACAAACTTTTCTATCAATTCGAAATCAACACGAATTATCAAATCATTTACAGATTAAATCGATCTATTCTCCCAAACGCTTTGAATCTTCGAACCTATTGGAAATTCAAAATGAGGATCGACGAATGTTTTCCCTCAATCTTGGAATCTCGAGGTCGTTGCACCAAAACACGCATTCTGGCTTGACTCTCCTCCCCCTATTCGAGAGGATACAGCATGCATCTCTCTCTTTCGTTCGTTCTTCGACGATTCCCGAAACTATTTTTGGCGATGAAATGCAAGAACGACGACGACGACGACGACGACGACGAAGCTGCACCCTCCTCCACCTACTTCTTCCAACCCCCTTCCTCCTGCTCCTCCTCCTTCTCATCTTCCTCATCTGACTGTCCTGTGTGTTCGTTCTGTTCGTCGTTGTTCGTGTCGTACGATATCGTCTCGCTCGATTTCGCTCGAGAATCTCCCTGCTAAGATATAATAGTAAAAAGAGAGAGATAGAGAGAGAAAGAGAAAGGGAAAGGGAAAGGGAGAGAAGAAGAGCCATCTCGACGCATCTGCGCCGCTTAATCCGGGAATCTGCTTAACCGGAAGATTAATCGCCGATTGTGGGCGAGATGAGGCGAGATGAAGAACTCGCGACCAAGAGAATGAGTACCAGACGAAGAGATAGAGAGAAAGAGAGAGAGATAGACATACTTTGTAGGAGTTTGTCTTACAAATGAGCCGGGCGACGGAGGATAATTTAGTACGACGCGTGCACAGTACCGTTTACCTTTCGGTACTTGCTACTTAGATATGTGTTAGTTACACTTTGCTTGTTAATCTTCTATCGTTTTACCATCATTCATAATTTTACATTTCTTATATGATCATTTAACAAAGTAATTTATAATAATTAAACCAAGTATTGGGTTGGCAAGTAAACAATTGCGGATTTTGTCAATAGGTGGACTTTTAAAATCAGCAATGACTTAGTTGCCAACCCAATAAAATGCAATGCATTTATGTAAAATTTGAAATGAATTAGAATAATTAGATCTCTTTGCTAGTCAGATATTCTGTTTATCATATTGCAATGTTTGACGATGAAAGAACCAACCAAATGGAATGTGTGCAAATATTAATTCATATATAAAACAGAATAATAAATGAAAACGATTTTGCTGGTTTATGTTGAACAGACATTCCCTCTTAGTGAATTGAGCGTAGGCGAAGGTGCGAATAAAGTCATTCGTTTCGCATTTTCTTACGTTCCCAAGAATACATTTGAAACATGTATATAGAAATTCGTATATCTATTCGCGTGTGAAAGTAAAGTGTACCCCCACGCGGGGAATGATAAATAAAAAAAAGTAACGTCGTAGAACGGGTTGGTTGGCGTGTCGAATCAACGAAGCTCGAGTTTTCTCTGCTCTCATCGAGCTATCGTATGGTGGGATTATGACGATAAATAAAGTCACGTGGAAAGACAGAAAGGGAGAAAGGAGGAGATGAGGAAGGTTTTAGGATGAAAAGAAAAGGTCGATGTAGGAAAAGGAAGAAAAGAAGGAAGAGGAGTAGTTGAAAGAGAGAAGAAGAAGAAGAAGAAGAAGAAGAAGAAGAAGGAACGATCTCTTGATTGAGACATCGACGAAGGAGCCGTGACAGTTATCTGATTCATGGACATGCCGAGTGTATTTTATGCTGTACGACCTATGAATACAGATCGATCCGCCGCCGCGGGACAGTAGCAATGGCGACGACCAGGACAAGCTGAGCACCAACAGCAGAACCAGCAGCACCAACACCACTAGTCAGAGAAAAGATCATAGGTGCTTCTTTCTTTTACTTTCTCTGTCAGGATACTTGACTACCTATATGGATATATCAATTACACGTAGTATACCACCACGTATCGCAAACATTAGAAAAGAAGATCAAAGAAAGAGATCTTATTGAGATTCATCGAACGTTGTTCGGCTACCAGTTCTGCGAGGATCCATGGATTCCTAAACGTCTACGTGACAGATCGCCGATTCGTTTGCTTACCAACTCCGATCGGAGATAGGACGATCGAATTCTTTCTCAAAAGAATTATCGATTAATCTGTACAATTTAACTTTATTATCGTCAACTTAAATAATTGTTTTATTTAATTTTTCAATTTATCATATATAAACTTTGTTTAATTACGATACGGTAAGATAACTGAAACATAAACCGGACCTAGGGTATAGATCAAAGTCACGATCTTAATTTGAAGTATAGAAAATAGAAATAGAATTACGCAAAATACGGTAACTCGTCCAAAGTTAGTTTGAGCTCGTTTTAAACTGTTCGTTTCTTTTTTACATTAACTCGAGTTTATCGCAATATGCAAATTAACGAGCGGAGGCGCGACTCGATCTCGCATTGCTAGTTCGGTCTGGCCCATTCGACTTCTATGATACAAATCCGCGTCTGCTTAATCTTTCTTTATTTCTTAGTTTGTCGTAGGTGAGATACTCGCCTTTTCTCGTGATTTGTGCTAGCTATGCTCCTTCCTATAGGTATATAAGGTAGATAGATAGAGTATGAGAGAGAGAGAGAGAGAGAGAGAGAGAGAGAAGGTAGATATCTCCGGGGCAACGTTGGCAACGAAGCACGTACGGAGATTGTACTAATTAATGCCACGGGAGCGAGGAGCCATGAGTGCTGCGGGTTCGGTGATGTGCTGCTGCTAGCAACGACGCCGTTACTATGATAATTACCGGCAGGACGTGAGACTCCGTCTTAATTGGGTCTACGAAGCGAATTAATAAACCGACACCAACGCGAGATGACCTCCTCGATACTACTACTCTCTCTTCCTCATTTAGGTCCACCTAAATCCAACCTTTTCTACCCAATATAATACCCCTTTTCTTACCTATTAACTTTATCCTTTAAAAAGAACAACTACGATTGTATTCATATTGCATATATTAAGTTTGATTACGAATAAACTAACGACATTAATAAATGTTTAAAACATTGTGCAGGAATCAAAGATAAATTTGAAAAGATGCTGGTGAAAGGGGTGGGAGTGACTCACATGGTGACAAAAAGGGGAAAGAAAAGTTGAGAAACCTAAGGAGATATCTCCGGACGCTAACTTCAGGAGCCGAAAGCCGATATGTTCCTAGTGAGTTTGGGACACGTGCTCGTCACATGTCTCCACGAACGAGGAGAGCTATCCTCGTCCTCGATGTAGACACGAAACGAACAAACGAACGAACGAATAAGAAAACATAGAAGCAAAGTTTCTTCTTCTTCCCTCTTTTGAAACGTCGACGCCTTTCCATTAGCGCTTTTATTTTCACGGCTTACGACTTACCCGCTCGTAACGAAGGAACGTCGAACGACCGATTTTATTACAGCTTCCGCGATCTCCACAAGAGTTTCCTCGTGTCACTCTTAACATGCAAAGGAAGAAGAAAAAATAAAGAGAAGGACAATTTGATAGCACGAAAATTCGATATTGCTGGACACGGTTTATTTTACGAACCATTTCTATCTGGTTTCTCTCTTTCTCTCTCTCTCTCTCTCTCTCTCTCTCTTTCTTTTAGTTAGTCTAGACACGTACAATACTCTTTCATTATTCGCATATGTAATAGTATCTCACGTATATGTGACAGGAAGGTTCTCTCGAAATGATTAACGCGACCATCACGGATTCACGAGTCAACGCAGAACAAATCCGTCTATCTATCTCACTAAGAGAAGAAAAGAGAGAAAGAGAGAGAGAAATGTAGCCTCGTGGACAGTAATGAGGCAGAAAACTGGCGACGGCTTCTCGGTTATACCCTCTATATTCTATTCCAACGAGACGAGGCGCGATCTTAGGAACATTCACGAGTATATACAATTCCCCCTCGTTCCTTCCACCCACAAGTTCCATCGCCACCACTGTGCGTATTACTACGTACGGCTTATGAGAGAGAACACGAGGGCCCATAACTCACGCCTGGCTGGCCCGCAGGCCCGTCTTGTTAGCGCCCCGCAGAAACCGAACCGAGGTCCTCCTTCTATGATACCGTCGACTCTCGTACCCGATATATGTACCCCATTTCAACCTGGGGAAGATAGAATAAGAAACAAAACAAAACAACAAATGAAAGAGACAAGAAATAGTATCTTGATGGTTCTACTTTGATTTTTTTAAAGTTTTAATGGAAATTGATCAAAAATGTTTAACCTGTTTGCTACGAATTATACAATATTTTTGATGCATTCAATTTCATTTGTGCAACTATAAATAATATTAATACAAAAATGATTATTATAATACGCGAATAGATTGAATAGATTACAAATACAAGAGATTAAATGGCGTAGAAAGACGAATAAGAAAAAAATAAGAGGGTTAAAGGAAAGAGGAGGGAAAATATGAAGGGTTTGTACTAGCACCACTACCTTCTCCTTATGCGTCACCACCGGCACACCACCAGCATCAAGAGCGCGCATAAATGCATAGCTATCTTCCGGCGCATCTTCCCCGTCGGAAGGACCGGAGGAAAGAAGAACGCGTTATCGGTACTCCGACCTGATAAATCCCCCAAACCCCCGTTTGGAAAGAATAATGAGTCGACATTATTCATGCTAGGCCGTCAGCGTCGCTCGACCGGTCCACTCTTCCTTTTCTTCCCAACCTTTTGGTTGTATATGCTTGTAGTTGTAGTAGTATTCTCTCTCTTTTTTCCACTCTCACTCTCTTACTCTCCTCCCTGAAGCAGGGCCCCTTGTTTCGGCACTTCGCCATTAAGGGATACCGACTACGAAGAATCCGAGCATGGAATCGAGCGAACGATATTAGGAGAACGCTTAGTCTGGATCAGTTCGGAATTCGTTCGGGTTGCATTTCATTTCTAAATACGTCACTGTTACTCAACCAAACTCTTTTTGTTCTACGAAATAATCATTTAAAGAAAGAAACAAAAAAGTTATTAAATAAAATACCTGCAAGGAATTAGAAAATATTTCACGACGTTTGTGTTTTATAAAAGTGAAACTCGTATTATCATATGGAAAATAATTAAATTGTTTCAATTGTGGATGATTTTATGCACCCTTTCTTTTTATGTGGTTTCATAAAATGGTATCGTTATCATCACCTGCGAAGTTTCACTTTAGAGAAGAAAAGATCGGTAACATTTTGAACGAGGAATATGTCAGTAGTTTTGATGACAGAAGCAAACATCAAGTCAACATAGTCAAATATATATATATATATCCATGTCCATAGGAAAAGGCCGGTCTCTAAATCCTGTAGTTTACCCCCTCCTGACACGTTGAGTGACGCGTTTAACGCGGCCGTTTTATTACGAACCCCCTGCCGCCATGACTCTCCCTCCAATTTCATCATACAATAAAACACGTGGCGACAAATTCGACGCTACGGCAAATCACGATCGAGCAAACCAACGACGTGAACCAACCAACCAACTCTCTCTCACTCTCTTTCTCTTTCTCTTTTTCTTTCTCTTTCTTCATTTCTTTCTATCTTTCAGTGTGTTCACTCGGTCGCACCCGCTTTCCATACGTCGTTTCGTGATGACGATACGACTTTTGCGGTCTTTGACATGCTAATGTTCATCGTACGGTGTTATCCTTTCTATGACTACAGCACACAAAAGCTTTGACCGTAATCGTTTTAGCGAGTCTTTAATATCCTACCGATAAACGATAATCCTTCTGTATCTGAATAGCATTAAATGTTCTCTATCTATTGAATATTACAGATTGTCAAGGTTAAATATCTTTTTATCATACTCTCATCTCTCTCTCTCTATTTTATTTTCATTATTTAAAAATGTGCCATATTTATTTTTTTGAAATATTATATCTAACAAAATTGTGCGTCAGGGTTTCATTTTAGTTTGTATTTTTGAAAATAAAAAATTATTTTAAATGATGGAAAATATTATTTAAATAAAATAATAGCAAAATCTTGAGAGATTACAGATGTAGCAAAGTATTATTCAGAAGCTACGAAGCAAAGTTCGTAAACTAACAGAAACATTTTCATTCTCGCTAGACATTTTAAGAGGGATGGCAGGGGAAAAAAAAGAAGGGAAGAAAAAGAGAAGGAAAGGGGGGGGAAAAAAGAAGAAAAAAGGGACTCGAGGATGCGGTCAGACGTCTACTCGGACGCTTTTTGGACACACGCCGTTATTTAGTACAACGAAACTCGTTCCTCCCCGCTTAAGTGCTCTGCTGACTTACATCCCTCTGGGGCAAGGGCGCGTTAAGGAGGCGTGACCGTGTATCCCGTCTCGGCGGCTAGAAAAGCCCTTCCCTCCTTCGTCTATCCCGAAAACTTTTCCCTCGTATACGAAGGAAAACTCTTCCACTTCTCATTCTAAGTTTCGTAGATTTTTCCCAACACTTGGATACACGCCAATTTGTTATTACATATATGTAATACATAGTCCAGCCATTTAAATGGTAACACTTAATCTCATATACTTTTTTTTTATTTGTTTTTCAATATTTTTATTTTTGTATCGTTCGTTCGATTAAAAATTAAGAAATATTATTTTGCAAGATCAATTTTTTATGACTCTAACATTTATTTTATCGATTTTATGATTGAAATAAAATTCTTGCTACTTTTTTTTAATTATTAATATATTTATTGTAAGAACAATAATATAATTATTATATCGTTTTTTTTATAAATCTAACATTTATTTTAATAAAAAAATTATTTGAGATAGCATAGCATGCAAAAGATGATGAAATAAAATCAAAGTAATATATATGGGGTATTAATTATTATCGATTTATTTAGGAATATGTACTCTTATCGATTTTGGAGGGATTCAAGGAGAGCAGTATTTTATCATCGATAAAATCCTAAACTTGGTATATAGGTATGTAAAGGTCGTAAATCGAAAGGTATGTATAACGATTCTTTTTCACGTGGCTTCGAAATTCTCGGAAACGAAAGATCGATCTTATTTGCGAAGAAAGGAGAGGTTTATCTCGAGGATCCGAATTTTCGATGTAAAGAACGCTCCCTATCTTCTCTCTCTCTCTCTCTCTCTCACTCTTTTTCTTGTATATTCGTATCGGTCGGCAGGTTCGAAAAAAAGCATCTCGGTGCCCACTTGAAGCTGGTGCTTACGATCAAACGACGCAGCGAAGCATCTCCGACGATACATCATCCGGGAGAACGCTTATCTCTACCGGATCTCCTATCTCCTTCGGGCTCTCGCTTCTATCGAACAATACCTCGCACGTACATATATGCCATATGTGTGTTTAAATGTGTCCCCCTGTGTGTATGAGTATCTCTCTCTCTCTCTCTCTCTCTCTCTCTCTCTCTCTACCTTTTTCCTCGCGAGAAAGAAACTCGGTAATTCGAGAGCGAGCAAAAGTACACGCACTGGGTGATGCGTTTTATGCCACCGAACCGTACCAAAAACCAACCACCATATCTAAAATCCTTAAAAATCCTTCCATACTCTTTGATCTTACCGCTGTCCTCAAAATTTCAATATTCAACCAACATTTGATTCAAAAAATTGCATTTGTAAGCTCATGTAGTATAATATATGTAATTTATTTAATTTATTTAATGTAGAAATGAATTTGATTTATTATTATTTTAATATTTGGAATATTTGTAAATTAAATATTTTTAATACACTTATATGAACTTTTTTAATAGAAAGAAGAAAAGGAAGGAAGGAACTTAATTTTGTTGTTGTTGATTTCTTTATAAACCTTGGAAGAGTATTGAGTTAGGAGAATATAAGTCGAAGATAAGAGAAGAGAATGAAATAAATTTTGGAGAAGATCGAAGGACGTGTTCAGTGTTAATCGTTGTTGAAATACGAACGATAACTCTTGATGGAAAATGCGCAGACGCGGAACGAGAGAGAGTCGGCAGTATTACACACATGTAAGAATAGTATATATACGGGAACTCGTAAGTTCCGCGTCCGATGACGAATGTTCTACGAGCGCCGAGCCAGGCATAATTGACTGTCATTATGTCATACACGCCATTTAATCACAATTATTCCTTTGCGCGTTCACGTTCGCACTCACGTTCAAGCACGCTCATTCCTTCAGTCCTTTCTATCGTTGCTCATACGAGAGAAAGAGAGAAAGAAATGGCATCGAACCGTTACGTGATTATTCTCCCGCGTAATTTCGAATTTCCGTGTATTCGAAAGCGATCGAGCGAGTCCAAGCGGTTATCGGAATTTTTTTCTTTTTTTTTTTTTTTACATTTAGTTACAAGAAAAAAAATTATAAGTATAAAAGAGAGAGAGAGAGAGAGAGAGAGAGGGAAAGATATGAAGATGAGAAGGAATGAAAATGTAAAGACATTTACGAATGATAATGTGACTTGACCATACATCTACGTAATCAAAGAGATAGAAAATAGAAACGAGTTTCTTTCAAAGTATTAAATCGATTTGTTCAATAAAATACGATCGATAAGATTCATTAATAAATAAAAATAAATAAATAAATTGTCTTTTTACAATTGAATTAATCTCGGACTTGCTATCTTTTTTTTTGTGATATTTGTAGAGATAATTATGAAAGTAAGAAAAATAATTGTACGTGGAAATTCAAAGACAAAAGTATGGCACGAAGAAAATAGAAGAGATTTTATACGAGTGCTCCAAATATGGCGGTTCGTCCAATCGGCTACCTTAGGCGGATATTACGGTTCGAAGCGTTCCGAAAGCATTCAACGTTGCTCTCTCGCACGCATCCTTCTTCTTTCTCCAAGTTAATGGTGGTGGGAGAATCTCTCTCTCTCTCTCTCTCTCTTTCTCTCTCTTTCTCTATCTTTTTCTTTTTCTTTCTTTCTCGAGGTGGTTGAGATCGAAGGAGAGGGAACAGAGGGTCGAGGGGAAGGACAGACGAAAGGGTCGGGATGGAGGCAGCATTCCATCAAACCAGACTCCATCTTATGTACGTCTAACCCCCAGGCAACGCATCTCCTCTCGCTTCTTTCGATCGAATCGACTCGTCGATCTTCTCTCTTTCTCTCTCTCTCTCTCTTTCTCTCTTTCTTCCTTTCCTTTCCTTTCCTTTCTTTATTTCTTTCTCTTCTTCGAAACACGATGTTTAACTCGCGTTGTGTCCTGTTCCTTGCTGATTTCGAGCAACGAATATTATTTGCCATTCGGAATAATCAAATCTTTCATTCTTTGTAACGAGAACTATAAACAAGAAAAAATTCTTTTTTGTCGATTGATCGTTAATAATAATTATTAAGCCATTACCTGCCAATGGGTATAACATTGAGACGTATTTTGAAATTTTTGTTTTTTAATAATTGCAACTTTAGAATGAAATATATTTAAAATTATAAAATTGTACATGGTGCTTCATTTAAATATTTTAAATTCTTATTTTCTATAGTTTTATCATTATGAATATCATTAAACAATTCATTTAATTTTATTTTTACATTTTCGTATTATGACTGATAAGTTAAATAATAATTAGAATATAATAAAAAAAATTCTAAATCTTTTTCAATGATAAATTTGTTTGATTTTAACGTCAATTTTATAAATGTTAATTACGTTTGACTCATCCCACTCAGGTGATATCAGACAAAAATGAGAAGGAAAACATGGAAGAACAAGTTTTAGCATCCAACAATAAAATCACGTATCTCGTAGAAAAGGATAGATGCATCTGCGTGGATGCATAATGGTTGCTCGTTAGAACCATCCGATCTCTCGAAGGATCGAAGTTTGAAGGGAAGTAAGAGGATAGAGGATAGGAGGAAGGTCGACGACGTGGCAGCGAATGGGCGCGTTGACGTGACTCGATGGATGCATTTTTAACGTGTACGAAAATAGCTAAAGCATCGTGAGAGAGAAAGAGAAAGAAAGAGAAAAAGAGAAAGGAGAGAGAATGATAGAGAAGGACAGGGAGCAAAGCGCAGACAAAACAGCGACAGCTGCGACAAAAACCAGCAAGACTGAAACGAAAACGACGCCAAAGAGGACGACGATTATACTTTTCTCAAACCAAATTCTTTTAATTTCTTATTTTACTTTTTTTTCTCTTCTTTTCCTAAGCTTCTTCTTCCTCTGAACCATTATTTGTTATTTACTGTCGAAATAAGACCCAAAAAAAAAAAAAAAGAAATGTGGGGAATACGTTAACACAAAAAATAAAATAAAAGGGTAAGAATAATTTTGGTTGTTGTCTTTACAGTTCGAACTTCCTTCTTTCGCAAAAGGATTAGACAAAGATAAAATAATGTCTCATGTTTTTAACTTGAGAGAACCGGTGGTAAAATAATCGTAAAATTACGGAATGTCTCGCCCACGCATGGTCTTCTTCTTTCCTTTAGCACAGCTTTTTTTTGTTTTTACATACCCTCTTACACCTACTTCACACCTATCTACATAATATATGTTTATCAGCATTCGCCCTGTTCCATTCTCCTATCTTTTTTCCTTTCTTCTTTTACTTTAACTTCGATTTTCGACGGTAGAAAATTTCACAGAATTTGGCGAGAAAAAAAACAAATGTAGAACGATGAGAATTCGATGAACGGTTTATTCGTTGGATCGTAGAGGATCATTGATCCCAACCGTGGCATCGTCCTGAACATTGAAAGATTATGTAAAAGATATTTTCGAACTGTCCGGTATCTCTTTCTTCCCCCATCTGACACGAGTGATTAATGAACACGACGAATTTATAAAAAGGGACTTCGAAAGTCAAGGTCGTTCCAGAGTACGTCACCTCGAACCCAAAGAAAGAGAGTGAGAGAAAGAAAGAAAAGGTTGTAGTTTTGCTGAGAAGATCGATCGTATTTGGCATAAATTGCTAGTTAAAATAAACATTCTTTAGTAAAAAAAAGAAGGGTAAGTTTTAGGAGGGAGAAAAGAAGGAAAAGGGAAGGGCAGGTTTTCTTCCTATTGTTTCTTTCGTCACAGCAATCTGTTGTCGGTGTTCTCGAGAGTGAAGTGCGTCCTCGTTCGGGCATCTCAACTAACCCCATTCGAAGGAGTGCACAACGGCGTGTTTCGTCTCACCGGTCCAAACAGCATCCATCCCATCCACATAGTAAGCTAGACTATTCTATCTCTCGTCTTTTTCTCTTTCTATCTTTGTCGTTCTCTTTCCGTCGAGTGTTCGGACTTCTCGAGCGACCCTCGAATCGACCCTCGGAGTAATAGCTAGCACCCTTGCTCCTGCAGGCACCCTCGAAACGTCGACAATTAGTTTCCCATTGACCTATACCGCGTGCACAGCCACCCTCCTCAGTGTAAGCTTTTCTTCGGCGAAGAATTAACGCAAACAAACAAACAAACAAACGAACGAACGAACCAACGAATGAACGACCGGCTGATGGTGGTGGTGGTGGTGGTGGGAAACGAATCTGTTTCCTGTCAGCTTTTCTAACATAAGTGCGAACAACATGAGCTTGAACACGAAGGAAAAAGTAGTCGATTTTCGAGATGAGACTCTCCTGATCGATTTATCGGACCGAAGAAACATAGATAGAAAAGAGAGAGAGAGAGAGAGTATGTGTGTAAAAAGAGCGAAGAACTCGCGCGAGCGAAGTTAATAAAGAACGACAAGCGACACCTGTTATTACTCCGGACGCGAGGTTTGATCGAACGATAGCGTATCGTTGTCCAACATTCCCTCCTTCGAAAAACACCGATCGCCTGACAAACTAACAGAGGTGCCATGTTCCAAGATGGGTAAATATATTCCTTTTCTCTCTCTCTCTTCCTTGGATCGAAGACGCCTCCAAGTCGGAGGAAGCCACGACCTCATTATCGAATCGTCGACACGATCGAAGATACGGCTCGTAGTACAGTCACAGAAAAAGGAAAGAGAACAAAAATAAAATAGGAAAGAAAAAGAAAGAGAGAAAGTTGGTATGCGTGTGTAAGAGTTGGTGTGTCACGTCCGACAGGTAGAAGAGATAACATAGCACACGCGCGCACATAACCACCACCACAACCATCATCATCCACCATCTTTGGTCCTCTTCTTCTTCTTCATCTTTCTTCTTCCTCTTCTTCTTCTTCTTCTACTTCTTCTTCTTCTTCTTCTTCTTCTTCTTCTTCTTCTTCTCTGTGGTTGTAATTAAACACGAGGAAGCTGCTGGAATAAAAGTCGAGTGGCACCGCTAATTAACGATGCCGAGGTGTTGAAATCGAGTCGCAGTATTTCACAGCTCTCGCTGGACGCCGGTGACTCGCTTTAAGACCTCGACGAGAAACTTGCGAAAGAGAGAGAGAAAGGGAGAGAAAGAGAGATAGATAGAAAAGAAAAGAAAAAGAAGATAAAAGGAGTATAGATTCTCCGGACACGGAGAACTAATAGGGCGGGGTGAGAAACAAGCCGGCAGAAAGATAAGAGTGCCCGACTGGACTGGCATAATAATTTGTGTCGCATCTTTTTCTCTCAAACTCTGTATGGAATTGAGAAAGAAGGATAGAAAGAGAGAAAGAGAAAAGTGGTATACGTTGGCGGAAGAACTCGAAAGAGGGAAACGTGTCTCAATTAAAAGCGTCCAAGTGTACGATCAAAAATTCCACCATTTGCAATGAGAAACTAAATTTTATTTATTTCCCTCTCTCTCTCTCTCTCTCTCTCTCTCTCTTTCTAGTTGCACGTATTAGGTAGATCGAAAATGGACTTTTTTCTTCTTTTAAATGTAAAAATGTGAAGATCATTAAAAATGAATGAATTGATACGTAATTAAGGGGATCATTTTTGCTAAGAATATTAATACAATCGTTTTATAAACGAGTAAAACTTCGAGCATCTTTTCTATGGGATTGAAATAATGGATATTATAAGAATAAAGTTGTGCAATAGGCGTAGGACAAACGAAACGCAATTAGCGAGTATAAGGTACTACTTTCCTTTTCTACCTTCTTCATTAAAAGCTTTCTTTTCTACATCCAATTCCTTTTTTTTTCTATTTTTGTTCCTTGACTACGAAATATACGTGCAACTTCTTCTCTTCGTTTTGCTTATACGAACACGTTTCTCTCTTATTAATATTTTTCCTCTCTCTTTCTCCACCCTATTCACCTTTTATCGTTGTTCAACGATGGCGGTACGCTCATTGTACTCCGACACAATAATAATTGCGCTAATGATCGAGCTCGAAAAGCGCTTCGTAATCGGACGGTCTCTCTCGACCACACACTCGTGTGTCTATCTAACTACGAAACACGTTAACCAAAAAAAGAAAAAAGAAAAATAAAGAACGAACGAATGGAAACTTCCTCTAACCCCCCAACTAATGATCTTTGATTGTCACAAAACCGTACAATTTTAAATAAACAAATAAACAACAATGAAAAAATACGTTTCACGTGTACAACATAGAGGAGATTAATTTCGTTTAAAACAAAAAAAAAATAACATGAAAAATAAAAGGAAGAAATGAGAGAAAGGGGATAGAAAAAAAAGGAAAAAAGAAAGAAAGTAGGAAAAAAAAAGAAAAAAGGGTTGAGAGTCCGAGGTCGCAGGGGCGGATTAAAGGGAGTCGCGTGTGTGGAAAGCCGGCGGCGGTGAGAACGCACGTAGGAAGCGGTAGAATACGGCGTGCACGGGGCACTCTCTTCATTTCCAGGCTGTCACGAGCAGAAGAAGATTCGGGCTGCGTTTGACAGCCGCAGGGTCTGGATTGGGTGCCGGTGGTGGTGGTGATGGTGCTGGTGGTGGTGATGGTGATGGTGCTGCTACCGCCGTTCCAGGACCGTACGTTGGGAGAGCTACGTGCAGGGGCACGCTCGAGGTGAACCAGAGGTGGAGGTGGAGGAGGTTGAGGTGGAGAAAGACAGAGAGGGCTGAAACGATGCGCTGTTACCACGACGAAGCAGCAGCACCCTTCTTCCTACTTCCACTTTTTCTCTCTCTCTCTCTCTTTTTCTTTTTCTCTTTTTTCTTTCTGTTTCCACAATGTTTCCTATCTCTGTCTCAGAGAGTTTCTTTTTAAAAGGATATCGTCTCTTTCTCAAATTCTTTCTTCCCCTTTTAACGTTCACATCCAACCACCCCTTTTTCCCCTACAGTCAAATTCACGTTTTAATTATTTCTCTGTCCCTAGATCTGTCCCTCTCTTTCCGAAAAGAAGAAGAAATAGAATCTACAACGATTTTTCTTTCTCAACTCGATCGAGGAACGAGAAGGGGAGGGGTTTTTTTTTTGTTTATCGTAAAAGGTAGATGAGAAAAAAATGACGGTAAATTATTAGAGAAAGAAGGATGGGGTGCGTCGATCATGCAAAGTGCCGTCGATTACGTCGCGAGAAACGATCGTAATCGGTAAACCGCTGTGGTAGGATAAGGTTGGTCCACGTCCCGGTGAACGATAATGAGGGGTTGTATCGAAAGACCGTGACTCGATTCGAACGAACGAGCAACCTAGCAAGCACTCGTTTTGTTCGATTATTAGACGTGCACGCAGCGAATACGTTCTCATTCTTTTGAAAGTAAAAAAAAAAAGAAAAAGAAAAAGAAAGCAAGGAGGCACTCAAACTTAATCTCGAGTTATTACATCGTGAAGCTCACGATCGACGTTGGATGATCACGTTACGGTTATGAATAAGAAAACAAGTCACGTTCTCAGTAGGAATAAAAGGGTATAGGACAAAAATTCACTCTCTTCAACGTGATGAGACCGGAATAAGAAAATTGTTATAACGATAATATATAATATAATTGTGTATTATGAATTATCGTTCAAAAGGCAGGTCGTACTTAATGTTACTATTATAGTCAAGATAAAAAAAGAAGAAGAAGAAGATTATAACGGAGAACGATCCAAGGTAGTAGTACCATTACCAACAGCTGCTCTACTAACACCTTTCTATGACGTACTACTACTTCTCGAATTTCATATTTCGAAAAATATCGCGCAGCTCCGTGGCACCGTAGCGACACGACACCCGACATGCTGCTGCTATACCTTGGACACATTATTTTTCGATAAAAGTATAAGAAAGAGAGTTGAAATTTCTCTAGTCGGTAAAAGTCTGGATGGAAACACGAAGGTACACGAGCAGCGAGTAAGTTTCGAGAGCAAGGACGTCGACGATGGTGCTGGTGGTGGTGCTGGTGGGTACGGGGTGAGAGAGTAAAGCGCAGATGCAGCGACGGCTGCTGTTTAATATCGGAGTCGCACATGGGCATACTCTCTGAGACACATTTCACTAATATTGCAGCCAACCAGTAGACCGAATGTGGAACCAGATAGAAAGAGAGAGAGAGAAAGAGAGAGACATCGTTACACACACACACACACACATATACATATACAATCACACATTTTACATATCTCTCGGAGTATTAATATATTCAACACGTATGAATATTGCGAAGAGAACGAGACGGAGATGAAAAGGGATGTGCATGTATATGTATATATACATATAGAAATATATATATATATATATACAAATGTATATATGAAATGTAAAAGACAGAGAGAAAGAGAGAGGAGAGAGAGAGAAGCTGTACTCTCAGCGGCTAAACCATTGTGCCTATCTTGAACTTCATGAAATCTGCAGTCGGCCCTTCTCTGTCTCTCTCCCTCATTCTACCCTTCTATCTCTCATTGTTCAGCGGCAGAGCTTTGTGCTTTGTGCCTCGTGTAACTCCGGAACTATTTCCGTGCCTTTGAATAAGGAACTAATGAATGCGGTCCAAAGCTGCCAGCACGGACCGCGTACATTTCGCGAGACTCATCATTCTTATCGTCTACCACTCTCTTTCCCTCTTTTAAACTCTTTCCTAAACGATATGTAGGTATATATATATAGTATCGATATATTCTTCTTTACAAATGAAGAAAAATAAATTATTATAACCATTTGTATTTTCTAACAAAATTAACAGTTTACGTAAGAATATTTTTACAAGTTATAAGGGGTTGCATCTTCATTTTTTTTTCATAAACAATAAAACGTCCATAAAAACCATGTTAACAAATTGGTAAAACAAAGATTCATAAGAACGCATTTGGATATTAACAAAGCACAATTATTTTAAATAAAGGAATGGTATGTTAACAAATTGGTAAAAAAAAGATTTATAGAAACGCATTTGGATATTAAACAATTTCCGATATGATATTAAAATGAGACATCCTGTATTATATCTAGGAATATAAAGATAAGCTTTAGACACGGTAAGAGGTGAATTTTCATCCGTTAAATGGAACATCGACGATCGGTTTCCCGATAGCATTCTCGTCTTCGTTTCACCCTCCTCTTTCATCCACCCTCCCATTTCCCTTAAGTCTCTTCCGCTAGCTTTGACTACGCGCGCAGCAAGCGGAGTTTCGAGCGGGACGTTTTCGAACGAAGCGTTTTCTGCCTCCATGGGAACCAATTATCCTCCCACTATCTCTTTCTCTCTCGATCTTTCAGAGAATGGCTGCCCCTCTGGGCAATAGTTGCTGGTATGCGATCTTTCTCTCTCTCTATCTCTCTCTCTCTCTCTCTGTCTCTCTTTTTCTCTCTCATTCGTTCAATCTGTTCTCTCGTACGTGCAAAAGGCCCACCGTGATTGTGTGCAAACTCGCGACAGAAAAGTTACGTACGTGAATACGCATATGTGCGTATACCTCAACTACATGTCCCGAGAAAAGAGATAGAGATAGAAGATGGAGATAGGAGATAGATAAAAGAGAAAGAGAAAAGGTCGGTGATGGATCGTCCAATCAGTGCCAGGAGATAGAACGCGAGAGAGAAAGAAAGATGGAAGGAATAGATGGAAGGAAAGAAAGAGAAAGATTCATCCTCTTCTTCTTCTTCTTCTTCTTTTTCTTCTTCTTCTTCTATTCCAGCTATGGTTGTTGCGTCTACTTGCTCGATGAGAGTAGAAAAGGAATAAAGAAGGAAAGAACGAGGAAGAGAAAGAGAGGGTCACTGTCGGGTCGGTATTCTACTAATCGAAGAACACGAGCTCTGGGCTGGCCCTTCACGAGATTACACGAGAAAATTTTACCTTTCCTCTGACAACTTTTTTCTTAATTTATAAAAAAAAAAAAAAACCCTCTTTTCTTCTTCTTCTTTTTTTTTTCTTTATATGGAGAAATGAAACTATTGTTGTATGATTATTCAAGAATCGTGTTATTCGATTCCAACGTTTTCTCTCTCTCTCTCTCTCTCTCTCTCTCTCTCTCTTTTTGTTTGACCCTACCTCGACGTTTTCGGATTATCCGTGCGTCGTCGATTTCGTCGATGAATTATGGATATCGAAGAATGTAGACGTTCAAACCGAGGTCTGCCTTCTACATTAGCCAAACGGACTGTCAGCGCTGAATAAACGAGCGAGTTTCCCCGACGAGTCGAGACTCGTCAATTTGTCCGTTAGAGGTTTCTCTTTCATTCATGAGTTGAAATATTCTACGAGAGGATTCACCGCCACCCTCCCCCCCCCCCACCACCTTTTAGGAATCGAATGCATTCAAAATGAAAACAAAAATTCAAAGAATTATAATGATCGAGTTTAAATTAGGTCTTTCGTATTTTCGATACGCAAGTTTTCATTGGTAAACGTAAAACGAATCGAACGAACGTTTTAGATGTTTGATGCATTGAAGAAGAAAAAGAAGAAAAAGAAAAGAGGAAGAGGAGGGGAAACTATGGTCGAAAGGGTCGAAGCTGAGGGTCGCGAGCCGCGAGCTTGAACATCGTTCAAATCACCGCACACAATGCCATGTGGGGTGGGCTTTGAAAGACAGAAACAGAGAGAGAGAGAGAGAGAGAGGGAAAGAGAAATACGGTTTACGGATCGAGTGTATTTCTGCTGGTTCGGTTACAACGAATGTTTGGGTAAGATCTTTTCCAATGGCGTAAATATTTCGCGTATGGCAGACGATTCCAAGTACGATAACATTATCCAACTAAGATTAATAAATAAAAACACAATAAAATATGGTGATTTTTCTCGAATAATAATAATAATCATAATAAATCGTACGTGTAATACTCAACATTTGTTGTCGAATAATAAATTCAATCTAGATTAGATTTTCTTTAGCAATATACGCTAAATTAAATGTAAATCCAATACGACGTGCATAAATTCTTATGAACAAAAAAAAATAAAAAAAAATAAAAATGAGATAACAAAACGAAGTAGTAAGAAAACTGAAAGTTTTCTGTTCATAAATCGAACGCAATCTATCTCTTGCGTAAGATATCTTCTTCTTATTCTAACGTATAAGAAAAATAGGAAAAAAAAACCACGCGATCATCAACGAGAACAACCAGTCCTCCTCATTCGTGAAGAAACGGAAAGGAGACAAAAAAGATACGTGTATATATGTATATATATATATAAAGAACGATGGAAAAAGTTCTATTTCTCTGAGCCGATATCTCGAGATACGATGACCTATGTTATCGTTGACGTCAATCTCGAGTCGAGTCATATCCGAAAGTCCGTTTGAAAAAAAAAAAAAAACGGAAAAAGAAAAAACTGCTCTCCCCCTCCTTCACCCCATCGTCCCTAGAACCATCCATCCCTTTCCCCTCGAAACGATCACGACTACGCCAATGCGCGACGAGTAGGACGTAGAAAGAGAGACGAAAGGCTGCCACAGAGAATAGAATAGAAGAGAATAGAAAGAGAAAGAGAGGATGGCTAACAATGGCTGCCAACCAAAACATCCGATAAATCTAACTAGCCCGGACCTCAAGTCCCGAGGGGTTTTAAACTCTCTCACCCTAAACGCCGACGCGGACGCGCAACCCTTACATTACGCTACACTCAGGGAAAAGGGTGGCACACCGTAAGCCCACCACCATCAACAAAACACATACATACGCACCTCTCGAGTGAGGTTTCTAGGGTGAGTCTATGACATGTGAGCCCACGAAAAAGCGAGAGAATTTCTCCTTCGATTTCTCACTCTCTCCTATCTCTCTGTTTCATTGAAAACCCCTTTTTTGAGGTAGAAAGGACCAAGGTTTTCTAACTAACGAGATCACGAAAAGGGACACGTGTGTGGATGAGACCAGTTTTGTGGTCGTGTACCCGATCTCTCTCGAATTTGTTTCGCGGCCTCGTCCTAATTCGTTTGCTCTCTCTCTCTCTCTCTTTCTCTCTGTGTGTTTGTGTTTCACTCTTTTAAAGCTTGATGATCTCTTTTCTGGCAATCGAATGGAACACGAGCATTCAGGGTGTCGTCGGTACGTAAACTCTCAACGTTATGGTCCACCTCCTCCACCTCCTACTCCTCCTCTTCTTTTCTCTCTGCGAATATCTTTAGAGGAAAATAAAATCGTTCGAGTTAAGATCGACCTGGTTTTCGTTTCTTTTTTATCGACGAAATAAGAAACATTTGGATGTTGTTCGAATACATACGTACGTGTTCCTATAACTCGAAATAACATAAGAGAGTGTGAGGGAGAGAGAACACTGCGTGTGTGACTCTCCTTCTTTTCGTAATAATAAATGGTGAGACGAAAATATGTCGTCGGAGAAGCGAGAAAACGTAGGCGAGTAAGCAAGCATGCATTCACGCATAAACACACACGTGTTCACGCACGAGTATAATACAAGAAACTCGATTCTCTTTCTCAAGAAAAAGAGAGAGAGAGAGAGAGAGAGAGAGAGGGAGAGACATATCAAAAAATCGTACGAACAAAAATCATGATGGTATGCGTGAAATTTTATAAATTTAACTAAAACGTAGGAATACTTTTTATTTTTCTCGATAGAGTTTAGGATATTTACGTCAATCGTCGTATGGCACATGCGTGATGATCATCCGTCCTAAGAGATAATTTATTCCTTGTCAGGATTATAAAATTAGTCGTTTATAGCGTATTATAATGTATCGAATTTTAATGGTTCTCTCTTCTCCCCCCACATTGAATGTGTGTTCATAAATCTTTCATCAACTCATATGTTACATGAAATGAATATATGATCCTCGTAATTGGTAGTTACGGCTGATTGTAAAAATATTACAGAAATGCCATTGTGATTAAATTTTCCTTTTTTTTTCTTTTGTTATTTTTTATTTTTTATTTCTTCTTCTTTCTTTTTTTTCTGGATAATCACATTTGATTAATGAATTAATTAGAATAACGTCGATCAATGTGGTTGAGTAAATTAATGTTTTTTTTTCTTTCTTTCTTTTTTTCGTAGACGTAATAACTCGTGACTTTGACTACTTTTAAAATCATTCGTAACCTATTTAATTATCAACTCACGTCGTAATTCTTACTTTCATTTTATAGTTACGATCAACGTCTATAGTTTTATAAATCTAATAAAATTCGTTTAAAGAAACTATGACATAAAGAAAAAAAAATTGGGAATATTAACGAATCATAATAATTAATCGAAATTGATATGGTACACTCTCTAGCATTAGCATGAATTATAATAATTCTTGATTCTTGAACGAATGATCGTAAATGAGTGAAACAACTTCGAAACACACACACACACACATACTCATCGAAAGACAAGAAGGTTGAGAGGTATGGAATAGTTAGAGGGATTATGGTCGAGAAATATTAGCTAAGACTTACATGGATAATCTTATGAAATCGAAATAACCGATTGGAAATAAATAATTATATATATATACATATATACATATATGTATAAATATCACATTCGAACAGATTTCTACAAATATTTCAAAAGGATTACAAATTTGTATAACATTTACGGTATTAATTTTGCAATCGATGATTTTGTGAAGCGAGAGAGAGAGACAGAAGGATCTTTAACGGGAATATCTCATACAATTTTCAAGAATCTATAATCTGAACATCTGTAGAATTAAATTATTATTTAAATGAATATCAGAATATCAGAAACTAACCGTATATTTTCTCTTTAATGCTAAACGATTTATCTACTTATATAAGATCACAAAATTATTATAACAAAACGACATGAAAAGAAAAGAAGAGAAAAAAGGTGCAATTAGATTAAATTCAAGATATTCATTTCAGAAGATGAATGAGTTTGATCAATAAACCAATTAAACAAAAATTGATAAAAATAATTTTGAAAAATAACGTACACAGCTTACAAAAATAATGAAACCGGAGGAGGAATCAGAAAGAAAGGAAGATGAAGGAATAAAGAAAGAAGAAAAAAAAGGATGAAGAAAGGAAGGAAGGAAGGAAGGAAGGAAGAAAGGAAGGAGGGTTTTCGTTCGGGTAGAGTAGAAGCGGTCTTTCTCCTCCTTGTTCCGTCCCTCCTCTTCGTCCTCCTCCTCCGGGATCGGCCGTGACTCGCGCGTTCCGTGGGCGGAAGGAAGAGGAGCCAGCAGACGAGAGGAGAACGAGGAGACTCCAGAAAGAGGACAGACAGGTCGGCCCGAGAGAGGAACTCGCGGCTGCCATGGTTACCGTCGCAATCCCGCCTCGCCTCGTTGCCATGGAAACGCCACACGTCTCTCGCCCTCTCAGTTTCTCTCTCACACGCACATATACACACACACAGAGAAAGAGAGTGAGTAGAGAGAGAGAGAGAGAGAGAGAGAGAGGACTAGTACGGCAACCTTCTCTTCTTCTCTTTGCACGGGCAGAAGGACCATTCTCTCTCTCACTCACTCTCTCATCCTTTACCTTTCGAAAGAGAGATGGATATATATATGTGTGTGTACTTATACTTACGCAGGAGGATAGGATGAGAAAGAAAGAGGAAGATAGAAGATAGGTGCGCATGCGCATGCCATATATATTTCCCCGTCTTTTCGTGATGAACCTTTAGGTACCCGTCGGAATGGCCCGATTACTCATTCGATTACTTATCAACGAGAGAAAGTGCTCATTCTCTATCCTACTTATTTCCCCCTTTTCTTATTTCTCTAAGTTTCTTCAAAAGATTCCCCAAATTTTTCGTCGCGACTTTTCTTCTTTTTTATAATCTACTGTCATGGATTAGTAATCAAAGACAGACTAGTAGAATAAAAGAAAAATATGTATTTAAACATTAGATAATTAAGATGATGATCAGTTCAATTAATAAAAGTGTGGGTATCTTTTGAACATTGTATTTGAACCCATCAAATTGACAAATCACGTAAAACGCTCAAAGTGTGTATTCCTATGAGATGATATACAAAAAAATGTGTGTATAAAAAAAAGAAACTATGGAAATAAGTAAAACCCAGTTCCCTCCCGATGGGTCGAATCTATCAAGCGAACCTTCGTCGCAATTACGAAGTCGGAATAATGATCATTATTTTCGTGCGATAGCAGCTGCTGCTGCTGTTGCTGCTGCTGTTTTTGTATTATACGTGTGCGTCACCGTGCTCGAGAAATGAAAGAGAGAGAGAAAAGAGAGAGACACAGACATATAGATAGAAAGAGAAAAAAAAGAAAGAGAGAAAGAGAGAGAGAGAGAGAGAGAGAGACAGAGGTGTAAGCGCCCTGTTTTATAAGCCCCGATTCTGATTGGCCGTCGCGTCAGCCGATATCAATATTTATTCAACGCGGCGAATGCTCGAGGCACGATTAAAACTTGTTTATGCTACGTTCGCGATTCGCTCCTCCCATCGTTGTGCCTGTGCGTGTACAACTCGCCCTCCTTCTCTTCTTTTTCCTCGTCAACAAGAATAAGAGAGATAGAGAAAAGAGAGAGAGAGAGAGAGAGAGAGAGGTCTCTTTTGCATATAGGTATTACTACGTACACCTACGCCTCCCCCTTTTTTTCCCCCAACCGTCTTTTTCCTATCTCGTCGAACGTACGTGCAAACTAGCACTGATAATATTCCCATGATTAATGGCATCGAAACGGAGAGTGTTCACGCGCGCGAAAAAATGTCGTTAAGTGTACCAAGATGTATGTATGTATGAATGTATAGAAGTTTATGTGTGTTGTTCATATAGGAATACGAGTTTCATATATACATATATAGTTAACTCTTTCTATCTAACTTGCGAGGGTTGATTGAGATTGATACCAAGCTGTTTCTTCAGGGTGGCTTGTTAACTTAGCTTTTGATATGCTTCAGATACCCCTATGTATTTTATATATGTATACATATATATATATATATAGATGTGGGTGTGTTAATATGTATATACATTTGAATGCACATTTTTTTGGTTTCTTATAAACTTACCGGGACTGCCGAGGAAGACGGAGGAATAAAGGACCCCACGACGCGCAGCATCGCTCGCCACTCTTTGCGCATCCGGCGGCGAACTCCATTCTCTACGCGGACACCATTTTCCTGTTTCAAAAAAATTAACACAATTTTATTATTATTATATATCCTTTTTTATCTTTCAAAAATATTTTTATTATCGATAATTTTGTATTCATTGATTTGCATCAGAGAGTAACCAATATTATTTTATTACATTTTTTTTATCCCTTTAGAGATTAACCCCTTTGAATATATGTAGATATTTTTATCGTGAAATTATTTATTAGATGATAGTTAAAAGAGCTGGATAAATGAAATCATTAGTAAAGCTTGAAATTAATTACCAATATATTTTATTCAACGTAAACAACACGTACGTTCACATCGGAGTCTTGTAGAAGAAAGAAACACGAGATCATCTTATAGCTTAAGCAATCTCACGGTCACGTGATACACAAACACACAAACACATCATAAGAGAGGATTCTTCTATGTTTGCCTCGCACTCACACACTTATTTACATTAACATATTGAACTTGGTTTAAACTTGGCGAAATTCAAAATAAATTTATCATATATTCTAATGAAAGATATCAATTGAAACGTATTGATGAAAGAACAAACAAACAAAAAAGTAGGTGACGAAAATGATATAACTTCGTTTAGTTTCTTTCGTCCCTCCTCCCCACCCCGTATACACCGAGAACCGGAAACAATAAAGTCGTGATAAAAATAATTGAATAAGCGCCGCAAAGAGCACGTCCGATTACAGAGCGTTATTCGTTCGATCGTTTATCCGCCTAACGGTGCAGCACGATAAATGCATCGCGCGCTTATCCGCGAACGAGCGAAAGTCCGATAAAAAATTTATTATCACGGAATAAACTCCGAAGCGACGTGCTGTAAAGTAAATAGAAGTTTGCTCGCGTATGCAAGAGAGAAAAAGAGAGAGAACGAGACAGAGAGAGAGAGAGAGAGAGAGAGAGAGAGAGAGAGAGAGAGACAACATTTGCTTTTATCTCCAAATTTATATTCGGGGACTACACGAAACGTAAGTTTAATCGACTTCTCTTTTTTAATGGACGTTCGCGATGAGATTCGTGAAAAAAAGACTCGTGATCGTAACATTTCGATTAAAATAAATAAAAAAATATAGTTTATATTATTCCAACAAACTAACCAATACTTTGTGAATAATCATCACTGTCATTAACTTTATTAAGTCTTATATAATTTATAATAATAATTATTATTATTATTGTCTACTAAAGAAAAGATAGAAGAGAGACGAGAAGGTAAGTGCAATTTTCCGGATGCGAAAATAGGAAAAGGCGTCTACTTTATTTCCACGTAGATCCCGAGCGAATGAGGATACACGGTAAGAAAGGGTGCCACCGTACGGGATAAGAGTAAGCCACGGAGCGAAGTAATTTCGCAAGGAAGAGAGAGTGAGAAAGAGAGAGAGGGGAAAGGAAAAGGTCTTGCTGGATGAGAGAGGATATAGTCTTATCTCTGGAATATACCCTCCTATCTCTACCCCTTCCCTTTTCTTCCCTTACTCACTCATTCTCTTCTATTTCTATGAAAATTATATCCTTAATACGTTCGCTACCACATGTCACTTAGTTAGACACGTACGATGTAGCAACATTTCTTGTGACAAGCCGATGTCTCAAATATACACACACATACACATATATATATATATATTTAACATTAAACATGGGAAAGTATTATAAAAAATAAAAAAAAAATCCAATTCCCTTCGTGAATGATGGAATGCATGAAGGAGCGTCTTTATTATTCCATAATTCTCTTAGAAAACATTGATTAGATGGTCCGAAGAAAATGATAGGCCCTTAAAACTCGGTTGTTGCGGTTAAAGTAGGTGGGACAATTCGTGGTCGAGGGTAAAATGACGGGTTATGGCGATTATTTTTGAATCACCGGAGGCAAACATAACAGCATAAGTACAACATATGGATGATAGTAACTTGTTAAGAGAAAATCTATCTAGCACCATATGTGGTATGATTTTACGTAAGATATGTGAACTGTTAACACTCTATTGAATAAAAATAAAGACACACACATAGATGCAACTATTCTTAGTTTGATCGAACAGGAAGGTAACAACTGATATCGATGTGGTGTCTGTTTTTACACTTCTCTTGAAGGAAGTTTCAATATTCTGTCTCCTTTTTCTATATATATATATATACATATGCATATCTTTTTCTATCTGGTATTAGGTATATACAACGTCGAGACGAAAGAAAGAAATAATATATCAGGATTATATTCGAAGACGTTTCTTCGTCTGGTTGGACCAGTACGAGCACGCCGACCGTGCGTCACCGCTATTTCGAGATTCCACTGAACGAGTAGAGAAAAAAAAAAAGAAAAAGAAAGAGAAAGATAGAAAGAAAAGAAAAGAGAGATACTTTTGTATACCTGTAGTAAGAATCCTAGGGCGATGAGAAAAGATTTATAAGCGTTCGGAGACAGCTTGTAATCATACGCTTTGGGCCCATTAACCCCACGAGTTTTGATTTACCGTGGGAAAATATGAAAAATCTTTCTATTCTCTAGCGTAACGTAAGTAAGCAAGCAAGCATGTATGTATGTATGTTAGTAAGTAAGTAAGAGTCTAAGTACTTAGATATATCTCTCAAGAGACTCATACAAAATTCTTCCAACAATTATTCTTGATATATTGAAAATAACGATAATAAGGGTGTTTAAATTCGATCATAAGTTTGAAAATATTTTCTTATTAAAATTGCCAATTTAAAATCGGTCTTTTACTGCACGCGAGTAAGTTTTTAAATAGTATTTCTCGTCTTTTAAATCGTAAGGATTCTTTGGAATAACCAATTGATGAAAGAGAAAGAAAGAGAGAGAGAGAGAAGAAAAGAATTTGAAGAAAGAAAAAAAAAATAAGAGAATAAAGGGGATTGAGAAAGAGAAAGAATTAAGAGGGTGGAGAGGGAGAGAGGGAGGATTTGCTAAGTGGCATCAAGTGAGACGTCTCTTTTGAACGATCGCCGTGGCTAAATTGCGAGTTAACTTCGGTCTACGGGTTCGCGTGTTCGCGACAGTCATGCCACGCGCCCGAGTCATGTAGAAACCAAGACCAAGACCAAGAAGAAGAAGAAGAAGAAGAAGAAGAAGATGAGGAGGAACGGAACGGTCGAACGGTCGGGATGGATAGCAGCACGATGACCACGTCATCATCGTCCAAGCAACCCGACTATCGCTTTACTTTTGCATCCGAATATCCAACTTGACGTTTATAAATTGAAATGTAATTCGACTGGCACGCGACCGACTTCTTCTCTGACTTTTTTCTTTCCTTCTATCCCGTTCTTTTCCTTCGGATTATTCATTTTCCTATTCCCTAAATGATACACGACGAAAATCCAAAATTTAAATGGTTTATGTATTGACACATGCGTGTCATTAAATATTGGCTGGAAAATGACTTGTGTAAATTATATTGATTTAAGTTTCAAAGACAAAATTTGGTACAAAAAAAAAACAAACCAGGTATGCACAAATGTCCCTAAACCTAGTTTAATAGAAAGATTTAGGTAGTACTCAATAATCTTCTCAATAACCCTATCAGAAAGAGAGATAGAGAGAGAGAGAGAGAGAGAGAGAGAGAGGTTGCTTCCTTGATATAAATAAATCAATATAACTTGCTTTCACCCTCAGACGCCGCCCTCTTTCGCCGTAAGGAAGTGACGTATGAGGCTCACATCTTCAAGACGAGGGTTGAGGAGGCAAGCCTGTTATTTCACAGTTAGGCTTGTCCTCCATCTCTCTCTCTATCTATCTGTATCTTTCTTTCTCTTGGTCCTATTCGGTCCCTAGTCCCGAGACCTGCGTTTCCAGTGGAGCACGAGTCCCACGGGAAGCTTTTGTCCTCGAGCTGTAAGCGACTTCCTGACAGGCCAAGTTTGCACCTGCTCTCCTTCTAGTTTCTCTCTCTCTCTCTCTCTCTCTCTCTCTCTCTCTCTTTCTCTTTCTTACTATCTAACGATCTATCTTTCCTTTTCTATCCTTTTCTTCTTCTATCTATCTATCTATCTATCGATCTATCCTTCTTAAGCTCTATCTCTCTCTCAACCACCCACCACCACCAGCACCGATGTTGCAGACGCATAATTTATTCGAGGTTGGCACCCTCTTTCTATATTTTCTTTCTCTCTTTATTTAGGACGAAAGTAATCCTCAGATCAGCGATCGGGGATAAACGAACGGGCGTTGAAATTATTTTCTTCTCGCAAGATTAGCTAGGTAAAGCGGATTTGACATTTTTTTTTTTTTTTTTTTTTAAATCAACGGAGAAGTAAAATAATATAAAAATAAAACGAATAAGAGAGAAATGTTTCAAACGTAAACGTAAGCGTCATTTTGTCTTTGGTAAGAGACAAAATGAAAGAAGATGAACGGAAGAAGAAGAATAAGAAGAAGAAGAAGAAAACGGGAGGTGGCCTCCTCGCAGATGTTCGAGGAGAGTCGAGTGATTAATGACGACCGATAAACGTA
The DNA here is from genome assembly GCF_049000335.1 of Polistes dominula. Classification (NCBI taxonomy): domain Eukaryota; kingdom Metazoa; phylum Arthropoda; class Insecta; order Hymenoptera; family Vespidae; genus Polistes; species Polistes dominula. The sequence goes on from NW_028300953.1 coordinate 601,114, forward strand.
ATTTGTTGCGGGACCGCGGCTCGTTCGCTCGGCTCGTCTTTCGAATTCAAATAGATAAACAGGACGCGCCGGTACTCCGTAACGAGCGCCGCGCGAAAGGATCGAATTCTCTCGCCGGCTGCTGTCCACACAGAGAATCCGAGAGGACAACTCAAAAGAGAGAGAGAGAGAGAGTACTCGAGCATAGTAATTAATTGTATGCAGCACGCCGCGCGATTTTCGCTATCTCGCCGACTCGGTCTCGAGTGTGTAACCACCTGACTTTCTCTCTCTCTCTCTCTCTCTCTCTCTCTCTCTCTCTCTCTCTTTTATTACTTCTCGTGAACAAAGATTCTTCTTTAAACTAAAGTCATTCCTTTTTTTTGTATCTCTTCTTAGTTTCCAAATAAAGTATTGGAATTATTAAAAGAATATGTTTATTTTTTCCCCTCCTGGTAGGTTTTCTTACTCGGAATTACACAACCCATTGGTTTACATTAACGAGCGAATAGTAGCGTACAAGAGACATAATTGTAAACGAATTGGTGGGACTTACTTAATTGCTCAGGTATTAAAAAGTATGGACGATTACGATAAGCGTCAAACGTGGAAAGCATGGCGCATTAGCGAATGGAATAAAGATAAGAATGAACGTTTCACGTTCGACTGGCAAGCTGCGCTTGCGTACACACATATATGAAAGAGAGAGAGAGAGAGAAAGAGAGAAGTATAGGTTGGCATTTGGAGTCGTACGGACGCACGATTACCATTAAACGCGTAATGGCAAGAAGCGCGTAATGGAAACGGTCGAAGGGCCCGCTCTCCGTACCGAAGATAAGATCGAACAAAGGTGTTAACGTAAATTCAACGACGACAGCTGAGAACAGTGGACATTGCGTATGTAGTAATACGTATATCTATCTATATACCTAACTACCTAACTACCTACCTACCAACCAACCAACCAACCAAACGTACCAACGAACGAATGAAACGTGTGCAAAGTTGTACATACTCTCTCTCGTACGAATGCGAACTTCCTCTATAAAACGCAAATTCGCAATTAACACTCTTTCTCGATGGCGTTGGTGGCGTCCAACTCCAAATTTACATTGGCACTTAACGCCGCGAGTTGCAATTCGACCCTCCACACCACAATCACCAACAATTCCCGTAGCTTTTCTTTACGAATAATTTCGCGAAATTTTTGTGTTTTTTTTTTCTTTTTTATCAAAAAACCCAACTATCTTTGCTAAAAGGTTACGATTAACGTTGACGCGTGAATTAATTGTTATTAAATGACATTATGCTTGGTGGTTTTAATATTTTACTTAGTTTTCTTTTTCTTTTATTGTTGAATTTTAACGCGAGAAAATTGAAATTCATTTAAAACGAGAAATAAATTGACAACTATTCTCGATACGAATCTTCACCCACATTTGTACATGCAACCCTTCTATCTACACGTACGTATACTTATATATACTTACCAACCCTATATATTTTCTATTCGAATTGAAAACGATTATTATTTCGATTGTATAGATTACAACGAAATAATTCGATCGCGAAATCGTGCATCGAGCGCAATTACACGCCGACGAATCGGAACGTAGCAAGTTATCGAAACGGCTCCAATCGGGCGAATCTAACGAATGCTCGCGGGGATAAATATTAATGATATCGCGAACGAAACGATATCAATTACGATTTACAATGGAATCCCGGTCGGCCATGTTTCCCGTTTGGAATAAAACCCCATCGTAAATCCGCCCTTCGAACGTCCAAACTCGGAGCATCCGAAGGATCGGCCAGGCGTAACGAGTGAAATAGGTGGATGTGGTAGAGAAAGAAGAAGAGTTGGAGGTGGAGGACGTAGTAGAAGCTGAGGAATCACGGACGGTGACGTCAGTCTCGTGACACGCGTTGGTTTAATTAGCGCTACAATTCCGAGTCGGTCTGTGCGTAGTAGTTGGTTGGAAGGAGAAGAGGAACGAAGGAGAAATAGGTGGAGAGGAAGAGTTGAAGAGGAGGAGGTTCCCAGGCATGGTCCTCCTCTCTTTCTGGCACTCTGCCTGCCGACCTACGACCCGCCCCCGGGACCCCAGGACCACGTTCTCCGAATTACCGCTCCCGTCGCTGCAACACCGTTGCACTTAGCGTAAATTCACGGAGAATCGACGGTGCTTGACGTTACCGAACCCTTCGACCATCGACTCTACCTTTCTCTCTCGCTCTCTCTCTCTCTTTCCCTTTGCTATCTAGTATTACTATATCTTCTCCATTCCAAACGAATCGAACGTGAATTTTTCTTTTACAATAGGATTTCTCTCCATTTTTTATATGTAACATTTTCTAATGTAATTTGAAAAATATAAATTAACAGATCTATATTTAACTATTACAACTTGTGATTTGTGTTAAGTTTATTTCAATATTAAATAGGAAATATATGTATTTATAAGAATAAATACGAGAGAAAGCGACAGGATAGAAACTCAAGTCTCGTTTATGGTAAGCATGTGTTCATATATTATACGTTATATGTACGAGTAGAACCAGAAGAGATAGAAAGAGGGAGAGAGATTTAAAATGTTGTGGCAGGTCCGAACCAAATGATGATAAACTATGTCGTGCTCGTGCTCGTGCCCGGACTGACCGACCCACGGCGCGTAACTTGAATTATGACCGTGAAACAAAAGCACCGTCATTCTTCTGCCAAGTTCAACGCGAAAGAAATTTTTCCCTCTTTTTCTTTCTTTTTTTTTTTTTTTTTTTTTTACTCTTCCCACGCTTACTAACATTAGAACGTATTACAAAAAAATATACTTGCCGATATAGCAAGCTTATCAAAATTCCGATAAAAGAGGTAACGTAATAAATTAACAAACAACCAAAGAGCAAACGAAACGGAACGAAAGAAGAAACTTTTAAAAATAGTTAACGAGAAACGTTGAATGCTTTTAGCGAAACTAAATACAGTAGTACAAATGAATTCTTTTTTAAATAAAATCGATATCTTTTTTAAACGAAAAAAACAAAAAAAAAAGAAACAAGAAAGAAAATCAAATCACATAACATGAAACTGAACTACCAGTTACATCTCATTTATCGAGCATCCAAATGGAACTTAAACGCTTGTATTATTGACTGTATAAAAAAAGAGTAGAGAGAGAGAGAGAGAGAGAGTATAAAAATTCAAAAATAAAAATAAAAAATATATAATCGAGGATCCTTTCAGCAAGCATTCAGCAAACGTGACTCGTAATTCTCGTGAATCGGCAATTTCGAGAGATTCGCGAACTGTTAGCAGCACCCTTTCTCTCTCTCTTGCTCTCTCTCTCTCTCTCTCTCTCTCTCTCTCTCTCTCTCTTTCTCTATTTCTCTCTTTTTTCCCATTTTTTTTTTCGGTACGAGCGAGCCGCTTTGGTTATGCGAGATCGTCGTTATACGGCAGTTCGAACGGCCCTCTTTCCCTCCCTCCCTTCAACCCCCTACCGTCGAGCCCCGCGTTTCGTTCCGAGAGGGATTATTAATTCCCTCGTTAAAATCCGGCCCGCGGCGTCGCCGCGCTTTGTTATTTACGAACGAAAATTGTAAATACGGCTCTGTTGGTTGCGGACGCGCGTATCGACGCACAACCTCCACCATTGCCGCCGCACCTCCCGCGACCAATTAATAATAGCATCGGAGCTAATTAAATCCGGAAAACATGCAAATGCACTGTTTATATTTCAAAGCGACGGCCCGATCGAGCGTAACCGAAAAGACTGAAAAACAGAGAGAAAGATATATAATTGTTGTAGAGATTTTACCAAAGTGTGTTGTGGGACGTTCAACTACGACCAATCCCATTTGGGATTTGCTTACAAATTGCCCATAAAAGTGTTTAAAACATGATTATTTGCTATTAATCGCATCCTTTTACTATCTCCTATTAACGACGATTAACCGAATCATAATTTGCGATTAATTTGATTACTCGATCATCGATTATAGGTTAGTTTGAAAAAGAATTTTTTGTATATTCGCGGTTTTCGAATTAGGTATTGTGAACGAGGCTTAAAAGTGCCTTGCCCGTGCTGCCAGCTAACGGTGCTGTTAGCAAGTAGACGACGATCCAAGCTGAAGCGCCACGCGTCGGTGAATATACGAACTGATACACTTAAACTTATCTCTATCTCTCTTTTTCTCATGTAAAGAGTGTTGTACGAGTAGTCAAAGGGTATTCCCCCTTTTTCTTTAAGGAGAGGACACAATGATTGCACTATGCGACCGATGCACACGAGTCACTCGTGTTTGACGATGCCATTTAAAGTAAGAAAAAGGCGATACTCTTGAGAAAGAGAGATGTACAAGCGTAGAAAGAAAGAAAATGAAAAAAAAAGAAAATAAAAAGAAAAAGAAAAAGAGAAAGAAAAGAAGATACGAACGCGACGAAAAAGGATAGGGCCGAGAGTGCTGACCCTGCCGAGCAAGAGCGGCATCTTTTTTTCTCGGGTAATTACGTCGTTAAGCGAGAGGCAATTAAGACGCAAGAAATCGAGCAACAATCACATTTACGGGGGCCTGCCGCTTCGCTACGGTGTATTGATCCGCGATGGTGGGTGGCGTTCTCGTTGGAAGAACGAACGAGAAAGAGGGGAAAGAGTCAAAGGGCGAGCGAAATAGAGAAAGAAATAAAGAAAGAAAGAAAGAAATAAAGAAAGAAAAAGATAGAACCGGTAGCTACGAGAGAACCAAAGTAAAGAAAAAAACAGAAAAAAATAGAAAGAGAGAGAGAGAGAGAGAGAAGCAACCCGAGCGAGAACGTTTTGTTAGAATCGAAAGAGATGCCTCGGTGCTCTTTTTCGCGAAAAACACGGAATTGCTTTTCTCCGAGAGCCGAGCGGGATACAATGGTGTTATACGAGCACGAAGATGAATTGGAATGTACATTACAACGAAAAAAAAAAAATACCTAGAGAGAGAGAGAGAGAGAAAGAACAAATGGAGAAGGATTCCTTCTCCCTTTTTTCGTAAAAATTACAGCTAATCGAGCTTCCATCCCGACTTTTCCGGGCTCCACCTTTTCCTTCTTCTATCCCTACTTCTACAATAATCCTCCTCCTCCTCCTTCTCCTACTCTTCAATCACCAACACTACCTCCTCTTTTATGGAATCAAGGGGAATTCGTTCTGCGACAAAGTCGAAGATCAAAATGAGGACGTTAAAGTTGCGTAAGTCTCGTTTTCCTCGCGTAACGTGCGTGACGGCTCGTAAATAGTCGAAGCCGACGTTAATCCAGTTCCATTATCAGCCACGGTACGTACCTGGGTACGATAGAAAAGCGCAATATAAACGTCCGCTCGGGTTTCGAAAGCAATAAATAATCATATGCATCGGACGATTTCACGTTTTTCAGCAATAGTCTGAAAGCTACGTAAATCCACGACCGAGATGTTGTTTCTTTCATTTGTGTATGCAGTACCACCACCAATACCACTACCTATTGTTATTCTCCCGTTATTGTTACTATCACTATTTGCAATAACATTTTCTTCGGCTGACATTTACGCGTATTTGCGATTTTATTTATTATCTCTGCTTTGGTATAGTTATTCTGTTCGTTTCTCTCTCACACACACACACACAACATTTGACACATATATTACAAACGATTAGGTAAAATTTTCATCAATAATCAAAAAATAATCAAGTTTACGAACTATTGATTTGTCAAGAAGAAAATGAGGGGGGGCAAGGGTGGGGAAAAAATAAATGGAAAGCTATTTTTTTTAATCGTCTCGTTGTACGTTGTTACTATTATTATAACCGAGAGCCGCGCGTATGGTTTTTTCTGGTGCAATCATACGCGTCGGCGGACACGTAGCTTATCGTTAAAAAGTACGAGCGGTGCTCTTAAAGGCGGCTGTCGAATCGTCAAAGAGGCTTCCATCGACCGCAGCAGTGTGCGGCGGTTATAAAAAGGAAAAAAAGAGAAAGAGAAATAGAGAGAGAGAGAGAAGAAGAAGAAGAAGAAGTAAAAAAAAAGTTAAGAAAGAAAAAGGTAAGAAAAATAAGAGAATACTGTGGCGGGTGTATAAGGTGCACACGCATGCTCTCCTTCTCTTTCTTCCTTCCATGACGTATTACTGGTGAGGTGCACCGTGCATCGGCATGTGTGTAAGCCGAGTAAGCGACTGTGCTCAGCAAAAGAGAAACAGAGAGAGAGAGAGAGAGAGAGAGAGAGAGAGAATGGAGTGCACCGATGGACATGGCGTCATAGCGGCGAATCAAACGATATCGGGCTTCTGAATTAATTTATGCACCGTGAGTTATTAAAATATGAGACACAAAGGCAGACCGCCGCTATTGCAATCATACGCTTCGCCTCGAGCTCACCCGCCTATAAATTCGTCTCGTCTCCTTTGGGGTACCTTGACATACTTAAACATATATATATATGTATATACTATATGTAATAAATCTACAAGTAAATCAAAGCATTGTCGTTTGATCAAATTATCAAACAATATGTTATTATATTGCTACTTTAGAATTTGTTTAAACTTTTAAGAACCATATTACAATACATTTATATTAATTATGTCTATCCTGTGTAAAAAATAAATCTTTGCAATATTTTTGTCCTCTTCTAAGGATCACCGTTGCAAGGAGGATGCAATTTACCGAATTGTTTTTAAATCCCACGATGCGAATGAAAGTACAGCGACGGAAGCAGGAACAGAAAAGCAAAAAATAAAGAAAGGAAGAAAGAAAGAAAGAAGGAAGGAAGGAAAGCTCGCATCGGCAGCCATGGCGTCAGCTGTTTTGTCCCGGGGGCGCGCCTCGTTTCTTTATATTTCTTTGCCCGGAAGCTCCCGACCCGATATCGTTCCGATACATTTCTCTTTCTACGTGTAACTCCCGAGTGCACAAAAAATAACAGAAAGACCTTTCGATCTACCAACACAAATATGTCGCAACTTTTCCATCCACTCTGTCATTTTCTTCTTTTCCTTTCCTTCCTTTCTTGCTACTCTTTTTTTTTTTTGCTTTTTATGACAGTGTATTTCATAAAATAAAAAAGAATAAAATTGATATGTTACTAAATAAAATAACACCCTATAGTTTGATTTGATTTTTGTTTTGAGAATCAGTCAGTCAGTCAGTCAGTCAGAGTTAGTCAGTTTTGTATATTCAGAGATGAACTTTTTCTCTTTGATATTGGTGCTTGGAAATCCGTCACGTGACTGGCACAGTGTGTACAAGGGAAAAGTCGTACGACGCGGACTATCAACTCTGGGGCAACACGACAGGTGTACGTCGATAACACCGCCGACAATAATTGCAAATCGTAGCTGGCGAACATGCTTCGCTGTTGTCGATCAAGATTCCAATAATATGCTTCGACGATGCAAATAACATTTCCATTAGCTAACGGGAAACAAACGGTACCTACCACTACTAACTAAACAAACTCAAGAAAATCTCTCTCTCTCATTTTAATTTTGTTTAACATGTCAATGGAATTGCAAATATTTTCTACGAGATGAAGAAAGATACTAAAATGATCAAATAATTGGATTTTATACGTTCTTTTTGATTCACCGTGTATATTGAAAGAGTTTTAAAGATCACGATCATGTTCGTTTTAAAGAATTCATTTTCTCATTGTAGAATATCGTTGGAAACGAAACAACGTTTGCTAAGCGAAGACGTTCAAAGTTCCTTTCGTGAACGGGAAACGATTTCGTGCATGCACTGTAAAAGAAAGCAAGCAAGAAAGAACGAAAGAAAGAAAGAAGGAAGAAAGGAAGGAAAGAAAGGGAGTGGAGAAAAGGTTAATATCGGTCGAACACGGAAAAGAAGACAGTAAATGCGACGTGGAAGAATAACGATAACGGGAATGCGTATACCTTACAACAAAATCTTTCCTCTCTCTCTCTCTCTCTCTCTCTCTCTCTCTCTTTCTCTCTCCCTACGATTTTATTTTCGTATAAAACATATATGTACATTCATATATAGATAAACTAAATATAAAGTTTTGAAAATAAACTATTAATCAAATCTCTATCTGACTTTCTTTCCATATACAAAATATACTCACACGCATACACGCACACTTTTATATATGTATATAGATAAACTAAATATAAAGTTCTGAAAATAAACTATTTATCAAATCGTTATTTAATCGAATAAAATCCAAACATAGAAACATTTCCTCCTACATTCATCGTCACGAAGAACTTTAGTATCAAATCGATAAAACATCTAAGCATTCCCACAATGAGTTTCTTCAAGTTCTAAGGAATAATCGAGCGCAATAGAAAAAGAAAAAGAAAAACACGATGAAGGTTCGATCGAAAAATCGAAAAAGGAAAGGAAAATAATCGAAGTACGGGTGGTGGTAATCCGGTGGTACGATTAAAGTGCGAAAATAACATCGTTAGGAAGAAAATGTAAGCAGAAGCACATTTTGTTTCTCTCTCTTTGTCGATGGTTGGTTGAAGGGTGTGTGTGTGTGTGTGTATGTGTGTGGAGAGAAGGAAAGGAAAAGGAGAGGGAAGAAGAAGGAGAAGGGCAGATCGCAACAGTAACGACGTCGAGAGGGTTGCGCGAAGGGTGACTCCGGAGCACGAAGAGGGATGGAAACAGTTATACGATTGGTTTGTGAGGGTCGCCATTCAGGAGGGTCGCCGGTGCCGTTTGGAGTCTGCGCTCTTCCTTGATCCTGCCAGAGGAAGGAAGAAAAGATGGAAGAGGGGGCTTCAAGGGTTTTCTCGAAGGCCACCACCAAAGTATAGCAGCAGAGGGAGCGAGAAAGATAAAAAAGGATGGCGTAGTTTGACGGACCTCGCGACGCCCTACGTCACCTTTATCGCCGACGCCCTCTTCCTCCACCCACAATGCCTTTTATATTATCGGAATGGAAGAAACCAGACGATTCTCAACGTTTTTACAAAACCTGACCTTTTTTCTTTATTACCGAAGGATATATATATACACCACAGATCACTGTATATAGGTTCTTTCGAACTTTAGAGTCAAAGATACATGAGGAAAGCAAAATAAGAAAAGAACAAAATCAGCATAGCTGAGAATCATTCTTTCTTTAACAAACGAAACTGAAAAGTATTCGAACAGAGGCGGGGATCAAGGTTTTTTTTACCCTAACTCGTTTTATCGTCCAACATCTTCCTCCTCCTCCTCCTCCTTCTCCTTCCCTCCTTCATTTATTCTTATTTCTCTTCATTCTACCTTTTTCTCGACGTGTACGCGTAAAAGGATGAAACCGATCGCTGTAGTATTTGCGAGAAATTCTATCGTAATCTTTTCATGGGATTTTGTCGTGTAAAATAAATAGTTGGAAATAAAAATAAAAAAAGGAAAGGGAAAAGAAGGTTTCGTTGTCGATAAGACGAAGCTCACGATGTCGTCGTCGTCGTCGTCGTCGTCGTCATCGTCGTCCTAGCAATTATGGTCGCATGGTACGCTTGGTACCGTTTATTCTGATTAATTCGTTTTACCAAACTATACTTCTTACTATTACTACTACTACTACTACTACTACTACCATTTAGAGAACACGAATTTTTGAATTCAATGAACTTTGTTTAATTCATGCGATTGAACAGGTTTGTGAGTGGCGTTTGTTCAGGTCAAAACCTTTCGCGTATAATAAATTCAAATATACAACATTTTATTATAAAATGAAATATTCACGAATTTAATTAGAAAATATAATATTATTATATTGTTTTTTTGTTTTTTTTTTTATTTATAATATTAAGAATATATTAAACGTCAACGAATTTAACGTTAAAACGTTTATGTTTAAATGGCATTGTGTTTAATTAAAAAAAAAACATTTATAATTGGAATGAAAATTGAATAATTAATTGCAAATGGATTACGTTGACAGCATTTAGCGACAGATTTTGTAACATGGTATTACGTTACCAATCTCGAACGTTTATAAATATAAAATGAAATTAATAATTTTACATTTTGAAACGTTTACAAGATTCGATTTAAAAGTCTACTGATTTGTAACGTTCAACCAAAGATTATTTTTACGTGTACGAAAGCTTGAAAAAGAAATTCAACAAGAGAGAGAGAAAGAGAGAGAAGTTGGCTCAACCAAAAATACGCGAAACGTTGGAACAATGAAATTATTTTTAAACGACGTGATCACCAGGGTTTAACTTCCCCCTCTCTCTTATTTTTTTTTTTTCTTTCAAATTCTTCGTGCCAAGTGCAAATAGAAACGTATGCGATTATCTAAGCAGACGAATGAATCGTTCGAGCGAGAGAAACGAAGGAAAAAGGGTGGAATTTTTTGTTTTTTTCATTCACAATGGAATCTACGACATTAAGACATAAAACACCTTGATTTAATTAATTCGAAAAGAAATGAAACGGTAGGTAAGAAAGAACGAGTAAGATGAAGTAAACTGTATATTACAAAAAAAAAAAGATAAGAAAGAAAGAAAAACGATGTAAACGAACGAACGAACGAACGAGAACGGTATGCATAAGGTTCTTTCCTTGGATTTCGTTTCTTTCTTTCCTCCTTCTTTCTCCTATGTCTCTTTTTTCGACAAGACGTCACGTGAGAATGCACCGACGAATGCAACGACGTAAGACGCGAAAGACGAACGACCGTAGCGAAGGGTGCTGGCCCTCGAAGCGTGGCACTTTGACTTTTAAAAAAAAAAAAAAAAGGTAAACGGACGTAGACAAAAGAAAGAAATTGGAGAAATGGACAGAACAAGGTTATGATTTATTAATTATTAATTAATATACCTTAGCGAGAGATGTTGAACAATAAACAAAAAGAAAGATTAGATTTTAATTTAAACGATTAAAATGATAGCAAAATAGAAACTGTGATGAAGTTCACTGGTTCATTGCATTCTGATGTTCTCCATCTCTCTTTCTCTCTCTCTCTCTCTTTCTCTCTTTCTCTTTCAATATGACGATACAATAATGCAATGTATAGTAGACGGTAGAAAGGTAGATATCCGATTAATTCCCATTGAATGTCTTTATTGTATTAAATGCCTGCCCTCCTGAGGTCGAGAGAAAGAGACTCCGAGTTATCGGGAGTGAGAGAGAAGTACACTAAGGAGGGGGACAGGGGGCAAATACGAGGGGGAAAAGGAAAGAAAAGGATAGAGAGATAAGGAGGTCGTGTCTTGCTAACTTCGATCCGAGTTATGTTTAAAAGGCGGACATAGTGTTGGCTTATATGCAACATAAAGTGCATGCGTAACAGTGTTTCCCAACTTGATACTTTGATCAGAAATTTATTTAAAAAAATAAACTAAATAATATAAGATAATATTGATCTTACGATTAAATGCATTCACATATAAAGATTAGTAAAATAAAATAAAAATTGTGAAGAAGTAGAATGCAACAGAGTAATGCAATAGTTGGTAACTATACGAATACGGTTTTAAACGTCGATATCTCCTTCTTGCCGTTTTGCTTTACGCTTCGAGCACGACCCTTTTCTCAAGAGAACCTTTTTCTTTCAACTTTTTCTTACCAAGACGAGCCGAGCTGAGCTTAGGTGCGAAGCGCCTGCTTCCGTTCGCGAATACCTTTCCTAACGAGCGCACGCCTTCTACCTGTCTGACTTCGATGCTTTAATTACCGACTTGCATCGATCTTTATTCCCATTTTCTCACTAAACTTTAACAATTACTCATTTCTATTACATACTACCTTTTTTTTTAAACGATATTTTTAAACATTACAAAATAGATTATGCAAAATTGTAAGAAATTGAAAAAATAGATGTGTTTTTATGTTTCACAAGAAGATTTAATTATCTTATGCAAAATGAAAAATATAATTTGAAATAAAAATGAAAAAAAAAAATATATATATTTGACGGTATCTTAGTTTGAAATAAATCAAAAATAAAGATTTCCCGAGTACGTAATTTTTGCTAGAAAACAAAAGATAAATTTAAAAGCTTGAGAAGATGATAATTTCTCGTCATCGGGGCAAGACACGCCCCGTCGCATTACTTTAAGACGTCAAACGTAAATTTTACAAGCGAGACGTTTCGCAATGAATTATTATACGATACTAGAAGTACCCAATGACGGAACGTAAAAACCGATCCTCGGTTACTCAAGTGCGCGTCGAACGTTAATTACAAAAGCGGAAACACCTGAGAAAATAGCAGAAACATCGATCGTGACTCGGCCGAGTATTCTGACCACCATGATGACTATGACAAGTAACTTTGTCGATTTTTTTCGTTAACTTTTTTACATTCTAACTCTGTAATAACATATTTTCTCATTATCCTGAACACGAAACGCGCGAAACAAATTTTACATTATCATTTGAAAAATAATATCTTTAAAAATAACAAAGTAAATGATAAGGAAATTCATTTTAAACAAAGTTACAATCTCTAATAGAAAACAAAATTTAAACAATATAGAAAAATAAATTCATTTGAAATTACACAAAATCTTAAAACAATTACAATTTATAATCTTTGAAGAATAACAGTACTGCATTCGTACAATCGAGCCTAACAAGAAACCGTCTTTCTCTTCTGGACCTATACAGATTCCAGTTAGTTTGAGAGAGAGAGAGAGAGAGAGAAAGAGAGTTCAGGGTCGAGGCATACAGGTGGTCCATAACATAACAGTCACTGCGTTTTATCCGGCAGTAAAGCGGCGGCAGGCGCTCTGGCTCTATGATTTAATACCCCAAACCGTTACCCTCTCTCCCTCCACCCGAACGAGCACCCCTTACGAGCACAACGTCCCTCTCCCTGGCTCTTTCTCACTCTCTCACTCTCAGTGGAATACAACCACCTCCTTTTCCTCCCACTAACTTCCCCACCATCAGCCTCTCTCTTTCTCTGTCTGTCTGTCGGTATGTCTATATTTCTATCTCTGTTTCTCTTGTAACGATGCAGCCGCGTGCTTGCACTAACCCAATGCCGCGCAACACTGGGACGACATTATCAACCGGATGCTTCTATGAATGTAGGCGAGGTCAAATGGCTGTGAAGCGCCGTAGAAACGTCCAAATGGTGCTAACCATGAGCCTAGGATATCAAATTAATCTCGAAAATATTTTACTTGGAATATTTTCAAAATTCTTACAATATTTCTAAAGATTTATTTAAACTTGCAAACTGATCAAACGAACATCGGAGATATTTTATATTAAAAATATCCTAAAATTTTAATAAACATTCGTGATATATATATAATATAAAAAAAAATGGTATTAAACAAGCAGACTACTTGAAGGCAAGAAATGAAATGGTAGACAGTGGTGGAGCTTCTGTAATATCGTAAATTCATATCCCGAAAGTTGACCGAGCACAATGATAGGAGAATGCGAGAGGAGGTGAATCCTGGCTGGACCGAAGAGCTGCTCCAATGTAGAAGAGGATCAGAAAGAGAAGCGTTTATCGGCATAGCCTGAGAGTGACTGAGAGAAAGAAAAAGATAAAGATAAAGAGAAAGAGAGAATAAGAGAGAAAATGAGAGGGATGGTTTACCACGGCACAGCACGACCGCCCGGGGGTGGCTCGAGAAAGGGGCTTGGCGCGATGGAAGAGCCGCGGAGGAGGAGATGTGGGTGGGAGGAGGGAGGATGAGGGTGGCTTTCCTTGCCCGGCATCGAGGAATCGATACGCCGGTGGGAGCCCAGCGCCACCAACGCCTCCGACGCCCTACGTCATTGCACCCACCAGCCGAACCCGTTCATCCCTCTTTTCCTTTCCCTCTTCCTCATCTTCTCCTTTCATTTTGACCATATTAAAAAACTGAATTATTACTAACCTTACTACCAGAATGAACTTGGAATTATGATTTACAATTAGTCTCCTAGTGTATTCGCAAGTCGTTCAATATTTTATGGTACGAAAGAGTGTTGCTTGGAATTATTTCAATCTTTTACATTTTATGGGGAATTTTGCGTTGAAACGATAAGATGTATACGCGAGAAATAAACGTTCCATTTTCTAGAATAGTTCCTAGTTTCTTTCAGTATCTCTATCTCTTTCTATTTAACCCTTTGACCCGTCCTTCTTGAAATTCCTCCGGAACTCAGGAGGAAACTCATGTCCAACTCTCTCTTACTCCCCGGGAAGTCCTGGGTCACTAGAGTCGAGGCCGAAGTAGACGGGTCCCGTTAGTTCCCGCGTCCCACTGGGAACACGCGTAACGTCCGACGATTACAGAACCAACTTCGAGACGCAAATTGTTTTCAAATATGTACCTTGCACTAAAGTCACCCAACTGACATCGAGACAAGACAAGAACGAAAGATAAAGAAAGAAAGAAAGAAGGAGAGAAATAGATAACTAAATATATTTATGAAAAATAAAAAATGTTAGCCATAGGATAAAATAATGACAATAATTGCATTCCGTTTCTCATCAATTTTTGACGTTTACGTATATATATATGTGTATGTGAATGTGTATTAAAACGATACGAAATTGTCAAAGTTGTCGGAAAACGTTAAACGCGAGTTTACGCGCATTGGCTGAGCATGCGACTCTACCAACTTGAAATTTTAAAGGCCGAAAGAGGGAAGTGGTATATACAAAATGTGAAAACCTATACGTGTGAGTGTGTGAAAGAGAATAAGAGAGAGAGAGAGAAAGAGAAAGAAAGAGATAGGGTCGAGTTAAAGAGACATCGAAATGACGCGACGAGCTTAACTTCTGGCACTTCTCGATGCTAATGCTTCTCTCTCTCTCATTCTCTCTTTCACAGAGCATTTCCTCCTCCTGCAGCGTATCCGCGGGACAGGACCGCCGGCAAACGTCAGAACGTTGAGAGAAGTTGATATCCCTCGTGGATTTCGCGGCTCTCGCGACTTCCCTTAGTTATTCAAATTGTATTCGCCCGTTCCGCTTTCCCTCTTTTCACCCCAACCCATCCTCCCAGTCACATTCTCTTCCCTCATTCCCCAGCATATTATTTTATCTCGACCTCTCGTCATTGCACTTTCCAAAACCATCCCCATTTCGTAAGACAAAGAAATTTATCGTGAGAAATGTACAGGGTGTCCTTTAACACGTTGAGCGTTCGTCACACGAATTCTTAGGGAAATTCTCGTCAGGCCACAGGCCTTACTTTGTATTGAAAAAATAGTTGAACGTGTAGTCATCGATGGCTGACGTGGCCCTCAACGTGTTAAAATTGTCCTCTAAAGACAATTTTTGTCTGTGGTTGCGAGTCAAATTCATTTAATATCGTTATTTTTGACGATGCTCATATTTCAACAAAAGATATTATTATATCGTTGCTTTGTAGAGAGAAGGGGGTGTAGGTGGAGGGTGGAGGGTTGAAAGGGAGGGGAAAAGGAGAGGATACTCGTAGCAATCGGAGCCCTGCGCACAGATTTATTCCCGCGTAATAATTTATCGCGCCGACGGTAACACTGACAGGTTAGCAATTTATTTAGTTACTTTTATTAGACCGATACGCGAATGTCTCATGTTAATTAGATAGCATTACACATTGTGAAAGCGATCCCCATATTACCTATCGCGCGCGAATATCGACGGGGAATGGCAATGCGTATTAATTAACGCACGGCCACGCGATTTAATTTCGTTCCACATACCGGCCCGCTAACACACGGACCGTATTACCGGGGAATTTCTACGATCTGAGCACACATCGTACCGTATACATATATATGCATATCTATATACGGATATGACGATACCTACGATGATAATAACGTTACTTATGGGGTTGTTAATAATAATAAATAAAAAAGAAAAAAAAAGAAAAGAGAGTGAGAGAAAGAGAGAGAGAGAGAAAAATATGTATAAATATTATAAATCGCAAATAGGTGTACGAAACTTTAGCATCGATGTAGAATATTCCATTAATTTCTGATCGAAGTAACGAGAGTCACGTTTTATATCCTTGTTAAATAACAACGACCATGTTGTCGCGTTGTAAAAATTATTACGAAGAGTTATGCGTAACCATTTTTACCTTGTTTTTCATTTTCCAAAGTCGAATAATAAACCACTTTTGTGTTGGTGTTCTCTTTTTGATTGGCCGATACGATCGAAAATGTTCAAAGTTGAATTAATCGTAGGAGGACTAAAAATTGAAGATTAGATACGAGACGTTTATGATTGGATGGAAAAGTGGACGGAATAAAATGAGCATAAGGGACGAATTGGTCCAGAAAGGTGCGGAGACCCTTTTCTCGTAACGCGTTTGGCTTTGCAGGAGTCGTAAAGATAATGGAGAACGCGTTGTACGCCGGTCGCTGGCTAAATAGCGTGTAATAGCAAATCGTGGCTATTATAGTGAACGCACTTTATTTCTTCCCCCTTTCCCCCTTCTTCTTCTTCTCCCTCCCTTTTCATACTCGCGGCTTTTAAACAACAACAAAGTGTCGCTCATTAATATCGCGTTCACGATCAGTTCGGTTTCGTTCGGTTCAGTTCGGTTTGGTTCATGCATAACTCTTTCATATAGTCCACACACACACACACACACACATTTTATCGATCAATTTTTTCCCTACTCACGATCGATTTTACCAAGCTTTTAAAACTTCACCTTGCGTCGTTAACTTACCTGTAACAAAAAAAAAACGAATTCAAAGTTAGAGACAAGTTGGTGGTTTTGAAAAAGAAAATTTGTAATAAATAAATATTACAAATGGAATCGTATCGTTTTAGGATGGTCGATATATCGTATATAGACGAATAAACCCGTCTACGTATTATCCGTGTAATAGTCAAAGCGGGCACGTTAGAGTAAGTGTGATAGTAGGCAGAATATATCATCGTGGGACTAATTTCCACGATAAATATTTTACGGGCGACCATTACGCGGTGGCAGCCGCGTGTTCGTAGCATATAAACTATGAATGACCATGGTGGTTGTAACGTCGGCAGGGTGGAAAGTGCATTTGGTGGTAGTGGTGGTGATGGTGCTGCAAAAGGGTGCGAAGAGGGAACTCTCACACTCTTTCTCTTTCTCTCTGCGTTCGTAAAATTCGCGCGAACGCTATTATACGATTTGAGCGTCCCTCATTAAAATCCGTTTTAGCGACGGGATCGTTGCACCCGCAACGTTCGGGTCCCTTTCCCCTTTTAGCTTCCTACAACTCGTCGAGCTATCCCCGGAGAATGACCTAAACGCGATAATCGTGTACACACGCGAATACTATTCCTTTCTCGTTAAATCCCAGAAATTTTGATCTACTCGATAACCTGCCTATCTTATCTCAACAACTTTATTATAATTTTCCTTTTTTTTCTTGCGCATTTTATTTTTTCTTATTGTGGGAACTTAGCTGAGTATAAAGTATCGAGTTCGTATGTAAAAATAGAACAAATGAAAAAAAAAAGAAGAAACCAAATGGAAATATGTATTTTTCTTTTTGAAAGAATCGAACCAGCAGGGTGACTAAAAAAACCTTTAATGTATTCTACTTCTAATATACCGTCGGACTCTTTGATGACAGGTGAATTCACGTGTAATACCGAAAGAGGGTACAAGAAAGGTGCCGTTATAGGCCGACACGAATGCATGGCCGTTCTCTTGTGTGCTTATCGGGCATGCTGAGAAAGGAGCGGCATTCGAAGTCAGATTAGCGCGACGAATCGCGGTTCATTGACTGCTCAGCTGTTCACTCTGTCCGCAGGTGTCACACACAACGTCAACCTATATATTTACGCCCAAAGAATTGTGTAATATTTAATTTAATTATTTCGATTAAATACTAAATTTTCTATGCTTGATTCTTGACTTTTTCTTTTTTTCCATTCTATATTTTCACCACTAACAACAAGAACAGAAATAGTTTGGGCCTGTTCTATTGACGTACCGAAAGTTGTATAATATTTAATTTCATTTTGTCTCGATTAAATACTATGAAATAATAAATACTCTTTACTCTTTTTATTTTATTTTTACTGACAAGAACAGAAATAGTTCAGCTTGTATTGACGTTCAGAAAGTTGTGTAATATTTAATTTAGTTATATCGATTAAATACTATGGAATACTAAATTCAATGTTAGCTAGTTACTTTTTCTTTTTCTCATTCATTTTCTATCTCTCTTTTTATATTTTCTATCATTTTATATTTTATTTAGTGACAATAATAAAACACTGTTTGGACTCTATCGACGTCCAGAAAAAGTTTTGCAATATTTCATGGAATTATTTCGAATAAATATTTATTATATGTGTAAATAATAATAATAATAATCAATTGTATTATTTTACGTTTTATCATTTTCTTCTTTCTTTCACTTTCTTTTATTTCTATTTGCTTATTTTTTCAGTGAGAAGAACAGTAATAGTGCCGTTGGCATCGTCACGCAGGCAGATTACGTGCCGCTAATTACGTGGCAATGCACACGGTGTCCAAATAACGTTTGTTTAAATTAGACCAACGAATGTTATGTCCGACAGTTTGAATGTTCCTAAAAGCAAATGATTTCTGTTCGCAATCGAGGTATAATAAGAGAATTAGAAAAAGAATGAGAGAAGGAAGCTCAATCCCAACGCTAAATCATCGTGAACTCTTACAGTAACATCAAAGTGAAAACATTAATTTATGATCCTTGGTTGGTAGGTCCTTAAAAAAAAAAAAAATTAGAGAATTCTAGCGTTAAGTTGAAAGGAAGAATTTTAGGAAGTGTCAACTAGACTGAACTTTATGTCTTTCGGGGTGAATGAAAACGAACTGTCGCGAGGTTAAAGTAAAAGAAAAAAAAATGATAGGAAAGAATGTAATAAAACGAAAACAAAAATGGAGATGTGTTCTCTTATCGAAGGTGAAGAAGAAAATGAAGATCTTCAGAAGAAGAAGAAGAAGAAGAAGGAAAAAGGTTACAATCGGATGAAACAGTAATTGAGTTCTTACCACGAGCTTGCTTACTACGTTCACAATCGAGTGGCGAAAGTTCTTCATCTTTTTGTATTAGATCTCTTTTGATTTTCTTGCCACGCTTCTTAGAACAATATTATTAACGCGTTATCTACGTTGCTTGCATCTTACATAGTAAGGTAACATCCCACCGTACTGTAATTAATCGTTGAAACAAAAAGTTGATCCGGATTGTTCGCGTTAAGCGATCGATGGATTTAAATCGGTTAGAGATTTGTAAAGAAGAGACATTTTTTTGTCTATCATCCTCTCTCTTTCTCTCAGTTATGTCAGTATACGCGAGAACGGACTTTCGAATCGACGATGTACGATCGGAAAGCGTCGGTGAAGCGGAACACGCTCTCGGCGAGTGCACAGCCGGTGATACGTTGCTGGATGAACGGGGAGGAGTGTATCGAACGATATCTAGCATCGACATCGATCAATTTCTCGCCAGCGAATAATGGCCGTACGTGGTGAGCGAGTAACGAGACTGACGCAATTTCATCGTTGCGTAGAAAGAGACAGACCTAGGTTAGCTAACGTGTGTGTTGTGTCCCTATCTATGTATGCGAGCATGTACGAGTTTTCCCTTCCTCTCAACTATCGTTCCACGTGGGTGTATAATCGCAGTGGCTCTTGTCGGGAACGCTTGAACTTGACTCGCGAAAACAGGAAATCTAGCCGGTGATTTTGTGTCACGGTCGTCTGCTGCCTCTCACAAAACGCTCTTTCTATCCTACCGATCTTTTTATATTTATTTCATACAATTCACACGATTAATTCATACTATAATAATAATTAAATAAAAACAATGTATAGTCAAAGTAAAAGTTTGAAAGTAGTAACGTTAGAAAGCGTTTATTAAATATGTTCTTTGGTAAGGTAAAGGGGACGAAGCCCCAGGGTCGCACCTGCGGGTGGCTTCTTCTTCTCCTCCTCCCCACTAGGATGGCTCGGTTGGTAAAGCAGGGATTACTTGGTGTAAGAGCCTAAAGCAGGCCTCGCACGGGCGAGTTTGCTCGAGCAGGGCTTCGCGCCTCATCGTCTGGAAAATGGCTTACTGCTTACATTTACCTACACCCATCCCGATCCTTCTCAACAAACGGCCCTTCCTTCCTTCCTTCCTTCCTTCTTGTATTCCGACGCACCCTCAAATCGCACTACCGTCTAACCCTCAAAGCATTCTCCTCCTTTCCTTCTTCTTCTTCTTCTTCTTCTTCTTCTTCTTCTCCTTGGTCATGGTTTTCTACTTAACTCTCGTAAGAATAATTTGCGTAAACGTATACCTTTCATTTTCTATCTATTATCCATGTCTGTTACAAGGTACAAAAATATTCGATAATGAGAAAATTGATTATTAACGTGATCTCCCTCTCAGTTAGTTTTATTTTCTGATCGTTATCGTTCACAGGTCTCAACTGATCGCGTATGTAAGAAAATGATTTATTTCCATGTACTATACGAAATCTACGAATGAATAATAACACGGACTATGAAATTAAAATAACATTAAAATAGTAAGAAAAAGTTATATAGACTGTAGTAGGTCAAAAGAAAAAAAGAAGTAGATGAAAAAACATAGCAGCAAAAAGGTCAAAAAATTGTCGACATTAGCCGATATCGGAGCCAACGATGCGGAGCGAATAGGGGCTGTGTGATTTATGCCAACTGGCTCGTAAGGAAGCTTACCGGAAGCAGGGAGTATTGGACTTCCTATTCCCGTAGGAAGACCGATCGGTCTCTTCCTTAACTTCGCTCGATTTGCCTTCACCACTGACGCATTATTACGGTTCGGTCTTGCGCGCGTGCGCACCTCCTGTAATACTCAACAAAGAAACAGAGATAGAGAGAGAGAGAGAGAAAGGGCCAGGATCGGTGAGATAATCGGTAATCAACGAGATCCTTGACCTTTTTTAAAAGAAGTGGAAGAGAGTAGGAAGAAAATAAAGTAAGCATAAGAGAGGTTGTTAGATGAGAGGTGGAGTTGAAATTCTTCAGGTTGGTCCATTAATATTTGGCCAATTAGCAGCGTTGTCACGCGAGCCTAAACCGTCCAAGCAGGAAGAAAGGAAGGAAGAAAGAAAAAGGGTTCTACGAGGGGGGAATAGAAAAAGGTGAGAGAAAGCGGTCAGCCGGTGCTCGAGGGAAGTACTAATTAGAACGTTCGCGTCCCGAAAAAAGCGTTCACGTGCGATGTTCCAACCGCGTGAAATCTGTAGCCGACCCGTACCAGGGACCCGTATGTAGGACTTTTTCCTCATCGAAAAGTCGTCCTCCGGTTCGCCAATCGAATTATGTATCGACTTAACTCGTTCCTTCGTGCCAAGACGAACTTGGTGATCTTTCGTCTCTTCGTTCAAAGAAACAGATAAAAACAAACCTCTTACAAGTTGGACATTGCTGGACTGCGTAATCCCTCGTTTGGTTTTTATGCAAAAACTCAATGAAGCTTTCCCTCCAAAGTAACTTATCCTATTACTTTTTACTTGTATTTTTTTTGTTACTTGTAAATTGAACGCACGAGCCTTGTTTCTATATATTTTATGTTTTAAATATTAAAACGTAGAATTTGATATCGTTACGTTCACTTTTATCACGTCTAGGAGACTTGTTTTTTCCTTTACTTGTATTTTTTCTATTTCCTTTCTTTTTATCGTGCTGGAAGATAACGACGTCTAAGAAAATTATCAATTCGACCCTAAACCACGACTTGAGTTTGCCTTATCCTGTTGTCGATGAGTTTACGTAATTTTTCTCGAACGTTAGAAAGATACTTCGTAGAAAATACGGATAAACCCGTGTTCTCTTTCTTTATCTGTCTCTCTCTCTCTCTCTCTCTCTTTCTCTCTATCTATCTATCTCTCTTTCTGTATATGTTCCGTCGACCAAGATGGAGAGTACAAGAGTCCGTTTAAAGAAACGTCTATCTTAGGTAAGAACGCTTAAGACGCGAACGGTTCGAATGGTTCGTTAGAGACGTCGATTTCGAAGCAATTCGACGACTCACTTATTCCCCGACTCTCTTACACGTTCTTTAACTCTAACCATTCACCGACCGATTGCTTATCCAACATCTAGAATCATTAGAAACACGTCTTTGAATATTTTTTTTTCGAAAAACAGGAAAACAACCATTTTAAAATTCATGTCTTTTCAATTCTGACTTTTAATCAATACTTTTACATAATTTATCATAAAATAATTAAAACGAGTTATCATATTTCAAAATGATTTTGTTTTATAAACCATCAAAAGAATTATTTCAATCTTTAATAAATATTTTACAATTTGTCCCCATTGTTTCTACCAAAGTAGCAAGGAACAATTTGAATCCGCATGAAATCTCGAAAATTCGAATTAAAGGATGGAAGGAAACGCAAGGTGGCAGGAAAGTTTGTCACGAACGTAAATCCATCTCATGGTGTAACTCTCCCTTTTGCTATATCTATCCATCTATCTCTATCTATCTTTCTCAAAAACGGTTTCTACGCAACGAGATTTGAAATCTCTGGTACGTGGGTCCTCCTCAGCCCTTCTGAGTTTCTCTCTCTCTGTCTGTCTCTTTAAAAGCCGACGAAGGTTCACCGCAGGAGACGTAGGTGGCTCGTGCGGGGTCGCCTTTCCGCGATAATATGTAAATATTCTCCGTTATCTCCTGCGTACCGACGTTCCTACCAACTTTCCTGGGGCACAGTGCGCGTCAATTTTCAAGTTAGAGAAAGAGAGAAAGACTGGGGATTCTCTTACGATTATTCGTAGTTGTAACTAACTAATATCTAACAAAATTATGTGAATTAGGTTCAATCTCAGGGTATAGTTTCGTCAAGTTTTATTCCTGAATACATTTTTGTATTCTAAGTTGATAATTTCATTATGTTCAAACTAAAAGAAATAGTTTGCGTGTTTTTATTTTCCAAAACTTAATAAAGAACTCGTTGATATTTAGTAATTACGTAAAGACATTGATACATTAATAATCTAACATCCCAACGAAGTAATCCACCCACCAAGTTTCTATCAACGTTTATCTTTTCAACGAAGAAACGTCCATCAAGTAACACCAGAGAACAGAGGAATTGATCGAGGAAGAGAAGCACACATCTGATTTACCGTAGGCGTTGCAACGCCTTCTTCAGATATCACGGTTTCTTAGAAAAAAGGAGCAATGTTCGATGAAAGGAGGAAGAGAGGAAGAAAAAGATAGAGAAAGATAGGGAAAAGGGAGGAGTGAGGAAAGGAGTCGGAGATACGGTAGCGGAGTTAGCCGTCGGAAGCTGCTCCTTCTTTCTCCGTACTGAATTGTGCTGAAAAAGAGTGAAAGAGAGAGAGAGAGAGAGAGAGAGAGAGAGAGAGAGAGAGAAAGTGGGGGAAAATGATTAGTTATTAAAATGCCGATAATTATATATAATCAAGTGACGGGGAGTGTCCTACGCATAAGTTTACGTTGGATGTGCAAAAGAGATAGAAAGATAGAAAGAGAAAGAACATGCTTATCTGTCCTCTCTCTTTCTCTCTTGGTCGATTGGATGGTTACTAACTGAAGCCGGCACTGGTTGCAAGAAAAAGAGAGAGAGAGAGAGAGAGATGAGAAGAACATTATAAAAAGCCCCTAATAACTGTTATCCACGATCTCGGACTATCCCAGGCAGCGAGAGAGTAGCTACGAGAGTAGCAAGGGAAGGTTGCTGCTACTCTAGTAGGCGGCTCACGGTAGGTAATGGCTTCGGTTGCTGTTCAAAAAGAACACTCCACTTGAAGTCTTCTGTAGTTGGCTGACTGGTTGGCTGGCTCGTGCTGCCTCCGAATGCTTCTTTGGATACCAACCTCACAACGTATTTAGATAACTTACATTTTATTTGAAAAACAATTCGAAGATGAGTCAAGTATAGATTATAGAATATCTTATAAATGTTTGAAATGAAAAATAAAAGTGAAAAAAAAAAGAACTACTGAATGAAGTTGATTATATAAAAATTCATTTAACCAAACACATGTCTAACTATTAAGATATAGCAAGAGTACACGGTGTAATTATCATTGATCAGTCAGGCATACCTATTATTTCTTCTTATCATGTATGAGGGATCAATTTTCCGAGCATAGATCGTGAGAACAAAGATGAGAGAGACTCTGGCGCGAGTTCTACTCGTAAACGTATTTAACGCGAACGTTCAGGAAGCTTACGTGTACGTAACGTGATATATGTATACCAGCTACAGCAAAGAGTTAGGTATTATGTACTGGTACCTATCTAGCTAATGTAATAGTTGATAGGTAGGTAGGTAGGTAGGTAGATAGGTAGGTAGGTAGGTAGGTAGGTAGGTAGGTAGGTAGGTATGCAACGAATTAGCGGTGCAAATCAGTACCTTCTAAATCAGTAAGCGAGATCGGAATTAATACCATATTTCACGGCTGGATTATTCCCGGTAGTCACGTACCTATACAGAGACGTACATACACATCTCTACGTATGTTTTAAACGTCCACTCATTTCCTGGATAACTACATTAGAATAAGATACACGATCGTAATCAAATGTTCATTTCCCAATCTTATGGTTAGTTATTGAACAAAAATGTCTCCCCGATCGGTAGACTGATCCAAATGGAAGGATGGAAGGAACGGTGGGAGGAGTCCGAAAGTATCCGCTCAACGTTGAATGTATGTTAACGTTAAAGTGGATGCTGGTAGGAGTGTTGTACTCACATGCGCGCAAACAACACACGCGAATCCTGTGAATGGACGGGGCATCGAGGAACCGCGTTAATGAGCCGCGGCCATCAAACTGGTCAGGCACGTATCGCTACTACGTTGGGCCCTGCTGATTTACAGCGTGTCACGCGACGTGAGTTCCTCCATGAACACCACCTGGATCCATCTCTTTTCTCTCTCTCTCTCTCTCTCTCTCATTCCATGTAAATATATATATACGAAAATATTCGTGTTGCTGATTCTACCTGCAGAACGAACGAACAAATTATCTCAGCTAATTTAGAGAAAATTACGATTCTCTCTTTCACGGTCCTCTTCATTTTCAAAACTTTAAGATGATACCTTCGAATATGTTCCATTCAAGTGGTAGGAAGAAAAAGAAGAAGAAATGGGATGAGGATAAGGAAGAAAACGAGTGTAGAGTGAGACTGAGTTCTTTCGTAGAGATACGAAACGAAACGAAACGAAACGAACGCGACCACGGCTACTTTTAAAAGTCTATTACACGTTTTTATCATCCGTCTCTGGTCTCCTTTTACGGCCATTCTGTTCGCAGCACATCTCTCTTTCTTGCTTCTCTCTATCATCGCTACCCATCACGCTTGCTCGCACTCACCATCGCGAGTTTGCGAGGCGAGAAAATGAGCAGGGAAGCGAGTATTCGACACGGTGCTTCCGGCCGCAACGGAGATCTATGTTCCGGACTGTTTTATGCTTCTACCCGGTTGCTGTTGCTTGCCAAAGCACGTCCCCTCTTCCCAACCCCCGTCGTTAATCGACGAACGAACCAACAACCGGACGAATGGACGGATGACATTCTACGTCAAAATGTTAATTACGTTCGGTTAGGTTTACCGTTCGATTATTTGAAAATGATTCGTCTACCAACCATTTTATTCTATCCCTGAGATGTGGTGCTTCCTTTTAACAACGAACAAATAATAAAAATAAAGATGAAGAATTTTCTTTCTTCGGTAATAACTTAGTTCGACAGTTTCCGGGTAGTCTTTGTATTTGCTATGAAAACAATGCGAAAGACTCGATAGCTTGGCTTTAAGCACGTCGTCCACGAGAACCAGTAGTTGTATATACCATCTAACGATCGTCCATCCGAGATAAAACCACCTTTTCCACCCTAACCCTCTCCTTTCCTCTCCTCTCTTCTTTGCTCCTCTACCGACGCGCTCTGCTAATTACGCGGGAATTAATTATAAGCGCATTACGCTCGAGCACTTTTTCTTCTTTCTTTAAGTTTTATGTTTTTCTTTTCCCCTTACCCTACCCCTCAACCTTCACCATCCTCTTTCCAACCTCGTCGTTCGTTTTTCCTTGGCGACCTCTCTTGCCCTTCCCTTCCCTCGTCAGACCATCCAACAGAAATCGAGTGCGTGCACGAAGAAAAAAAAACTAAATTACTTACGCGACAACTCATTTTCGATGCAATTAATTGCATAACGTTTAAACGAATCTCTCAAAGTTATGTAAATCTCGTTTTGAATTTGAACAAAAAAATTACTTCCTAAAAAATACGATTCTCTTTTGATTGCAATTTATTTATTTTCTGAGTGTTAGAGTATAGTTATTTTTAAAAACGTTTATAATATAGGAAAAAAGCAAATAAAATCAAATAAAATTCTCGTCACGTTTAAACTCATCTCTCCGTTGATTTACGTAACCGTAAAAACAGGATCTGCAAAAGGATCTCGTCATAGGATTCTGTATATTCGCCTACGCATTTTTTTTTTTTTTTACGCTACGACGTGAATCGTTGCAAAACCTGTGACGACTAACTAGTTTTAACTATTTTATAATCAAAAAAAAAAATGGAAAAATATTGTTTATTCATAAAGATGATTTTATCTTTAAGCATTTACGAAGAATAAGAAAAAACTAACAAGAATAAAATAGTTCGATGGATAATATTGTAGGGAGCTTGGCAAGTATAATATAATAATTTGGAACAACATGATACAAATACAACTCCCTAGTATACTCCCTGCTTACAATGTAGAAGCATCTGGATTGTACCTAATACGAAATAACGTTAAATGCGGGCGTTTGCGTTCTCGGCACCCTCTACCAGCACTCATAGACGACTTTCCTACCAATTTTTCCGCGTTATCGTCCTTCGATCGGCTATTATATGCGGGCGTATCGTAGCGAACACTAGTAACCAACCATTCGACAGGATCTATCTGCATAATCGATCAATTTATTTCTCTCTCTTATTCTCTAACATTGTCTATTTGTGTGTCTTTATCTATTTAGCTGACGTAATGAGACATCTTGCAGATATATTCTATCTCTTTCTTTCTCTTTCTCTCTCTCTCTCTCAAGGATACGAGTTACGAGATATCGAGACGGATAAAGACGGGGATTAATAAGAGGTTCGAGGAACTCGCTAATTAACATAGATAGGGGACTAACTAACGTTTACCAAGACTTTTCTCTATTTTATCGTATAAAGATATTATTCTTTTCCATATACTTTGTTTACGTCAATGAATATTAAACAATTTCTAACAATCCGGAATGATATTTATATCGAGATATAAAATGAATTAACATATAAGAAAAATAATAATAAGTATGAGTTGAATTTATTTCAAATTTGGAGAAAACATTTGTGTCAATGTATCGTTTAAAAAATATATTATTCATATTATGATTAAAAATCATAGTAGTACATACTGTATAAGTAGTAACAGTTTTAAAGGGAAAATAACGAAGAGGAAAGAATGAGAAAGAGATTGTGCCAAGAGATAAGTTGCCTCGACGCCGTCAAAACTGGTAGGCCTTGAGAAATTATGCGAACTATTCTTGCCAGTTTGTCCGCCGTGAATTTACGAACGTAGCGTTGACGCCGGCTGCGGCCAACAGGATCTACCCTGGGCGTGACCGTGGATCGAGAACGCTTTGGGTTCGATCGAGAGATGGATCACCAAAGATTATCGATCCTGTCCACTACTACTGGCCACAACCTCTTCTTCCCTACTATCCCCACCCTCTTCTTCGAATCTTAAACTCTCTCTTTCGCTATCTTTTTCTTTTCGTCATGATGTCTAACTATAAAGACCGAAACTTTATGTTCCGCATAATTCTAGAATTTGAATGTTCAAACATTTTTCACAAATAAGAATTTCGAACTCCTTTTCTCTTACAATACGACAATAAAAATGCAATGTACTATCTCTACAATGCAACAACGTTCGACGAAAGATTAAACGAGCGAGGCACGTTGTCTCCTTAATCGATTCATTAAACTTCGATCCTCGTAGGAATTTGAATTTGTCGCGAGCAAACACGACCTTGGCCGGACGTCTAAAGCTGAGCGACCTTACAAGGACATCATCGTCACTACCCGCGATGATGATAATGATAATGATGATGATGATGATGATGATGATGATGATGATGATGATGATGATAATGACGATGCTGGTATCCTCCGATGTCGAGCGATTTACCGTAAGATATAATTATGTTGCATGGTTAGAAAGAGATAGCGAGAGAGGGAGAAACAAGATTGCGACGCATTTTCATGCCTGGAAAAATTCATCAAGGTGAAACGTGAGACTCAATTATTATAGGTCGCTGTATATTCCATTCTGTTACAAGCCATCTAGATTATTATTAATTATTAAACTAAAGTTTCGATCGATTGAGCCAACACATCAAAATGATACAAAGAACAGAGAAAGAAAGAGAAAGTGAGATATGTGTGTGTGTGTGTTTTCCAGCAACGATTCTTGTTCGCAATAAATGCCCTAAACGTTGTACCAATCCAAAAGCATTGGCTATTCCTTGCGCGAACTCCCGTCGACAAAGGGAATCGCCTCATGAAATATTACGCGAGTCGAATATACGGGTGGCGGGTTTCTCCCTTTGATCAGCACTCGAGAAAATCGTTCGTTCTACTCTTTCATTCTCTCTCTCTCTCTCTCTCTCATTCTCTCGCTCTCTCGGGACAGGTGGACTGTGCAGCGTGCCGATGCAACGTTATATCGATTCGATAAGTTTGCCTCTTATCTTCTCTACACCCCCACAGCACACCTTTCTTGCTTCTTCTAGAAATGTTCTTTTTCCTTTTTATACTGATAGATAGAAAGTAAGCAAGCAAGTGGAAGCAGCAACGTAATAAATATTCCTCTCTCTCTCTTTTTCTCTCTCTTTTTCTCTCTCTTTTTCTCTCTCCCGTCCATCTCTTTTTCGCGGCCTTTGGCCGGACGATGGTCATACCTTATGTATGACGTGCCACCATCATCCGCAGGGTGGATAGTCCTTTCGTTTGGTATTCGGTGCTGCCCGCTCGGCACTTTCGTACGGATCTGCCCTGGGATGTACACACGTATATACTCAAACAACCATACTTAGGTATATATACATAAGCTTGCGCGACCGACAAGCTATTCTCATTCTTTCTCTCTCTCTCTCTCTATACTTTTCTACGTGGTCCATAGCATGTTTCACGTAAATAAGTACGTGCCATGAAACGAAGAAGAAAAATGCCGTTTTCACGACGAATACCGAATTCGTTGTTAACTTTAGAGAGACCCAGGATACAAATTCTTTTCAACTTTATACTATTGACCACTATATTTGAAGTACACTTTAACTAAAAGTATTCATTGGCTAGGAAAAAAGAAAGTTGGTGTGGTGCAGATGATACGAGTTATCCTGACGATGAATAATGTAATGTATCTTACCTCTCTCTCTCTTTGTTTTAATAAAGAATATATTATAGTATTGACCACTATATTTAAAGTACACGTTAACTAAAACTATTCTTGTCTAATCAATCCTTCATTTAGGATATTTAGCTAAGAAAAAAGAAAGTTTGTGTGGTGCAGATGATACGAGTTATCCTGACGATGAATAATGTAATGTATCTTACCTCTCTCTCTCTCTCTTTGTTTTAATAAAGAATATATTATAGTATTGACCACTATATTTAAAGTACACGTTAACTAAAACTATTCTTGTCTAATCAATCCTTCATTTAGGATATTTAGCTAAGAAAAAAGAAAGTTTGTGTGGTGCAAATGAAACGAGTTATCGTAACACTGAATAAAGTGATGTATCTCTCTTTTTAGAAGAAAATTACATGGAAGAGCGTAAAACGAGGAAGGTGGAAAAGAAAATAAATAGCAAAAGTAAAAAAAGAGTAGTAGAGGATAAATAAATGAAGAAGAAAAAGAGAGGGAGTTTTAAGCTAAGCGGAACGATTCGAATGGCCAAGGATAGTTTCCTAAAGACGGATGGCAACCGGGAGTCATGATCGGCGAAAGTTATGCGACTTTTCTTGCTAGCGGTCTCCCTCTCTTCTCTCTGATATTATCCCCTTGTAAGCGCTGCTATTCGCGGATGCCACTGTAGACGAGGAGATCCCTTATAGGTGGATATACGTGCGAGCATCCGGCAGATCTTCAAATATGTCCAATTAGCCCGGACTGACATAATAAGTAGATAAACAACTGGAGAACCTCTCACGCGGTGAGATCAGAGACTCGCGCTTTTTCGGATCCCTGCCATGCGTCTGGATTGCCAGCGATAGCACTTTAGCGAACGATTTTAGTCAAGATCGTTTGACTTTTTCGCGATGACGCGTTCAAACAGACAATCAAAAAGAAACACACACACTGAAAAAGAAAAGGAAAGATGATCATCGTCGGGCTTTAAAAGGGGATGCTGTGCGACGGTCCATCGTGGGAAGAATTTCCGGCTAACTTCTTCACCAATCATCATCATCTACTTGTTGTTCGACTATCTTTTTTTTTATTTTTACTAATCCACGGATTATTTTGCAAATAAAAAATAAAAGACTTTATTTCAATATTTTATTCGTCCATATGTTGTAGTATAATTTCTACAAAGGAAATGGAAGGGAATCTCAGTAGAGACAATAGAAAAAAAGAAAAAAATTACAGAAGGACAGATAAAGAAGGGAATAAGAGAGAAAGAGAGAGAGAGAGAGAGAGAGAGAGAGAGCATGGAATCGAGTTAACGTCGGTAATACGCGAATCTCTCGTCGATCCGCGTCCCGTCGCGTTTCGATGGTCCTCACGAGAGGAGAATATTAATGCTTTCCACTCCTGTCCATTACGAAAGTCCCCTTTTCTCAACTCAACTCAACTCAACTCAACTCAACTCGACTCGACTCGACTCGACTCGAGACTCAAACTCGACTCGCGTCACCCTGGTGTTCTAATACGAACGTAGATTTAATAATGGTATGGCTAGAGGATTTCGAGTTAACGCGTTGCAATTTTTCGAGAGTCCAAAAGGGGGTGGGGGTAGGGAGTGGGGAGTAGATGGAAAAGGGAGAAATGGAGAAGACGATGTTCTCTTTGGTAAGAGGATGAGGACGAGGAGGAGGAGGGTACACAGGGGGGTTTCCGCTCGAACGAACGCGTACGTGCGTAGCACGTATGAACAGCCTCGAGAGTCTACACCCCCCGCGAGAAATCATCCCTTCGAGCACGTAATCTATTTGTCGGACGACCGCAACGCCTGCAATTTTATTCCAACCAAGTAAGATACACTTATAATATCATTCTTATCGAGATAACTTAATTCGACGTTATAGAATAAAGAAAAAAGAAAATTGAATTTTTCTATAGAAAAATTAATATATATATATATATATGAAAATAAATGGTAACATCTGTATAAAATTATAATTTAAATTTGTAATATTGAAAATTATAATTTTATACAGTTTACCATATATTTTCAACTAAATTATTGATCATTTTGATCTTTTTTCGATATGATATTTAAATGATTACTTGTTCATGTTCTTATTAAAACAATTTCAATGTAATTTTAATAGGAATAACATCGGTTAAATTAATAACCACGATACTCTTCATTGATGGCTATAAATAAAGTATTTCAAGGATATACAATTTAAATATTAATACCGGATGGTTTGAAGATAATTCAAAATTTATCGATTATCTTATAATTCTTCTCCTTCATCTCTTTCTTAATCTTATCACCGGTTTTGAAGTCTTGACAAGGATTCAAATGAAATTAAAATCGTGGAATAATCGAGTCAAAGTTAGGAAAGAACAGAAAAAAAAAGGAAATAGAAGAAAAATAACTTAAAAAGATAAAAATAAAAATGAGAATAGAAGAAGAAGCTATCATCTAAGAGGAGTCGCAGTGGCAGTCCGTTCGTTCCCATCGGTTCGCGGAATAACGAGCTATAAAAGGCGTCGCTTTTACTGCTTCCAGGACCGAAAACGCATTAAAGACGGCCCCGACCATCCGGCCATCGACGAAGAAAGAAAGAAAGATAGAGAGAAAACGAGAGACAGAGAGTAGAGAGAGAGAGAGAGAGAGAGAGAGAACTCGCTGTTGGCCGATGCGTTTGCCGAACGATGTATATAGAAAAGGGTGCAACACGAGCCACGGCTAGCCTGTTTATACGTACAACTCGAGGCCCAAAGAATTTGCATTCTAATTATTGCAAGATCCAACCAGAATATCCTCTTCCTCATCCTACTTCTTCTTCTTCTTCTTCTTCTTCTTGTCATTATAACTTCTATCTTCTATCTTCTAACCCAAAAATTACAACCATTGATATTTTCTAATCACTGCATCGAAAAAAACAAAATTATTTTCAATAATTACACCTTCCAAAAATAATTTATAATCTGTTGTGATAATAAATGATTTCACAAATAAATAAAATATAAAAATCTAAAAAGCTCATAATAAACCCTAAAACCTAAAAACCTAAAATATAAAACTTATTTTGGTGTTTGGTTATTACTCTATAAAAATATCTACAAAATTATAAAATGAATAAAATAATAAACTGTGTATTGTAAAATAAAAACAAAAAGACAAAGAAATAATTTATAATCTATTGTGATAATAAATAATTTCAGAAATAGAGAATATAAAAAAAACACCTATGGTTATTACTGGATAATCTAATTAATGAGTTTTAAAAGATCGTTCGTACGGTAATGAAAATAATTCTTTTATCTTTATAGCAAAAGTTACAGCTTAAAACGTTGAATATGAAAATCATATGCGTATCGTAAAGCAAGCGAGTAAAGTTTATTTTCTTCTTCCTGTTGCTTCGAATAGCCCAGGCGTTAATTTGTACGCAGTCACAATGTAATCATTGAAAATTATTGAGACCACGATCGTTCGCCATTTGCATTCTAATTATCGAGTTAAACGAGCGAGCTCGTAACGCGTTTCTTTCCTAGCCCCTGAGGGTAAGTCGCCGTCAAAGTGTCGCTTGAGACTCTGTTCATGGGAAAGATCGTAAAAGAAACGATCGAAGTGACACCCTCTTTTGAGGAGGAGGATGTTTATCTTATCTAAGGTGGTCCTTTCAAAAAATCCTTTTGCCTTTACGTTTATTCTTACCAATGTAAATGCAAATTCTTTTTTTATACAATTTATGATTTCTGCTTTTTTATATTATAATAAATAAACACTCTCGACATATTAAAAAATTACAAATAAATATTTTCATTTAGGGAATCATTTGGTAGAGGATTGCAATAGGTGTTCGTGAAAGGAATTGTAGTAAGGAAAGGAGGAGATTCCTTGGAGTCCTAGGAGAGTTCTGACCATAAGCGACACTCTCGTTCAAGGCGTTAATTAGGTTTAAATGGCGAACGACGTCCAATGCGGCACATGGTGAACGTATTTCGAGAGGAAGGAGAGAAATACTCGAGTCTATTGGTTGTTCCCGAGAGAAAAGTTAAAGGAAGGGAATATACACAATGGTGAATGTTTACATAAAGAACTTCTAATAGAAAAAGTTGAATAATCGATTGATGATCTTATTAATAAAATGATCAAATTTATTAACAAACGATTAGAGAGTTAATTAGTTCAAGTTGATTTATTATTAATGTCTTATCTTAATTTGTTGCAACATAGATTTGAATCGATTCCGGTATTGGAAATAACTAACTACCAAAGGCCTAACTCATTACGTTCCATAGATTTCCTACAGATTAAAGATTAAAGATTCTCAAAAATGACGAAGCAGCCTCCCACGCGAAAGTACCCGTTGCGTCGATTTAATTCCACGTTTCGTATCCTGCGAGATTAGCCTCAGCAGGGAGTACTCGCAACATTTGCCTCGTGCACCGGTGCAAAGTAATATAATACATATACATATAATATAATACATATATACATGCATATTTATACGGGCGATCTATACGGGTCTCCTACCGTTTATATACCTACTAATCGCATCGTTAACGATTTCACGTAGGCTTCGTTGGAATCCATTGCGAATAAACGACATTTTATCACTCGGATATTGTTATCATTTACATCTTTCATTCGTTATGATTATTTATTCTTATTTTCTTTTATGAAAAAAAAAAAAAAAAAAAATTACGTTTTGAATTAAACAAAAAATAGATCCCATTCGAATGGTAACTGAGAATAAAACGAAACCATCTTAGATTTATTATTATTAACACTATAACATTCAATGGCTCCACATTGGTGTCATGCAAAAACTATATAATATTAAAAATTAAAATTAAAGTATATATCTTAACATATATAAATTGCGTGGCACGTTGTTTGTTCGCAATGGACTCCTAAACTACTGAACCGATTTTAATCAAATTTTGCACACTGTGTGCAGTTTTATCCAACTAGAAAGATAGGATAGTTTATATCTCAATTTATAATCGCAATTGACTTAAAGACGTGTGTATCGGACTGATTATGAGCTACAGCAACGCATGGCGGGGCACCCCTAGTATAATATTAAAAATAAATATTTATATTCGTGCGACATGAAAAAATGTAGATTAGATGGACTGCATAGTGTTAATATTATTTATGAAATTATTGTTAAAGGAAAAAAAAAGTAATGTGTCTCGTGAAAAATCAGAATTCATTCGTATGAGACTAACAACTCGGTCTGGAGATCTTCCTCGCGATTTAATTAACCCGATTAAAGTGAAGCTTGTAATACGTAAGAGGGAAGAAACACAAGTAAGTAGAACTCGCGTCTTCTACAACAAGCAAAATCTCAGCATACGCAAGTGAACTCGTTCGAGTGAACAACGTAAGTCTTTGTCGTTAAAATAGTTGAGAGAATGTGCACAACCAAGGAAGAAACAATTCAATGCTTCGCGAACCACTATAACTGACTCTACTATAATTATCAAACGATTATACGATTATTTCTCTATCTCCCTCTTTCTCTCTTACACTACGTCACAGATTACCGAGTTTTCAGATCGTAGATAAGTTAAAAGAAACTATTAACTTTGCAAAGTTAGAAATCTTGTAAGTAAGATCGATTCTTTACAACGAAAACTATCGGCAATTGCTGAGATTTTAATCTCCAGTTGAACAATTTACCTACTTGCATTTATTATTCAAGGTCTTTTTTTATTAACGTATTTATATAATTTAAATACTATTATTAAAAAATACGAAATAAACATTATTATATATATATATATGACTCTGACGCAATCCTGACGCAACTCTGACACAATATGCATGTAAGTAAAATTGTTCTGAAAATCGGTAAAAATCTGTCGTACAACCTAATGCACAAAACTAAGCTTTTGCAATAGAAAATTCTACGCAAATATTAAACAACAACAACAACAACAACAAAAAAGGAAGAATTTAATGATTTTTCCTTGGAATAAAATTAATCGAGAGAACCACTGTTGTATGTATATGTCTCTATACTCTATGAAGTCGTGTGTGTGTATGTGTATGTACTCTCGCACCCGGGAGAAAATATCGTTGATCTCTTGTGCGCGCGTGCGCTAACATATAACACGCACGCGAACGTACGGACATTCGAGCGTGTCGATTAAATCGTTTCTTCGTCCAACGAGTTTTCTTCGAGCGAATGAACGAACGAACGAACGAACGAACGAACGAACTAACATAAGCGAATACTTCGCGAGAGGACAAGTGTAACGAACTGCACCGTTAATTACGATCATTAAGGTACATACTGTTCTGTTCTACGTTTAACAGATTTCTTTGACGTGCCTAACCCAAACCGAAAAAAGAATTCGACTTACCGATATGCGGATGTTTAATAAAAAAACAAAATCTGATTCTTTAAAGTTTCTTCAACTTACCCATGGCATCTGTAACAGAAAACATGAAAAACCAATGTTAATTATTATATTTTATGACAACAATTAACTTAGCTAACTTAAAATTAGCAGACAATTGATTGAATTAATTTCATTGTAAAATATGTAAAAAAAAAAAAGCAATTTGTTAAAATTTTTGCAATGAAATACAAAGAAACATTTTTCCCCCAATTTCATTGATAATTTATTATATTAATAAATGAATAAACTTTAGTTTGTAATGCAATTAAGTGTTCCCGTGGTTGCGTCATTAAAGAGACATCTCACATTTTTCTTCGTAACCATCCATGTTTGAAGAAAAAAAAAAGCATCCCACAATGACTTTATGTCAGGTTTCAAAAGTACGGAAGGAACGCGGAATTCTCCGCTAATTGCCACTCGGCGCTAAAGAGGTGGTGGACGCTTTTGTACAGTTTTTTTTTTTTTTTCATTCTCTTTTTTATTTTATTTTTTTCAAATTTATTTTACCTTCCCAGGTGGAAGGAAGAAAACTATTTGATGTTGTTTATAAAACCAAGATTCCTTCGTGTTCCAATTCATTTCTATTTCTTCATCGTTTCAATGATTATTTTAATAAAAAAAAAAATATATATAAATACTTGTGAAAGGTTAGTATTTCACGGACGAACGGAGTCCCGATCGGTTTGCCACTTGGTGACACGTTGCTTTTATATAATCTGAAAGCTTAAATGGTCACTCATAATTTCTCGAGATAATCTTTGCGTAGGCAAGAGCACGCGGACAAGTCGAGTTTCTCTCTTTCTCTATCTCTATCTAACTCTCTTATCTTTTCTACCTTCGTTTATCTCTATTATTTCTAGGCGCGACCAACAGAGAATATGGAAATAAAGAAAAAGAAATAGAGAGAGAGATAGATATAACTGCGATCCACATAAAACGTTCTTTTATTTGACACACCAACACTTCTTCAAGAAATATCCGTGTAGTGTCGCGTAACGATGATAACACTGAGAGATTATTTCTATATAAAAATATATATTGAAGAAAATTAAATATAAATCAAATGAGATATATTATTGAATATTAATTAAATAATCTCGTCATAAGTAAAAGATTGATTAACCCATTTAATTATTATTTATTGCAATAAACTTGCGACGACGAGATGAATGAACACACAATTTTTCAATCAAAATAAAAATAAGAAAAAAAAAGAACGTGGAATTATTAAAGATACGATGACACAGCATCTTCTTCGTCTTCTGATTAAATTAACTGCTCGAACCACTTCGATTCTCATATCGATTCCATTTAAAGAAGATACGAGAGAAGAGAAGAGAAAAGAGAATGATAAGAAGAGTAAAGCAAAAGCCAACTGTCGAGATTTTTCGCACGCTA
Organism: Polistes dominula; assembly: GCF_049000335.1. Lineage (NCBI taxonomy): Eukaryota > Metazoa > Arthropoda > Insecta > Hymenoptera > Vespidae > Polistes > Polistes dominula. The sequence goes on from NW_028300953.1 coordinate 638,201, forward strand.
CCATCCTCTTCCACGGCTCGTTGCTTCCGAGTCTACTTTCATTCGATGTACAAGCTGACTGACCCATTAGCGCCTTTTCTGCCGATCGACATGGCAAATCGATCGATAAAAGCGCCACCGAGAATGCTTCCTGTCTATTACAAAACAACAAGAACAACTAACTCATCTTCTTTTTGTTTTAACTTAGACTTTCTTATAGGTACTTTATAGGAATAACCCTAAATATTTTTTAATTAATAGAATATCATAATTCACTTTCGTTATATTCAATCTATTGTAATACCACCTGTTGGAACGAAACGATAATTGGAAATAAGTTAATGCAAATTGCATTAGATGATTTTACGTTAAATCAAATTCATCTCAAACAATTTCTATTAACTATCTATGTTTTTCTAACTATTAACACCATGGTTAGTTAGTTAGAACCATATAGTTAATAATTTCTAACTATAACTATATGGTTCTAACTATTAACACGGTTGCACCACGCTGGTGCTATGCAAAAATTGGTGGTATCACTTTGGTGCCATTTAAAAAACCAAAATTTGAATTATATTTCGTGGGTGTTTAGGGGACCATAATAACCATAAAATCGTGCTTATTTAACCAAGAATTAATTAATTAAAAGAATAAATATTGACGCTACCTTTTAAATTTTATAAAAATTTCAAATTTCCAAGCTATTATGCCGGCGTCGAAGAAAATGGGGATCTATTGGGTTGTTCGGAAAGTAATTTTGTTTGTTCCTGACACAATTTTGGTATTAGTTGAATGCAAACTGACAAATAACAACACGTAAGATCGGTGAAAGCTTAAATTTATCAAATTCAACTGTTTATGTTCACTTGAAAGGCCTAAAGCTTTTAAAAATTGTTTTTATTTTCACAAAAGAAAAATGAAATTACTTTTTGGAACAATCCAATAAGATCTGTGAACGGCATAGTGTTACGAGGATATGTTTAAAGGATTTTCAGAAAGAAAAAGAGAAAGAGAAAGGAGTTACAAGACCAGTTGGAATATTCTAGATGGTTTGGAACGATCTGGCCTTAATTTGTAGCACGTTCTTGCTATCGAGGGTGACGAGGAGGTGAGGAGGTTCCCGAGAGGACGGAGGAGAACAGTTGGATCGTTTCGTTGGCGTTGCTCCGATGCTGTTTCTGCTGCTACTGGTTAGTTAGCGCGACTCTAACTGGTCACTATTTCTCTTTCTCTCATTCTTTCTTTTTCCTTCCTCCTCCTCCTCCTCCGCCTCTTTTTCTTCTTACTACTCTCGATTTTTGCCACTAAAACATCGTCCCTAATTAATCTCCTCGGCTGATGCTGGGTGCTCGATGCTGTTGCTGTTGCTACTGTCGACGAAGGAAGAAACCTTTTCGTTGACTCCGTTGCTAATACCGCGAGGAAACGAACGACAATGGGATTCTGGAGAGTCCTTGTATTAGAAAGAAAGAAAAGAGTGAACGAGGAGGAGAGAGAAGAGGGAGGATGAAAGACTCGTGGAATCCGTCGAATTCGACCGCGTGGCGAGATCGAGAAAAGTTTGCTCTGCCGTTTAACACCGGCTCCAAAGAAGAAGAAGAAGAAGAAGAAGAAGAAGAAGGACTGAAAAAGGAATGAAAATAAGGACGATAGAACGAAAAGGATGAAAGACGACGAGGACTATCCTTCCTAATGGGAATTTGCGAGACGTTAATACGGAAAGGAGTTCCTTTTAACGTCTCACTCGAATATCTACCAACTCTGTTTATCTCTCTTTCTAGAAACTCTAGAAACTGCCAGGTGAACCTTTAGATTAAACCTTATGGCCTCGGGTTAGTTACGATTATCGAGATAATCGACTCGACTTTACGTCGAGCCGTCGATTTACGAACCAACTGTCCAGTTTCTTTCTTACGTTCAAGTGCTTTATTATTCTCTGAGAACAACCACGTCAAAGTTACTATTAAAGAAAGAGAAAGAAAACCTTTCTTATTCTTCACTCAAACCCTTTGGCAAAGATGTTGATGATGATGATGATGATAATGATGATGATGATGATTAGAATTGAAGATCTTAGAATAAGATATATTTTGTATGAAAATACTTTCTTTTTAAATAAATTATTAAATTATACACTTTTGTTAATAAAATATTAACTTAGTGATTACTTTAAGTTATAATTGTATACATAAACAAAGAAATAGTATATCCCTGAAGACTGCAAGTCTTTGATAACGAGTTCTAATCAAATTACAAACTGTAATCTCAGAAGAAAACACCGTAACACGTGGGTGGCGATGATGGCCAGGAAGAACTACAGAAGATTCTAATACATGTAATTAATAGGATCTAGGTATCGTGTTCCATGAACCATGACAAGTGACAAGGACTGGATAAATAGCAAAGAGAACGAACTAGTCTCCATTCTGGTTGCTTCGTTACTACTCGAGTTTCTATTGGTTGTAACATTTTTCCAATTTACACGAACACGATTGAATCATTTGTCTACGTTCAGTCAAAAGTAATTAATTAACATGTTTATTTAATTAATGTTCCTTTTTTTTCTTTTTTGAAAAAGTACATGAACCACCTTTAGAAAAAAATTGAAATGAAGAGAAAAAGATGAAAGTACAGTTGCAGTGAGGATGAGTCCGAATCTCGAGTGAAATTGGGTCAACTTTTTTCGTTGTTCGACCATATAGAGAATCTAAAGATAGATAGAGAGAGTGTGTGTGAGAGAGATAGAGAGAGAGAGAGAGAGAGAGAGAGAGAGAGAGATGATTGCGGGTGTCGATGAGTAGCCGTTAATTGGTGTTCTATGAATTTGATGACGATTACCGCGAAACGAAGTGGTCCCAGACGACGATGAACTTTTTCGTTAGTTCCTTCGGTAGATGAAAGAGAAAGAGAGAGAAAGAGAGGATGAGGACAGGATTGGAAGACTACCGGCAGACTGTCTCCGCTCACAACGTGGAATTTTAATTATAAATTGGTTGATTAACTCAATAGCGTTTTTGCTAGCGGCGACAGTGTCCCCGGGGCGACTAACACGACTGAAACTTTATGTCCGTGCGAGACGCGACTAAGATACACGCCGATGTGCCGACCAGGGGTTCTCGTTTTTCTAATTTTCATCCTTTGACAAATTCCTATAACCTATCATAAGACTAAAACATTAATAAACAATTAATATCAAATCTAAGAAAAACTTGAAATACGATCGCTTCTACAATTTTGTTTTTCTTTTTTGAAAGGTAAGAAACCGACGATGTATTCCTAATTGGTTACAAGACCAATTATTATTATTATTATTATAAATGTAATATCAAATATACTTTAATTCAAACACAGATATAACAGTTAGTTTCTATTGTTTCTATTTTTAAACTTTTTCAATATTTTTTAACAAAAAATAAATCAATGAACTGTCGAGTTTCTAATGCCAATAATTAATAATAATAATAATAATAATAATAATCAATATAATTAATGTATTTTAAAGTAATATCATTTATAATAATGTATATTAAATAATTTATTCATATTGGAAAGTTTTCAAGGATCGTAATAAGAACAAATTATATATTTAACGAAACAAGTGTTCTCATTATTTCCCATTGATAAAAGATGAAAATTATTAGAATGATTCAATGTTAGGAAATGCAAACGGAGTTGAGAACCCACGAACGATCCATGGATACCTACGAGTTCGAGGTCGTGCAGGCATGAGAACACAATGGCCGCGAATGGACGCGGACGAGTCCTCTCCGCATCATCGGCACGCACAGTCCACGCGGGAATGCGTTTTATTTCATATTAAATAAAATATTCGACGCGGGACAAAAGAGATAGAGAAACAGAAACAGAAATAAACAGAGAAAGATAATCAGACTTGATCATGGACCGAGTGCATTTCTTCAAAGCAAACTACCGAACCCGAACCATCATACATTTATTTTTCTTGTATTTATTTATCATAAATTACAAATTAAATATTATAAATTCTATCTCATCGTTTGAACTGAAGAAGGGGGTGGGCGAAGGAACTAAACTGAGACACATATCGTTCCTATTCGTCAAGAAGGACTCCCGAAATACGTAACTGGTTCTCGCAAAAGTATCATCTTTTTCAGGAAAAAGGAGCCTAATCGTCTTTTAAAAGGACAAACGTATCTCCTCGTATTTCGCTTTAATTTCGCTTTACTCTTGTTAAAAGGAGCGAGTCGCGTGGGCGAAAAAGGGCAGGGGGAGTTGAATAAAGTTTAGAGATACGCGATAAGGAGATAAAGTGGAAACTGTAAAAGTGGCCTACCCAAGGAGACGATTCTGGAATCTTAAATTAAGGAGACGAAAAGGGGGTTATATAAATATATATATACATAGAAAGAGATGAAGGGGGCACACAATGTGTATGAGTGAAATAGAATGAAATAAATAAAGAAAAAAAGAGAATGAGTGAGGTCCCGCGGGTCAAAAGACGTCCCGCACGGTGTGTGCCCGTTCGGTGTGTTCTGGTTCGCATACCTAGCGAGAACCGGGCGACGTTGCACGAGTAAAAAGGATAAAACTTGTGACCCGACTCCTCCGGCCAAGAGGATCAGGCCCAGAGATGGAAGAGAGAGAGAGAAAGAAAGAAAAAGAGTGAGGGAAGTCTTCTCTTGATCCTGCCATTCGCCTCGAAACCGCCATACTTTTTGCCGACACTCCGCAAAGTAAGAGAAAGAACAGTGTCCGGCACGAACGTCAGCAGAATCTAAAATATGCAATGCTGCTTCTCTTTCTCTTATTTTCTTTTTCTCTTTCATTCTCGTGAGACGCACCCATGAGAAAGACAAAGAGAGTCCTAGGAACAACCAACGTTCTGCATTATAATTCGGCCAGAGGTCACCCAACGTTCGCGACTCTTTCGAATGATGATGATTCCTGAACTTATTCGATTAAACAAATCGGTACACACAAAAATCGATTGCATATAGAAAAGTATATGATTAGTATATCTAAAATATCATTTATGTTTGCTTGTAAAAGATGAGTGTGAAAATACTTGATGCGAATACTAATCTCTCTTTTTTTATAAATTCCAAAAAATGTATAAAAATGTCTAGACAATTAATTAATCGACTATTCCGATTAAATAAGAAGAAGAAGAGGACGACGGGAAGCTTTGAAAGATCCTTCAATGGTGCGTGATTCTTTTCCACTTACATTCCTAACGCATCTATTTACTTGCACCACCAGCAGCATTAACAACAAACCGTGTGGTGTGCACTTGCATCAAGGAATTCGCGCTACGTAGGAAAGAGCTCGGATCGGTTAGAAGGTATGCGTCTACTGCGAGAAAGAGACAAGAGGACCGACTAGTTTCTTCTTCGTGTTATTATCTCTCCAAGAGTGCCGGAGATAGTCTGGACCAGTGGATGCTGTGTAGAAGAGAAAGAGGAGGAGAAGGGTTGCACGATCGGCAATACGCGTGAGTACTTACGTCCTCGCGTTCCAGGACTCCATACTCGCTAAGAGATTTCTAAAGAGGTAAAATCCTTTGAAAATCTTTTACAGTTCCTTACATCGTTCTTGCGTACCTTAACACATTCGCTGACTATCTACCCCCTGTATATACCACCCTGTTTATTACTTTTTAACCCTTTCCTTCTTCCATACTTCTAATAAAATATCTCACACAAATATAAATTATTTATTTATTTAATATCGTATCTCTTTGCAATACCTTTTACGGATTCGAATCGCATTACTACAAACACCTTATTTTTATTTTTATGAAAAACCCACAATTATCTGACCATCGTGTATATTAAAGGGTTATAAAAAGATTTGTAATAAAAAATGCAAGCAGGTCGAAGTAACCGATAGAGAAATACGATTCTTCTTCGCATACGATCGAGAAAAGACTTAGGGTAATGGGGAGGGGTGGTAATGGTGAACGAAGACGAGAGACGCGCGTGTCGATCTCTCTTCTTCTTTTCTTCTTCCTCTTCTTCTTTCAACATCTATCTTTCTCTCTTATCTTCCTGGGACGTTCCGGTACGCCCACGCCATGACCATTCGCCTTGATGGTGGCCATACCATTACATGACTTTTGATCGCCGCCCGTTACCCGCAGTATTTGCAACGAGTATTTGCATACCTACTTTGTCAATGTTGCATCAACGATCTTTAAACTCTCTTTCTCTCTCTTTCTCTCTCTCTCTCTATGCAATTCACGTAGATATCTTTACAGTAAAACGTAACCAACACATTTGCAAACTTTACCGATTGCCAGCACGATCGAGCAATGACGACTGAATGTTGTTGCTCCTCGTAAAAGATATACCAAAGTTGATTTCACACGCCAGATGCAAAAGACAGTCCAGAGTTGTATTTCCTCTCATCGAGTTATGTCGCCAAGAGATTTCTTTTTTATTTTCTTTTATTTCTTTTATTTTCTTTCTTTATAACGAGAGGAAGATGAAGGAACCGTTTACGAGGACACGCCTTGTTCTCCTCGCACGTAGTGATTATTATCAGTTGCCGTTCGTGGGAAATACACGAGTCTTGCTTTTCCGCATTGGTGCTAAATATACGCGGATAAACACGAACGTGTTAGAAAAAAAATATGAACAAAACAGATGATTAACTTAAACACATCCTTTTCAGTGCATTTAAATTATTTCACATTTTCTCAATACTTCAATTATTATTTAAATAATAATAACATAAGGGTTATTAGAATTCATTTAGGTTTCAACCGTGACGCAAAGATATATTCAAATCTCGATATAACACGGATGATAATCTTCTTAATATATATAAATTACGTGTCACGTTGTTTGTCCGAAATGGACTCCTAAACAACTGAACCGATTTTAGTCAAATTTTGTACACTGTGTGCAGTTTCATTCAACTTGAAAGATAGGATAATTTATGTTTCAATTTATAATTGCAATTGACTTAAAGACGTGTGTATCGGACTGATTGTGAGCCACAGCAACGCGTGGCGGGGCACCCCTAGTATAAAAATAAAACAAATTAAGAAAAAAGAATTTCTTGTACCATCTGAATATTAACTTAAACACATCCTTGTGGGTGCATTACAATTATTTCACATTTTTTCAATACTTCAATTATTATTTAAATAATAATAACATAAATTTATTAAAATTCATTTAGGTTTCAACCGTGACTCAAAGATATATTCGAATCTCAAGATAGCACGAATGATAATATAAAAATAAAACACAAAGTAAGAAAAGAATTTCTTGGACCATCTCGTTCAAAGTAAGAAGAAAAAAATATATATATAAATAAAAATAAAAAGAATAAAGAGAAGAGAGACGAGTTATCATTAAGTGAAATGTCGTGTCCACTATCTCTCACCTCTCACACGTTCCCCTTTCTCTCTCTCTCTCTCTCTCTCTCTCTCTCTGTTTCTCTCTCCTCTTAGGAGTCGTTCGCACTCTCAGCTGGAATCGTTCGTTTCCTCGTCGCCATACTTGCTTGCCAGCTTTGATATCGTCTCCGCAGGATAATCCTTTCGTCTCCTTTCCACAAACCCCAGACGTACCGCCACGAAACCTCGAGTATTAATAAGACTGCCGCTATCTAACGCAATTAGACGCAACGATTCTCTTCTTCTTCTTCTTCTTTCTTTTTTATTTTGCAAAACACTTTTTCTCTTGCTACGTGAGAAGATATCGTGAAGTTCTCTTTCTCAGAAAGGAAGATTCTTTTTCCTAGTATATATGTATATGCTTGTATATACTTTATCCTTTACTTATTTTAGTTCTTTTTTTTTTTTTTCATTCAAATACACACATATGTACAATATGTAGATGTATATTTTAACATTCTCTATCTTCATTCCTCTTTACCCGTATGCGACACTATTTACGTACGATACGTCCGATTTATTGCACACTCGCACTCCTCCGGTTAATTCATCGGCTTCTTTATTATGTTCTCTTCCTTCTTTAACATCCCTACAAGTCCATATTTCGTAGACCGATACTTTTCTCTTGTTATTTCTAACAAAATGTTTCATTTTCTTTTTCTGTTTCTATGGATACACGCGATCATAAACTTTGTGTCCCTAACATGACAAAGTTTATTACGATCCTTATCTAACAGAAGAAGAAGAAGAAGAAGAAGAAGAAGAAAAAGAATGTTTCTTGTAATTAATTACAAAATATTTAGATTGGTAAGTTGGATTATTCTATGGAAGTTAAATTAAAATGAAAAGAAAATTGGAAGAGAATTATCTTATGGTTGCCAAAGCAAGTTCGTGAAATGAGAGAAGAGAAGAGAAGAGAAAAGATCATCGATTGACCGAGAAGATACGATCTCTCTTTCAACGATTCTTGTACGACCTTGCAATCGCTAAGAACCAAGGAAAACGTTAACGAGCGAGCACAGCCGGCAATTACCATACGATTCATCCTTGAGAATCTCGATTAAAATGAACCAACCGATATCTCTGGTCTGATACTCGTACATTAAAATCATCATATTAAATATTAACAATTAAAATTATGACCAATCTTAAAACATTGAAAACTTTATCTCATAAAGAATACCAAATGAAACATTGAATAAATCTAAACAATTATTTGTGAAAGGTTTCGTTTTGAATAGAAGAATTTCAAGACTACTTGAATAAATGAATGAAAATGTTCTTAAGATATTCATGATTGTTTAATTAATTAAATATTACTTCGTTTAAATGAGAATGAGAAAGATCCGATAAGATGATTAATAGTGAATAATAATGTCATCGACCGATCGAACGATATCGAATCAGACTTGGTAGGAAATTTATTAAAATTCCTTAACGGTCGTTTAAATTTCAAGAGAAATTTCTTCCTTCCTTCCTTCCTTCCTTCCTACCTTGGTAATCCGCGGTATAGAAGAGATCGAAAGACAAGAGGTGACATTAATGATGCAGACCTCGGCTTAAATACCCAAATCCCAATCTCCGAAGCACATAAGTTATATATTACCTATGTAAACGTTCTACTTCTCAGTTCTCTCTTGAATAACTAATTTACCTAGACGCCTTTAAGGTGTTCACGAGGTACTCAGGACTACTCTCCTGTGAATCGGATCATCGACCCATTACCTACCTCAAATTCTATCCCACAGTTGGTGACCCACTCTCTCTCTCCCTCTCTCTCTCTCATTCTCTCAAATGTTTCGACAGTTCATGAAATTCGCGAAAAATCTTTCAAATTGATTTCTACAAAAAGCCTCAAACTAACATTTCAAATTGAAGAAAAGGACCAATGTTAATCGGACGGCTAGACGGAACATTTAATTCAATTTCTATCAACTTACTTATACATTCAATTTCGATCCGCGATACTATCCATATTTTATTTAACGAATCTAAAATAACATTATTAAAGATGTACGATCGAGCAAACAACGAAGAAACAAGCTTCCTTTCATTCTCTCTGGTTTTCTTTTTCAAGTAGATTGTTAGCGACGCGATTGGCTTGAGAAATATTCTAACGATAAGAGGACATATTTTCAGTTGAAGAAAGAAGATGAAAAAAAAAAAAAACAAGTGAGACAAAAACCTGATGACGAGATAAAGAAAGATGCTGTGTCGAAGAAGAAGAAGAAGAAGAAGAAGAAAAAGGTTGAATAAAAAAGTATAAAAGTAACAAGATATATTCTAACGCATCATTACAGCAAAAGCCTCACGTTCTGAAACAGCTAGTTACCTGAGGTGTCTCCTCGTAAACACACTCAACATTTACATAACGAGTGACATCTGCCGAGCCAATCATATATACGGATACACTTAAAGAACGTAACTGCGATATCGATATATATAGATATATACGAAGAGGATTGTAAGATAGCCTTGTTTCTCAGGGAACCTGCTGTTGCTGCTCTTAGCCTTCACCTGCATCTATCATAAAAGTTGATCTTGAATGAATCGACTGAATGATCAGAAAAACCTTACGATCCTTTCCCCAAATTTATGCCCACCTCTTTTAATATACTTACAACTTTCAAGAGGTACGGAACTTAAGGAATGTTTCAAACCTGTCCCTTTTTATCACGACAATAAATACAATACTTTGAGTAGACAGATATTCATTACATAAGATTTCTTCATTTCTATACTTTAGTAATACATATTATCCGTATTATTAAATATTATTATTATTATTATTATTATTATTATTATTATTATCATTTAAGAAGATGAAAAGGGAAAGTGTCCCGTTAATCCTGAAGTTAAACTTAAGTAAGGACTTGGAAGTAGCTTGGAATCGCTTTTGGTTAAAGTTTCTTGTCCCTTCGGTGTCTTATTCAGCGTTCCTTCGTAAGGAAGTTCCAAGGATGGTTCAGTCGAGTCATAATTCGAATCGATAGCTAGGTATATAGGTATATTCGATCGTTATGGTCTACATAGAGAGAAAGAGAGAGACACGACCTAATTTGTCGGTGGTGGACGGTTAATTGGAGACAAAGGCAACGACGGCAGCAAGTGCTGAACGACTTTCTCTCTCTCTCTCTCTCTCTTTCATTCTCTTTCATTCTCTTTCATTCTTTCTCAAGAGATCGTTTCTTCTCATCGAACGAGCAAGTATGAAACGCACCGCCTCTCTCGTAATCCTGGAGACGATGGCTTTTTGTCGGTACCACCTGTCGCTCGGACAACCGCCCTCGATCCTTTATTCCGATCATCGGCCCCGATCCGCTGTCATATTTCTTGCCGAGCACGATGCGCGACGAGGCAATTTAGAGAAGGCCGCGAATCGAAAGCGAGACTACCAGCGGAACGGGCCCACGTTCTTCGCGTTAACATTTTCCTTACGGATACACGGATACCCGAACAATTTAGATTCCGATTAGACACGATATCTCTCATTCTTCGTTAGATTATACTTTAAAATATCACTTTTTCTACAATAATTCATGATTTATAACATACTTTGTTATATTTAATTAAACTTACAATCCTAATTTTAAATAATATTTGAAATTTACCAAATGTTGGGTTATTTATTTCAAATTCAGCGATAAAAATGATGTTCATACTGATCCGGTCAATGTACTCTCACCTTCCATAAGAGAAAAACGCAACGATGCACATACTGCAATGTTACGTAGAACGTTGCTAACACTCACAACCAATATATCTGTTTTTACTTTGATACGTCCTTTATTCGAGATAACGACTCTATCCAATTGCATTGATAAAAAGTGTATTGTACAAATATGGATAGAGGGATAGAAATAATAAAGTTCTTTTTTGAAGTTGCCAATAAAAGTAAAGTAAAGTAAAGTAAAGTAAAGTAAAGTAAAGAGGGGTGGGCTTGTTGTAATTGTAGTCCTTCCTTTGTAGAGAAAAGGGGGATGAAGAAATCATTGATTCCAAACGGGTGTGGCAACATATAATTACAGTAATTAGCGAACAAGTAATTAATTAGGATCGCACGTCGTTCGTTATTTCTGTTAACCGTAGCCGGAGGACAGCTAGCAAGCAACCTCAACCTTACCAAGGTTTACCTGTGGGATACGTGTAACTACCGTAGCATGTCCCTATACGTCCTCGTACTGTGTTCAAGGGGTTACGTCTTGATCCCAATTAACAACCGATTTTTTGCCCTTCGCGTTCTCCACAAGGATGCACACACAACAGAACAGAAAAGAACAGAACAGAACAGAACAGAACAGAAAAGAAGAGAAGAGAAAAGAAGATAAGGCGCTGCAAATTGTGCGATCGTTTTCTCCATCGATCCTTGAATCTCATGGATCTCTCTTGAATCGATCGATCGATCCATTGAATCGCTTTCGATCCCGCGAAGAGATGGCAAACGTTGTCATTGGGTGGTACTGATGGATCGATATTTGTTCAACCGTTTCCTTAAAGGATTTCATCGGACCCTTACGAACTTCCACATCTTAAACGTTTTTATTCCTTTTTTCTGATTTATTTGTTACCATTTTCGTTACAATATATATATATCTCTTTTTATAATACGTATTCTCTGCACCCTCCTCCTTCCCCCACCCATTCATTGAAAATATATCAAGCAGCTAGATACTGCTATATAATAGGACCCAAAAAAGAAGGTAAATGTATAAATAATTGATAACGCGACTTTATCGAAATATTTCAAATCAATCAACCGGAAGAAACTATGAGAGAAAATTCATTCGCTTGATCGAACAAAGTTAATTAATTAATCGATTACATAGACGATCGACGACTTGCGAGAAACAAGAGAAAGAGAAAGAGAGTGAGTAAGTGAGAGAGAGAGAGAGAGAGGGATTGGAAGCATACTAGCTAACTCGATGAACGCGGAAACTCGCATATATTTTCCTACGTAGGAAATGCATTCACCTATGCGCTCTCTCCTATCTTCCCCACACACACACACACACATACATACTAACGTGCATATAGACACATACACATATAACGTGCTCGACGAATTGGATTACTCACCGAATTGACTCTTAGTGCACTACGGAAGATTGGTCGTGTTACGCGTTTGCCAAACATTTCGGCAATTCCTTCCAAGCCCTCCCTTTCCGCGCAACCCTCCCTCCACCCACCCTCTCGCTCTTCTCACCCTCGATGTTTCGCTTAGAGAACACGCAAACGGCGTTGCGTAGGATTCGTCGGCAATAAACATAATAGCGTACGCGTCGTTAATTAAGTGGATTTTCAATCAAGATTCAATCAGGCTCGTTGTTAAATGTAAATGCACGCGGAGTCAGCCTAGTCTCTCTCACTTACTCTCTCTCTCTCTCTCTCTCACAAACGTGAACACACATATTCGGGTAAACATACTCTCACTACGTGTATGCCTTATTGGTTATCTTAATCGTACTACTGCTACTGCTGCTTCTTTTTTTGTCGAGAATGTTACATTCAACCTAAAGAAAGAGGAATACGTAAACGTGAATTTACTGTGTTGGTAACACGTTAATTTTTGATTTTTTTTTTTCATTATATATTTATAACATAAAGTATAATTAAAAAACGCGTAAGTGATGGTTGCATTTTTAAAGATCGTTTGTACAAAATCTCATTGCAAATGTATGATACCGAATGAAGATCTTCTTTCGTTAAAGGTAAGAAGCCTCTTTTTTCATTCGCCGCTTTCCTTTTTCGATTCGATCGATCGACCGAATCCATCGATTTTATTCGTCTTGTCTTCTCGTTAGTAGCCGCGAATTTTGGTCCCAAATAAAAAAAAAAAAAGCAACCAACTCTTCCTGTCTCTCTTTCTCTCTCTCTCTCTCTTTCTTTTCTTAAAAGAAAAAACCAAGAAAAAATTTCGTACGAGAATGCGATTCCTGGTCTCGAACGGATTATAAGAAATAACGAAACAAAAAATACAGTCAACGATGAAATCTTTGAGAAGACATTTATAATGTTGAGAATGAAAAAAAAAAAAGATAAAAAAATTGAATACTCGTTTACTCGAAATTTTTGTTCAATGTTGCAACATACAAAATGCATTACGAACAATGATTTGATACCTACACACACACACACACGATTAATACAAATAGATATTGCTAAGGATTTTACTGGCAAATGGCCACACCTACTCGCGCCTTATTGCGACCGACTCGTAACGACGACATCAAATTCTACGTGAACTGAATGAGAATGGATGCTTGGTTACTTTGAAAAATGTTCGAAATCGTATGAAAAACCTCTCAACCTTCCCCTCTTCTTCTTTTTCTAATATATTCGGTCCTATCTTCGATGCTTAACCTTACTTCGTTCCTCCTATAAGGAGATTATTTATGTAACGAGTAACATCTTGAAAGAAAAAAAAAAAAAAAAAAAAAAAAGGACGAGCGCATAAAACATTTTCCCGGTTGGTCTAGCACGCGCGGAATTATTTATATTTGCCTCGCGTATCGTATACGACGTGTTTACGACGAACAAAATGCACGCGTGGATTTTCTGCTTGGTTCGCGAATGCAAAAGGGATTGAAAATGAAGTATTTGCTTACGTATTATACACGCATACAACAAACACACACACACACACACACGTAGATGCATAGATACCTAACGTATCTACTCTTGGTGAAATCTCGGAAAATTTATCGTACGTAAATACTACTTACGTATTACTATACACGCGAACGAATAACTATGTACATTGATTTTTAAATACTTTTACGTACTTGTAATAGATCATGTCTCTGATAGGTCCTACGTGTATCTCTAAATTATGTTAAATCTATGTAGAAACGTATACGCGTACAAAACTATTAAAAAAAAAGAAAATGTATACTATTATCGATCTTTTCTTTTTTTTTTTTTTGTTACGTTGTTTTTTAGTTTCCTTTCTTTTTCCTATTTTTCACTGGAAAACTTACCGAATGGGGAAGAAATTTTTTATCCGCGAGTTTCGCATACAAAAAAAAAATGTCCTAGGTATTGTTTTAACGCTATTTTTATTTGACCAGACAACTCTCTCTCTCTCTCTCTCTCTCTCTTTCTTCTATGTATGCACGAATGGATTAGTATTAGCGATAGTATATACATGTATATAGGGTATATACGTAAATCTCGTAGCTGGAAGGAACAATGGATAGAAAGAGAGAAGTAAAGAGGGTAAAGTCGAATCGAATCTCTTTGTCTCGTTTCACATTTTTCTTTTTCTATTTTCTTTCTTTTTTTGTTCCACCCTCCCACCCTCTCTTCCTTTTACTTGCTTCACGCTCTTCTACTTTCTTTCTCATTTTACACAAGTCCTATCCCTCTCTTTCTTTCCCTCAGTGTCTCTCGTTTTCCATCTCTTTTCAAGCCCTCTTCCTTCGCTCGGATGAAATTTTCCACAACATTGGATTCGAATGCGATTAAAGCGCGTATAGCGAGCTGATAGCTCGTAGAATAAAAAACGAGAACCGCCCGCGGATAGGTTCGTTTCACCTCCATCTCTTATTCCCTGCAAACTTCTTCTTTCTCCAGCGTCGATCTCTCTCCAAATCGAATTGTAAGTTGTAGCCAACGCCTGCTTGCTTGCCTGCTTGCCTGCCTGCCAACCAACCCTCCACGTAGAAGGACGCGTGATTCATCGACGAGTAACACCGAAAGCCCGAGCTAGCTAATTCCCTTCCAGATATCGATTCGTCTGCTTTGAATTCGAAAACTCTTCACCTCCTATCCTTCTATCTAACACTAACCTCTTTATACCTCTAACGCCCATTTTTATCAACCATTCTCTCATTTTCTCATCTTCACCAACGACTGGTAGTACATCTCTAACAGCAATAATCTAATCTCATTCTTTCTCTTTTTTTTTAAAAAGAAAGATTTCTACTGGTAATATTGGGTTGGCAACTAAGTCATTGTGGATTTTGTTTTACACCTAATTCAGTTTTTTTGATCAAAGATCAGAAATTTTATGGTAAAAGGTATTCAACAAAAATGGACAGTATCTTATTAAATTAACTTAGATTTTTATATAAGTAAATATGGCATAAATATATAGCATATTTATATGCTATATTGCTACATTGCTATATTATATACTATACTATACTATATACAAATATATAGCATAATATAAGTACTATATTTAAATATATAACATACTACAAGTACTACATATAAATATATAGCATACTATAAGTACAATATACAAATATATAGCATAGTAAAAGTACTATATATAAATATATAGCACACTATAAGTACTATCTATAAATTTATAACATAACAGATACTATATTAACAAATAGTATAATATAACAAGAATTTGTAATTTTCCTTCTTATTTAAAATCTGCAATCACTTAGTTGCCAACCCAATAAAATAAAAGTATAATGAATCTTGCTAAAGGAAAAGTGTTCATCTCGTATATCTATAAAAAAAAAAACGTATCGAGCAGGTAGATGTAGGAAATAGAGTGGTTTTCGCAATACGTTTGTAAAAAGAAAGATATAGAGAAAAAATAAAAAGAAAAAAGAAAAAAGTGTGTGAGAAAGAAAGAGAGCAATAACGCGTCATATATCACCTGGCTGTAGCTAATGCTCGGGGAAGGTGTGCGTGAGGCTATCTGCGCGCCATAAAACACTCGCGCGTTCTACTCCAAGAGGGGTTGCTTGCTAGCTCGCTTGAGCCTTGGTGGCGAGTGTCACCACAGGTGCGGACATTCTCATCATAAATACCAGCCTGGCGCAGGCCGTAAACCGTCTGGTGAACCTAATTGGGGCGTGGCTGCGGTTACACCTTCCAAGACTTTGCCTTACCATCGTCTTTCGCGCCTTTCCTCCACCTCCTCCTCCACCATTTCATCCTTCTTTTACACTCTTTACCAAGTCTTTCAGTTACTAGTTGTTCATTTTGCATACCACTCTAGTGATCTATAGTTATTGGATAAAGTTGCCAAAACACGTCAACATCGTCTTCATCGAGAAAAGGTCGAAACTTTTGCTAAAGACGATGTCTTCCTCAACGATTACAAACTCAATTCCTTATTTTCAACGTGGGAAGATTCGATAAATTGATTAAAAAAAAAAAATACAACACACACACACACACATACCAATTTCAAGTGTACACGTATTTTATAACTATATGTATAGATTATATTATATAATATAAGTATGTACAGAGAGGATGTAACTTTTGGCATGAGAAAATATATGTCAATAGGTCGTGTGGTTGAATTTATTAAAAAGTTCACGACATCGATCTAACGTTGGAAACTATGTACATAGATACACGTTCGGGTTATACGTGTATACGCAATATACGTTGCTCTTGGTACGATAGAAAACTTTACGCGATCGTGTCGATGGTACAAGCGCGTTCCTTACTTGGAATAGAAAAAAAAAAGTAAAAATAAAACAAGAAGAAAAAAAAAATACAAGAACTTCACGATGAATTGCATTAGTTCGTTTCTATCTAGCTAACCTACCTTTTGTTTCTATTCTTTTTTTTTTTTTTTCAGGACACATTCGCGCAGCTGGCTAGTTTCACGAACTCGAAAGAAAATTCAACGGATTAAATATTACAACGTTTAATACGAAATTTCTATTTGCTTTTAGTAATAAGACATTTCAATTCAACTAGAAATAAATATCACCTAAAAAAGTTTTTAAAAATAATAAAGCAAAAAAATATTATGATTAAAATTTGGTAAGTAGAATCAAGAAATAATTCTAAACAGCCTGATATTAAATACTAGTATTATTTTACTATAACGAATCATCTATTAGTTTGTTCTATTTGAAACACATTTACCGTAAACGAATCGACATTCTATTCCATAACGAGATTCATGCGTGTTCTTTGCTCTTCACGGGGGTGAAACGGGAAGCGTTAAAAGGTAGGCCGGTTCCGGCACACCTCCCCGTTTAACAGCTTCGAATCATTTCGCACCCGCACCATTCTCTCTCTCTCTCTCTCTCTCTCTCTCTTTCTTTCTTTCTTATTCTTATTTTCTATCTTTTTCCCTCTCTTTACTTCATCCAAATTTATAGCGTCGAACATCCCGCGGCCTTAACTGTCCATTGGCATGAACCTGCGAGCGATAACGAGCTGAACCAGCACAGGATCTCTTCTTTTTATTTCTTTCTTTCTTTCTTTCTTTCTTCTTCATCTTCTTCTTCTTCTTCTACTCCTCTCCTGTCTTTCTCTTGGTCTTGCCAGGTGAACGTAACGGTAAGAGGACGAGATACATACGAGCTAACAACACTGGCGTAGCTAGAAAAGGATCCTTAACACGCACACTTTTACTTTATATTATTATTTTAATACTATATCAAAAATATTCCAATATTTCATATCAAATAACTTCATCATTTTTATTGAAACATTTTAAACGAAAAAGTTAAACATTTATTATTTTTATATTTATCAAAAAAATTTCAAAATTGTTAGATAATTCGTACAAGATTTGCACAAATTGTTTACAAATATATTACGTTATTTATGAAAACTATTGATTGATAAATAAATGTTCTTTTTGAAAAGTTTTCTATCACGGTTACGCTACTGTCAACCGGTTCGTGTTGCGAACAGACGACGAAAATTATTCTCTCACACGCGTATTCGCATCTCGATAACAGGAAAGATTCTTAATCATCTTCCTTTTGTCCTCGATGAATAGAAGGACTAAACAAAACTCGCATTCTAATCTTTAAAATTGCAACATTTACAAAAAATTCTAACGCGTCTTACTTTAAATTAAAAAATCAACGAAATATAATTTATAAACGACCAATCATATTATCAATAAAAAAAAAATACGATTGGGTGTTCGTAAAGTACAAAAGCCAATTATTTGTAAACCTTAACTGATATTCACGTGATACGTAACAAATAAACAGCATTTAAATATACAAGTTGATAACTAAAGTTCGACTTAAAATAAACGAACCTACACGAGACTTTTCCTAATTAAGTAAAATCAAGGCTGAAAAGTCCTAGGGGAAAATTCGTGTAAAGCTAAAGGAAAATTTACTGACATTATAACGCACCTAGGCAAAACCTGTCGAAAGCATACACTAAACTCGCCCTCTCTCTTAGTTTCACGAGATTTTCAATCGGGAAAGTAGCTGCCCTGTGTACACGATTAGCGCGCGTTGCTCGAGATTAAACTAATAATTAAATTACAAGAGAGGAGAGGAGAGTGTACACCGGAACGGTGAAGCAGGGCCAGGTAGTAAAGAGGGGAGGGTGAGGGTGGCAGTGGGTAGAAAAGGAGAAGGGGTGCTGTACTCGCGAAGGAAACATCGTTTCGATGTCGTATGTATACACGTACGTCGTTGTTTGGTGTTGTATACGAGGCACTAGAAGGAGAGTTGGATGAGGAGGTGAAGCAGAGAGGGTGAACGAAGAAGAAGAAGAAGATGAAGAGGAGGAGGAGGAGGAGGAGGAGAAGGAGGTGGAGGTGGAGCTAACAGGGCAAACACGGAGCCAGTTAACAGCTCAAATATTTGTACCTGGCCGGATCCCAGGACGTTATCTCGAACACGCACAAGTCTTCTACGAGAATAAGAAGGAGTAGGAGGAGGTGTGAGGAGGATGAAGAGGGAAAGGTAAGCTCGATTCACTCCTACCGGTGCAACTCGCTTCTTTACTATTAATGAAAGGCCTCCTTTCACGCTGAAGAAACGACCGGAGACAATAAAAACACCGACTAAGACGTAAACTTTTCTCTCTTTCTATTTATCACATAATCTTTTTCTTTTACTCACAGCATCTATCTCTCACCTCCTACTAACACCTTCTCTCTGCGCAAGGTGCAAGCGAGGAACGATTTCCTGTCGAGACAACACCAGTCGTAACGATAATCTAATCTTCGTTTACATCCGCACCTTCGTAGCACCGTGAGTTCGACTTTAACCAACAAGGACTTATACACGACTGAAGGAACGTCCTTCGTCAAAAGACTTCGTTGTTTTCGTTTGAGATACCCACTCCCTCTCTCCCTCTCCCTCTCTCTCTATGTACTACCTTACACATTTATTTACTCTCACAAAGAAAATTTCACTCGAATACAAGCTTAATCCTAACTAATGTTTTTTATTTCAAAAATTCGATTTACTTATCAACGTATGAAAGAGAAAGAAATGAGGAATAAGAAATTGTAAGAAAAGATTTAAGGAAGAGAAAGAGAGAGAGAGGAATTCTGTAATCGGTGCTTCGATCACCGGATTGGAGGGTAGTCGTGGTAGAAGCCGAGAAGGATAAATCGCGGTTATTAGCGCGAGATTACGTGGGTTTGCGCTCGGATTGGCTGCACCGTCGATGGGGCCAAATCCAAAATCTATATATCTCGTGGAGCTACCCCATCGGTACTGTTACGACCATCCAGAGAACACGAGAGAGAAAGAGAACGAGTGTATAGGTGTTCAAAGAACAAAGAGAGAGATGCTGGGTTTCTGCAAGGGGGGATGTAAGAAGATTCCGACGCGTGCACATTGTTAGGGGAATCAGATTAGTCTCTGCGAGCCTGATGTATGTCTGCCTGCTACTGTTCTGGTAACGCACACTTTCTTTCTCTTTCTATTTCCCTCTTTCTTCTATATATTTATTTTCTCTTCTTGGATTAAGATCGATCTGACATTAAGTAACCACTAAGCACGGTCCATCGTAGTTAATACTTCTTTTCTAAGCTCGAGCACGCAACCGAACATCAACTTAGCTAGTTCCAAGTCCAACCCAGTTAAACAAATCAAATGTAACATTGTTACCAACACACTTAACAATATACTTTTATGCACATAGGATTATTGATAAAATAGTGTGCTTTACAGGTTCTAGTAATAACTATGTCTACATTAGTTGGTCTAGTTGAAACTAATAATCAAACGTAGCTAGGTCATTGATTAACTTACGATAATTTAATAGATTCGATCATGATGTCAATCTTGACAAGTATGGGAAGCAAGATATAATTTTGATTCTTCATGTGAATCATATACCGGAAGAGATACGATATGAATATGATCTTTTAAAAAGAAGATTGCACGTGCCCTGTCAACAACTTGTATCTACAACCTACACGCGAGAAAACGTGAGAACACAGATCGACGATTTGCTTCTTAACTTAATATCCTATCACCTTACAACCCTCCCCTTACTCCCACCTTATTTGCTTCTTAATTTAATTCTCGTTTCTTTGGTGAAGTTTACGAATTCACGTGTGGGTTCAGATATTTACTCATATAAAAATGATAAGGTCATTTAAAATGTCTGCAAATTGTATAAAATATTCGATAAGTTAATAAATTGATATGGAATAATGAATGAATCGATGGTAAACGTCTTCTTCTTCTTCTTCTATTTCTCAAGGACATAAATCGATTTCCTTTTTTTCAATAATATGTCGTCGCTAAAGCAATCGATGTTTCAAATGAATTTTTAAAACACATTCTTCAATTCGTAGAATACGATTTCATTGTATGAATAATGAACAATCACTTACGATTTTTCGTGAGATTCGTGGGACGAATTATACCAAATGGTTGATGGTAATATATCTGTGACTTACCTGAAACAAACAAGATAATTTTCTCGTTAGCGCGAGTGAGATTTTAATTAAGTAAAGTCTATGATTAAATAATGAGAACTAATCTGATATTGTAATTAATTCATTAAATATCATTTGATAATATTTCAACGAGAAGAGAAGTAGAATAATCGAAAGATCCAAGTTTGAAAATAAAATAAGAAGAAGAAGAAGAAGTGTGCTAATAAAACGGCACGAGCGTAAAATTCAATTCATCGAACGGTAGATATCACTCAGATAGAAAGAGAAAAAGAGAAGTGAGGTTCATGGGAAACGTAGAGTCGTTCAGAATGTAAGGTAAAAGGCTGACTTCAGAAAGAGAGAGATAGAGTTTTGGTGGTGGTTTGAGGTCCTCGCGAATCTCCGAGTTTTCTTCGTGCACCCTCGAAAGGAGCAAACGGTAATGGTACTTGGTGGCAAGACTCCTTCTTTAGTGGTGTGAGAAGAACGGTATTGTCTTTTTACGGCCTCCGCAGGCATCGAGAAACGCGTCCCAACGCGACGCGACGCCCAAGGGAACTTCTTCTTCTTCTTCTTCTCTCTTATTCTTGGGGACACCTTATACTCTCTTTCTGTTTTACTTTACCACGTTTCACCTCCTCCGACATTATCCGGGAGAGATCACCTTTTTACCGGTCGTTGCGACCTCGTCATTCCGCCCTTATCTCGAGACCCCCAAGAAAGAATACGCAGAGAGAAAAGAAGAAGAAGAAGAGAGAGTCCTTGCCTGAAGGGGAAATGTAGGAGACCGTGACGAGGTCGTCAAATCCGCAGGGCGATTGAAAATTATACAGGGATCAGCTTTTACGAGCGGACGCTTTAGCTTGCTGACGTGCCGACTCTTCTACACTCTCTTTGTGTCTCTACACACATTCGATCCACAAATTTCTTTCTTTATACTTTGTCAAATAATCAAACCATTATCAAAAAAAAAAGAAACTATTGAAAAGGTAGCAGAATTTTAATTAATTATTCGATCATTCGATTCTTCTTTTTAACACACGTACTTATAATACAAAAAAAAAAAAAATAGAAGAGCTTGGTAATTGGTCTTTCTACTTGGACGATGCGCGAGCTCTCGATGGGATTATAAATTACAAATTATACGCGTTGGATAGCGGCTCGTAAACGTCGCCTTTTCGAGCCACGTAATATTCATGAGATTTGCAAGCTGCGTTGTATAAAACGCGACGAACGATGCGACCGTTCTCTCTGTATATGTTTGTTACTATATGTATATATATATAGTATAGTATGTATATGGATCTCTCGTTGGACAAGAGAACGCACCATACTCGATTTATTCCTAAACGCGTCCGTCGGTCAGATCGATATAATGTCTGCGCGTGTGTATGACTGCTCCATTAGCCAGGACTATATATACAAATAAGCGATATCACCACGAAGCGTAGACGTTAATCTCGATTTGATGGCTCCTAACTATAAATTGCTTTGGATTTACGTACTAGGATTTATCCAACCTTTATTTTTTTCTTCCTATCCTACTCCTTCTATTCCTCTTTTTCATCATCATCATCATCATCATCATCATCGTCATCATCATTTTTTTTTAATTTTATTAATAGAAAATATTATTTTTTTGAGTTGAACGGTAAAGATCGCATACGTAAGCTTCGATAATGATGTTTAAGTTAATCGAGAAGAAATCATCATCTGCTTGTTCGAGATTAATCGTAATTGTAAATGACATGGGTTACTCGGTACAAAAAAAGTCTTCTTTTTTTTTTTGTCTCAGATACAAAGTTCTAAGATTACTTGGAAATAATAATAATAAAAAAAAAAAAATTACAAAAAAGAACATAAAATGAGATGGAAGTGAGATTAAGAGAGAAGAAGAAGAAGAAGAAGAAGAAAAAAAACTAAACCGTACTCGTTTATGTCTCATACGATTATAGCGATCGTAAAAGACTGGTACGATAAATTCCGTGACGTACGATCGTGTTCATGACTCGTATCATCACTCGTGTGATATAGTAATTATATGAATTATCGAAAATACATCGTTCTAATGCTATCAGAACATTCCTTATGTCGTTTACGCGATAAACCAATCAAGAGAAACTGTTCAATGCAAGAATATCTGTAAGTATATGAGTAAAGAAATCTTGAAATAAAAACAAAAGTAAAAAGAAAATGTAACGAACGTATCGTTCTCATTAAAATTCATGGATAATTTATACCTCGGTCTTATCGTTGACTTATGTAACACGTAAAAATGTCAACCCAGAGATGATTTTATTCGACGTCTGACCGGTTTTTCCATTCATTTCTTATACACTTTCAATTAGGACCGTGTATGCACCATAAAGTATCGACAAATTTCTATTTTTCATTGAAAACGAAAGTTTCCAACTTTCTTCAAAGTTTTTTCTACTACTTCCCAATTTTGCATTCACCCACGTGACATCATACGTTATTATATTTTTAAAAAAGAAACATTTGTTTCGAACAAGTGTTTAACAACAACAAAATGAAATTCGACAAGTGAATTGAGTGAAAAGAAAAAGAATACACGAGATAAAACGTTTCTTCATTATTTACGGGCCACTGTGCAGCAGCATTGTTCGTTTCGTTGCACATAAACCGTACCAAATCCGTAGCTGCCTTTTGCAGCCCTTGCCGATGCCCGTTTTACGTCTTTAGTTTCGTGAATGGAGCAATTAGCATTCGGTGGCTGAGAACTTGGCCATTCTAACGCGTATGCTACCAACAACGGCACTCTCGATATCCTTCTTTACGAATTTCTTCAAATTTGCATCATTTCTTTTATTAAAATACGTTCAATCTCATTTGTATTTAAATTCAAACACGTTTTTGTTTAATTCTACACACCTTAGTCGTTATTTTTCATTATCTTTCCGTATCAACGAATTTTTCTATCTTTAATTTGATTTTATTCTTTTCTTTTTTTTCAATTCGCATAACTT
The DNA here is from genome assembly GCF_049000335.1 of Polistes dominula. Taxonomy (NCBI): domain Eukaryota; kingdom Metazoa; phylum Arthropoda; class Insecta; order Hymenoptera; family Vespidae; genus Polistes; species Polistes dominula. The sequence continues at coordinate 662,142 of NW_028300953.1, forward strand.
GAAAAGAAAGCGGAGAAGGGTGGGTGTGTGTGTGTGTGTGTTTGTGTGTGCGTTGGGGGGGTAAGAAGACAAAAGAAAACGAAGCGTTTACCCGTAGCGTAGCTCGAAATGAATCGGCAACTTTTAATTAAGATGGTATCGTCCTCTAGTTTGCGACCTGGGCCCCCTCCTCCCAACCACCCTTCTCATCCCCCTCCCATTTACCAGCCCACTTGAGTCTTTCTCGCGAGATCACCGTGGAAGATCGTCCAGCGTGGGGTGGTTTGGTTGAGACGGGGACGCGGTTAACATTCTTTTTGTTCATGCCAACTATTCATCATCGGTGACTCTTGGAAAGATAGAGGGAGTTGCTTCTTCTTTTCGTCCTCGACTACGACACACCGTCTACGAAAGCTTCCTGGCCCTTGGGGGTTTTCTTAATGGACCTCGAGCGTGGTTCACCCTTCACCCCACCACCGTTCCGAGGTGAACACATCTCTCTGTCTTTGTCTCTATCTGTCTCTCTCTCTCTCTCGTTCGAGTCCTTTCTATCGTCTTCCGTAGACTTTAGCAAGGATTTTAATTTCCAGACTTCGCCCTTTCCAACCTTCTCTCTCTTTCTCTCTCTCTCTCTCTCTCTCCCACTTTCATTCGAAATAACTCGGCAAAGTTCCAAAAGTTGAAACGTTCGGTTCCTTGTTGTTGTTCCTTTCCGTGATCATTATAAACGTCTAGAAGAATCTAAGAACGATTCTCGAAATTGTTATTACAAACTATATAGTGGGTAACATAATAAAGAAAAGAAAAAGAAAATGGGTGGAGCAACCTAAAGGAAAGAAATTTCCCCCTTCTACTCTTGGTTATATTTAAGGAATTACGCAAAAATAACGGTGGTGGTTAAACGGTGGTCCTACGGTCTAAAGCGAGCGAGAACGTTGAATCCTGTAATTATGACACGTCGTAAACGTACGGTCTTCCTTCATAAGACCTGCCTCTTCCGGACCTTGAGAAAAGAACTCGTCCCCAAAAACTAAGCGAAACGACCTACTGGACTCTCCACTCTCTCTCTCTCTCTCTCTCCCAACAGACACGAAGGTAAACCGCAAAACTTTCGTGTCCATTCACGTGAATACAAAAAAAAAAAGACAATCGTCACGCTCAATATAAAAAATAAATAAATTGTTGAAATCAAAAAACGAGAGATAAACCCCATAGCAAAAAATGTGGACAGACGTTTTATCGTTTCTGCATGTGATAAGAAAAAAAAAAAATGTACAAAAATACCGTCACCCTTCGTCGTGGAAAAAAAGGGCGTAACACGTGGAGGGTAGGTAAGGTATGATAAGGTAAGGTAGGTAAGCCGCAAAAGTAGGCGCACGGGATGGTGGGGAACGGGGGAATCGTGCCGGTGTTACAAAGCGTGCGTAAATAATAAATACCGGTGTCTCTTGAGGTGTTGTGCATCGGAAAAGAAAGACTGATGTAAAAGAAGAGACAAAGATGAAGATAGAAATGATGGAAGGAAAGGAAAAAAAAGTAAGTGCGAGAGTGAAGGGTATAAAATAACGTAATCATGGTAAGCGTGAGACGTGTGACGCGCGTGCCTTCGTCGAAGCGTGCGAAAAACGTCGGAAAGGCTTTTTTTTCCCCCGTAACGTAAAAGGAGACAAAATTTCCCGTCCTGTCGTTTTAATTCCCATAGGAATCAAAACACATACACGCATACAAGAAATAGAACCGAACGAAGCCGCGAGAAAGTTGTGTGTAGCGAAATAAAGAAGGAAGAAAAAAAAAGAGATGGAGGATATGGGTAGATCGAAGTCGAAAACAGAAGGGGCTGAGGGACGGGGCAGAGGAAACTAAAAAGAAAAAAACAACGAAGAAGACGAAGACACTAGGACAGCAACCAAGACTGCTGCTGCTACTGTTGCTGTTGCTGTTGCTGCTGCTACTACTGCTGTGCAGGTGGCTGCCTTCTTCTTCTTTTTCTCCTTCTCCACCCAACGTCCCATGGGAAACGCTGATAAAAACAAATGGCGCCGCGAAGAGGGTGAACTCCAAGAGAGAAGGTGGGAAGAGAGAAAATAAAGAAATTACTTGGTGCCGCGCCCCGTGTAAACATTGCCGATGAATGGACGAGGAGAAGCTCGTTCCTTTCCTTGGGGAAGAACTTTTCCCCACCACCCACCAACCTACCCCTCCCTCCTCCTCCCTTCCGTTTCTTTTCTTTTGTCTTCCTTATCTCTCTCTCTTTTTCTTTTTCCTCGCGAGTTTAATCAGAGCGAAGGTTTTATCGAAGGATACGAGTGATCGATTATCGTTGTCACGTGTCACAAAATCGTCCAACCAATCGATTCCCATTTCTTACGAGAGATTTTTTTTTTTTTTTTTTTGTTCTTTTTAGGATTTCAGATTACTTTTGGATTAATCTTTGAGATCGAATAATATTACAAGAGATAAGATAAACGAATAAACTAATCTACGAAAATGATTCGTTCTCAAAAAAACAAAAACAAGAAGAAGTAAAAGGAAAGTAACACCCATTGAATATTTAAGCTTCAATTTCATAGTGTTTCGAACTTACGGTGGGTGCTTTTCGTCGTTGTCGGAGACATATTAAAAAAAAGAGAATAATAAAGAAAGAAAATGTGAAACGAGAAGAAGAAATTGCTAAAGGAGGGACAACAACTCATATTCGCTTGGCTCGTACAATGCATTCCGAAAGAGGAGAAAGAGGAAGAGGGGTGCAGAATCACCGAATATACCCCCCTATTGTCGTCTAGTTGTTGCTTTTTTTCTCTCTCTCTTTCTCTTCTCAAACGTTATATGCGATTATTATTCATTATATCTTTCATTCTCTATCTTAAAAAAAAAAAAAAAAAAAACACAAATCCCTTATGGTATCTCCCATATAAGTAAGTATACACGTTCTGAGTTATCGGTAGACGCGTGGAAAAGCCATGAATTGCAAATCATGCGCAAGAGGTTGAAACGAGAATGAAAATAAGAGAGAGAGAGAGAGAGAGATGTATGTGCCAAAAAGCAAGAGAAAATTTTGCATGCATAGTCACCCCTCGTGACTTCTACTTTCTATTTCTTTTTTTTTTCTTCCTCATAGTACAAAGTTTTCCCTTCCTTCCTTCCTTCCTTTTTTTTCTTCCTATTCTTTGGTAGTTCACCATTCGTCTTTTTCTTCTCCGTCATATCGTTACGGTTATGGCATTAGGCACACGAGGCTAAAGTACAAACGGTTATTTCGTTGGAACGAGCTACTCGCACGGTACGGTACGGCACGACACAGGCACACGCAGGAAATACTTTCCCTGTTTTTGTGTACGGGGGATGATAACGGGCGAAGGTTACGAGGGGTTCGAGTAAAGGATCCATCGAATTTTCCGGTTACAAGTTCGAAAGCGGTAGAAAAGCCTTTTCTTCGTGAAAGATAAAACTAACACGAACGAGATGGGATTGAGATTTTCTTTTTATAGACAATTTACTATTATTTATAATTTAACTATATGATATATATATATATGTATGTGTTTGTTCACATGTTGACGTTAAAAAATGAAATTCATCAATTAACACTATGACGTCCGGTGGCTCCACGTTGGTGCCATTCGGAAATTATCGCGCAAGCGCAATATATTTATATCTTAATACATGTAAATTCCGTGTCACGTTTGTGACACTGTTTGTTCGCAATGGATTTCTAAACTACTAAACCGTTTTTAATAAAATTTTGCACACTGTGTGCAGTTTCATCCAACTTGAAAGATAGGATAGTTTATATCTCAATTTATAATCGCAATTATTTGTTTATTAACATAGAGTCATGATTATCTCTGTTAGTTCGATAAGATTCTAACAGATGGCGATATAATTATATATATATATATATATATACATGTGCGGACGGCATAGTGTTAAAGTATTCAAAAAGAAATATAATTGCATCCTTTAATAAAATAATATAAGAATTCGTGAGATGCGAATAATTACAGTATGAAATCGAAATTTGATCCGTAAATTAAATCTGATAGAACAATACAACGAACAAGAGAACATTGCTTTTTAAAATACAGGAAGAGATAAGATCACATAATTACAAGCATTGTTATAAAAAGTAAACCATAGTTACATGAAAGATGGATCAAATTTCAATCTGCTTCTCATAAATTAATATTATACTCCCCCATAAACGTTTAATTTTTCATGAATCAACTGAATTATATTATTTAAAGGTAACGTATACACACGTGTAGAGAAAAATATTTCTTTAAGTATAATCATTTTTCTAGAAAATATTTTCTATTTTATTACTTAAGAGAAAGGGAATAATTAAAAGGCAACTAATGACTCGGCGAGTAGAGACAAAGGGTTCATTTGCGCGAAGCGGCAGGTGTACGATCTTTCCTCTTCCTCCTCCTCCTCCTCCTCCTCCTCCTCCTCCTCCTCCTCCTCCTCTTTCTCATTCCATCTCTGAAAGCTCTCTTACTCCTGTTTATCACTCGGCTCTCTTCCTCGAGCAACAACGCATCTGCTTCCAAAAGAGAAAGATAGAAGATGCCGATTCAAGCGTCAGCAGTCAGTGAGAGAAAGAAAAAGACAGGGCAGGCAAAGTAATTAACATCGTCCGAAGAAACTTTCCATTACGAAACCATTAGGCCAGCTTCTTCTCTTCTCTCTCTCTCTTCGAAAGCCGATGGATTATTAAACCCCCTTACACCTTTATACCATCTAATCTAACGTTAGATAATTTCCATTAGTTTCACTAAACGTAAAGTAATACAACGATACAAAATTAATATAGGCTTGAATCAGAAACATTTAAGGTTCATATGTGTACCATGAGCTTTCATAATTATTCGAATTATATGAAAAAATATCGTAGGTTTAAGATTAATGTTATGGGAAGGGGGTGGGGGGGGGGGTGAGTTTGACGAGTCTAATGGATGAACGACGAGATTCGATGGATCGTGCACGCGAACGGCTGTCAGAAGGAGACGGTCTCTCTTCATCAGATATCCTGACAAGAGGATTCAAGCCAGTAACCGAAGGGCCTACACTCTCTCTCTCTCTCTCTCTCTCTCTCTCTCTCTCTCTCTCTATCCCTTTCATTCTCTCTAATTCTCCGACTCCCTGAAGTACACCTACTCTGCCCTCGAACGCTCGTGAGATCTTCTCGTTTAGCATCGAGCAAGCACTACAACGGGTTCTCTTGCTCCACCACCCCCTAAGGCCACCCCTGACTGCGTCGACCTTAAGATATTAAGTACTTTACCCGCGATTAGATCTCTCATTGTGCGGCTCGGTGTCAGACAAGCGGTTCGTTAGGCCCCAGGGAGTAAACGAGAAGGAAAGAGAGAGAGACACACACAGAGAGAGAGAAAGAGAGAGAGAGTGAGAGTGAGTAGTACTGGACAGAAGGAGAGAGTTGAGAATTCAAGAGACAATGCCGGCCTAAGAGACAATTGCTCGAAGTGAGAGAAAGAGAGTGAGAGAGAGACTGTCTTCTTAACTGCTGTATAATTTCCTGCAACGACACCTTCATTGTGCGCGAGGCATTTCATTCTTATCGCCTGGATGCCACCACGGTTGGAAAGGGTAGAGTTGGATGGTAAGAGAGAGAGAGAGAGAGAGAGAGAGAGACAAAATCGGGGTTGTGGAACGTCATGAATGGAAGCAGAAATGCAAGGCAGGAATTTCACGGGCTTGTTCGAGACTCGGTTAGACCGATGTCGCTCTTCCGAATGATTTCCTTTCAAAAAAAAAAATAATAATAATAATAAAATAAGAAAAAGTACATTTAATTTTATTCAATTATTTTTCTTAATCCCATTGACTACCAACTATGACATATCTCGTAGTGTGCGCTGCAATTTTGGTTATTTGCGTTAAGAATTATTAAAAAGGTTTAATCAAATATTTATTTGGTGTAAAAAACATTGATTATCTAATATTGTAAAAAATATTATTAAAATTATAAAAATTGTAAAAATAATATATTAAAATAAAAATTTGATTTAAATTATTAATTTTATAAATTAAATTCTTATAATTAAAAATATAATAATAATAAAACTTATTATAATTATATTTTTAAACATTTTTAACGCTTTAAATATGCCTGGTAGTCCATGGGTTAAAAAATATATTTGATTTTACATTAAATTTTCAAATATAATATGTTTTTTTTTTTTTTTTTACAAATTCGTAATGAAGTAACCGAGTTTAAACAGGTAAGATAATTCATTCGAATTTAATCGAGATAAGAAATGAAGTGCCAACGATTAACATATAATGGGGTATCGTGTTAAAGATCGTTAAATTGAGATTGAAACGGAAAGATATCTAAAAGTCGTGCGAAGATTTTTAAGAATATACAAAACCATCATGAACGTTTGAAATTTGTTCCAACCTTCAACCTTTCTCTCTCTTTTTCTCTCTTTCTCTCTCCCACGTTAGTTGAAAACGAGAAAGATGGGACTGTGGTTGCACTCGAAAATTTTCGAATAGAACCAATCATCAAACTTGGTCGTTGTCGTCCCCCTTTTCTTTATTTTCTTTTTGTCAAAGAGAGAAAGGGAAATTCGAGGGGTCCAAATTCAAAGAGTAAAACCAGAACAGATTTACAGTTTGTTTTCTCAAGTAAGGCAAACCTTTAAGTGATCCACTCGAAAAGGGGATGATGCTTGAATTAACCTAACAACAATTCCTAATTCTTTTTAATCATGTGAATGAAATATTGAACAAAATTTACTAACATTTTGTTGTTCAACTTGTCCAACTTGTATCTAACGTTGAAAATAATTTTAAATTTATTTTCTACTTGCTTTTATTTCTCTTTTCTAATCTACCGAGAAAATCTTTGATAAAAGCGAGAGAATTTCGATTTAATCGTAAAACCGTGAAGGGAAAGGGCACGACGAGACCTTTTCAAAGCAAAATATCGGCTCGACTTTCTCACAGAGAACGACGACGACGATGCATCGATCGACAAAGTACCAAGAAGAAACGCAGAGAAGAAAAAAAACAGTGAGAGAGAGAGATAGATAGATAGAAAAAAGGAAAAGATGGACATAGTGAGAGAAGGAGGAGAAGGAGGTGGAGGAGGAGGTGGAGGGGCTTAAACGTTTTTGTAGATTCGCTACGCAAGCCGACCGCAAAATCAGGAATGAATGAAGAAGTGACACAATGCAACGGTGCAGACATTCAGAAAAGAGAAAAAGAGAAAAAGAGAAAGAGAGAGAAAGAGAGAGAGAGAGAGAGAGAGAGAAAGTGTCTAGCGCCCTGTAGAAGCCAACCCCCTTTTTTACAGTCGCATCCCTTTTGGACCCTTCACTCTCTGTTTCATTCTTTCTCTCTGTCTTTCTTCCTTGCATAGACTTTTTCTCCTCAATAGAAAAAGTAAGTGAGAGAGAGAGAGAAAGAGAGAGTGAGTGAGAGAAAGAGATAGAATAAAAAGAGCATAAAAGGAAGAAGCAGGTCGTTTTAAAGAGATCGTTGATGCGTAGCAGTAACGTTGAGTAGAAGCATGGAAGGTCTAGGTTATGTGTTTCCCTCTTCATTGTGCATCACCGTGCACAAGAAAAGGGCCCCCATGATTTTCTATATAGAATTCTATCGACATGTGACGGATCGTCGTTACGGAAATATGCCAAACAAGAGTCAAACTAAGAGATTTTTTTTTCTTCTTCTTCTTTTTTCTTTTCATTACAATTATTACAATTTTTTTTATTTTTAAGTATATTTTTTTTTTATACAGATAGATATATTTAATATTTGAAATTATTATTGGCTATCTAGTGGCTTAATTACGTAATAAATGAAGATCAAAATAATAGGGTGGAGAAAGACGGGATTCGTAATGACGTAAAATGGCGAATAATGGCGTGGCCTCGACACAAGCAACCACCACCCCGTTGTTTTCCATCCCCCCTTCCTTTTTCTATAGCCCTTCTTCTCACTCTTTATCTTTCCAAACGTTCGCCATTTTGTCTACTCTCACGGAACGTTGTTATTTCGTCGGTTCCCCGCGTTTTCAATCATACACATCGGTGAGTTTCATTATTACCGAATTTAGAGTCTATCTCTTCCTATTTCTCTCTCTCTCTCTCTCTCTCTCTCTCTCTCTCTCTCTCTTGTCTTTCTACAACGATCGATAAAATCGCTTGGAACTTGAAATAAATTAAATCCGTTGCCAGTCCGTCGAGTTTGTTTCCTTTCGATTCGATTCTCTTCTATTCGATTCCATTTGATTCGATTCGATACGATACGATAAGTTCTTACCAAGAAGGAATTGAAAAGAATTTGAATTAAAGAGAATTAGAAGGTGTTGTTCTAGAAAGAGAAAGTGAAAAAAAGAAAAAAAAAAGTAAAACAGACGAGCGTATATAAGCGTGCATTGGTGAGCAACGACGCTTAAAAGCGGCGTTAATTGCGCGAATGAAACGAGATAGCGTATACGAGAGCAACCAAGTGCTGCTGGCCGAGTTTTCGTGACAGGCAACAACGTATCTTTTTCATGTACATGACCCACAATTCTTTTCTGCCCTTTTTGTGTTCCTTTTTTCATCTTCTTCTTTTTACTTTCTTCCACGTTTCGCAAATTTCTCCTCTCAACGAGACGACGAAGATACTCGAAGCCCACGATACGTTTCTTCTTGCACGTGTAATTACCAAATGACACTGTAACAATACTCTGTACACACACACACACACACACACACACACACACACACACACATATACGTAATACATGCACACACAAGTACAAACGATCTAATGGATAATAGAATAGAAATTCTCTTGAAAGTTAAAGCGATGAAAAGTTTATCCGCATAACAATGAAACGTTTCGAGTGACACGGACACGCACGTGCTGATGCGAGGATAGATGAACTAACAACGAATGAAGAAACGAAATGCTAGTTTCTATGCTCGAGGAAAGACACCGGTTGTTGTGTTGATAGTTCGCCAACGCGTCTTTTTGCACCGTTACCATCGTAGTATTTACTCTAATTCCGAGCATAGAGTTTACTACGTGTTACAAACACGTCGATTACGAGTCTCGCATGATTGCACATGCACGCACGCACGCATCGTATGCATGTGCATGCAACATTTTCTTGCCAATTATACTTCAAGATAAGGACCCCCACCCCACCCCCTTCTTTCTTTTACATTAAACGTTCCAGATGTAACCAAAAAAAAATAAATAAATAAAAAAAGAGATTTACATACTTTCAAACTAATCGTTAAATTTGACACTCCTTAACAAGTATTTATAATCGTAAAATTTCAAACTAGAAACTAAAACCAAAACATAACATTCCATTTATATACATCTATCTTTATTTTTCCTTTTTTTTTATCTAGCTATCTATGTCCCTCTTTCTTTACGTCACGTTTACATCGTACACGCAATAAAAGTCACGTCAAAGAGGTGCTCGAGGACGAAACGACCGAGAAAAAAATTTAGGAAACCCGGCTGCGAACCTCGAATGAGCCTGTGGGATGAACGAACACGAGACGTTTATTCTCTCTCTCTCTCTCTCTCTCTCTCTCTCTCTTTCTCTTTCTCTTTTGCTTTCTCACGCGGTCCGTTTCCATCCATGAAACCGGCAGACGCGTTAACGCAAGCACGCGGCGCGGCCTACTCTCTTTACGGCCGTACTTTGTGGTTTTGGAAAAAGTTTCTTACGTTACTAAAATCCAAACCCTCAGTGATTCTCTTACTCAATCAAACTAAACTGTTTTCTTATACTTTATACGAATTTTGATGTTTCCAGTTCCGTGTCAAGTCCTTTTTTATTATTTGACTTGTCATTCAGGTCATTTAATTTAGCTTGAACAAAATCAACCATTACACATGTAATTAATAATTATTAAGATAATTATTAAGATTAATTTTTTACACATTAAATTTGTTATAAACATACATTTTCAAATGGTAAGTGTACCACCGGTGGTACACGTGGCCTAAAGAACAAGTTTACCGTGTACCACCGATGGTACACATGGCACGGAACGTAATAAAAGACAATATCTTTGATGAACTACGATAAAGATAGAAAAATAGACGAATTAAAAACGACTGGTGACTAATTAAAAAAAAAAAAAAAGCAACAAACTAACAACGATGCAATGTCGTTCGAGCGGAATACCTTCGTTAAGAACACCACACACACTCTCTTTCTCTCTTTCTCATCTCATCTCATCTCGAACTCGTGCTAGCGCGGGAAAAAGATGACAAATAGATGGCGGACGAGGAGGAGCGTGTTAAAAATACGATTTTATGGTGTACGGAAACGTTTCTTCTTGCTGGGGACGTCGTTACGGCGTGATTCATCGAGTCGATCGTCAGACACACACACATACACACATACGTATATAATCTTTCCTCTGTCCACTGTCACAAAGTAAAAGGACGCATCTTCTTTTCATATGCATGTGTGCTTTCATATGAGAGAAAAAGAGACTATATGCAAGCACGTCGACTTTAGTCTCGTTCGCGAGTCACACGTGCGCGCTCATGAACGCGTAAAGTGAAATCTCATACAAGCTGGGTCGGGGACAGACACACTTCTACAATTACAACTACTACTACTACTACTATTATTACTACTACTACTACTACTACTACATGCACAAATAAAATGTTAGTTCGCGAGATGAGTCGCGCGTGTGCGTGATCCCGAGGCTCTGCGGTTATTTTAACAACGTGGCAACCTCTTTGTAGACCGCACGCTTGTAAACCAAGAATGAAGTCTGTTCGTTGGGGAGAAAAAAATAATTCTCCTCTACCGACCTCTTCCCTAACCCTCTCCCACCCCTCCCCTAACTCTCTCTCTCTCTCTCTCTTTCTCGTATTATTTTTTTTTCTTACATAGTTCATACGAATTCTAATCTAAACTCTTCCTCTTTGATACTTTATTAGATGATACACATTTTATCTACAAAATAATATATATATATTTATTTAAAAAAAGATTTTTAAAAAATTGAAAATTTTGAAAGATAATTCATTTAATTTCATTCTCACTTGTTAAAATTATTTTTTCCTCAAACATTTTTTTAACAAATTCTTTTTATACTTATTGGATGGATAAACGTGTGCGTATATGTGCATTTTATCTACAAAATAATACATTCGAAAGAATACCTGTATCTGTATGTATATATATATGTATATTCGTTTAAAAGATAAGACGAAGAAAATTTGTGGAATATGCTGCGGCTACTTTGAAATTCATCGGATCGTTCGCTGACGTATTTTTGTGTGTGCGTGTCTCTCTCTCTCTCTCTCTCATTCTATTTCTCTTTCTTTTACATACGCGATTCCGCGTGAGTCACGCTCTAAATTTAGAGAGTCGTGGAGGCGTGTTCGAGCACACGCGAGAGAGACCGAGCAAAAATATGTCATATACTCATCTTTATATCCACGGCTATGTAGACAGCGTGCTACGAGCTAGAACGAGTGAGTGAGTGAGTGACTGACTGAGTGACTGAGTAAAAGAGAGAGAGAGAGAGAGAGGGATGTGTTAGCAGAAGGACGATGTGTCTTTTATCCCGTAAGACACGATGTGTGGTCCAGCAGTTAAAGTCGTTCGAATCGCCCGCCGCGAAGAGCCTCGTCGAACGCCGCCATCAAAATCCAATGGTGAACAGACTCGCTTCTTTTGCGCTTCTTCCCGTTTACTGCGAACACGACGACCTAACACGAAAAGAAAGAAAGAGAGAGAGAGAGAGAAAGAGAGAAAACGACCAATATGTGTCTTTATTTATAGCCGAATAACAACTCCGATGATAACAAATTGAACGGGCTGTGTGTGGTGATCGTAACCAAAGTCAAATGATCGTTTTCTTCAAAGTTTCCCACATATAAAAATTATTTCTCATGACTGACGCAACGATAATTTCAATGTTTTATTTTCTATGGGGAAAAACAATATTTTTAAAAAAAGTAAATAATATGTTTATGTAATTGTAATATGTTTGATGTATTGTATTTTTCTATATGGATGCGCCAATAAAGAACAATCTTGTTGTTCGCACACAACAACCGTCAGGGTTGCGTCAGTGGTTTCGTCAGAGTTTCGTTTGGGTTTCGTCAGGGTTTCGTCAGTGTTATGGACACAGCATTAGGTGAAAGAAAATAGAGACTGTTTTGAATCTATGTTATATTCCATATCAGCCCATTTTCCACCGAAACCCGATTGACTACTTTTTTAAATACACGTTTTTTGAATTTTGAAAGCGTTTTGATTTTAAATAAAGTTTTTATTCTATGATTTGTCGCAACAATTTAAGGTGTAGTTTGGGGCATTAGCTGAATTTTGCTGCGGTGGCGTTAATACGTAATTACTAGAATAGTTATACTTGTTCAAATATAAAATAGGAAATAAAAATTTGTTTAAAAGAAAAATCGTCCATTAATTTGTTTTAATACCTATCTATATTTACAGGTAGGGACAAAAAATATGCTTCTTTCTTTCTCTTCAGTGTTATCTAATCTCGAGATAGAGTTGCTTTATTGATTTAAGGGATTAAATTACAAACTATGAAAACGAAAATGAAATAAAATTATTTCTGTCCTTTAAAAAAAAATGATTTTCCTTTGATGATGATGTTTTATCGATTTAACTAATCTTAAACTATTCACCTATTATGAATTAAAAAATTTCGTTTCTCAAAGCCTAGTACTTTCCTCCAAAAATCCCAGATTATTTCCTAACTATAACTGAATTTCTACGATTTAAGTTAGAAAAATATATTATGTATATTTAAAAGTATAATAAATTATTTGTAGAACACGCTTATAGATATGTATCTTCATTTAACAATGATAAGCACGCTATATAACATATTGAATATTAAAAATGTTTTTATCGTTTTTCGTTCGGTCGTTAGTCGGTTCTGTTATCTCAACTAAAAAGAAATTTATGCGAATAACCAACTAACTAACTAACTAACTAACTAACTTACTAAATGTACTGCGTAAAAAACATACAATTAAAAGAAATACAACAAAATAATATATCGTACGGATATATACGTCATATTGTAAATTACGAGTGGCATTCGTCAAATTAAAACAATCAATATTTTCTTCTAATACAATATTTCAAAATTCTTATACGTAAAACCATATTTTCTTGTTATTCTCTGTTAAAAAAGAAAAAAAAATGAAATCATCCTAAAATATGTCGGAAGTTTACATTAAAAACAAATATAAATTATTTCAAATTTACAGTACGAGACAAATACCAATACCTCTTACTGTACAAACACAGTAAGATATCATTTATTAATCTTAATATATATAAATTACGTGTCACGTTTTTTGTCCGCAATGGACTCCTAAACTACTGAACCAATTTTAATCAAATTTTGCACACTGTGTGCAGTGTTATCCAACTTGAAAGATAGGATAGTTTATATCTTAATTTGACAATTGCAATGGACTTAAAAATGTGTGTATCGGACTGATTGTGAGCCACAGCAAGTGGCAGGGCACACCTAGTAGTATATGTAATTAAATAAATATAATTGTACTATTAATTATATATAAATAGTATAATAATATTTATTAATATTTATTATTATGAATAAGCATACTCAAATGCAGATAATAAAAATAATTTGAATAATTTAGAATAATTATTTGGTGTAGCAAATAAAGAATAAAAATTCGTAAGAACAAAAGGAAAGATCGTACAAGTGGTCGAATCTCGACAACGATTGAACCCGAGAACGTCGAACAATGGCTGCTCGAGTTATGGAAAGAGGGTTGTTCAAGTAAGGAAGGAAGGAAGGAAGGAAGAAGAGGAAGGATAAGAAGAAGAGTTTAGAGGCGAGCCCCGTGACAAGCCCTCTTTCTCGTCACGGCAAAGTTTCATCACCGACACGACGCAAACTCATTCACTCCCTAGGCCCTACTCTCTCTCTCCCTCTCTCATTTTCTCTCTCTCATTTTCTCTCTCTCATTTTCTCTCTCGAGCCCTCCTCAACTACTGGAAGAACTTCCAGCAACAACTTTGACTCTCCTCCTCGTTTATTCCGGCTGACTGCACGTTCGTTCGTTCCGGGCTCGGGCACCACCAAAAGGGGGATAGGAATACTCTCTCTCTCTCACTCACTTTCATCCCCTTTTGCTCGTTTTCCACCACACGGCCATCTTTCGCTCTTAAAAAAAAAAAAACTCAGGAATATAAAGTTCGATGGGTGCCACGATCGTTCGATGAATCTAACCAACTTAAACCCCGTTCATTCGTTCGTTCATTCGTCGCCTCATTTTTACGATAAACGAAAGAACGATAGTGTTCGTTTTCATTCGAATCAAGAATCTTCCTTTTATTATCTTTTTTACGATTATTCGGATCTTACTTTAGCAAATCTTTTTATCGAATTTAACAAGTTTGAACTTTTACATGTCCCAGTGTCATTCACATGTGAAAGATTTTAACACCGTGCCGTCCGCACGTTTAATTTAGATTTTTTTTTCGTAAGAATATAATTCATATATAATTTATATTTAATATAAATAATATATTTATTTATAATAGAAAAAATATAATATATATATAATTTCCGAATAACACCAACGTAAAGCTACCGGCACTTATCCGATTGTTTTCGCATGGCATCAAAGCGAAGCCACCGGACGTCATAGTATTAATCCCGTTTATTTATATTGAAAAATGTCAATTATTATTTAAATGTACTATAAACGATCTACTGAATAAAATGCAGAAAATAATAAAACTAGAATACATTTACCGTGATGATCATGATAAAAGTATGAAAATGTTAGCGTATAAAAGATCACAAGGGGGAAACTAGGGGTGGTTGGAAAAGTGAAGGAAATAGGATGAGAAGCTAGGTAGTTTACGTAAGGGTGAAGAAGCAGCTCCTGGTGGTGTTCCCGTAGGAAGGTAAAAGCAAGTAAGCAAGAGCGCGGAAAGGAAGACGTTAAGAGAGGAACGAGGAAGAATTAGCTAATGGCGCACGATGAATCCGTAATGGGTTTGTGCTGTTCTTCTCGGTGTTTCTCGTGGGGGTTGGACGCATCCCTGGGACTTCGAACTCTTCCTTTACTTGCGCTGTTTGCCCATCGACGCGACGTGGAAACGCGTGGAAAGACGAACAGACATTGAGAAAGAGAGAGAGAAGGAAGAAAGGAAGGAAGGAAGGAAGGAAACATAATACCCGAAGGAATGCAGAGAAGATGGAAGCTCAGATAGAAAAGGGATCTTCTCTTGTAAGTAAAGGGAGGATAAAAGGAGAGTGGGGGTAAAACGAAAGTAGGAGGAAAGAAAAGGGCTGACTGCTTTGGCCACTCTCTCACCAACTGGTGAATCCTTGCGGAAAAGCTTACAAGAGTAAAAGAAAGAGAGAGAGAGAGAGAGAGAGACTTGAGCTTTCGTTGAAGTGCTGTTTGCGGCTGTTCAAGAACAAACTCCTCCCTTTTTCTTTATCCTCAGAAAACTGGCAACAAACGTGTTGCTTTACTCTACTCTACTCAGTTCTAACTCCTTTTTCTTTTTCTTATTCTTATTCTTATTCCACTTCGACAATTCTTTGAGATTGTTTCGTATAGGAATGAGAAACGTTTTATCGCAAATATCAAACCCTCTTCTTACTAAGAAAAGAAAAAACTAAAATATATGCGCAAAGAATTTTGATTTTGAAAAAAAAAAAAGATATTCTGACAAATCGAATAGACGTTTCATCTATCTCGTTTGATTGTAATTAACGATCGTCGAGAGAATTATGCGTATCGAATTATTCGTGGAATTAATCTAAACTTATCTACACAACGGGCGTGTATTATACAAAGAAAGTAAAAAAAAAAAAAAAAAAAAAGAAAGAAATCACGCGTTAATTGCCGAGTCGTTTAAAAGTACCCAGTCAACGAGATGATTATTAAATGATACTCGATATCGTGTTAGACTCTGGACACTGACATGGATAAGAAAAGTTTATGCTTGTAAATTGTGCTTTTAATTAAATGGTGTTAGATTCTTTGAAAAACGTAAGAACTCAATTATCTCTTGAAGCTTCCTTGTTTTTAACCCTTAAAGTGGACACTTGGTAAAAGTTAGTTAAAGTGTACTGTGGGTGTTTTGAATGCGTCTCCTGAAGCTGCTATTTAATATTTAGACCTCGCAATTTTTTTCAAAGTAAGTTTGATACACAGTAACGTTTTCGCGAGATCAAAAATTTGTTGGGGTATCAAACGCCCCATGGGCACTTTAAGGGTTAAAAGCAAAATCGAATTAAAATCGATGTTGTATTTTCTTGATTAATTTCATTTGACGTTGTTCATGAATAAAACTCATAAACGATATCTTTGAATAAATTAGAAAGTATCTAATCTGTTTCTTGACACCCGGTAGTAGAGAGAAGCGGGAAGTTAATATTCGCGGAATTCATCTTACTTTCTTTTGCTTGTGTTGGTAGAACTCGTGGCAGACTTCGCGGTAATTCTTAAGCTATCCTCTGACTACTAACCGGCTGACAGTGTAGAGAAAAAATCTCGATGCTTCCGAGAAGACAATCAAAGAACCGAATGGCGAACTAACCAACCAACCAACCAACCAACTCAGCCAGCCAACCATTTGGGCATGACGACTTTAAAAAAATATAAACCACGTCGATACGCACGCAAAGTTCCCATAGCGGATATGAAAAGAAAGAAAGAAGGTACCCTGAGGCTTCTGTTATCTTGCGTCTTTTTAAACAGCTGTCGAACGACGGTGTTCAATTAAAAAATGGAGCTTAAACTTTCGGAATTTTTTCCAAAATTTGTATATCACGTTAAGAACAACAAAAAAATAATATGAGATGAAGTGTAAACATTATAAATCTAAAATTATGTTTATTAGCATTGATAAATCTGGATAATTATAAACGATAATATCGATGTATCGATATGATAGAGATACGATTAGTATAGATATAGTATGTTCGGGGGGGGAGGAGGGGGGGTAGATATGTGTATAGAACGTATCGCAGGTGGATGTCGATATCTCTATCGGTAATATCTATAATTAGAGATTAATATCTATCAATATCTATCCATATGTCAATATTAATGTCATTAAATTTCGATCTATCGATATATTCGTGAAATACTCTACGGAATCATATATATTCGCATAACTATTACATCTATCAACCGAGATCGTTATTAGTAGTAGTAGTAGTAGTAGTAGTAGTAATAAGTATTCAACAAAATCGATGATTAAATATGAAATTCAAGTTTATACATAATCTTAGATGTATCATCATTTAAAAGGAACGAGTTTCACGCTTACAAAGATGCCGCAAAGTTGCGTTTAATGTTTCTCTTAAACGTGCTAGCGAAGGCGTCTTCAAACCTTATCTTTCATACTAATCGAAATCACGTAGGCGATTCGCGATCGCACGGAGTTATTTGCATCCATCCTCTTTCTCATTCTTTCTTTCTTTTTCTTTCTTTCTTTTTCTTGATCTTAAATCGTATTGTGTGTTAATCAACGCAAGACTCGCGGAAACGGCGTTTCCTTCGGTGCTAAGGAACGAGATCTCGTCTCGTATTTCTTCGAGAGGAACGAGCCACATGAAACAAGAATAATAAGAAGACAACCAAAAAGAACAAGAAGAAGATAGTCTCTCTCTCTCTCTCTCTCTTTCTTTCTCTTTCTAGTAGTCGAGAACCATAAGACAAGGATATTAGTGTTCGTTCAAGACGGTCAGTTTAAACTCTAACATCTCACGCGATCTATTCGCCAAAAAACATTTTCCTTTCTTGAATCTTTCAAACTATCGAATTCTTTTTAAAATCTACACACAATTTTATTAATGTACACGCAATAAACCAATCTTTTTATATCAAACTAACAAACTAACCAAAATAATACATCAATCAAATATATTTGATATTATCACACACAAAGTAACTTAAAAAAGAAAATTTATAATTTACAATAAAAAAAAAAAAAAATAATAT
Source organism: Polistes dominula (assembly GCF_049000335.1). NCBI lineage: Eukaryota > Metazoa > Arthropoda > Insecta > Hymenoptera > Vespidae > Polistes > Polistes dominula. The sequence continues at coordinate 680,118 of NW_028300953.1, forward strand.
TGGGTTGGGAAGAAAGTCATTTCGGTTTTCTAGTGTGAAATGAAACTCTATTGTTTCTATCCAAAAAAAAAAAAAAAAGAACGAAACAAACAATTGGTGCAAGCAGAAATTACTTTCTTGCCAACCCAATAGAAACACGAAGAATGTTAGGGCTCATCGAGTAAAAAATCGCTTAGCAAATCAACGTGAAAGATAGTTGAAAGACGTGAGGATGAAATGTGATGGGTAGGGGGGAGAGAAGGGGGTGTGGGGATGGGTTGTAGGTACGAGTTGGTCGATAATGCGGTCACCGATACCCAGGCTAGATTTGGCAATCGTTCGTAATTGCGTCGATATTTCACATAAGCCGCTTAATTGATTTTTCTCGCGACTCTGCATGAACCTCCTCCTCCTCCTCCTCCTTCACCTCCCCTTCACCAATTCAACCCTTCCTTTACACTGTCAAACTCTGTCTCACTGTTTTATTCTTTATGCGTGTTCGTTTGTGAGAAAAGTGAGAGAGTGAGAGAGTGAGAGAGGTAGGCCATATTTACGAGTATTTTTAAATCGTGCGGAATAAGCGACGTTTATTAGGATTCCGATGAATCGACGGGTTGCGAGCGTAATTTTGAAATCCGCTCTTGGCAAAGGCTCGTCGATAAATAATAATCTCAATATACATATATATATGCATGCCCGTATATGTACGAACGTGTATATACAATAAGATTAGTGTGTATTGTATTTATTTATACATGTGCAATTGATGACGCACGAATGAAAGTGAAAAAAAAAAAAAGATCTGAACATTTTTCTGTACATTTGGATATTCAATAATATTGCGTTAAAATATAATATTCGCAGGATGTAATAATAAATATAAAGAAAAAAAAAAAAACAAGAAGAAAAGAACGTTTACATTGAAAAAGAAAAAAATAATGAATTATGCGTATTTAAATTGGAGGGTAAAAAAAAAGAAAAATATTATAAAAGTATAAACGTTTATACCGACAAGATCAAATTATACTTAAATATACGTAACATTTAATTAACTCGAATTAGAAAGTCTCATGACTAGGTTGAAAGAAAAACGATTAACCTGGTTAACTCGCGTAGAATCAAACTCACTTTGTACGTTCGAGGAAAGAAATTTTATCAAGCGTGTCGATGATAGAAAAAAAGAGAATAAAAATCGATTGTAAAATTGCAATTATTTTGTTTGAGAAAAAATAAACAGAATAAAATTTGTTTAATCACTTGCCCTACGATTTAACTTTACGGTTGCAGTGCCATTCACTACAATGTTGCACTTGTCGAAACAATATCAACTGAGTTTACTATTATTTTCCATTTTACAATTCTAATAGCACAAAATATTGAAAAATATTGAATACATGTGTATTTAATAGGGTAATATTGGTTGATATGACGAAAATAATATAAATCTATTTACAACGTGTACATCACGTCGATAGGCGTTCGTAGTTTTGAAACAAAAGCATTTCAACGTGCATGGCACGTCTTTGTAGGGCAAATGGTTAAATAGAAATAAAAGAATAAAATAATCATTGATAATTGAAGCAATTTTTAACGACTAAATTATATAAATAGATTAAAAATGTTTCTAATCAAAAAAAAAAAAAAAAAAAGAAAAAAACATTTACCGAGAAACGTGGAATCGAGGAAGACGATGACGCAGGAGAGAAATTATTCAAATCAATGAACTCTGACACTCTCTCTCTCTCTCTCAGTTAACTGTTAAGGAATGAATTGTATTGAGAAAGAAAGAAAGAAGAGAAAGGGAGAATGTGAGAGTGAGAGTGTGAGATTAGAAACATAGTAAACAGTAATATTAATGAGTGTGCCACCCGCTGTCATGTCCGGCTATCGACCATCCTACGAGCCATCGATACCCCTGATACGATACGCCAATGACGCAAGTTTATTATTCATTAACATGCCAATTAACTTGGTTGTCGTATTGCTCGATCTGACTTGATTTCTCTTTCCCTCGTTCCCACTTTAAATACGAAGATACCGTATACATAAATAATATGCATCTCATTCTCGATTATACTTGTCGAAAGAAGAACAAGAAAGAAAAGAAAAAGAAAATCCGTGAGAGAAGAAACTTTTTAACACAAATATCATTTTTTTCTTCTTCTTCTTTCTATATATTTATAAAACACCCTATAATTATTACGAATAAATCAATTTTGTTCGTTGGATTGTATCAATCGATCAATCAAAAAAAAAAAAAACGTACAAAGCTGATCTTGAAATGAAACTTGAAAAAAAAAACCACGTATTGTCGATTAAACGCGAGACCGTTTGAAGCGTCCAATAAAAAGTAAGAACACGTAAGACCAAAACGATTTGAAAGTCGTGTTTCCAAAGGTTTTAACTAAGTTTCCCCTTTTCTCAATGGAAAGAAAAAAAAAAGGGGGTACAAGGCGCAGAAGTTCACGACATGAAGGCCTCATTATGCGCTGCTGCTTCGAGAGGACAGAAAGAAAAAAAACAAACAAACGAAAAAAAACAAAACAAAAAAAAAAAACAAAAAAAAATAATCATGGACCGATAACCGGCCGATACGGCCGGCTCGCTAAAAACACAGAAAACAGAGAATCAGCCTCATTACTTCTATCTTCCTCCCTCCCTCCCACCCCCCCCCCTCTCTCTCTCTCTTTTTCATTCTCTTACTAACATATGCCGATTTCCAGGAATTCTCTCGTGATCTTTGGTCCCCGTACACGCTTTAACACACTCCCTCTCTCCCTCTGTCTCTCCCTCTCTCTCTCTCTCTCTTTCTTTCCTACTTTTTTTCTTCTTTTATTTCTTTCCATCCTCGGCAAGAGCTGATAGTTGTCAGAAACCAGAGGATATCTTTTCTCCAGACCCTCCTAACACTCTCTCACTCTCTCTCTCTCTCTCTTTCTCTCTCTCTCTTTCTCTCTTCTCGTTTTCTGTCCAAGAAAGAGACGGTGGTGTCGACGAACCGTCGATTAAGAATCTTCACTCGCACGAAAAGTCCAACGTTGAAGGTTGTTACGAAGGGTCTCCCGACAGTCGCCCCCTCCTCCTCCTCCCCGTGCTCTCGCGCTTGACAGGATACGTTCCCGGCAAATCGAGAGGGCCGATCTGCTTCGAACTATCCATGGAAAAAAAAACCAACCAAAGAGAGAGAGAGAGAGAGAGAGAGAGAGAGAGAGAGGGAAAGGTTCGTGGGAGAAACGAATATTTGTCCCCACGAGAAACTTTTACTGTCGTCCGTTTTGTTTTCTTACGATGTATTCCCCCCATATCTTTTTATAAAATCAATCTATTTTTTTTTTTATAAGACACATGAATGGCTAATTAAAAATATTATCATTAATTAAATATGAAAAACGAATGTTGTAATCGTGAAAAAAAATATTCATCGATTTTTATTAACACATTCGCGATCACTGGACGTGAATTCACGTCTTTTCAAGTTCTATTCCTGGTTGTCACTGATGTGATTCACGTCATTGGAAATTTTACAAATTTAATACAAATAAATTTATATATTATATATTATTTCATAATAATTATTATTTTTTATTATTACTTTATTAGTATTTTATATATTAAACTAGGGATGCCTTGCCACGCGTTGCTGTGGCTCACAATCAGTCCGATACACACGTCTTTAAGTCAATTGCAATTATAAATTGAGATATAAACTATCCTATCTTTCAAGTTGAATGAAATTGCACACAGTGTGTAAAATTTGATTAAAATCGGTTCAGTAGTTTATGAGTCCATTGCGTACAAACAACGTGACACGTAATTTATATATACTAAGAAGATAAATATAAATCTTAATATATATTTATGTATAAAATATATGTAAAAATTATTGTTTATTTCAAAATTTCATTATTTGTGCCGATACTTGATATAAGAAACGGAAAAAATATGCCAACTGCGAATGTGTTAACACGTAAATATGTTTGAATTGTAAAAAAATGTAAGTGCATTTATACTAATAAAGAAAAAAATAGTATAACACGCAAGCCAGGATAGAAAAGATGAAATACTTACTATTACTATTACTATTTATTATTACTGCCATCATTTTCTCGAGCTGATATCGCGATCGATTCTATTAGACGAGATAGAATCTATTCTAAATACTAAAAGGAGGAGCAGTAACGTGTTTATCCACGAACGATTGCGACACGATATGTTAATATCCCATACCCATACCTTTCCCATATTTCTTATTGGATAAATAACAAAAATAATCCTAGAAAAAAATGTAGACACAAAAAAAATACAACAGATAAATCTGCATTTATGTACCTATTTGTGTACCTGTTTGAATGAAATAGAAAATTTGTAGAAAATATCGTGTTTTTTTTTTTAATATTCATACCAATGATCTCTATGAAAAAAAAAAAAAATGAGGAAAGAAAAAAATCAACTATAAATAATTCTAAATAATTTCTATTCATGCATTTGAATGAAAACATAGGAAATAATTGGTCTTGATGAATTTTAATTACGAAATATCATTCCAATAATTCCTATCGATAAAACAATAAAAAGTAAATATGTATTTATGCATTTATGTATAGATAATACGTAATATTAGCGTAAGTAGGAAAAAATTGCGTCATTTTTACTAGTCGATGAAATGAGGTAGAAAAGAAAAAAGGAACTATCGTCATTGAATAAATGGAATTGAAAATGAACGTGTCACGAGGCCGTGCGCGTGTTTTTAGTATTAAATATACGTGCTTAGATAAGTAACGTCAAATAAATATAACTACATAAAGTTTATCATATTATTTTACAAAACGATATTATATTAAAAAATAATGATTAAAAATAAAAAAAAAATCAATATAACAAAATAATAATCGAAGGAAAAGTTAGTCGGCATTCTTGTTTGTTGGAAAGAGTCACGAAATTATTTGAAAGCGTGGCGATGTTTAACGGATGACGGAATACAAATTAGGTTCGTCGACTTTGGGACTGTCACTCGATGCTTTCGGGCCTGGTCGAAAAAGTGGACGAGGATCGGGCGAGATGATATCTTGTCGCAAACAGACTGGCACGTTAATGAGCATTTGGAGACGACAAAAATCAGAAAGAATTAACAAGGAGAAAAAATATCAAAAAATAAAAAATACACTAAACGAAAAGCAAATAGTAAAAGAGCTGACAACAACAACAACAAAATATATATATATATAACTCGTGTATAATTATTCTAACATAAGTAAGGCTTAAATAATAAAATAATTGTTAATTAATTAAAAGAAATGTGTAATGGTAACTAAAAACACCAAGTATATAATCAAAATACCATTTTCCTCCGAATTCAGCTTCAGACTAGCACGTGGTCATCTGTGAAAATTCTTATTGTTTGTGCAATTGTGTGCATTTCATGTTGTATGATAACTATTCTAACATAAGTAAGGCTTAAATAATAAAATAATTGTTAATTAATTAAAAGAAATGTGTAATGGTAACTAAAAACACCAAGTATATGATCAAAATACCATTTTCCTCCGAATTCATCTTCAGACTAGCACGTGGTCATCTGTGAAAATTCTTATTGTTCGTGTAATTGTATGCATTTCATAAAACAATCTTAAATATAAGTAGAGTGTATTAGAATATTCAAATAATTATGAATTAATTGAAAGAAATGTGTATTGATGTTTAAAAGCACTGTGTATATGTCAGGAGTACCGTCCTCTTCGAAATTCACCTTCAGACTGGCACGTTGTCCTCTGTCAAAATTCTTTTATACGATGTTGTTTATATGACTTTCCGAATGTTACGTATGTGTACAACTATCATAATATTTCTAATAAAGTAAATTTAAGATTAAAACGTTTAGATTTTAATATTTTGAAATATGTGTAACGTGGATTTTAAAGAGAACGATACTCTGAACATATATTTCATACTTTTAAACAGCAATAGATACTTACACCAATTAATTAACAATTATTTTCATACTCCAATGCACTCTACTTATATAAGAATAATTATTATACAAGAATTATATAATATAATAAATAAAATCCCAATAAGCACGTTCCCTTCCAAAGTCCTTTTTACCTGACTTGTAATTTAAGCCAGGTCAATTTTGCTTGAATAAAATCAATCATTACATATAATTATTAATTATTGTAAATATAACAATTAAACCAACTTATGGTGCTTTATTTTATATTATATTTATAATATTTGAATAAGAATATTTTTGTACACAATGAAATTAGTTATAAACAAATATTTTTAGTACATTAAATAAATATGTCTATAATGGTAAGTGTACCATCGGTGGTACACGTGGCACAGAACGTGTTATCGAAATTAAAATTATAATTGGAAAAATTGATTAGACTAAAAGCTTCATGATATTTTAATCTATCTATCTTTAAACGTTAAATAAAAGAATTCTACACACACTCAATCGTTTTCCTATTCTATTCGTACTACGCATTGAAGTCTGTTTCATGATGTAAATCAACCAATTACACTGTAATATTACTCAAAATCTAAATAATACTATAATTGTGAATTGATGAGAGAATAGCATGCTTTACTTATGGTTAAACTTGTTTACCGTTCAACATATCGATTTACTAGATTGTGTTTCTCCTGTTGTTTTGTTAACATCTTTTTTTTCTCCCCCTTTCCCCTTCTTCTCGATTATTTTTATTATAATAATAATTATTATTATTATTATTATTTCATAATCTTCTATATCGATTCTTTTTTTTTTTTTATTATTTTCCTTTACCTCCACCTTTTCCTCGCGAGTACGATAAATTTATTCACCGACGTGGGTGGAGTTCCTCGCGTTATTCGACGGTGCCTAGTAGTAGACGTCGTTTATTAATTCATTCCGGATAAACGAGAGTAGGTGCCTACTTCTTCGTTTTATTTTTCTTCCTTTTTCTACTTTCGATAACACGGTGGGTCAGCAAGTTTTAACAAACACGTTTTTACAAAAAAGGGAATATATTTCCTGATACGAACTCCTGGTCATACAAATCCAATTACGTTTTATTATTAACAACAAGTTTCTATCTCTTTAAGAAAATGTTCATTCATTTATATAATATAAAAAAGAAAGAGTATGTAATATTAGAACATTACGACGACCACGCATTCTCTCGTCGTAGATACACCGGGTACCAACCAACCAACCAACGGTTCAGTGGTAATGCATTTTTTCTTCTCACGATCTTGCGCGTGTCACCTCGTTGCACTTTCTAGGTAGAACAAACGCTTTAGCAAAACCGTACTAAACCACCATGAGATAGTAAGAGAAAGAGGAAGAGTAAGAGAAAGAGAATGAAAGAATGATCTCGCGTTCGAGATCGATATCTGGTCACGAACTGAGCTCGCTTGCACTCGTCCGTGAATACACGCTCGCGCGTTTATTAAATTAACACAACCGAGAGAAAGACAAGAAAGTGCTCGGAGCCAAATGAAAAATAAAATCAAATAAAATACAAGGGAAGAAAGAACAACAACAAAAAATTCAGGAATGCACAATCCCGTAGACTAATCGGTAAGTAAATCGGCGAATCGTTTGTGAAACCACGCAAAACACAAGTACTTGCAGGTGTTGGATCTCGCTAACAAATTGCAGGTATACACGAATGAAACTGATTCCTATTATGCAACAGATTATACTTCTCATAAGTGCCGACATACACACACACACACACACACACACACTTAATAATATATTCTGTACTAAGTGAAAAGAAATGATTTTATTTAAAAAAAAAAAAAAAAATAATAATCAAATGTTTCGAAGTTTTGGAATAGAACGAAAATGATTTTAACGAGCGTCCCTCCTAAAAAAAAAACGACCACTGAAATTAAGATTATCGCTCGTTAACGAGTCGCGAAAACGTCGTTCGAACCGTGCACATTTATACACATGCACGCACGCACACAATCTCATACACATGTAGGAGGGTAAGAACAAATAGGACGATGCATGGCGATAGGAAAAGGAGGAAGCGAGTGCAGCCGCGACAGATTTCTCGCGGAGATTCGTATCTCGTCACGAATTAGCTCTTGCTTCGTGTAAACTGCTCGAGAACAATAAATCCAAAGACGCAACCTCGACGACGACGTTGCTTTAAACTTATATATCGTTCTCTCTCTCTCTCTCTCTTACTATTTTTATTTCTTTGGTGGTATGTGTTTTAAAGGCTAACGTAACTCTCGCTTTTGATTGTTATTGATCAACCGTTTTGTCTCGTTCTCTTATACGTATACGTGTGACGCTTACGTGTTTGTTGTGTTCGGTGCGTGCACGCTTCGTCGAGCTGGCACGCAACGCAGCTCTATAATGTTGGCACGACACAGCGAATATAGAGACGACGGACCTTAATGAATCTTTATGGGATGATGTCGTGAACTTGTATTCCCTCCGGTGACTGACTGAACCCGAGCATGGCCATTGGCGTGATCTATCATTGCTACCGATCCTTATATACTTTACTCTATTCTTATATTCTCTCTTATATATTTATTATTAATAATAATATATTTAGTTTATAATATAATAATATATAATAAAAAATAATAATTATTATTAATATTACTATATATGGGAGTCAATATTAATTTTACAAAATATATTCAATGATTAGGAATGAAAGAAAATCTACGCCAATGGGACGGTCCCGCTCGTTAGTGTCTCGGCATAAGCCTTTAGCTTTTGATAGTGTCGAGGAGCGCGCGCGTGTTCGTAAAATTTGAAGGGCGTGCAGAAGGTCCGTGGGGTCTCCTCGATCCGCGTCTTGATTGTCATCGACTCGTCGCTCGTCGCGTGATATCGTCGTTGGGTCGCGTTCGCGAGTCATCAACTTTTCTCCCCCCCCCCTCCTCACACCTCCATCCCCACTTTTATCACTCACTCCCTCTTGATTTTTGTACTCTCTTGTATACAAAATATTAGAAGGGAGACCTACTTTTGGTGTTCATCGATCCTAAACTCAGTCTACATTTATATGATGAAAATAATTGGGATTTACTTACCGGGGTCCGAGGAATCCAAACTGGTAGGTGCTTGTTGACTGAGTGGTCCAGGTGTACCACCGCTTCCAGGACTACGTGCATCGTCGTTACCACCTGCACCAGGATAGGAAAGCGACGAAGAAGGTGGCCTCTGTAATAATAAATAAGAATAAAATAATATGATGATGCTGATGATGAACGAACAATTATGTTCCCATGATTACGCGTGAACTTTCAAAAAAAAAAATGACGAAATATTAGGAATGGATCCTATGGAAAAACCAAACCAAAACCAAATGAAAAAAAAAAAAAAAAAGAAATTGGAAGAAGAGGAGAGAGGATTGAATGACATGACTGGTGAACAGTTTTGTACACGTTTGAAATTACGAAAAGACCCGCGTATGTTACTCCCGAGGACTTATAAAACGTGTGCCAAGAATTTTTGTGGAAAGTGGCTGCTTATAAAGAGAAAGAAAGAAAGAAATAAAGGAAAGGAGGGGAAAGGGAAGAAAAAAAAAAAAAGGAAAGAAAGAAATAGAAAGAGAGATGCGCACGCTTGGTACGTGAGGAGTATATGTCAGTTTGGTCATTGATGGGACCATACGAAGCCGACCGATTTCGATCTCGATTAAAGACGGAGCACACGTAGCTCAGCACGAAAATGCTCCTGGCATAAGTGATTTCAGAGGACCCTGTCTCTCGTACTTTTCGTGCTTTCGTCGTTCCTCGTACGCGTCCATTTTACGAATCAACGGATTTTACCGAAGGTCGACAAGCCACGTTTTTTTCTTTTCCTTTTTATTCTAAGATATTCCTTTTCGATCTGTGTGTTACCCAAAAAAGGTAAACGCTTGTGAATATACATAAGGTTACCCTCCCACAACACGATTCATAAATTGCGGGAACCCTCCTTTATACAAAAACCTGTGTACAACACTGTACTTCTACAGTAACCCTGTATTTCTAAACCCCTCTTTTTGTATTGACTTTGGATCTCATAAAACACGGTTTCATTTTCTAGGAACCTATCTATCGTGTTATAGAAGAGTTACTTGTATTATATCGAAAGATTTTTCCTTATTTTATTTTGTTTATTAATAAAAATAAATAAGATAGAAAAGAAAAGATAATGATCGACCTCCCAAGATTAAAATCGTAGCTGATACGAGTACGCTGTTAGATGCAATATATTCAACGACACGAGAGTAAGAGCCCACACATTGATCTAAGCCAATCCGACACTTTCGAGTCCTCGAGCTTTCAATGACGCTCCACGAATGCTCCAAAGTGTTATTATAAGAGCTCCAACGAACGATCAAGAGAGAGAGTGAGAGTGAGAGAGAGACAGACAGAGAGAGAGAGAGAGAAGCCGGCAGTCTCATCGTCTCAATGATCCTTCATAACGATCGTGCGACGAGCTCTCGCTTTGTTTCCCAATCGTGTCATGAATGGCTGTTCGTGAGACCTTTCCAAATAAAAATTTCAACATAAAATAAAAAAACGATAATATTAGATAAATGAAAAAAAAAATGTATATATATATATATTAGTGTTGATAAATATTCTATGGATATTCACGTTTCTCGATCTCTGAGGTCGAAGGGTAAGGATTTCAAGATGACCGATAAAATCTCTGAGAGACGGTATCACGTCTGCGCTACCAACAATGACTGACAGCTACTCCCACATGCTGTCATGCTCGTCATCTTCGCGATAATCGACGCACACACAATTTCTCTCTCTCTCTCTCTCTCTCTCACTTGTGTACTCTTCGTTGACCGTGTCCCCTCTCGAATCTGCTTAAAATCTAAACGCCCTTCCGACGAAAGGACACGCGGATGCGGATACGCCGATCAACTGTGCTCCTCGAAAATAGAGTAGATTTAAAACAGTGTTAGTAAGATAGAATTATCAAATAAAATCATTTCAAACGTTTTTCAACTTCATTCAAAATTGATCTCGAGAGATCTTTTAATAAAAAAAAAAAAATAAAAAAATGAAAAAAACAAATAAAGAAAGTTAGTTATAATATTTGAAGTATGCTAAGTCGTCACCTCTAAACATACTTATGGTTTATATTATCCGTCACTGTTTACGGTGGGCCTCCATAGCTGACGTCACTTCCTACTAAACGCTGAATCGCCGTTTTTTAAGTGGACAGTAGGGTCTCCACCGCGTGACTTGTGTCGATGCAATGATAAACGTTTAACGTGTCGTCGACGGACGACGAGCGTGAGAGCGACAAAGAAAGCGAGAAAGAACAAGATAGACATAGATATAGATATAGATAGATAAATAGATAGAAAACTACGTGATCTCGTTCCACCTCATTGGCCTCCTCTCTCTCTCTCTCTCTCTGTCTCTCTCTCTCTGTGTCTCTTATCTGCCACTCTTTTTGTCTACGAGCTCTCTTAAAGTGTAATTCGACAAACCGGATGTCTGATGCCCGACTTGGACCCTTAAAATAAATCACTTGCCCGCATCTGATAATCCACCATCTTATTTCCTTCGCCTACGAACTCGCGTGTTTCCTTCCAATCGAATAAAATCTTCTAAATAAAAAGGGGTTTTTATTATTACCAATCCATTGGGTTTAATCATTCTTTTAAATATTGTAATATTCATTTTCAAATAATTGTGTAATAATGTTCAAGGTAGTAAAACGTTTAGGGATATGAAAAAAAGAAAAGGAGAAAGTTATGTTTTAGAGATAGAAATAAAGAAAAAAAGAAAGAAAGAAAGAAAGAAAGAAAGAAAGAAAGAAAGACTGACAGACAGACAGAGACAGAGACAGAAAGATATGCTGAGGAGGATCTAAACGTCAGTCCTAATTCTCCGACGTGAAGAAGGATACCCTGGCGCGCGCCCGACGTCATCCTCGAAGCAAGACAATAAATTATAATCGCGTTTCTCTCGCGCCGCCTCGAATGCACTGTGAGCACGCGTGCTACTCTAACACACACACACACACACACACACAGAACATAAACCTCTACTTCGTAACACTTTGATCTTATATTTAAAGACTAAGTTAAAGACAACATTTCTAATAAGTTGGATAATTGGATAATTTAACATAAGTTATAGAAGAATAAATAATAATTATACGTATATTATAAATAATAATTATCTTTATATTTATATAATTCTTCTGTGCGTGTGTATGTCACTGAACTCCTCTTAAACGGCTGAACCGATTTTATTGAAATTTTGTGTGTGTCTTAAGGTGGATTCGATAATAGTTTAGTGTTACAATTTGCTTCAATTTAAGGTTGTTTATTTAATTAATTTTTCATTTATAAATTGTTATGCGAAAAGTTTATAGGTTGAAGTTAATCGATATTCGAGATGACGTTAGATATTGTAATAACTTTTTAATACAAATTTTCATCAAAATGGTCCAGATTGTTACAGCTTATTTCAAAAAGTTTGAAATTTTTGAATTAAAGACGTGTGTCTTGTTTGATTAACCCCATAACGCACAATATTTTTTGTATGTTAAAAAACACAATTTAGAAAATTGTCTTGTCAAAAAAATTAATCAAAATTTGGATAGCAGCATTGAATGCAACACCGCTCGAGTTAATTCGAGCGTGCAACTTTAAGGGGTTAAATAAAAATGAAATTAATAATAAAATAGGACACAGTATATACTTTAGTTTTGTTTGCAATTTGAATGAGTGTTTGAATGTTTCAGTAATAATAAATTAACTCTTTAGTTTTATTCACCATCTCTTTCTTGTCATCATTATTATCATCATCATCATCATCTTCTTGTGTTTCTTCTTCTTCTTCTTCTTCTTCTTGTTTGAAGAATCGACACGAGATGATGACTTACGCACGTATTAATTGGTCGTCGTAACATAACGCCATATAATTATGTAATTAGCGGCAGAGCGAGCATTAGCAGCCGTTGACTGCTTTATAACCGAGATACGTAAATCTCTAGAATTAATTTATTGGTACTTGTTATATTAATATGTGTACATGCTTAATATACTTATTGTTAGTACACACACACACACACACACTCTAAGAAACTATAAAAGATGATGAAACACAAGGAAAGACGTGTATCCGTTCTGCGTTGGTTGAATGAAAAAAAAAAAAAAAAAAAAACAAGGAATGAAATCGAAGAAATGTTTTGAGGATTGAATGAGAGAGGAAGAGAAGAAGAAGGAGGAGGAGGAGGAGGGACAGAAAGAAGAGAACGTAAAGAATCATCTTTACCGAACCAAGACCAAATCCTTCTGGCCTACCAAGTCGATTCTTTCGTCTGAAGAGGCGGAGAGAAACGTAGAATAAAAGAATGAAAGAAATAAAGAAAGAAAGAGATAGGAAAGACAGGAGTCTCTCGGTCTTGAATTTCTCGAAGATACCGCCGGCCATATAGGGATCATAAATTACGATTTATTGCGAAGGCAGCGCCTCTGCTCGACGGATTATCTTACCGTTATGTCAGCACGCTACAATTATATTTACATTTTCCTCGTAATGGAATTCTACTTGGTCTTATAGTCCTTAGAATATGATTCAACGATTGTCTATACAATATTTGTAGATTTGGTACCTTGCAATTTGACAACGTCACTTGCAGAATAAGTCTTTTGCAATCATGAATACAAAGTGAATTATTTAATTATTTGTAATATCAAATGTAAGAATATTAGGGGGGGGGGAGAACAAATTAAAACAAAATGTACTCTGTATATATTTAGATCGTAAAAAAATAAAAAGTAAGGAAAAGATCGATCGATAGATTCTGTTTAATGATTGTAAGAAAAAATAAAAAAAAAGGTAAATGAAAAGTAAGATAAAATATTGACGGGAGTAATACCGTGTTACGTAGGAATACCTGTGTGGACTGGCCCTTAACAAGATGTACACCTGACTGGCGAAAGATTTTAAAACGGTCGTATAAACGAAACAAATTTATGACGGTCGTAGAGAACCGGAGCACGCGCGAAAGAGGGGAAGAAAGAGAAAGAAAACGAGCCAATGAACCGGTGAGAAGAAGAAGAAGCAGAAGAAGAAGAAGAAGAAGAAGAAGAAGAAAAAGAGTAAGAAAGACCGAGAGATAAAGAAAACCGATTGAGAGACCTTTTAGAAGTCTCCCATTTCACACGTGAACGTGAAACGTCGTATTCACGCACGAACGACGAATCCTAGAAGTCAAACTTCCCTTCGTTCACCGTAAATATGGAATTCCGTATCTTCCCATAGAACCATTACTGTCAATAAAACCTGGATTTTCGATTCGCATTATTGTTTTTACGAGTATTCCTTAGCACAAAACATATCTGCGTTTAGGCGATAGAATTTCAAATGATCGTTCTTATTTTTATTTCCCTTTCTAACTTGTAAATTACATGTAAACAACGTGTTTTACTTGGCCCACCAAATTCTACGTCTATGCTAGGGTTCTATGGGAGTCTGCTTTAGGGCTTGTAGAAAAAAGATATGTGTATTATGTACCATGGGATGGTATATTTAAAAAGGACCAAGGTCGTACTAGTAGTAATAACTGATCTGCTTCACAATTTAATTTCAATCATATTTTATATATTTAAAAAAACATTTATCAGTTTATTTATATAAGAAATTGTGTTCTCAATATTTTTCTACATATTTTTAAATCAAAAAAGAATTTCTATTATTCAAGACGTATTATCAACGTTCTCGCATAATGGACGTTCGCGGTCGAGTGTATAAGAGACGAAAGGCATACCACAGAGTGTGATAAATGCCAGAGCAATTAGGTATTGACAGATGTCAGTGCATCGTCTGATCTCGAGTTATTCAAAGCTTCTTATTCTTCTTTTTCTTCTTCTTCTTTTTCTTCTTCTCTTACATATATCAATAACTTTCAAAATCTATATCGTTGTAAAGAACAAAATTACATATTGAGAGATCCGATATACACGTGTGCTTGTTCTCGCGCGACAAGGATTTCTCGAGTTTAAAAAAAACATGTTCAAGGCTAACTTCGAAAAAGAGAGAGAGAGAGAGGGAATAAGAATCTGTTCGTCAAAAGCGAACTAAGAAGCGTCAGTCTTCGTGGCAGGGCTTGGGTCAGGGTCCATGGGTCCATTTAAGAGGCAAAAGGTCTAACGAAAGGTAGGAGGGCCGCCGTTCGACCAGCTGATGGATCTAATCAACATTCCTCCCTAATCACGATATGCCTAACCTCTCTCTCTCTCTCTCTTTCTTTCTCTTCTTCTTGTGCAAGCGAGAATGAGAAAACGAAAGAGTCTTCCATCTCTGTTTCTCTTTTACCGTCTCGATGGAGATTTGCAGAGACGCGTCGCACGCATTCGTTTTAATTTAAAACCAGCGTATAAATTAGACTCCCAAATGATCGTCGTGTCTTCAGTGGTCAAAGAAACAAGCAACGTTTCTGTTTGGTCAAAAAACTACGATGCACCGTGTTCCTAATCACCGACCAACAACTAAATAAGGAAAAAGTTAGAAATCGATGTGTGTACACCCTTTTGAAAAATTATTCTTTTCAATTAACATTATCTTAAGGAACAAACAAACAAAAATAAAAAATAAATGCATTATAGATTCCATTTGATTATAAGTTATGTTAATGTTTCGTTGAAGAGAAGAAAAAAAAAAATAAAAATAACAGATGAACATTATAAACGAATTTCTTTTGATAGGATGACGTTGCTGTGATCATAAGACCCCCCCCCTCCCATAAGGGGGTCGGTCGAAGGTTCCGGAGGAGAACGACGACCTTACCGTCTATGGTTTTGCTGATACCGATAACGAAAGGCAGTACCGGTAACAACGTTCGTCGTCCACAGACCGGAGAAACTCACAGAGGCCACGGACTCATATCTGGTAGCACGGTGGCGGCGTTCTTCAGCTAATTGGTTTCCCGTGTTGCCTCCTCTCCCTCGGGATAACGACGAGAATCTACTCTTTCTCTTTTTTTCCCCCCTTTATTTTCTTTTCCTTCTCTTCAAAGAATCCTCGAAATATGATATTCTGTTTCATCTATACACATCTTTTTCTTTCCTAGCAAACCTTTCTTAATCTTCTTTGGAAAAAATAAGACGAAACATTTCTTTGAAAATATTCAAAAAGAGAAAATGTAAATAAAAATTCTTCTTCTTTAATTAGAAACAAATTTTAGGAGGAAGTGTGGGGGTGGTGGTGGTGGTGGTGGTGGTGAAAAATGTGCATAGCTTTTGCAAGTTGTTTTTTTTGTTCTCAGTCAAATAATATTATAGTTCGAAAATGGAAATATTTGTAACTTGGATAAGAAGATTTGCGTTAAAGTAGCCCACCCGACAAAAGCGTAGCAAAAGCAAAGGCAAAAGGCAAAGGTAAAAGCAAAAGCAACGCTAACGATTGCCAAGAGGCAAGCAACATCTTATCGCGAGTTGCGATCGCATTAAGCGCGGCCAGTGACACCCAAGCCCTCGGACGCACACGCACGTGAAAAACACGCATACTAACGTCCAAAGGTATATATACCTTCATTAGCGAAAAATAATTGTGGGCTCGGCAGCCTCGTGTTCGCCAATGAAGAGCCTCGTAAATGCGGCCCGTTATTACCGAAGGTATGCGTCCTACGACTACCTTCGAGCTTTCTTTCTCTCATTCTCGCATCTTCGCTCAAAATAATCTTCCTTTTTATTCTTCATTTTATTTTTCATTAAAACGACACGACAAAAAGTGCGTCTTCATTGCTCAGAATTAAAAAAGCAAAACAAAACAAAAAACAAATAAACAGGGGGGGGTTGAATTATTTTTCAAACTAATACATTAATAAAAATAAAAAAAAATGAGAACCACTGAGAGATGGGCACAAAAGAGACGAACCGGACGAGAGGTCTCCTCGATAGAAACTACTTCTGCTACGTCCAGGTAAATATACGTAAATGTAGATGAGTATATATATATGTTAACACACATTGACGTGTACGCAAAAGGGAGGAATGAAACTGATCGACGGTCAAAACTATTCTAAAGAAAATTTGTAAAAAAGAAAACAAGAAAGAGAGAGAGAGAGAGAGAGAGAAAGGTTTGTCAGTAAGGCTCGTTAGCTAAGCAAAACCACGAGTAATTACGAAAACGGCAATTGCGAAATTAGTTGCCCCCACGTTCAAGTACCTTCGTGCAATTCGTAATTACACGCCGTATGATAAAATATTCGCGTGTAAACAGAACAAAAAAACTTCGTAAATAAATAAAACATGCTTGGACGATTTTTCCTTATTTCTTTTTTTTTTTTCACTCCAAATGACACGATCGAAATAAAAAAAGTCGTTTTCTTTCCTCCCACTCAACACCGTTTTGACAAAACTAAACGAAACTATTAACGATAAAAATAGAAATATGAAACGAGAAGAGAGTGGGAAGGATAAAAAAAAAATGGTTTTCTCTGTTTGAAATCGAAGGGTGAACTGAAGGATGATGGTGTGGAGTCGATAAGGGAAAAACGTTTCGTGAGAGAAGAAACGCATTCGTCCAGCTTGTCACGCGTTCTCGATTCAAAAGAGAATATATGTATCTACCTATGTTGTTATTTGTATATATATTTATCTATGTTTATGTGTATAGAGGTACGATCCATATCCGTAAAATGCATTCATATTTAACGAAGCCCGGATGCGTACGCGGTTCTGTGCAAGTATGTATGTAAATCGTTGCGAAAACTTTCCTCATAGAGATATGTACGTGAAATATATGTGTGTTATATATATATAAATATATATACTATACTATGTATAAGTATTAGTAATAGTAATGGTAGTAGTCGTGGTAGATGCGAAAATTCCGGACGAGGGAGAGAGATTCCCCAGATCCCACGTGCGATCAAAAATAGAAGACGGTGCTACTACTCTCCGGGCTCGCGGCTTTTAGCGAAAAAGCTTCGAAGTATAGCGATATGGAATCCTACCGCGTGATCGAGAGCACCTTTCGACGAGACTTTCAAGGAATTTCATTCGCTCAAGAAAAAGATCGAGAAAATACTACCTACCTACCAACATACATACATACATACATACGTACGTACGTACGTGCATGCGTGCTTGATTGATTTCAAATCAATCAAATCAATCAATTACAAATCTTTTCATTTCATGGTAGTAATGTCTAATTTCTTTTTTTTTTTATTTCTTTCTTAAATACTTCTCATTCCTTATTGAATAAAAATAGATGAGTTAAAGCACAAATAGAAAAAGAAAAAGAAAGAAAGGTTGGTAATATTTATCATAGATAAATGTTTACGAAGGATGTCTTTATCATTGCAGGTGCACGTTAGCACCGAATATTGATTGGCAATTTCTCTCTCTTTCTCTCTCTCTCTCTCTCTCTTTCTGTTTGAAGCTGTCGCTTATCGACTACCCTGTTATCGTTCGAAACGGCGTAATTAAAGCAGAGCGGAGTAGTAGGAAGACCGGAGGAACGTGCTGAGAGATAACTATCGGCGGACGGTCATTATTCGACCATGCGTTTTGTTATCATCCAACGGAGTTGGACATAATGAGACGCGAGCATGCTCGTTACCGGAGTACGCGCTAATAATAACGACGGACGTAATGTAATTGACCGGCAGTTTCAATAGGAGACCCTCTTCTTTTTTATTAAATACATTTATTTATAATATTTATTAATATTAGGTCTACCTAAAGGTTCTGTTCATTCATGTGACAAACACCAGGTTTCAATTTTTCGTCTCTAGGGATAAAACATTTTTTACAAATGCAATATACAAATTGTCATCACACTATGATGTGAATATACAAAATTATAAATAATAATAATTGATAAATTTTAGTCAATTAACTCCTTAAGTTACACGCTTGAGTTAACTCAAGCGCCGTTGTATTCTATGCTGCTATAAAAATTTTGATTAATTTTTTTTTTGCCTAGATAAATTGGCAATTGTGTTTTGTACTAAATTGTGTTTTTTTACATAAAAAAAAAAATTGTGTATTACAAGTTTAAAAAGATGGTAGACAGAACTTTAATATATAAACCAAATTTTTCGTTCTTTCATAAATTCTAATTATTATTAATATTTCCTGACTCGTTTTGAAAACACTTAAAAATACCATGCATTAAAGAATTTCCTTTTTTCTTTTCACATCTTCTTCCTTGTCATCTTCGTCGAAGCTTTTCCACGAAGAATAAGAAACAGATTTTGGTTAAAACGACAACCGCAATATCTCCAGATGCTACGATTCGCGTTATGCGGTCATCGGATAAATACAGGAAACGAAAAATACTTATATGATGATGATTCTGTTCGATGAATAATGAAGAAGAAGAAAAAGAAAATAAATATGAGGAAGATCGTTACGGGTCCACCGCAAAGGTTTTGGTAACGAGCCGATCTGTTGCTCGTTTCCGCGAGGAAACGAGTCGAGGTTGTTGCATGGTCGTTAAGAGGAAATGCTTCTTTCTTTTTTCAAAAAAAAAGGGACTGTCAAGAGAAAGAGAGAGAGAGAGAGAGAGAGAAAAGGGAAAAGGGGATATGTTTTGGGCCGTTTTCTCGCTCACCTCCTGTCTTTACTTCTGTCACACGCGACACGCAACTGACAGACTCTCATTCTCATTTTCATTCTCATTCTCATTCTCATTCTCATTTTTATTCTATCTCTCTTTCTATCTTTTTTATTCCTCCGTCATGCCTGTTATTACCTTGACCACACCACACCACGTTTGTAAAAGAATTAAAGGGGGGTGGTGGTAGGTGGTAGAAAAATGAGATAAAAGATAAGTAAAGTATTATATACATATATATATATGTATATATCTTTTGTTACGATTCTCTCTAATTCTTCCTTTTCCGTTTCTACTCTAAATCTATTACAACGTAACTAGAGTTCTGATCAAAATCAGCGTGGACAGCTCGGATGTTATGTGTAATTAGAAAAACAATAGACCATAAGTGCAGGAATTAAAATTAACGAGATTAATGATCAAACGGTGAAACAGAAAAAGAGAGAGAGAGTATGAGAGAGTGAGAGGGAGAGAAAAAAAGGCAGTTATTATTCATGAGATAGTGAAAGAAACAACGGGTTGTTTCCGTTTTAGTTTAACCTGGTAAAAGGTGATCGATATATATATATATAGTAGACATACTCAAAAAGATTAAAACACGGTGGAATTGAAGATAATAATAAACGACAAATGCATACGACCATTTTCTATTTTGATCCTAGATTGTAAGAAATTAATCAGAGATATACATTATCAACGATAATTCACGTTTGATCTATCACTTTGAAGTACCACTTGATCTTAACTATTTTTATTTTTTTTTAGGAAAACCCTTATACGAGACACAGATAGAAATAGATATAGTTAAATGGATAGAGAGATGAAGAGAGAATGATTTATAAGAAATTGCAAGGTACATTTTACATAGTCTATAGTAATCGCTCGTTATCGATATCTGAAAGCGAGTGCGAGGAGCGTTACGTCGTTAATCGCGCCCATAAACTCATTCCTTGATTTATTTACCCTACTCGTTGCTATATACACGCATGTACACACACACATATATACATTCGCGAACTAACGAAAGAACACGAACGAGTTTATAATTACGCGTATCCGTTTTAAAATATTAACCGACGAGTACGGAAATCGTCTCGCGTGTGTCCAACACTCGTAAAGTATCCTTAAGATGATCGAACAACACTAGTAACATATACGCGTGTATTTGTGAGAATGTATGCGTGAATAACTTGAATTTTTAAATGATTTTTTTTCATAGGTAACATTTTTTTTCTAAATTTCAACGATAGGTTTTTATTTAACCCCTTTGGAACGTGTGTCAATTTTCACCCACCAAACAAGAAACCTTGCTAATATTACGTAATATGTATTTTACATAATAAATATATTTATTATTGAAGTGAAAACTTCTTTAGAATGGGTGTGATTTGAAAAAATGTAACGGAACGGTAGGCGGCTATGTAACGGTGCGGTAGGCGGCGAGGAAACGGAGCGGTGGGAGGCGATGAAACGTAGCGGTAGGCGGCGAGGAAACGGAGCGGTGGGAGGCGATGAAACGATCGCGATACTAAATAAGAAGAGAATACTATATAATTATATAGTATAATATATTATATTTTATAATAATTATTTATATTATGTAGTATATTATATATTACATTTTATATTATATTATATATAATAAATATAAATATATGTATATATAAATAAATTCTGACTACTACGACACTCATATTCAAATAAAATTACGTTCGAAAAGGATTAATTTTGTAATAATCTAAATATAAATAAAAAAAATAACAAATTTGTTAATATTCACGATTGCAATTATCCTTATCTTGAAAAAAAAAACAAAAAACAAAAAACAAAAAACAAATTAACTCCTTGACTCATTAAAAATAAATGTGACTTGTATGTATGATAAATTTTGTAGAAAAATTACTTTCATGTAAAATATAATTTATAATGATTGACTTATGCGATTAGGTGTATATTACAGTACAACCTATCAATGATTCACGGCACGTCTACAGTGTAGTTCGTCAACGTGCGTTAGTCTTCGGTGTTGTTTGTCAATGATTTACAACGTAATACTACGAGAGTTACTACGAGATAGAGGAAGTAGACACAGGTTTTATAGACATCAGCAAGTTGATTCCACTTCGGCTTTAACTTTATGGGTGAACACACTCGGGGGCACCAAACCAACGCCATATAATTATCATATTACGATTATGTTTACGGGGTTTCGACGTGATCCTAATTAAATGTGTGTGTATGTGTGTATATTTCAAGCTCGAAGAACCGCTTCTGCTATATCGGCAGCCATTTCGTGTTTACAACGACGTTAAAAGCGTCATCCTTTTCCAAACAGATTTTCTCTCTCTCTCTCACACACAACGAGATGTCCTGTTAAATGAAAATTCTAACGTTTGCTAAGAAAAATTATTTAATGATCATTATTCACATTTAAATTAAAATTAATAATATTTATGGTTGTAATTTGGCTATTATTTAATTCCTTAAGGCACAGTGGAATTAAAAATGTCCCACCTCTTTGATACAACGTAATTTGGTACACCGTAATGCACGGTGCGACATTTTTAGTTTCACATCGAAATATTATTGCAATAGCTACACAAAGCAAAGCAATTGGTTATTAATTTTGTTTTATATTTATGGAATACCTTTATTAATAAAAAAAAATGTGCCAATTTTGTTTAATGTAATAAAATTTCTATGCAACATTTAACATTCTATTTTAACATATTATCTGAAATTGTGTGCCGCCAAAAGGAGGTTAAATAAAATCAATTGTGTAAAATTATTGAAATAAAATAAAATTTGTTAAATGGATATAACATTAGGGGGTGGGAAGAAGCTTACACCACCACACGTGCGTTGAACGAGAAAAAAAAAAGAATGAAAAGAAAAGAAAAAAAAGTAAGATAAGTAAAGGATAGAAATACAAATCGTGCAATAAAAGGTTCCGTTGGTAGGATCGTTATCGTTTTCGGAGATCTTTACCAAGTCAGAAACGTCTTCGAACTGAGTAGACTTGAGGTTCGTGTATCGAAGGTTATAGCCTCGTACGCAGAACATAACAATATCGAGACGAATGAGAGTGGCATTGCCTTCTAGGCGAATTCCGGACGTTTACGAGCTAAAAGAGGAAAAAAGGGAGAGGGTTCGCGATCGGCCATCGAGATTTCGTTTTCAAGTATCATGGGGAAGAAGAACTTCTGAAGAAGAGCCTTTGCCATTACGCGGATACGAAAATTCCTTAGCGAATGCCAATAGAAATACTTTTTCGATAAGCACGCCAAAAATTATCCTACAACAACACACGAGACTCAAGAAAATACCACATTTTTTTTTCTAATTTCTTTTTTCTTTTTTTTTCTTTAGCAAAAAGTACTAGATGTTTATTTCATTAGATGTTATCTTTCTACTTCACGTTTTTGTTTCTTTTGATAAATGCAATCAGATCGAGATGTGCAAGGTGATCTGCTAATGATTTCGTTCAGTTTTTACAAAGAAGAATTTTAACTAGCTTTATTATGATTGCATTTTACAAAGAAGAAGAAGAAGAAGAAAAACAAAAAAAGAAAGAAGAAGAGAAGTAGATTAAGAAAGGTCTAAGTATTGAGAGTTAAAATATCGTATCGAGCTGTTAGGATTATCGCGACACGAGCAGTAATTGCGTCGAACGTGCTCATGCTCGTTGCAACATCAACGACCGTTGTTCTTTATTATTAAGCAAACGGTTGCCCTGATAACACGTTGATGCTGTATTATCGCTTAACTCTTCTTACACGATCACTAGTTTAAAAAAAAAACGAAGAATTTTATACACGCTAAAGTATACTGACATATTTATTTTCGAATATATTCGTATACATGTACGCATATGTGTGTGTGTGTGTGTCTGTATGTCTGTGTGTCATTACGAAAGAACGAAACGAACGAACGAATTATAAAAAGAGAAGAGTAAAATGAGAGAAGAGAGAAACCCCGATGTACGAGATGAAAAGATTTTGTTCTTTTTTTTTTGGTACTCCATAGACGTCGATAACATGTAAGAGAGAGAGAGAGAGAGATAAATGAAAAGAGAGAAGAAAGAAGATGCTGGAGGATTCACGCGATGGGGTAAAACGCTTCACTTTCGTAGAACGTATTCCGGAATTTCTGGCCGCTAAGTGGTCCAGAGACTGCAGGCATCTTTAAAACATTCCCTCTCATTACAGACTTCCCGAAAATATTTTTTTAACACTCGCTAAGGAAGCCTAACATCGCGTGCAATTAAAAGACCTAAATAACGATATATGATATTGCTACATAATCAAAATATCTATACACATCTGTGTGGGGATAATATTATAATAAATAAGGTAATACTATATTTAATTAATTAGTATAATATAATATAAGTAATAAGTAAATATACTAAATATACTAAATATTAGTATAATATATACTATATAATATAATATAAACTATCCTATCTTTCAAGTTGAATAAAACTGCATATAAAGTGCAAAATTTAATTAAAATTGGTTCAATAGTTTAAGAGTCCATTGCGGACAAACAACGTGACACATAATTTATATATATTAAGAAGATATATAAGATAATACTATAATAACAGATCAGAATTTAAATTTGATATATGTAAAATTAGAAATTTGATAAATGCAACTGAGTATTATTTATTCACATTACTATCTTCAATATCTAAAATGATAAGATTGAAAATATACGAAATATCATTTTAATTAAAAAAAAAAATGGCTTGCTCCCTTTAAAAATATTAATCTGGTGATTTGATGAAATCTCGTTGTCTAAGCATCTTCAATACTTTCAACGACTTTCGTTCAATCGTCCGGTCCTTTCCGCAAGTAACGAAGCTTAACTGTTCACCGGCACGCACGCATGCTGACCGTACCGCTGAATGGTTTATAATTGCGGTAACGTAGATATAGTACGCGATACGTGCTCGCGTTTATTTCCGCGCTCGATGCACCCTCCTCTTTCTCCTCCCCTTTTCTCCTCTTCCTTCTCCTCCTCCTTCTCCTCCTCCTCCTCTTCTTCTTCTTCTTCTTCTTCTTCTTCTTCTTCTTTTCTCGAAAAGCTTTTACACGACCGACGGCATTTTCGTTTATACAGGTTGAGAAGGAAGGCTACCGCACAAAATTATATACCACACTCGTATCTTTCGTACACGCACGCCCCACGATTCTCAACAAAAAAAAAAAAAAAAAATCTTCCTATATATTATACCCCGGTACAAACAATGTAACGTTTCTTAAACGTTTTCTCTCTTCCTTCATTTATACAAAAAAAAGAAAGAACAAAAAATACCTAAACTATTTACTTTCAAATTGATACCCATTCTGCGAAACTAATT
Source organism: Polistes dominula (assembly GCF_049000335.1). NCBI lineage: Eukaryota > Metazoa > Arthropoda > Insecta > Hymenoptera > Vespidae > Polistes > Polistes dominula. Next base: position 705,025 of record NW_028300953.1, read on the forward strand.
TTAATCAAAGTTTCGAGTAATTTGATCCTACACACGCAAATTATCGAATTATTTACATGTAAATTTTGCAATAAACGTTTTCTCTCTCTCTCTTCCTTCATTATACACAACAACAAAAAAATACCTAAATTATTTATTTGAAAATTGTATACCAATTCTGCGAAACTAATTTTAATCAAAGTTCAAGTAACTTTGCGTGTAATTATCCTACACGCAAATTATCGAATTATTTACATTTTGCAATTTTGCAATAAATGTTTTTCTCTCTTCTTTCATTTATATAAAAAAAAAATACCTATACTATTTATTTTCAAAATTGTATATCTATTCTGCGAAACTAATTTTAATCAAAGTTCAAGTAATTTGATCCTACACACGCAAAATTATCGAATTATTTACATTTTGCGATATTTGTTTCAATAAAAATAACATCGACTTGCAAATAAATTATGTGTATTTTTAATGAACCATATGGTTTCATTTCGTTGACGCATACGATCACAGACATACGACTGAATTTATGCAACGATCTAATAATTATCAACGTTCAAGTTCAATGAAACGACGTAAGATATTATTATTATTATTATTATTATTTAAAAATTCTTAGAAGAAAAAAGAAAAATATAGAAACTAGAACTTGAGTAATGTTAACTATCGGTATCATACGCGTTTGGTCAATTTAAAACGGTGTCAAAGCGTTACGGTTAATGCGTCTCCCGTGTGTTATGTAATAATCAGCTGACCGTGTATGTGCATGTGCAAGTTGTCGAAATAATATGTCTCACGTATGTTACTTAAATACAAATGTGATTAAATAAATATTACTCACTATTTTATATCTAAATGAATTATTACACGTATGTTCGTACGCGTCACACTATATTTGTTGTTCATCGAGTAGTATTCCAATGTTAATTAAAGTTTGCAGTTTATTATTTTCTTATATATTCATTTATTAACATTTTTCTAATATTTTATAGGATATAGTGAGTATAATATTTATTTATAATATTTTATTTATATATAAATATATATATTCCAGTATTATTAGTAATATCATTAATTAACATAGTAATAAAATATACTATAAAATAATTAGTAATTAATAAATAATAATGAAATAAATATTACTCACTCTTTTAAATCTAAATGAATTATTACACGTATGTTCGTACACGTCACACTATATTTGTTGTTCATCGAGTAGTATTCCAATGTTAATTAAAGTTTGCAGTTTATTATTTTCTTATATATTCATTTATTTAAATTTTTCTAATATTTTATAAGATATAGTGAGTATAATATTTATTTATAATATTTTATTTATATATAAATATATATATTACAGTATTATTAATAATATCATTAATTAACATAGTAATAAAATATAGTATTTTATTAATATATAATTAAAATAATTAGTAATTAATAAATAATAATGAAATAAATATTACTCACTCTTTTAAATCTAAATGAATTATTAAACGTATGTATTATGTTTGTACGTATCGCACTATTCTTGTTGTTGATCGAGTAATATCCCAATGTTAACTAAAGTTCGTAGTTTACTTATTACTTTCGTATATATTCGTTTGTTTACATTTTTCTAATATCGACGTTGAGAGATTATCTATATAGCCTATGTGTGTCTTACCTTTTGTCTTATTTAGTTTACATATTTTCTTATCCGGAGACTAAAAGCTTCCTATCAATTTCTTCCTCAATTATTTTTTCTACATTCATTATTCTTATCTCTCTCTCTCTCTCTCTCTCTCTCTCTCTTTCTTTTTCTTTGTATGTGTGTATGTGTGTGTGTTTTTCTTTCTCCCTTTTTGTCTTCATCGAGCTCGTTATTAAAAAGATGCATGCGATTCGTGCTCCCGTAAGGTTGTACGAGCATAACGACGTTATAATGACACGGCTACGACCAGCTAATGTTTTCGACACGTAGCAAACGAATGTTCGTTCAAATTCGTGTGTGGTATGAAAGACGAGTTGTAGTCGTAAGATAAATTAAAAAAAAAAAAAGAAAAAAGTACATTTCTCGATTTAAACGAAGAATTTATTATTATCTCATTACACCGAATTCAAATTATCAGCTTATTTTCTTCTTCTTCTTCTTCTTCTTCTTCTTCTTCTTACACACAATTTTTGTAATAAATATGAATGTAAATTATTGAACGTTTCGTATTAAAATTGCATACATTTCAAATATCGTATGCAATGGTTAATAATTATGAAAAACAAGTTGTAAATTAATCAACGATAATTTTCATATTTAGTAGAAACTTTCGAAAATATCAGATTAAAACAAAATAGAAGACAAAATAATAATAAAACTTGAACTAAAGATTTTGCTATTCTTTGAAACATAGTTTTTGTATCCAAGTGACGATTTTACGATTTAAACAACAAATTTATTATTGTCTCTCATTACACCGAATTTAAATTATCAGTTTATTTTCTTCTTCTTCTTCTTCTTACACACAATTTTTGTAATAAATATGAATGTAAATTATTGAACGTTTCGTATTAAAATTGCATACATTTCAAATATCGTATACAATGGTTAATAATTTTGAAAAACAAGTTGTAAATTAATCAACGATAATTTTCATATTTAGTAGAAACTTTCGAAAATATCAGATTAAAACAAAATAGAAGACAAAATAATAATAAAACATGAACTAAAGATTTTTCTATTCTTTGAAACACAGTTTTTGTATCCAAGTGACGATTTTACGATTTAAACAACAAATTTATTATTGTCTCTCATTACACCGAATTCAAATTATCAGCTTATTTTCTTCTTCTTCTTCTTACACAAAATATTTATAATAAATATGAATGTAAATTATTGAACGTTTCGTATTAAAATTGCATACATTTCAAATATCGTATGCAATGGTTAATAATTATGAAAAACAAGTTGTAAATTAATCAACGATAATTTTCATATTTAGTAGAAACTTTCGAAAATATCAGATTAAAACAAAATAGAAGACAAAATAATAATAAAACTTGAATTAAAGATTTTTATATTCTTTGAAACATAGTTTTTGTATCCAAGTGACGATTTTACGATTTAAACAACAAATTTATTATTGTCTCTCATTACACCGAATTTAAATTATCAGCTTATTTTCTTCTTCTTCTTCTTACACACAATATTTATAATAAATATGAATGTAAATTATTGAACGTTTCGTGTAAAGATTTCATGCAATTCAAATATCGTGATAATAATTTTGTTAAAACAAGTTGTAAATGAATCAACGATAATTCTAATGTACTTTCTAAAATATCAGATTAAAACAAAAAAAACAAAAAAGAAAATAATCAAACTTTCAACCGAACATTTTCTATTCTTTGAAACATCATTTTTTGTTTCCAAGTGACGATTTTACGATCGATACGTTGCTTATTACTATCGTAACCCCTTGGCGCATATTTACGGAGTAGATACGATACAGTAAAACGAAGAGTTAAATAAAAAGAAGGGAAGAAGAAAAAAAAAATAAGAAAACAAAGAGAGAGAGAGAGAGAGAGAGAGAGAGAGAGTGAACTAACGCAAGAACAAAAGGGAGATTAGATCGACACGATCGTCTTTAATTATTTTATATTTGGATCGCGTGCCACCGAGACACGCGAGAACTTGTTCCGATGACGTGAACTTAACGTTCGAGTCTAGTGTCACGCCTTACCAAAAGTCACCTTTTTTATTTTTTTTTTTTTTTTTGGTTTTTCTTTTCTATTTCATTTCATTTCACGTGTTAAAAAAATCGATTGACTTTCTTTTCAATTCGTACATAATAATAATGAAATACTTTTAATTAACATTCGATTAATTAATTCACTTTCTGTCGCGCATTCAAATCACCATTCTCATTCACACTTATTAATAACAGAAATTCAAATTTAAAATTCATTTCTATTAATTCACTTTATTGAATGATAAATCATGTAAATTAATAATAAAGTAAAACCCACGCGTGATCTTGTTGATCGTGTATGCTAAAAATCTCTACGATAAAATCTAAGAAACATTAGTGGCTATTATAGAATACCTTTGAACATGCCAACACAAAGAACAAAAAAAAACCAGATGGTTGAAACTTTTCAAATAAACGACTATAATATTTATACTTTCGTGAATTATGCAAACCATACCTACAAATTTAAATATCTATCTATATATATATAATATGAGAATTATATCGTGTAGATGTATGAGTAGATCGTAAAGGGAAAATATATAAACGTATAGAAAAATAATGAAATACACACATACACATAGACATATATATTAAAAATCTATATGTATATTCATATAGTCAGTTCTCGTGTGGGGTAAAAGAGACGAGTTTCGCGGAAAGAAAAATGGAAATAAAGAAAATGAAAGAGAAAGAGAGAATATATGTGTATGTGTGTGTGTGTGTGTGTGTAATGGCTCGCGTACAGTCGTCGATTTGCATAGGCTAATGAATATGTTAAATCAATTTAAGAAAACGAGCGAAGCGGCCACCGAGCGTAAGTGGGCAAGCAAGTAAGCAAGCAAGCAAGCAAGCAAAGAAGGAAGCAAGGAAGCAAGGAAACAAGCAAGTAACCAATGAAGGAAAGGAAAGAAGTAAGCAAGGAAGCAAGCAAACGTCCGTTTGTTCAGTTCGCTCACTCGCGTACTCAGAGAACGAGGCGCGGAGCTCTGTTATTATTGTAATTGCCGCGCGTGTAAAACCGCGTGTGGAAAATGAGCCTAATGTGACGTGTGCGGGCGGTAGGTAACTATATATATATATAAAGTCTCAAGCACATACACGATATACGCCAACGCTTTCCCGCCGCTTTACCTGGACCCGACAACGCACCTTGGACACCTGGACTTCTCTTCGTGAAGAACGAACAAGAGAAACAAAGAAAGACTGAGAGAGAGAGAGAAAGAGAGAAGACACTCGTTATGGTGCTAGGGCTCTTGCTAAATGGAAACGAGTTCTCTCTTCCTTCTTTTTTATATTATCCTATAGAAAATCATATCTATTTAATGGAAAAAAAAAATAAAATAAAATAAAAAGTAACCTGTCCTTTTTGAAAATTGTAATAATGAGATGATATTATTGTAGATAATAAAAATCAGATTGAAGTGAACGTACAAGTAGTGAAATAACGAACGAATAAACGAATAAACGAATGAATGAATGAATGAATGAATGAATGAATGAAAGAGGAGAGAGAAAGTCTTGCTGTGTGGTATGCAAAGTTCTCTCGTTCGTTTAACGAGGGAAACGAATCTCGAAGACGATTCTCGAGGCCTTTTTCGCGTGCACCAAAAGAACCCATCGTCGTTGTAGTCGTCGTGTGCGTTCGTGCATTTGAGTAGATAAAAGAAAGAGCCACGCGCAAGAGAAGCTTATGTTTCTTCTTCTTCTTCTTCTTCTCGCCTTGCAACTCTGACTTCTCAAAAAGTCCTCCAGGCTAAGGTTGAAAAACTGTTCTGCCTAACGAACCATCACCCATTCCCACTTAACCGAGAATGCCAGTTACGTTTTGCAAAGCTCCTATCGAGTTCTTCTTTACTTTCTCCTATCATTCTCTCTCTCTCTCTCTCTCTCTCTCTCTGTCTCTTTCTAACTTTGATCGTAAGTTCTGATCAGTGGTTTATTTGTACGAATTTTCGAACAGTTTGTTTTGAAAATTCGTCGCTTTCGATTATTATTTCACTGTACGTTAGGTACTTCCACCTAGTAACTTTGTTTTTTTTTTTTTTTTTTTTTTTTTTAAATAAAACACCCGGTTGAAAATGTTAAGCAGATGCGTTTGTTGACGATGAATATCAATACCATTGTATTTATTGCAATGAACTACGTTTGGTTTCAACAAATTCCACAAATGCAGACATTTATATTAATAGAAATATTGTATTTTAATTAAATTAAATAATTGTTAATATATTTTCTTCTAAATTAACACTAACTTTACGTACGAGTAAATTTACTAATCATATGTTGACGATGAATATTAATACCATTGTATTTAATGGAGTAAACTACTACGTTTGGTTTCAACAAATTCTATGCAAACATTTTATATTAATAGAAATATTGTATTTAAATTAAATTAAATAATTGTTAATATATTTTCTTCCAAATTAACACTAATTTTACGTACAAGTAAATTTACTAATCATATGTTGACGATGAATATCAATACCATTGTATTTAATGCAATGAACTACGTTTGGTTTCAACAAATTCTATTCAAACATTTTATATTAATAGAAATATTGTATTTTAATTAAATTAAATAATTGTTAATATATTTTCTTCCAAATTAACACTAACTTTACGTACGAGTAAATTTACTAATCATATGTTGACGATGAATATCAATACCATTGTATTTAATGGAATAAACTACTACGTTTGGTTTCAACAAATTCTATGCAAACATTTTATATTAATAGAAATATTGTATTTAAATTAAATTAAATAATTGTTAATATATTTTCTTTCAAATTAACACTAACTTTACGTACGAGTAAATTTACTAATCATATGTTGACGATGAATATCAAGACCATTGTATTTAATGGAGTAAACTACTACGTTTGCTTTCAACAAATTTCATACAAAAATTTATATTAATAGAAATATTGTATTTTAATTAAATTAAATAATTGTTAATATATTTTCTTCCAAATTAACACTAATTTTGCGTACGAGTAAATTTACTAATCATATGTTGACGATGAATATCAATACCATTGTATTTAATGGAGTAAACTACTACGTTTGCTTTCAACAAATTTCATACAAAAATTTATATTAATAAAAATATTGTATTTTAATTAAATTAAATAATTATTAATGTATTTTCTATCAAATAAACACTAACTTTACGTACGAGTAAATTTACTAATCATATGTTGACGATGAATATCAGTACCATTGTATTTAATGCAATAAACTACGTTTGCATTCAACAAATTTCATATACAAAAATTTATATTAATAGAAATATTGTATTTAAATTAAATTAAATAATTGTTAATGTATTTTCTATCAAATAAACACTAACTTTACATACGAACAAGTTTATTAATCATTCGACAAGAAAAATGAAGAGTTTAATATGTAATAAACCACGAAGGTATAAAACATTTAATTAATAATCAACAAACTTGATATATGATTAAGTTTAGAAGTCTTAAATGAAAATAAAAATTTCAAAGAGTCTTCCTCCCCTGCCCCTGCCCCTCTCCCTCTTCCATATGAACTCCCATTCCATGTGACTCGTAACAAGCTTGAGGAGTCCACGTGGATCGTTTGCACAGCACGGATTAATGAAACCTTCTCTCGCTACCGCGTTAAATTTGTGCAATCCCTTATCATAGTAGGCTCGTATACTCTCGTTGTAAATACGGTTGCAACAGCTTATAATCCAAAGACATATACTTGGTTAACGTATACTATCACACACACACACACACACACACACACACGAACATATACCAATCCTCTTCACGAAACTACTCTACGGTAAATGCAAATAACTCGACATAATGGAACCTTCCAAAGAAGCTTCAATAAAAGCAACCGAATCCACGAACTACAACTGTTATCAACATAAATTTATCTATTCAGATTATTCAATTATTTTAACAATAAATTATCTATATCTTATTAAATATAATAATACAAAAAATAAATAAATGTGTTTCAATTCAATTGGACATTTTGATTAATTAATTGTCGATCGATAATCTGTTTTGCATTGCTCGTCAAAAATTATTGATTAAAATAATAAATATAAAAAAAAAAAAATAAAAATAGAAAAAATATCATCATTGTACACGTATACTATGGAAAAAGATAACGATAAAATCGAAAGATCTTCGTATGGGCATACTGGAACTGGCACGTGCAACACTCCATAAGAATAAAAACACCTGCTTCTCAAGAGGTAAAGTTATAAACGTTTACAGCAGGACATAAAATGAAATTAATTCCCGATTAGCACCATAACATAGATCCTCCAAGTTCAAACCTTTACCTTTCTCTCTCTCTCTCACTCTCTTTATCTTTTTTAGCCCCGTGTGTCATGTTCGTCCGACTATTTGTCTTTCTTTTTTCACTTGTCAGGAAACTCACCGATGTGTTAAACAAACTTTAATATCCTTTCTTCTTTTTTTTTTCTTTTTTTTTTTTCAAGTTTCTCTTAACTCTAATTTTTTGTTAATACGAGTTAGATGAGATTAGATCCAAATCAAAATCTAAATAAAATGAATGATCAAAGCGTGTCTAGAAAAAAAAGAAAAAAAGAAAAAACTACGAATAATTTCATTGAACAGGATGAAAAAGAAAAGAAATAAAAATAATATGATAGAAAAACAAATAATCGTCACAAGACGTTCCCTTCCGTTTCCTTACGTAGGTAGACCCGTATCATTAAATTCCTTAGCACACGATATCTTTATTATCGAGCATTTATCATAGCCCGCTCCTTTTACGAGCACGTAACGTCGTCCTTCCAATTAAGAATTCATCGAGCTGATCGCACCGATCTTTATTACGGCCACCGAACACGTTCAAGGGATATCTTGCTTCATTTCTTTTTATATATATATCATTTCCTCCCTCTCTCGTACTCTCTCTTTCTCTCTTCAGATGTGTATATTTTATTAGCAGAATTGCCAAAGGTAGAAATCGAAAAATTCGATTCATACAAATTCATGATACGTTTAAATTTAAAGAAAAAAAAACTATATGAAAGAAAAGAATTTAATGAAACTCAGATAACACCTGCTTTCTTTTTTTCTCAAATATGTATATCACTTCCTTTCTTATATATAGTACAGATAAATAAATGTTTACTAGTGTTGCATTTAAGTACACGAAGACATTAGCCTCATAATTATTATCCTTACAACTCTGTAATTTTGATGTCTTTTCTAAAAAGTACTTATATACCATTAGGTACACACTAAAATTTTTGTTATTCTATATAATATCTTAACACAATGTCGTCCGGTGGCTCCATGTTGGTTTCATGCAAAAACTATCGGGTAAGTGACGGTGGTTCCACGTTGGTACCATTCGGAAACTTTTGGGTAAGTGTTGATGGTTCTACGTTGGTGCCATTCGGAAATTATCGCCCAAGCGCAATATATTTATATATATAATAAATTATAATAAAAAATATATATAATATATATTACTATAATTTAAATTTACTATAAGTTACTATAAGTTACTAATAAGTTAACTTTATATAATAATATATAATAATATAATTATAATAAATATTTAAATTAAACGTGCAGATGGTATAGTGTTAGTTTCCACAAATGTAACCAATCATTTGTCTTTATTTTCATATTTTCAATTCCTGAGATTGAACGGTTCCCATAGAAATAATCAAATCACGACGAAAGAGAGTGGAATATCATTCAAGTAAAAAAAAAAAAAACAATTTTTTCATGATTTTTCCTAGGACAAAGTTTCCCTCATCTTTCTCAAGGAAATGTAACACTAAACCAGTACTCGTCAGAATATCCCTGAAACATGCCTGTGACGGTTTACACACGTCGTTGAAAAGCCACGTGGGCCCCCCGTGGGGTAAAAGTCTTTCTCCGGAGGACCGTTTGCTCACCATGTGTTTCGGGACCGACCCTTGAAGGGCCACAGGCGTGGTTGTGGTTAAGAGTGAGACAAAAACATCTCGAGAAAAACAGTAACAGAAATAGAGAGAGAGAGAGAGAGGGTGAGAGAAAAAGAGAGAGAGGGAAAGAAGTACAAAATTTTTTGGAAAAATTCTTCAAGAGGAAGACAAGGAGAATAATGATGATGATGATGATGATGATGATGATGATGATTATAACGAGAACGAGAAAAAAAATATAAAGGAAAAAGAAGCAACAGCGAGTTGCTTGTTCCCCGGAAGAGAGTTGGGATTTCACGCTCGTAACGAGAGAACGAGTGAGCGGCTATAAAAACGACATAAAGATCGGCTATTTTGACAATCCATGCAAGATCTGCCTCTCCCCCCTTCCCCCCCCCTCTCTCTCACTCTCTCTCTCTCTCTTACTTTTTCTTTCTCTGTTAGTCTCTTGACATCGAGACAACGATAAACTTTTACGACGAAACGAGAGGATTCCTTTTTATTCTTCATTCATCTCAACATTTAAGCCTTCTTATTTCAGACTGTTGTCATTTGTAGACACATTGAACGCGATAAAAGAGTTGCAGATCTTCTTAAGCATTTATTCAAATTTGAAAAAGTAGAAAGAAAGAAAAAGGTATAGAAAAATAAAACTAGGGTTTAGTTGGGAGGTAGGGTAAACTACCTGGTGAAGAATTTTCGAGTCACCGTTGACTTACCAGCTCGGGTAAGTTTGCACGCTCGGTTAATATCGATCGGTTCTTCAAAAGAATAAGAAAAATAACAAGAAAAAATAATAATAATAATAATAATAATAATAATAATAATAAAATGGAAAGAGGAAAAAAAAATAGGAGAAAGAATAGATCGTCGGACACGGTCGACGAAGGGTGAATGCGAAAATTCATGCGATAGGATGAAAAGGGAAGAGAAGAGGAGTGGAGTGGAGTAAAGAGGAAAAGGAGGACTAGAGCGGGTCACCTCGATGGTTAGGGTGCAGAATGCAAGTCATGTTGGGTAATTGCACCACGCGACCATTAGCTCGCGTGCGAGTTCACGACGACGACGACGACGACGACGACGACGACGATGAGGAAAAGGCTTCGTCGTTGTAGGTGGTTCAAATGAATATTTGTGTGTTGGTAGTTTATTCGTACTCTGTTCCTCGAGTTATTCTGTTTACACAAAGAGACACCACCGATAAACTTCATCTTATCTCGTATGAGGTGACGATCCCCGCCGACTGTTCTAACTTTATATATTTTTGCATTTGATAATTATTTATTCACATTGAACACATCACTATTCATTATGTTAATATTATTATTGTTTACAGTATTATTCATTTATTATTTCTAGTTAATTGATAATTCAAATCTAACCGAATGATATTCTAATATATTTGTTGGTTAACACTTTGGTTGTAACCCTGTTCGGATGTATTCAATTTGGGCATGGGTGTCATAGTCGTCGGAATTAATTTATATATATATATATATATATATATATTTTATATATTTTATTTTATATTTATTTTATATATATGCAATATTTATTGTAAAATATATAATTGTTTACATAAATATGTAAAATATATATTTTATATGAATATAAGATTAGCACGGTTTCTTGTGTGATGGCTGACAATGAGTGTAGACATACGATCAGAACGGTAAAAAGGTTTTGATTGCTAAGAATGGACACTCTTTCGAAAAGGGTTGAAAGTATTTCTAGATACGTGTCACCATAATTTTTTGAATAAACTTTTTCTATTAAAACTGCATACATCGACTAGTAACAAGTCGCGTGACTCACCATACGCGTCGAATCAATCCGTTCGACCGATTCCTCGGTTATTTTCCAAAGAATTTTTCCAGACGAACGAACGTTGAGTTAAATTCTCTCAGTTCGATTTCAAGTTCAAAGCAAACGCGTCACGAAAAAAGATAGAAAGAGAGGAAGATTGTGAGAAGAAGAAGAAGAAGAGAAGACGAGACTTCATCGGTGGATGTTTAGACTGGTTAACAGATGCTGTGCTGGTCCTACATTGGGTCCTCCAATCTTCTCGCTGAGCAGAAGATATTCTCTTCTTGCACGTTTGAACGAACTTGAATCGACAAGAACCGAGACAAACAAATCGTCCTAAATTCAACTTTTTGAGATCGTCAAACGTTCGACGGACAATTTCCGTGGTTACGATCAAGTGTGAGTTGAAAGGGAATCACAAATTTTCCTAACTACATCTCGAAGTAACAAAATCATTCCTACCCTCTTTTTAAAAGGATTCTCAGAGAAAAAAAAAATACGACGATCGTTCTCGTGAAACCCTCTTACCTATTTTGCCATCCATAAAAGAAGAAAAAAAAAAAAGGAAAGAAAAAGTTAAAGGGAGAGAGAAATTGGTCCAATCAGCTGCTATCCTTGCAAAAATTCACCTTCTCTCGAAATCGATTGAACTGTGAATTTTTCTTAACCTAGTTTTCTTCGAGTCAAAATTATTTTACAGAAAAAATATCTTCAAGAATATTTTGAAAACGTTCAAACAAAGATAAAAAGGGTGACTCTTCTTCTTCTTCTTCTTCTTCTTCTTTTTCTTCTTTTTCAAACGTAGGAACAGCGCTTCTATACACAAACTTCGTGTCCTGTCCCTATCGAGCAGAATGTTTAAAGTTTCGGACTGTTTTAGGATAATATTTATGCAAGACAAGCTAAAGACCTTTCTGTGTATTATAACTAAGATCATATCGTTCAAGGATAACTCGAATATCTCTGTCCTTCTCTATTCTTTCATAAAAATGAAATGAAGATTGTGAATAATAAGTTGATGAATTTTCATGAAAGATCATTCAACCTGTACAATATTAGTCACGAATGAAAGTCGATTTAATTCGGTTGAAATGTATATCAGAGAGAAACGATACACTGTACCGTACCGTACCGGAGGAACCGTAGAGAAGTAACGACCGGTTGACAGGCGGAACGAAGTTTTGACACGACGCGATCGCCATTTGCAGCCAACGCCATGGGGTGGATTTTCCCGACTCTCCCCTTATCCTCTCTTTCTCCTAATTTCTCAAACAGAGTGTTCAGTTCGCTTCGACTTTGTCCAGAGTTTGCCCAAAGCTTTCCTACTCTTCCTCTTTTGCACGATTCATTCCAGAGAAATGAAGCTACGATAATTAATTCTCTCCAATGATATGAAAAATATTGCAAAAATTATTTGTTATGTTAAAAATTAACTGAACAAAGAATTGCAATTGTCAGCTGGATAAAGTCTTGTAACTGAACTAAAGTGATCCGATGAAAGAATAACAATTATTAGCTTGATTAACATAACAGAGAAGATGGGTATCTCGGGTCTCGAATTTCAGGATTCGTTTTCCAAGGTCCCTAGAGAGAAGACTAGGGAGTTTGCAGGGTGCCACAGAACAGGACAAAGAGCAACGAGATTTCCTTTCTACACCGAATCAAGGCTCCATTATTACATCGATAATGAAATTCGACGATATTGTACATTTTACAGGCGAACCTACAACGATCTACCCCCTGCTAAGTCAGTACACCCCTCTCTCTCTCTCTCTCTCTCTCTTACTTTTTGAAGTCCATTGTAAAGACCAAGACCACCGTGGTGTTTCTGGTTTGTTGCTGAACACCCCCTTTACCCCGAATACTTCAGCCGAGTTATTATTATTATTACGGTTACGTGGCTCCTGGGTCAACCCATATCCGGGTAACACGCGGGACGCTTCATTCGGGGGTGCACATGCGTGAAATCTTTCGCTTGTTACGCGTTTTGTTAATCTACGCATCGGTGCTTCGTCAAAGACGACAAGTCTCATGTTCCTTTCACGCTCGATCTATTGAATAAAAAAGTACGTGTAAATGTCTACGATCTATTTAATTCATAATTAAATATATCTAATTTTAAATATCAATCGTTGTTAACGTTGCACGACATTAATGATTCAACAAGAAATACAGTAATCCCAAGTGACTGTACATCTCAATTAAATAATAATCAAAGAAAATAGAGTGTAAATCGATAAAAAGGATCATTTTTGTTCTCGTAGAAAATCCAGTTTTGATCCAGTAATCCTGAAAGTCTTACAAATCGACTTACATAGTCCCTCGAGTTATAAATTCGGTGATAGCAAATCTAGGAAGGGAGACCCTTTTGCAATCAGCACGTTTGTTTACCGAACTTTCTTCGCGATAACGGGTCCTACTCGAACTCTTAAAACACGAAGAAGAAAGATAGAGGGAAGAAAAAGAGAACAAAGTCGATGACATCCAACAGAGTTTGTTGATCCAGTCGAGGAAGAGTAGTAGAAGGCGCCGGTGTAGATAAGCGACGTCTTCCTCGAAGACCAACACCAAACCCTGACACGGATATAAAAGTGAAAAATCTCTGATCCCTTAGTTTGTTTTGCGTGTAGCTTGTGGAAACCGTTCCAAGGTCGAACCAAAGGCCTCCGTGTATCCTTCAAAATCCTTCGTCCATACAAATATTTGATACCAAATCTATTGGTTTATTTATCTAGCACAATTTTTTATGCAAACTAATTAAATGAATTATGTTAATAGTACAATACCACAACGATTACTGCAAAGTAAGTTAGTACTTAACTCTGGAAACATGTCGGATTTCTCCGACAATTTTCATTTTGACGAGAATATCAGGACGCTTATTGAAATGCCGGCAGTGTTCCTTACCCTCGAAGCGTGTTCGCGTTATGTTCAGCTTACCAAATAACCAACCCAGGAGGTAGAGAGATACGGATGAGTATAACGTTGTGACCTTACTCGCTAAATTACAGACTCCTATATTACATCGCACACAATGTTGTACTCAACATAGAACTTATATTATACACACATAGGTTTTTACCCTAATCATATGTAAACACTAGGGCGTAAACTATACGAATTAGAGAGTAAAATAATAAGAAAGAAAAGAAAAATAATATAAAAGAAGAAGAAAGAGGACGGAAATGATATAGCACGGTGTAGATCGCAAAATGACAGGAGCAAGAGGGAATCAAGAAATAGAAAGAGGATGAGAAGGAGGAGTAGGAGGACGACGAAAGGTGGAACCTTCCGGTAAGAGGAATTCCCTTGCACGGTATCAACAACATGGAAGGAAGGCCGGACACACGGCAGGCATTTTCCATTTTCAAGCCTATATATAGAGTTCTCAAGTATACTGGTAGTGGTCGTTAATGCTGATTCACCCTGGCGAGTTCTCATTATTCCTGTGCGACTACCTTTCAGTATATTTCTATGTTGAATAAAAAATGTAAAAAGGATCTTAGCGCTGGTTGACGTATTACCTTCCTACTGTTATTTAATTAAAGCGAATTAAGGACGGCACCGATCTTACCGATAGCCAATCGAAGCAAAACGACGCTCGGCAAAACGTTAATTAAAATAGATAATGTCTATTGCATTGTGTCTGTTTGTGTATATGTGTCCGTGAAAGAGAATTAATCGTTCAGGATGTTAAAACCGTCGTCTATTGGATGAAATTTCTTAAGCCAGTGAGCAACGTATCAGCAACTTAGGTATATATATATATATATATACTTACTACCTATACGTGATCGGATTACGTGAAATTATTCGAACGCCGTCACGGCCTACTGAAACACCTGCTAAGGAATTCTCCCACGTAATGAAGACGTAAAGCGTTTCCGATTACTCCCGTTTGGCTAATTAATCCTTTAACTGATCGATCTAACTTGAGATCGAATCTTCTAGCCAATGTTTTCCTAACAAACTAAACGTACAAGCTAATTTATTATACGCAATTAAGTTTTTTTCTTCTAATATATCTCAATGATATAATAAAGTATAATAAATGTATTAAAACATAAATATAAATGTATCAACTAAGCTGTTGTTCATAGAAATAATATGAAATTCTAATAGATCTTTGAGGAAAAACATACTCTTTAATATTATCTACGTGATGTTTAAATTAAATGCAATTAATTTTTGTTGAAATATTTCAATGGTATAATAATTAAAATTGTAATAGATCCTTGAAAAAACATCCTATCAAAGAATTACCACTCGTATGATTTAATTAATAAGGATTAGTTTGAACATTTCAATGAAATAATATGATCATAAATAAGAATAATGTTTACCTTTATAAATTCTTTAGCTAAGCTGTTATTCATAATAGTAAGCACCCTAAAAATACCATGAAATTCTAATAGATCCTTGGAAAAACACACTAGGAAAGAATTGACTCTTTAATACTACCCACGTGGTACCTACACCATACCATACCATAGATAAAAACAAAATCAGCACGCGGAAGCGATCTCGACGACCCTTGACTACACCAGACCCGAAGATATTGTTTTTGAAAACACCATTAGCTTGGATGATGACTGTCGATTGCGTTCTTGTGCGAATACACACATAAACACACGCACGCACACACGACTATTTAAACACAAATACATGCATAAAGGAATTCAGTGATGTGCACAAGCTCAGAAGAATCCCCGTTCACAATGACGAGTATTTTTGTAACGTGCTCAGGGCAGCCATTGTTACGTTATTATACGTGTCCTGGCCTGGAGGGTACACTGGGACACGTTGGATCAAACCAAGCGGACCCCCTTAAGAGTCGACTGAAGGGAAACAGAAAGAGAGAGACAGAAAGAGATTCTCCCCTTCTGTATATACGTTCGAGGTGTTACTTCCAGGACCACGTTACAGAGGGGAATGCACATTTTTCCTTCTCTTCTTCCATCTCTTTTACTATGAACCATTTTTTTTTTTGTTGCACCGTGTACCGGAAAGATCGAGGTGAGGCGACAATGAAGCGATATTTTTTTACGATAGGTAATACGTGCGACTTTTGACAGAAGGATGACAGCTGTTGATGTTCTGAAAAAAAGTTTCTTCCAAAAGATACAAGAAGAAAAAGAAACAAAAAATACTAAACGGTATCTAAGATTTTCATTTGTGAATCTAACTAATCATTTAAGAATAAAATCTGACACATCAATGAACATAATTCCTTAAGATTTGTGTTGCAGATGAAATGGTCGTATTTCATCTGCAACGCAAATCATTTCTTTTCTTGGTCGTATTTGTAAATATTTTTTACAATCGAACAAATCAACTTAATGTAACATGTATGCATAATAATCTTGCGTATATGATTCTTTTTAATGATTATACTGAAAGTTATTCAAATAAAATAAAATTACAAATATGATGAAAATAGAAAGATTTAGTTGAACGTCCTGATTTTTGTGTAGCAACGTTGAACCCTCGTGAGAGTCTTTGTCGATTCGTCATTTGGTAAGAACGCATCTCCTGTTCTGCCGGTTACACATCCGTCACCCATCTGGCTTTGGATGGTCTCGAATCCGCCCAAGCGTGCCAGTTTTACGCGCTGCGCCCCGATACACGTTCGAGACTATCGACAATACGAGCAACATGTCGACTCGCCTAAAGGAGGGTGCATAACGAAGAGAACTCGAGAGAACGAAGTGAAGCTGCTGGAGGGTTAGCAACAGCTAGAAAAAGCCAAAGAGAGAAAAGAGAGAGAGAGAGAGAGAATGAAGGAGGGGATGGGGATGATGGTAGAAGCAGACAAGGGCGGAGGGCTCGTGTATGCTCAATGACTTCGTTTCCGTTTGAAAATTAATGCGTTTGCCAGTGAGACTTTAAAGCCTGTCGTCAAACGATCAAAATAAATTTCTAAAATGTTACCTAAATTCAATGTAGTTAAACGCATAGATCTAATCAATTATTCAAATCAAATATATATAGACAAACAAATGTTAAACAACAAATGATTCAAAGTTTCCGTGTAATTTATAACAAACATAGGAAGAAGAGTAGAAGAGAAAAGAACGTTTTATCGAAAGTTTATCGTCGTTTCCATTACGTTGCTCGTCTCTGGTCTGAAAATGACGGGCCACGCGAGTTTCTCGCTGGCTAAAGTCTAGGAGAGAAAGGGCGGTAATGGGCAGAAGGGTCCCGATGATAGGTGATCGCTCATCGTGCCTTGACAGTCGCTGCAAAAGTCTACCATGCCTTATCGTGACGATGAATTCGAGTAGATCAAGTATCATCAAATATTCTGATTAGAAAATATTCAAATAAAAATTGACATTTTATTTTATAAATAAAATAAAATTATAAAATAATGTAAAATAAAGGATTAATAACGTTCAGACGAATGATAAAATTGGTAAATGCATAAAGCAAGGTGTAAGACGAGGGTTAGGAGAAACCGCAAATCGAGCATTCGTCCGGCCACCAAAGTCAATTGGTATTATTAGATTGGCACCCTTGCCGAGCATCCCTCAACGGTATCCAACCGAAAGCACCCTCGAAAGCGCGTCCGAGATACGCTACTGATGTGAGTATGTGCGTGATGGTTGGCGGTAAATTTCATTCGAGGAATTATCATGATCGAATCAGCTGCTCCGCTCCACTCCAACGCCACCACTTCACTCGAGTTAGATTCACGTTCGCGTTCTCAGAGGACCCACCCTTCTGCTAACTCTAACTATACTCACACCTTCCATCCCTTGCTAGACGACCATCTTTAACCGATCTATCCAACATTTTCTTCGAAAAATACTTGGGGAAGGAAATGATATTCATCTTTTTTTTTTATTTTCATTTTATTTACCAATACCATTAAACTCATCTTTTCCTCAAATATTTCATTAAGATCATGGATATTGATAATATAAATAAATGTTGATACGTTTGTTAAAAATAAAGTAACATGCAATATCGCGTTTCAATTTCTAAATATAACAAACACTAGCACGTGTGTAATATATTTATTTATATATCTTTACGTATATAAAATAGAAATGAGACAAATTTATATTTAAAAAAAAAAACAAAAAAAAAGAAAGAAAGAAAGAAAATACTCGTGGAATAATCAACGATTTAAAATCTACGACATTATTCTCCCTATCGATTATCATCGGGAATTTAATCATACACGAGGTTATCGTGTTCACGCACGAACGTTGTTGTCATCGGCGTCGCGGATCAACAGCGGCATTTATATCTATCGTTCTTTATCACCATTTCCTAGAAATGCAAATCAATATCTAACTGAAAGATAAAACCTCACTGATATATTTCCTCTCTCTCTCTCTCTCGCTCTCTGTTTTATATTTGATTGTTTTGCAATCAATGAAAAAGTGTAATCAAACATGATGAAAACTAAAAAAAAAAAAAACAGAGAAAGGATTCAAATATTTCTATTTACAGTGACAGATTTTGCGAACAACATTAAAAATATAATTAAAATTAACACTAGATTTACGAACTGAGCCAATTTGACTCATCTCCAATTTTTTTTAATACATATATACAAAACTTACATATTATTTTTTTAAAATACATGTTGTTCTTAAGTTACCTAATGAAATATATTTAAATATTAATCCTACCCTCTATTCAAAATCTTTCATTTAAACAATGTTTGTAAGTCATTAAAAAATATTGAACAAAACATCCGTAAATCTAGTGTTAAATGATTATGCGATTAGATAATATTTGTAATAAATTGATTAATCAAATCTGAAGATTGGTAGAATTAGATGAACGACTTTGGTCTGTTATCGGTCACGTTAGGGGTTACGTATTTACAAAAAACAATAAAATAATTCTGATAATGATAAAACATGTGATAACAACACGTAGATGATAATAATAATAATAATACTTAAAATGTTATAATAATAATTATCAGCTATTAACGAATTCATACTTCAGCTTTTAGCTAATGCTTATCAAAGATACACATTACGGTCGACTTCGCAAACAGTAGGGGTGGTGGTAAGAAGGGGATTGCACAGGATCGTAGACGCCTCTTTTCACCCCTCTAAGTATCCATCCCTTTCTCTTCATCGTAGTACAGAGAGCGAGAGAGAAAGAGAAACAGAATAAGAAAGATAAAGATAGAAAATGACAAAAGGTACCCTGTGTGAGAAACGTTCACGATGTTATTCCACGATTCACCCCTGTCATCTGGTGGTGACTTTTGTAAACACCATTGGCCGTAGTTCGAGGATGGACAAGGGGGTATGCTACCGATGGGAACAAACCAACCCCCTGATCCGATAGATCCTTTGTAAAAAAAAAAAGATTCTACGATTCTTGCTTGGATCTGCACGCATTAAAGTCTCTCCTCGGCTTATGTTTGAGTAGTAATATATACATATATATATAAATTACGTTTCACGTTGTTTGTCCGCAATGGACTCCTAAACTACTGAACCGATTTTAATAAAAATTGTGCAAACTGTGTGCAGTTTCATCCAACTTGAAAGATAGGATAGTTTATATCTCAATTTATAATCGCAATTGACTTAAAGAAGTTTGTATCGGACTGATTGTGAGTTACAGCAATTTTATTGTTTAAATTCAATGATGAATTATCAAATAAAATTATGAAATAAATAATAAATAATTTAATTTCTTTGTTTGACGTATCCACGAAATAGAAATGTATTGTTCAATCCTTTCGAATCTTCTTTCAGACCCTCTAGAAATGATTATAGAACCGCAGCAAACTAATGCACGTGGCTGAAGTCTGCAGCCGTCACAGTCACACTGGCCAATTTGCGTTTTCATCGTCTCTCTTAAGCTCGACAATAATAGGCCACCCTGTAGAAAAGGGGGCGTACTTGTAGGGCCGCGTGCATACTACGATAATCCTCGCACGAATCGAAATTCTAACGGCAATGCGAATTTCATTTCACTGTGAAATAGAAAACAGTACACGCGTGTCGTTGATTCAGATTTCGAATGTGACACGTCTTCTTTGATCATTGTAAAAACGTGAACAAATAAAAGAATAAAATTAATTCTTTCAAGAAATAGAAGAAGAAAAAAATAAAATGTAGGAAAAACGATCAGTAAACGTCAAATAGTTTAGGAAAAAAAAAAAAAATCTATGGGAATATAATTTCTAAAGAAACCTACACGAGAAACGGTATTTTCAATGGAAAATTCCTGATGCTTTTTGATGCGTCGTTTCTCTCGTTTGTCGATTGTTATCAACAATAATCCTGACAGCAATCCTGCTGAGAATTTGAATATAAACGAAAAAAGAGAAACCGATTTTCTTGACTATTCTGAATATTCTTCAATATATTCTATTGTGAGAATAGTTTCGTTTTTTTTCTTTTTTTTTTTTTTTTCTATAAATTTAACAAAGGGATTAAATTCTGTAGAGTTGGTATTTTCTACTAGACATCGGTAAAATATCTTACGAGCAACCTGCGGCGCACGATTTTACGCTTTGGTAATGTAAAATAAAGGAAACTAGAAAGCGAAAGAAGATAATAGAAAAATAAAGCGGAAACCCTTTGGTGTTTCTATACAAAATGGGATGCAAAAGTATCCCGAGAATAGACGTTGAAAAATTATTTTCTCTTTCTATGATCATTTAAAAAAGAATCTAGGAATGTTGAATTGAAGAAAACGTTTCAAACAAGACTAGTGTCATGAATGTCAAAAAAAAGTCACATCAAAACATCATCAATCTTCACGAAATTAGGTCACATAAATTCTAACATTTTTAATAAAAATAATCTAATAACAATAATAAAAGAAGAATTTGAATCCTTCCTTAAGGATAGGAATAGGTTAAGGGTTTCTTGTCGATCTCTCAAACGACAAAATAATTAAAATAAAAAAAGAGAAAAAAGCTAAAGAAATAAATGAATGAAAGAAAGGAAGGAAGGAAGAAGAAGAAGAAAAATAAATAAATAATAATAATAATAATAATAATAAAAAAAAAGGAGAACGAAATTCAGTCCCATGGCAGCAACGGCACCGGCGCACGTCGTCCTCGATATGTGACTCGAATAATGGGGGAAAAAGTTGTCGAGTACAATGGAGGACGACTGAGGAGGAAGCCTCTCGTCGAGTAAGAGCGGCACCAAACCATCAGTGGTGGTACTGCTTCCAAAATGAAATCTAGGCAAAAGGGGTTTGTGAGATGTCTCTCTCTCTTAGGTAAGCACACATACATAGAGAGAGAGAGAGAGAGAGAAAGAGAGAGATGGAAAGCTCGTGAAGCTTACGCGCAACAGGAGCACGCTCGAGTAGGACTCTTTATTTAACTGGAGTATAGAAGATGTGAATGCCTCGACGGATTAAAAGCACTACGAAAGAGAGAGAAAGAGAGAAAGAGAGAGAGAGAAGGAAGAAGAGAGAGGATCATTTGAATGAGTAATACTACACCTCGCATACCCACCCACACTTCTATGGAAGTCCCGTGCGCAGCAGCTTTGTTTGATATGGTGCATTGTGTTGGCTGCCACCGGTTCACTTCATACCCGTACACGCGTATATACCTTCTCCTACCTACCCCCGCCAACCCGATATACTCTTTCTCTTTCTCTTTCTCTCTTTCGATCTCATTCCCTCGAGTACTCGGCTAGAACTACTGAAAATTGTATTATAATGCGAGCAGCTAAAGCACGACAATAAGGGAGCGGTTTGCTCGAGTTGCCTTATGCCAATCTCCAGCGGGGGCGGTTATGATTTCAATGAACAGAGAAACGGAGAGAAGGGAAGAACTCCAGATAATGAGATAGAAATGTAAGAACCTACCTACACATAACGTACTTATCTTGGGATCCTTTTATTTTCATTTTTTTTATATTCATCGTCTGTTTA
The DNA here is from genome assembly GCF_049000335.1 of Polistes dominula. NCBI lineage: Eukaryota > Metazoa > Arthropoda > Insecta > Hymenoptera > Vespidae > Polistes > Polistes dominula. The sequence continues at coordinate 727,372 of NW_028300953.1, forward strand.
ATCAAAAATATTACATCATCATCATCATCATTATGAATTTCTTCAGCTCTCAATTTTTGTTTGAATTTAGAAGGAAACCTATCCAGACTTTCGACACGTTTCTCTCACTGCACTCAAAGCGATAACAGAATGCACTATTCGCGTAAACCTAATCCGTGAACTGTAATCGGTGCTGCTTCTGCTACTACTGTTGCTAGTACTCCCTTTCTCTCTCTCTCTCTCTCTGGGTTTAGAGATTTATCTCATAGGGAGGACAGAGATAAGAACAGTTGGACAGTCGTGCTTTATCCCGAGCGGTTAATAGCGATCGAGCTTTAAGCTCTCGAACGAAAGGTGAGTTAGCTAGTTTCCTACCCATTTTCGAACTCACGCTATTCAACTTGAATTTCGTATAGTTGAACGTCCACTTACTCTCTGTGATTTTGTTAAACCTTCAGAGTAAATCTGATAAAATGTAATTTACAAAGTAAATAAATTCGGCAAGAATGACCGATTAATTCGTAATAACAAGAAAATAATCTGTGTAAAAGCTCTTTAGGATGACTATTTAATAATTTAACAAACTATCTTCGTCATTAACGTTAATCTCAGTAAAGCTATTGAAGAATAGGAGGTAACTGCTCGGTTTGCCATGGATAAACCTCAATTTCCACTAATTGTTGGAATACAACCTATCGTTAAATCCTTTCTAATCGAAGGATCCAGCTAATCCTTTTAGAATCCTATTCCAAACAAAGATAAAGAACTATAAACCCATTTTAGTTTTTCTAAGCTAAATATATATTTCACTTGTAAACATCACAAATATTTATATATTAACTGTGATATACAGTATAAACTACTGTATAATATGTAAAAATGAATTAAAACAATTGTTGTTGGATTTAAGGAAGTAAGACGTGAACAGACAGACAAGAACATTAATCGTCCGGAATAATGAAGTTACGCAATCCGTAGATATGTAAGTAACGATCCGTTACATCCTTCATGGATTTTCCATAGGAACTGGGTTGGGGTTTGGGCTGATGGGGGGGGGAGGTAAGACCTGGCCGAAGGAAGAAGCGGAAGGCTTAAGGGCTTGCTAGATAGGTGAAGTTAGACAACAAGGAGGATGCAAGCCCGGCTTTATCGCAGACAGCAGGATAATTAAATTTGTCGAGGTGATTTATGGTGTTGCACGGTAGTAAGATGGCAGGATGAAACACAGAAGGGGGATGATATGCCTTCGTTCCTTGCACTTACACAATACACAATATTCTCTTTCTCTCTTGGTATCTACCCTTTTTCATTTTTCTTTTTTTTATATATATATATATATATATATTTTTCTTTACCCTTGGTTTTTACAGAGTAGAGACAAGAATTACTTACGACGTTTACTCAGCTACTGTAGAAAATTACTTTCACGATACACACGCCTATCCTACTCGCGAAGAATATTAGCAGAAAGTATCCATTCTATAACGTTTAAGGTTGAACAATAAAAAAGAAAAGAAAAAAAAAGGAAAAAAGAAAGATGACAGATGCAAGTAGCCCGTATTTTATGATATACCCTTAGAGTTTGTCATTCTCACGGCTGAAAAGAGGGATGTTATCCAGTAGCAAGCAGGTAAGAGAGAAAAGATGTGCATGCATTCTTCGTCCCTACATTTTTTCTCATACAATGAAATAGAACGACTTTTGCATTGTGTATCATCAAAGCTAAAGATTTTTTACGGTCAACGTTTTTGAAGAGATTCAACTTTTTGATAGAAATAGAAAATAACATTGTTCAAGAGAAAATACTGGTGGTTCACTCTAGGTATCCTAAATTCCAGTCAAAAATTTCGTACTTGACCGAATTGTCAGTCACTCAGTCACTCACTCAATCAGTCAGTCAGTCAGTCAGTCAGTCAGTTTGGTTGGTTGTCCGTTTTTTTTTTTTTTTTCTTCCATCGCAAGAAGATCAAGGAGAAAAGAATTAGGGGCTCGGATGGTGATGGTGGTGGTTATACCTCGTGGGAGTGGTGAACTTTCTACCCTCGTGCCAAGTGTCGCGGTTCTCGTTAAATATTCAACCCTGTAATACAATATCCAGCGTGTAGAAGGCACTCTACAAGAGGGATAAACGATTTGCGAAGGGGGAACCCCAACGCCATATACCGAGGAGAGGAGAAGGCATTTGGGAAACGGTGCTTTTATCTCGATACAAGATTCTTTTTACATTTTTTTTTTTTTTTTTTTTTTAACCAAATTTAAGCGACAAGAACGATACGATACTCTTTAAAGCTTTCTTTTTTATTTTTACATTGTTTCATTTTTACACGAGACGAATGAATACTCGATCATCTTTAAAATTAAATAATAATGCACAATGTTTTTTGTACAAATTATATCTGGATCTGAATTTTTAAGATAAACACATTTCCTTTTTATCTCGCAAAAATATATCACACGGTGAGAAGAAAATTATCGTTCGAACGATCGATGTTTGGGGATTGAGCATAAGCAAGGTGGGGAAGACCAATGTTGAAGTTGCCAGGAAATTTGCAATATTTTTCAATGAAAAAAGCCTAAGGCAGGATCGGGGTGCCCGAACGAGAGATATGAAAAGGAGAGATTTCGAAGGGGTGTAAAAGAAAAAAAAAAAAGAGAAAGTGGGGTAGTTTTTGCCATCACCTTCGAAGCCCATTTACTCATCATAATGTCCCGTTTCCGTCGATCTTTCGATCTTCCTTCTACAAAGCAAACTTAAAAAAGAAAATCATTCCTGAAAGGATGAATGAAAAATAAACCAATACTGATAATGGTGTTTAACCCATAATTGAGTTCAATTAAATAGAAAAAAACATACTGCGCAATAAGGTGAGAAATACCTTGTGAATTTTATAGTAGATACTCGAATAACTCACTGAAATATATAGAAACGAAAAGAGAGACACTTTGAGAACTTCAAGTGACGTATAAAAGAGAGAAAGAAAGAGACAGAGGGGAGGGGGGGTAGAAAGGGGGAAGCGGGGGGAAAGATATGGCGCCACCGAGAAGAAGAAAACGTAACGTTACGTTTTCGGATCTGTTTTCAGGGAGTACAAAGTTACTCGTCGTGACGGTCGAAGAAACGAAAGGCTAGAAGCCAAAGAAGAAGAAGAAGAAGAGACGAAAGGAAGAAAGAAGAGGAAGAGCAGGAGGAGGAGGAGAAGGAGGAGGAGGAGGAGGATGGCAAACGTGCTAACTTGGCGAGGGCCGGTTATTTTAATAACGTTATAATAAGACGTCGGGATTGATGCTAAACTATTTGTTGGCAAGGAGCACCAAAGTGCCGCACAACTGTAGAAGAGAAGAAGCTAGGCTAGTTCTAGCATTTAGTTTAGCTTTTGCTAGAAACTAGAAGCAGAAAAGACGTCTCGATTCGTGGCTACCCTGTCGCCTCCAAGTCATTAACATACTTACAGTTGGACCGCGATAAACTTTATCTTTTCACATACTTTCAAACATTTTCTTTTCTATTTATATATTATTTATTATAAATCTAACTTTCTTATTTTACTTTTTCTTATAACTTTCGTAAGAAAATGTGTGAACGATTAGTTACTACACGTTGGCACTTATCGAGGCCACTTAAAATCGATTCCATGAAATTTCTAAGTGTTTCTACGAAAGCTAATAGATTCTCCTACTTCTATTCCTATGATCGGGGGCTTGATCATGCTCGATGACTTTACGAACGTCGATGCTCGTTTTCTTGATTTACGACGTACCTTACCTTAAACGAGTTAACTACATTGTTTCTCTATTCTATCACTTTCACGATTCATCGTCACGATGAATCCCTTTCCTCAACTGAACAAACAAAAATATGAAGATCAATCCGATCGAATAATCAAATTCTATACATCCAATAGAAGAAGGAAAGACTGATTTTGACTTGAACGCAAAACACCCGGTATAGAAATAAAAAGAAATAGGACAACTATGTACCAGAACCCTGAAATATATATTTATATCATACACTCGTCCATGTACTCACACAAAAACATACACACACATATGTGTAGGAAACAGGGTATTCATCCTAATTCAGTGTGAACGTTAAATTCAAATCCGCGAGGATAAAACGAACAGGGTAGACTTTGGAATCCCTTTTACTAACAAGCGCCTTCCTTCCTTCCTTCGTTTCTTCTCAACTATACACAGCTGCACCCGCATACAAAGAAGGAAAGGTGCATCCTAGCCGAGAGTTATCCACCTTTTGGCTTCTTCTTCTTCTTCTTCTTCTTCTTCTTCTTCTTTCTTATTACAATACTAGTGCCGACACAACCAACTACGACAACAACGACCACGATACCAGGTGTTTCCTCAACATTAAATTCTCGATACATGCTTGTGCCTTCAACTGCATGTGTAACTGGTGTTCATAAAACTAAATTGGATTACATCGCGTTTGATTACAACGATCTATTTATCGATCGTTTCTTAGTAATATCTGACATCGTTTTTCATTTATACGACGATAATTATTAATATTCTTCAAGGATTCTACCCATATATGTCGGACATTTCATTTTTATCTTAAGTTAATGTATTGGTTTTATTCAAATTATATTTTCTTTATTCATTTGATTTTTGAAAAGATTAATGAAATAAACTAATGAAATAAATTTATATTTATTATTATTATTATTTTTAATATTATTATTATTAGTTGGCATTAGGAACTGGAAAGTTCATCGCCACAAATATCAAATCCCGCCAGTGTTCCCGTTCCTATATATCAAATATATAATAGAACTATATTATTATCATCAACTAATAGTATAATCAATTATAATAAAAAGATTATATTATTATATTATTATTAATTTAATTATTTTATTATTTTTATTATTAGTTGGCATTAGGAACTGGAAAGTTCATCGTCACAAATATCAAATCTCGCCAGTGTTCCCATCCCTGAACGCGATCCTTTTATTCGCGGTCTTCTTAACAATTGCAATAAAAAAATTATATTATTATATTATTATTAATTTAATGATTTAATTATTATTAATATTAATTTGCATTAGGAACTCGAAAGTTCATCGCCACAAATACCAAATCTCGCCAGTGTTCCCATCCCTGAACGCGATCCTTGTATTCGCGGTCTTCATATCCTATTTATTTCAGATCCTAATTTATATTTATATTTACTGTAAATACAAAATTTAAAAATATGGAAGAAGATCGATCGTATAAAGCATAAAAACCACGTATTGATTTTTACGTAATATATGAAACACGTATATATACGTAATATATGAACACGATTTGAATGATTCGAATAGAAAAATAAAATTAAAAAAAGGGAGAGAGAGAGAGAGAGATAATAAAATGTGAAATATAAAAGAGAGAGTGAGTAGAAGATCGTAAGGTAGAGTGGATACAACACACCACCGATGAGAAGACGTTTGCTAGATGTTGTTTTTCAGCGCCGGAATAGATATCGGTGGTGGCTGGCGCGGAGACAGGGAAGTGCCACTATTTCTGACGAACGTATAACCCTGTCCTCTCAAACCTCTCTCCTACAATCTCTTTTTCCCTTCTCCTCCTCCTCCTCCTCCTCCTCCTCATGTTTCTCATCTTCGTCGTAGTCATAGTCATCGCCGTCATCGTCGTCTTCGTCTTAACAAAGTCAGAGTAGTCCTCTTTCTCTCTCTCTCTCTCTCTTTCTTTCTCTCTCTGTGAGTCGCCGGGGTTTTCGAGGCTGCTTTACCCATCGAATGAGGGCTCGTGAGGAGGGACGGGAAAAGAAGAAGTAAGAGAAAGATAGAGAGAACACGCGCATGTTAATAGAGGGCAGACGCTGAAGCAGCCAGGAATAACCGTCAAGATGTCACACTTCCATATAGACGTCGCGAGCTTGCCCGGTTCGATCATCCGCACACGTCCATCCTCGTGAAACTTTGTCTCTTATCTTACGTGACGTGTCTTCAAAGAAAATGAGAGAAAAACTTTAAGGGAAATCGAGAGAGTGTGTGTGAAAGAGACAGACAAAAATCGATACACTTATATATCTTAAAGATTCACAAAAAATAATCTTTTTTTTTTCCTAGTCCCACTAAAAACTCTATTTTTATTAATATAAAATAATATTATTAATTAAAATATATATTTTTTTATATTTTTATTTATTTATATATTTAATTATATAATTAATTATTATATTCAATATTTCAGAGCATTAAATAAATATGTCTAATGGTAAGTGTACCACCGGTGGTACACGTGGCACGAAACGAGAAGTACGACGTTTGAATATAATTTTTATTTAATAAAGTACTTAAGATGATAAGTGAGTTACGGGTCTTGACCCTTAACGATTCATAAGTACTTATGACACTTTTACTTATTAGAATATTATTTTGATCATTTCCTATAATAAAATCGAACATTACTAATACTATATACAATGTGTAATGAAGATGAAATGTTTAATAAATGGAATTGCAATAAATCAAAATGATCAAGCAAATTTAGGTATAGTCTTTTCCAAAATCGGTTAATTTATCTAACGACTAGTATGAGAAACTTCAAAGAAAATTGAGATATAACGAGGTTAAGATTGAAGACGAACGGACCTGTTGACTATCTCTCTCTCTCTCTCTTTCTCTTTCTCTCTTTCTATCATTCATTCGTGGTCCCATTACCTTTAATCAAAATCATAGATAATAAGAGGTCTCGCAGATCTACGAGCGTCATTAGTCACGGCACGCGTCCGAGCCAAACGATATAACAACAAACTTCATTGCCAAAAAGACACTTACGTTGCATCTGTCGCTTAAACTTGCGATACTATTTTTGAAACGTATGAAATAAAAAAAAAAAAAAAGGAAGAAAGAAAGAATGAAAGGAGAAAAAGAAACGTTTATATGTGTGTGTGGCTGTGTGTGTGTGTGTGTGTCACAGGATCACTCTCTTTCTCATTCTCTTAACCGTGGGAATAAAGATTTCCAAGTATTTCGATGGCAATGAAAAACACGTGGAGAGGAAACAGAAAAAACGTTTCGTTGCTTGCCCGGAAATAAATGTCATTTGAAAAACATGACAAGGGAGATCTTTTTAAATTGACAAAAGTATTATTTAAACGTGCTCGATCGAAATCTTGCCAACAAAATTTATCTACAAACGATACCCTAATTAAATTATCTTCTTTATAAGATGATCGAAAAGAACAGATTTTCAGAAGAAATAACAAAAATATATTTATGAGTTAAATCATTGACTCTACTAACGTTCCAATTAAAATTCAAATATAATAAATTGTAATATAAAACAACAAAATAAAATACTAAATTACTATAATATTTAAATATTAAATTAATATTATAATATCTAAATTAAACTTATTATTATTATAGTAAACTCTTTGAAGAAGATCAGATAATAGAAAATAAAGAGAAAAAAATGTCAAATGGAGACAGGGGGTAAAGTCTATTGTCGGTTGGTAGAGATAAGAAAAGTTGCTGGGCGACAATGGCCACCCATGGTCGCGCGAGATCTTACGGGGACCCATTGGTGAATGACAAATGCGACTCTTCTCGTGGGAGCCAGCACTCGCGAGGAGACGTATATACGTCAGCTTGGAGGACTCGACGACAGGGAAAGGTATATTCACCCCCTTCCCCCTTTCCCACTCCCTTCCACCCCTCTTAACATTGAAGAAAGATGGAGAAACGATTCCGCCAGAGTCATTCAAGATTCAGGCGCCCACACACGCGCGTTAGCTGATCACAGTTGTACGAGGAGGAGAAGACGTGGTTCACACCGCCCAGAATGACTGATCCTCTCAGCGGCACGTCTTTCAAGGCTCGTCGTCAACCGATCGTTCGAAACGATCGTCATTCCTAAGCAAATCTCTTAGTTTTAACATCACTTGCACATCTCAACAAATAATCACGTTAAAAGAATGACTTAAACTCTTTTTTTTTCTTTTTTATGTCATAAATCAGAAAACTTATGAAGAAGATGAATCCAAAATTAGAAAGAAAGATCAATTTCAAAGAATGATAATATGAACACTTTATAGTCTTGTCAGTTCACAATGACCCGGAAAACTTGCAAACTGAATCTTCTAAGAGTGAATATCGGTGAATAAAACTAATCAAAGACGTGGCACGGTCATGACAACCATTTGAATCCCTGGTCTATTTCGGTTAGGTTTCTTTATACTAGTTGTTGCACAATGTTAGGCACGGGGAAGCGCGAAAATCGTTACAAGACAGCGACACGCAGGGGCCAAGCGTACCAACGTCGATTTAAATACGAACGGAACGTTAGGAATCCAATTGGTGATCCATCAACGAAATGGTCAATCAAAGTGGGTGGGTAGCATCGATCAATCTTTTCATTTCCTTTCACCTTTGAGATAAATCAAAGAAAAAAGAAGAAGAAGAAAAAAAAAAGAAAGCAGCAGTAACCTCGTTGAACATTTTACATAGAATTCTAAGTAAGACAATTCAGTTCTATCTAAAACTGTTTCGATCATTTTGGCTGAAAGAAAAAGGGCGATGACGTCGAAGCGACAGAAGGAACATAAATCGTGGTAGAACCGAGACTGGGCCATGTCGAGACGTTTACGAAAATTTACGAAGCCGAACGAACGGAAGAAGACGACCAACAGACAACGCACGGCCCTACAAACATTGTCGTTTTATTGCTCGCAAATCGAGCGTTCCTACTACCAAGGTAGACGACCAACACACAAAAAGGGAGTAAAGAGAGATATTATTATCCTTTCTCTTTCCCTCTCATCCGGTCGATTTACTCGAACGCATATCCGGACCGGTATTGTCATAGAAACATCTTTACTGACACTTACGAGTACCATTTGGTTGGTTCTGTTTTTTTTTTTTTTTTTTTTTTTTAAAGAAAGAAAGGGTGTCTTGCAACGATAAACTTAACGCGTGTGGATGAAAGAGATAGAGAAAAGGTTGAGCCCCTCTAATCTTGTAATAGGATTTTAGTGCTCGATTACTTTCACCGAAAAAAATAATCACGATGATTAATGAATATTCGACTAATTACGTTAAATAATAAAACAACATTTAAAAAGCTTATACTTGAATGAAAAGATTTTGATAATCGTTAAGTATCCCATGAATTTCATTACAACGACATTAAACTCGTGTTAATGTCCATAAAAAGATAAAGCATCGAAGTGTTTGAGATTCTCAACACGTAGGAACTATTACCACCGTTCGAAAGATACTCTAAATCCTTTTCTAAACGTTCGAAACGTTTGAAGAAGTCGACACACCGGCAACCCGACAAAAGATCTGACGGTGATCTTTCTTTACCGATTGAGAATCCTTTTGCGCACCTTTGCACCCTTTCTCGCAACTTTATCTCTCACTCTTATTCTTTGTATTGGTAGAAACACAGGGCAATAACGATAAAATCCGCGAGAGAATCCCCTTTGAACGCCGCTCACGTATCCGCGCTCTTCTTTCGCGATCGTATATCTAACGGGGGCCCACAAACCAGTGAGAAAGAGAGAAAGAGAGAGTGAGGGGCAAAAATCTTCGGCAAATAGTTTTCTTCGCACCTCGGCATCTCTCATTCCCTAACCCTTTCCCTTTCCGTCCACTACCTATCTCGACGTTTTCACGCGAAAGATCCCCACGAGAAAGATAGCAAGACACGTTTCGAGCTAGGCGACATCGATGCCGCGGAATGCATCCTCTCACTCTCCTATCTCTTTCTTATTCTTTACAAATACGTAGGCTAAGAAGGAAGAAGAAAAACGACAAGATGGAAGAAACAACAGGATAAAGAGGACAAACAAAAACTTGGATATTCCTCCAGTTTATTTCAACTCTTCTCTCTCTCTCTCTCTTTTACGCGAGTAAACGCGATCGGTTCTCTTATTTGGCAGCCTAACCGAACCGAGAGAAGGAGAGGTGGAGGAGGAGGTTGAAGGACTCGAGAGAAGACCGAAATTCTGCGAAGCAGGAGAAGCACAAGAGGAGGAAGAACTTCCCTCCTCCACCTCCTCCACCTCCTCCACCTTTTCTTCTTCTTCTTCTTCTTCCTTTCATGCAAGCCGGCCCGTTAATCCTGCGCGGATCCCACCAGGATCCCACGGAGATGCACCAAGGGAATTTGCATACAAGATCTCCTGGCATCTTCTCCAGCAGCCTCCCTCCCCCTCACCCCCAACCCCCTCCGGCCTTTCGTTGCCGTCGCCATCGCTTCGCGAGACCACTCACCGTTCCTCCCTACCTTTCCTTCTTCTTCTTCTTCTTCTTGTTTTGTTCTTCTTCTTAACCATCGTCGGTCTTTCTCTTTGCCATCCGCGGAGAACTTTACACGGCGGTCCATCAGACCCACAGAAACCGATCGCATTCTGAAAGGAGGAACAATAGACGAAGGTCCCCTTCGAAAAGTCCCTCCGAAGTCCCATTTAGAAGTCGCCTTCTCTACTACGGCGACCTTGACGATATACAACCAAACCAGGGGGACCAAACGATTCCTTTTCTAATCTTTCGATCTCCAAACTTTCCTCTTCTGACTATTCCAAGACTATGGGAAACGCTCATTTATTTTACCGATTTACCATAAGCAACGAAAAACGCCAGCTAAACAAATCCTAGAGTTAGAGTTAACTCACTAGGTATGTGATATTTTATCGAACTTGCATTTTTCTAACTTATGATATTATTTAATTATAAATAAAAAGAAACAATAAATCTAGATTTGATCTAACACAGACGTATATAATTTCTGTTGAATGAAGTAAAACTGAGGCGAGCAAGGAAACTCAGGATTGGATAAGCTAGAGAAGAATTTAGGCTACCCCTAGTTCTTCCCACCCACCCCTTCCCAAAGTTAATCCGAGCCATATACGCGAGCGATTACCGTTAATTATATTTTCGTAGCTCGGGGATGTTGATGGTACGTGTGCGTGCACGTTTATGAGAGTTCTATAAAGATGTATACGTATAATACATATATAGGTGCGAAAGTATAAGTGCCCTTTTGCAAAGCCGAAAGCACGTGGCCCTCTCTCTCTCTCTCTCTCTCTCTCTCTCTCTCTCTCTCTCTCTCTCTCTCTCTCTCTCTCTCTCTCTCTTTCTCACTTAGGGTATTGCGTGGGAAGGGTGTGTGGAAGGGCCTACCTACCCTCGAACGTAGCGTTCGACGTAACAGCAACCTAGCTCGGAGTTCCTCCCTTAGCGTTAATACGGGCTCTGGAGAAGGGCGAAGGGCAGGATTAAATTGGCACCAATTACCAGCAAAACACCCTCCACGCACTTTCTCTCCCATCTCTTCCGGCCCTTTCCTGAACCTCTCGCGTCTCCACTCTCTTCTCTTACAAGTTTCCCCTTCGCGCGGAAAAGAAAACCACCCCTGCGATATTGCATTATGAAAATATACATCCCCGTGGCTGGTAGCGATGTAATTATCGACCCGTCCAATCTTTTTTCTTCTCTCTCTTACTCTCTTCATATTTCTAACTGAATCCGCGAAAGAGAGATTACCCTTACGCGCTCGTTAACGGATGATAAAAGTACGATTACATCGAATACCTTACTGAAACCTAATTAGATATACAACTTGCTAATATCTCACTTTGCACCAACCATTTTCTATTTTTACATTTCAATATATTGTAAAATTTCAACAATATATATACGACAAATGAAGATAAAATAAAAAGAAAGTTTATTCGTAGCAGTAGAGTTGTTCACCTTGGTGCACCGGAAAACGTAGGACAAAAGAACCAAGTAGAAAAAGTACAGCAAAGTCTCTTTGTCGTTGTCGGTGTTTATGCACACAAATGGGCGGTTCTAAGGCGCGGAATGTCGCATACTGCAATTGGCCGAGCAGTACTCACTCGTTACACTTATCGCGTTACTCGTTCTGAGACCAGACGCGTGTGTCTGATAGAAAGGAAACAAAAAATACAGGGAAAGAAAGAGACAAAGAAAGTTCATGCGTGTATCATCAAACGTCCTTCCTTCCTTCCTTCCTACCTTCCTACCTTCCTCCACCCTGTGAATTCTCTTTCGCAGTATCGTGGGTGTGGGAACCGTTTTCACATGCAAACACAATACATATATGACTACGTATTCACACAAGTACCACTTATATACGTGACGAATCCTCCTACCACCATTGGAGACACCTAAAGCCGCCATTTGCACGATACCTCTCCTTTCTTTCTGTTTCTTTTTTTTTTTTTTTTCATCGCCATGATAAGTACAAATTTACTATTACTTTGTGTCAGAGATTACAACTTATCGATAATCGAAAAAGAACTTTGATCGTACGATGATTCGTGAATTTTCCTCTTACGTGTATCTACATAACTAAATACCTAACTATGTAATACGTTTGTATATATGTATATAAGACACATATATGAATTTATGTATCACGAAATCCCCGAGGAAGATAGAGGATTCAGCTTGTACTCGACGCCGAGCTACGAGATTATCGCTTAAGACGGGCGTGCCGGATCGTCGTGTATCGCATTACGATGACTCCTCGTACGCAACTTGCTATAGTATACCTGTACGTTAGTGACAAGAGAAAAGAGAGAGAGAGAGAGAGAGAAAGATGTATAGATGTAACAAAGAGAGAAAAATAAAGATAGAAAGAAGAAGAAGAAGAAGAGAGTGAGGATAATTTATTATGCTGTCAGTATGTCGTTCACAATGACCGCCTCCTCGATTTTAGTGACACGGAGATTATCAACGTGGCCGATCTCGGCCGATCATCGTTAGCATGAATAACGTGACAATGGTAATCCCTTTCGTGAAAGTGCTAACGGCCATACGTGCTTCGACGGCAGATGCCTTTTCAGAATGCTAACAGATAGGAAAGAGAAAGGAAAAGAACGAAACTAAACACGATGATGATGATTTGATGGTGGTGGTGGTGGTGGTGGTGCTGGTGGTGAAGCAGGGGGATTGGGGGAGGTAAAAGGAAAGACGCGTGGCCGTTGATCTGCACCCAACGCGGAGACTTTTCTAAAAATATTTGTCCCTAAGAAAGAGTGAAGAAAAAAATTGAAGAGAGAGAGAGAGAGAGAGTGTGTGTTAGGGGGGGGTTTATAAGAAGATCCACTCTCGCGACGCAGAACGCTTTTAATTTGACTATACGAAAGCGAAGGGAAATACCATGTCTCTTTCGATATATTTTTGGAGTGACGGAAGAATCATCATGGTAGCAGGACCGCACCGAAACTACGACACATACACAGACACAAACCTAAATTCTTGAAATACCTTTTGAAAATAAAAATCAACTTATCTTTCCTATAATGATAATAATAATATTAATAACGTGAATTATCTGTGAGTACCAATGATGATACCTGTTTAAGGGATCAAAATTATTAGCAAATCTTAAAAAGAAAATGAGAGAGAGATAATTCTTAAACCAAGTTGAAAATTTGTGTCTCGTCTCTCCCTCTGTCTTTCGTTCTTTCCAGCCAATCCCTGGAGACAGGAAAATATTCTTATTCTTAGAAACACTTTGGAAGGGTGGCTGCTGGCTACGAAGACTTGAGCAACCGCGTACGCAACCAAAGGACGCTCCTTTTCCTTTCTTCCTTCCTTCCTTCCTTCCTTGGTAGCTGCTTTCGTTTAAGGGAAACCGAGAAGAGCTTTTGGAGAAGAAGGTGTGTACGATGGGGTTGGTTGGTGGGGTAGGTAAAAGGTGGGGATGGAGCCAAAGTGCTCCCGTTACAAGTTTTACTGCAGTTTTGCGGCTCGAAACTGCGAGCGCGTAACGGCCGGCAATTGAATTTAAATATTCAATTATGCGATGTGTAAATGAAATAGAAGTCTTATGCAAATTGCTACAAGCCACGGGGTCGTTGCAAATTTAAAGGGTTAAATATTTATTAGCGGAGAGTTTAAACCGAGATTTATCGAGCGTTCGTTCGTTCGTTCGTTCGTTCGTTCGTTCGTTCGTTCGTTCATTCGTTGACTATTTTGTGTTGCAAAAAGAAGTCAATGTGAGAGAGAGAAAAAAAGAGAAAATGTTTTATTCTAATCGATCGAGAAAAAAAGTTTTCATACCCACCTGATTTTGTTCGTTTGGTTTTCTCAATCGTAAAAAATTCGATATCTTCCTTAACCACTTGCCCTACGATTCAACTTCACGGTTACGGTGCAATATTGCACTTGTCAAAACAATATCACTGAGTTTACTAATTTTTTTTTCCATTTTACAATATTGGGATTGATATGATAACAATAATATAAATTTATTTACCACGTGGTGTACACGTCGTTCGTGATTTTCAAACAAAAGCATCTCGACGTGCGTGGCACGTCTTTGTAGAGCAAGTGATTAATTTAAGGATACTTTTTTGTCCATACTCTTGTAGGTAAATAGTTTGGCACTTTAAATTTCTAATCACCATAACGCATACGTAATACAATACTATCTTATAGGTATTATATATATTTGATTCGATAAGGACACGAAGTTTATCTTACGCCACTTTGTTTGAAAACGTTGTTGAGTTGAGTTGCGTTGACGTTGATTAGTTGTTTGCATGTGTTTCGGCTGATGAGGATTGCGGGAAAATGTTGAAAATTCGACGAGAGAGATGTTCTTATAACTTACAAATGAGAAAAAAAAAAACTCCAGTTCGACGATTCGTTTAACTCAACAAGGCTAACATTTATTTATAATGAAAATATGTACGTTGATTGAGACAATAGTTTAAACAAGTATTCATTATCGGTAATATATTATATCACTATATATGTATAATCCTAATCGTATACAATATTTGATGAGTTTTGCATTTATTCATCCTTCTTCTTCTTCTTCTTCGTCTTCTTTATTTTTCATTTTTTTTTTTGTTTTTTTATTTTACCCTTAATTCTAATAAATTTTCAAAATGGTAAATTTAACACACACGCGCATGCACATTCTTACTTTCGTTGGAAATGAATAATAATTCATTTGATAAATGTCTCATCATATTGTTCTTAGTATAAACCTAAATTCGATTATAAAATATTTTTCTGAATTATTTTCATCAAAGTTAGCCCCATGAATATGTCTCTTTATTTTTAAAAGTATGTGTATGCGTGCGTATGTTCGCATAGAAGAATTTCATCATACATGAAGGAACGTTAGAATTAATTTCGTTTCACTTTCACAATAATTCATAATATCTATAATAATATACATGTGGTGTGTGTGTGTGTGTGTGTGTGTGTACCTTACAATTGCGTACTCGTGCGCATTTTTATCAAAATGAAATCACATTGAAAACAAATGACACAATTTAATAGAAATTAAAAAATAATATAAAAAAAAAAATGAAAGTCATATATTATTACAAGACGACAAAACTTAACTAACCACGCATGATCAAATTTTTCTCGACAATAAACGCGTCTCCTATTTTTTCTAACAAAAAATATTTTCTTCTTTTCAATGAACGAATAATTCTCGTTAAAATAATACAAAAAAATTTATATATAATAATAATTATTATATTTATAATAATAATAATAATAATAAAAAGAGGAAAACTTCGTCTCGTAATGTGAAAACAATCTGCAAAGCGATGAAATCACGCGTTGTACAAAAAAAGTTCCTAGTATTTTCATTTTTCATCTGCACGGTAAGTTTTTTTTTTTCTATTGTTCTAATCGCTTTTGCAGAATTGTTTGTTTCCTCTCTCTCTTACGTAATAGATTAGGTAGATGGATACACGCCCATTGTTGTTTTCTAGTCGCTAAATCGCATTTCGTTTGATTATTAATTAATTAAGTACACAGTCCGAGCGCAAAAGAACGCCCACTGCAACCTATGGCACTAAGTATTCACGTTATTTTTCTTTTTCTTTTTTTTGTTTTGTTATCTTATTCGTTTCTTTTCTAGTTTTATTATTTCTTTTTTTTTTGTTATTCCTCTATTATTATTTGCATTTATTTCATACCTCAATTCGCAGAGTTTTCCTCTTTTACAAAGTACAATATTTTCGTAACACACAATCATACAAAATGACCGCAAATCGGAAACCTTCCGCGACGCATTTGGACTGTGCGTTTATTCAAAATATTTCAATAAAAAAAAAAAACATAAAAAAAGAAAGAAACAATTCAACCATTTCAAAGCCCTTAGTCTTGATGATGATAAAAAAAAAAAAACAACTATATCGCGATATAAAATATGTATTTAAATTAAATAATTAAAACTAAACGGAAACTTAAAGCAATAAAAAATAAAACATAAAAACTAGCATTAAAATAGTCGTTCGTTTCAAAGTAAATAAATGCATAACTGCGAGATCAAATGCAAAGGAAAAAATAAATCCAATGCGTCGTCTGCGAATTGTCAAAGGAAAAAAAAAAAATAAAAAGAAAAATGTCGACGTACGTAGGAAGACACACAAGTTCACAATTATTATCTAATACGTATACAAGGTATGTGGTTTTGCTTAAAATCTCTTTATCTTAAACTTTCTAATTAGATAATAATCAAAATATTCGATAGTCTTCATTCGTTCGTATATTAATATATGTCAAGATGTATTGTAAATATTCGTACAATAAAATCACACACGTACACACTCGCATAAACAAACATACAAATATGAACGAAAAAAAAAAAAAAACAGAAATTCTTATTTTAAATATATAGAAAGCATACTTTTTCCTATTAATCTTCTTTTCCTTCCATATTAGACTTCAGTTTTCCTTCCTTCTGTATATCTTCGAGATGTTGACTGATATCAAAAAGAAAAAGGGAAGAAAAAACAAGCCGAGAGATTGAAATCTCTCGGCCCTAGGCTCGGCACTCGTAACTAGGGTTCCGATCGACCGGTGCCGAAGCCCACCTTCCAAACTTCCGTACAACACCCTTGCACTTTCATAGTTTTTTTTTTTTTTTAAATATCTATATATATATATACATACATGTTTATGTGTGCGTATACATATAAAATTGTTCATTTATTTAAATAGAAAAAGAAAAGAAGCTCAGCATCCTTCGTTTCCACTCTCCCTGTGCCTTCCTAGTGCCCATTTGATTTACTTTTGTTACGTACCTGTTGTTCGAGATCACCAATCGCGTTCCCTGTCCACCCTGTATGAATCTACATATATATGTGTATATTTATACACGTGATTATCATTAAAGAAGTTCCAAATAAACTTCCTTATAGATAGACACGTAATCAAATGATCTACATGTTCTTAAAATTCTGTTTATGGTGTGTAAGTGTATGTAATTAATATATATATATAAAGATTAATAATATAAAAATTGAAAAAATACGTGTTAGCAGCAAGTATTCAATAAAATGTGAATTAGGCACACATTTATCAAAAAATTGGGGCACCAGGAGCAAATGGAGACGAGTTCGAAAAAAATGTGCTCTTTTCATTTCCATGTTCTTTTTTTTTTTTCATCTCCTTTTTGTTCTTAAGCTTATATTTTTTTTTCTTTTGTATGTATATATAAAATTGAGGAAATTAATTTTTCTGTCATGTGAAAAAGTTCAAGGGTTGTTAAGTACGGGGATTGGGGGGTGGACCTCGCGCGCCCTGCCGACCAGGACTTTGTACCTCACACAACTCCCTAGTTACGAGTACCGATACCTAGTGACATTTTTCTATTTCTTATCCATTTAGATTTTGTTTCCACCATCATTCAAGTTATTCCGCAGACTCGTTCGCGTACGGCTTTAGAATAATTAATAGTTTCTCGTTAGTTTGATTATATAGTATAAGTACCTATGCAAATTCATCGGCATACTAAATCTCGTTTCGCAACCTGTCAGGCAGCATCCGTTTAGTTTTCATTTTCTTCCTTTTTTTTTTTAAATGACGATGAAACACACGCGCGAATTATTTTCATCTTCACAGAATTTTCTTGCTTGAATTTCTAATTGTGACGAGGCCTCTTCCTTCGATCATCGAATTTTCTTTTTTCTTTTGACGATGAAAAAATTCATAAATTTAAACGACGATCGATTTAGAGACCTTTTCACTAATAAGAAATATTATAATATAATAATAATAATAATTAATAATATTATTATACATATATAGATCGATTCTTTCGCAAATTCGTACAATGATATATTAAAAATCGATTGATTATATTAATTAATAATCATCTCTCTCTCTCTCTCTCACTCTCTCTCTCTTTATCTTTCTTTTTTGACTCATCGCATCTTTCTTCGTGTCCTTAGTCGTATCAAAACGTAAATATATATATATATATATTTGTAATAATATACACATACAGACAAGAGTAGTCGTATTACGTCGCTTTTTACTTTTTATTTTTTTTTTTTATTATTATTATTATTTTTCACTAGAAATTACTTGAAGCTTGATAATAAGTTAAAGACTGATAAGAATATTTACCTACAAAGTTCGGATTTTATTTTTATTTTTTTTTATTACGCGCGCATATTCAAAATGTATGATTTTTATTTTAATTTTTGTTTTTTGTTTTGTTTTGTTTTTTTTGTTGCAAAAGAGACAAGAGCAAAAGTACGTCTCGCGATTTAAAAATAGACACAAGTGCATCCACTTCCTCTTTCACATCCACCTACTCCTTCTCCTCTTCCTCCTCCACTTTCGTCTCCTCTTTCTCAACTATGACCGCGATTATTTTTTTAATCTTTTCTTTACTTTTCTTATATTTTTTTTTTTTTAATTATTCTTATTAGTATTATTATTTATTTATTTTATTTTATTCTTCTTTAAATAACCTTAATCCTATTACGTATATCCTGATCACGATTACTTCATTAATTAATTAATATTTAAATGTTAACACGATTTTTCGTTTTCTTTCTTTCTTTCTTTCTTTCTTTCTTCGTTCCTTTCTTCCAACCTTCAATCTTTGTTTAAATAATAGAAAATAAACGGCAAAACACAAAAGTATTAAACAAAAGACTACGCGTTCAAATTATTTTCTTCAATTGTCAAATAATAAGAATAATAAAGAAGAAATAAAAAATCAAATTTTCCCGCCGATGATCGGATTAATCCGATTGGTGAGAAATGAAAAAAAAAAACAAACAAAAAAATTAAAGAAAAAATTCGTACGTAAAATTTGACGCGTTGCCCTTCGAACCGCCCTAACCGCGAGTAGACCTCGAAAAATGGTGAGGGGGGGTTAACGTCAAGGATAAAACAAAATTGTTAACAAATATTTGAACAATGTTAAACAAAATGAAGGAATAAAAAAGTAAGAAAGAAAGAAAGAATGAAAGAATGAAAGAATGAAAGACAAAATTGAAGCATCGCATCGACGATTCATCGCCACGCTAACTCACTCACTCCCTCTCTCTCTCTCACTCTCTCTCTCTCTGACTTACAAAAAAAGGGATTAGAATTAAAATTAGAATTAAAAGAAGAGAAAAAGAAGAATAATATGAGGATGAAGAAGATGAAGAAGCAGAAAAGGAGAGGTAAATAACCGAGAGACAGAGAATTTGTTGCATAATCCACGTGTTTCATTTCTCTTTCTCTCTATCTTTCACTACTTAACTTAATCTTTCTCTGTTTCTCTTTCATTTCTGCACTCTGCCTCAACCTCTTTTCATCTCTCTCACTCTATCTCTCTCTCTGTCCATTCGCGATAATGGGCCATTACGACAATTTCGTTGCGAAAATATCTCGAAATATGTTTTCGCGAATTCAAATTCAAACACGCATCGATGTCAACGAACGAACAAGTTTCTTACACAATCAGGTTTTATTTCTCTTTCTCTCTCTCTCTCTCTCTCTCTCTCTTTATTAACTTTCTTCTCGTTCTTAACTATCTTTCTTATCCGCGTTAAAATATTTACAAAAGAAATATGAAACTTAACAAGGATAACATCAAAAACGAGGTATATAGAAATCGACTAATGAAACAACGAAGAAACTCGACAAAATCGATTATTATTTTTTTTTTTTTTTTTTTTTTTTTATAGGAAGCCTGTCGTCGCTAAATAACAATAATAATTACAATGATTATGTACACATCGAGAGAGAGAGGGAGAGAGAGAGAGAGAGAGAGAAAGGATTGAAGAGAAACAGAGAGACAGAGATAGAGAAAGATGATCCGACAAGTAGCGCCAGTCCAGCAAACAAACCGTCGCGAACCAATCACGGAAATTTTGTTCGAATTTAACAAATAAACAAATGAAAAAAATGAACTACAAAGATAGAGAGAGAGAGAGAGAAAGAAGAAAGAATGATAGGTAAAAAAAGAATGGAAAAGAGAAGGAAGGAAAGAGAGAGAGAGAGAGAGAGATTGTGAGATAATTGTAAGTATAAGAATATATAGAATAATGAAGAATAAAATGTAATAATAAGGGCTGCTCGCGGTGGTACGAGGGCCAATTACGAGCACGGGTATACGGCCGAGCTGATGGTGTGGTAGGCGGCGAGGGCGGCGTGCGCGTGCGCAGGGGGCGCGGATGCGGCTGCGTGCGGCGAGGTGGCCATCGCGGATGCCGCCGCGGCTGCCATCATCATCTGTTGGTGCGTACGCTTTAGGGAGTTGGGAGTTGTGGCGGCGCTACTTGGGGTAATAGCGGTATTATTGCTGGTGGTCGTGTGACTGTTGTTGTTGTTGTTATTGTTGTTGATGTTGTTGTTGTTGTTGGTACTGTTACTGTTACTGTTACTGTTACTGTTATTGTTACTGTTACTACTACTATTGTTGTTGTTGTTGCTGTTACTGCTACTGTTGTTGTGGTTGACTGTCGTGCTCGACTGCGAAGTCGCAGACTGATGGCTTTGACTTTGGTTTTGGCTCAGTTGTAAAGAAGGGGTGCTGCTAGTACTCGCGGTACTCCCGATACCACCGTAATTATTACTATTGCTATTGTTATTCTGGTGGTGATGGTGGTGGTGGTGGTGATGGTTTTGGTGATGGTTTTGGTGATGGTGGTGGTGATTATTATGGTGATTGTGGTGATTGTGATGGTGGTGATGGTGGTGGTGGGGGGTGAGCGCGTCGTGCGGATAGTAAGACGTTGACGATGGTGAGGTACTCACGACGTCGGGCGTGCTAGCTCCGTCCGTGTGGCTGGTGCTGTCGGCTGTGCTCCTTGGACCGCCTCCGTCTAGCCCGTTACCCATTTCTGGTGGCTTCGAGCTCTCCCGGTCGTCGATCACCAGGTCGATCGGCATCTTACCCTTCAGACAGCTGATGTATCGATGGCAGAAATTGTCGCAGAGCTCGTGCACCTGAAAACAAAACCTTTTAACGTTAGACTAGGATCATATACTTTATTATTATCATTATTATTATTATTATTATTATTATTATTATTATACGCTTTCTAAACTGATAGAAGAGAAGTATACATATATATATATATACCAAGAAGGAGATGGAGAATGGTGGTGGTGACCAGTGGCCACTCGACCGGAATGTTATGTATGCAAATGAGCACCGGCGGACCTATAGGACCCACCTCTCCATCCTCCTCCTCCTCCATTCGATTTAGAAAAAATGTATTATATAAGGGAGGAGCAAATAAAAATCGTTATCTTGTTATATGTAAATCAAGGGAGACCAGAGTGGGGAGCTTCTTCCACGGAACCTTCTTCTCCCCATCTTTCCTGCTACTCTCTTTCTTTCTTTCTTTCTTTCTTTCTTTCTTTCTTTCTCTTTCTCGTTAGGTATTTATCTATAAGGGAGAGAGAAGAACAAGCTCCGTGTGTGGAACGTCCAATGGTAGGTCGAGAGCGACTTTGACCCGAGGATATTTTTGCAAGAGAATGTAAAGAAAATGGAGACAGGTAATAGGATAGATATTTTCTTGTATCAAAAAATAACAAAAAAAAAAATAAAAAATAGAAAAAGGAAAGTACTATTAGAAAGTGATTAATTTTTTGCAGCCATGTTTTTCTAGACTTTTGTTTTTTTTTTTTTTTCGTTAGGTGCGAGCTTTCACGGTCTTTTCTTTCCTTAGAAGAATTTTCTTGGAATAATAAAATGAAGAATAGAAAGGAATATGGTAGCGTGACGACACGGTAACACAATGCCTTCGACGAGATGACTAGACTCTCTTTAACGTAGCTTCGAAGGATGAAGAGAAGGAAGAGAAGGAGGAGGAAAGAGCTCGAAGGACAGCGGTTGTAATGCCCAACTGGTTAGAATTTGATCCGCCGGGAGTCGAGTCGAAGCAACCGGCCTACAATGCTCACCGAAGAAAAGAAACGAGGCCCTGGCTCCTGCCTGCTCGATGATCGCCGAAAGGACTCGTCCTTCCTTTGCCAGGACGCTCACGCACACTCAACCCAACCAACCAACCAACCAACCAACCAACCAACCAACCAACCAACGAGAGATATCGACTTTTTCTTTTTTTTTTATCTATAGGGATTTTTGGGCATAGTTTTGTTCGTCCTTTTACTTTGACTACTTTCATTTCAGACTTCTTCTTCTTCTTCTTTTCGTATGATATCTCGAAAAGATCCATGCTACATTGATGATGATGATGATGATGATGATGATGATGGTTGTGGCGGTGGGATGGTGCTGAGAGCTCAGATTTTGATACGCTTCAGTGAACATCCTAGTATCCTTCGAGATTCTTATTTTTCTGTGGGGACCCCAACCCACCCATTTCTATCTCTTTCTCTTTCTACATGGCTAACAAACAACCTCGATAACAGAAGAAGGAACCACGAACAACATTTGACCAAAATGTTGACCCTTGTCATTTATTTTTGTGCAATATATTACCCAAATAAATTTTACATACAATTACAATTGCAATTATCTCTATCGTTAATAAATTAATCCCTTAAGTTGCACGCTTAAGTTAACTTGAGCAGCTTTGTATTAAGTTGAACCAAAATTGTTCCTTAAGGGGTTTCAATAAAAAATATAACCAATTGGAATAAATAATTACACGAATGGCAACTGTAACAACTTAAAGGGGGGTCTATATTTCTATATGTTTTTTTTTTTTTTTTTTCTAAAACAACGTGGTGTGTGTGACCAAACTGAAAGTCATATTATTGCATCGACGATCCACGCGTTCGGTTATGATCTGGAACATACGATACGAATGCCCATAAGCATGACGTCTTCTTTTTTCTTTCTTTTCTCTCTCTCTCTTGCTTTGAATTTTTTTTCTTTTTTTTTTACGAACTATCGGCCCTTTGAGTCACGACGTTATCCTACACCGCAGACCATGATCTCACCCCGCTCGACATAGGATCCAAGAGGTCCCCGACGACGACGACGACGACGACGACGACGACACGGAACACTCGACTCGTATTCGAGCGTATCCCTCTTCTTTTTCTTCAAAAAAGAAAAAGAAGAAGAAGAAGAGAAATCGAACAAGCAAAAGGTTCACATGCCCATTGGTATAGAACTCTAAAAGCATCTTCTAAAGATAAACCAAACGATTTGAACGATCATATCAAACAACATATTTCACTGCAAACTTGGGGAAATCAATTTTCATCAACATATTCCAAATTGATAATAAAATATCGACACTGTGTGTAGTAAAACCTTCTGGTTAGAGAAAAAAAAAAAAAAAAAAAAAAAAAGAAAGTTCTCATTCAATGGCAGTAGTATATTCGAAAACGACTACGACGATATCCTGTCGTCTGTAACTCGAGATTATTCTCATTTTATGGGCGATTTAACAAGGCCGAAGGTACGAAAAGGGGATGCTATTGGTGGTGCTGTTGGTGCTGCTGCTGCTGCTGCTGCTGGCTGCTGTGTACAACGATTTAACACGAAAGAAAAGGGAAAGTGAATTTTATCTCAACTTGAATGAACATTTTCACCACCTTTTTCTTCTTCTTCTTTTAACCGTTCGAGAGAAAATACAATGAAAGTCAAAAATACAATTTTTCCTTCCTTCCTTCCTTTTTCGTAATTGGACATAAAAAAAAAAAAAAAGAAAAAATTGTTCGACGAAAACATTGTAAGGAAAAAAAATCAAACGATGAAGTAAGAAAAAAAAGAAAAAACCCTTTTTTTCTTTCTTCCTGCGCCATGTTTTCTTGGACTCTCTCGAAAAGGCAAACGTGTCGAAGAATGGAACAGATCCGGGGTACGTACGAAGAAAGAAAGTAAGAAAGAAAGGAAGAAAGAAAAAGGAAAGGAAAGGAAAGGAAAAAAAAAAAAGGAAAAAGGAAAAAAAAAAGGAAAGCAGGGAACCCCATTTACGGCACAATGGGCTCCTTTGAAGCCAAAGGTAATGAAGGTTTCGGGGTGTCTGTCTCGGTCCCTCTTGCGGACCGATTCACAATCTGACCACCCCTTACGGCACGCACAGGCTACCAATATACCGGGTGTTCTAACAATTTTTCTCTTTGCATTTTCTACCAATCGAAAATGAAAACTTACGGAAAAATCATTTCTAAATTGACAATTTTCAATCAAATATTTCTATTTTCATTGAAAATACTTTTCACAAACATTATACTAAGAATATTCTAATTGGTGAAGTGAGTAGAATAAATTTACATTGTAATAAAAAATAATCTGTGAAAGAAGAAGAAGAATAGAGGTGTCCTCGTATAGATTCGGAACCAGTTTCCCGTAGCACGTTTGTACCCGTACGAATATCCCGTTGGTATGCACTCCGCGCCATAATACACCATAAGAAATTTACCGCTCTGTAACCAGTGACGGTGTATGTGCATATATGCCGGCTGTCCCCGCAAGAGGAAGGGGGAGAGAGGAGATAGAGATAGAGAGAGAGAGAGAGAGAGAGAGGGAGGTATAATATACCCGAGGTTTGGAAAAGACGAGGTGCTCGAGTACTCCGCTACAAAAGTGAGTGAGTGAGTGAAAGAGTAAAAGAGAGGGATCTCAATGTATATGTGAGGCCCGTCTGGCCCTTCCTTCCACGCACCGGGCTCCAGCAAAACGTAATTATGCTAATACACGATTGGTTCGAAAATGTTAAATGCACGAGGCTCAGCACCGCGGGCTACCATGCCTCTCATCCCGATTGGTCTCCTCTTTCTACTCCTTTTCTTCCATCCTCACGCCCTCTCTTTCTCTTTCCCTCTCTTTACATTGGACGCAGATATTTATGGAATCTTCTCCATCTCGCGTTCGCTGCATTCCGCTTGAACCTCAGAGCTCAAAGATCTGCTCAGCTTCGAATTTCTCTTAGCACAAACGTTTCAATCTTCCTTTACCATCCTCCTTACGATCGATGTTTCCAAGCCACGCGAGCGACCACCTTCTTCTCCCTCAAATTGTTTCAAATGTTTCCATTTTGTGAATTATTTTTAGTTATTTCATGTAAATTTCATTTTTTTTTTTTTTTTTTGTATAGAAACAATATCGAGTTTTATTTCACATTAAAAAACCGAAATGACTTTCTTGCCAATCCAATATATTACTCAATGTTTCTATGTTTAATGACAAAACTTAAACAATATCGATTAATCGACGTCACTTTGAGGAATACTTGACGTGCCTAATCGTGATTGGCTAGCTATCATGCATGCATACACATACATACATCGATGTATATCATACTTAACAATAATGTAATCACCTCGAATGGAAGAAAATTGTTATAAAATTGCTATAAAATTGCACGATCGAGCGAAACTGAGCGTCGAAGGTTAGAAAGAGAAACAAGAAACGAAGATGTGTATGTATGTATGTGTGTGCGTGTGTGTGTGTGTGTATGAGAGAGAGAGAGAGAGAGAGAGAGAAATAAAAAGAGTGAACGCGCGCGCGAGGGCCACCTCTCGAGCAGAACCAATGGCCGCCACGTCAGCTGCCATTTCGATGGAAATGCGATGGATGTCCGGCTATTTTGTATGATAAAATGTTGGCACAAAAAAAGCGCGGGACCAAGTGCGGGACTTAGTGGTCGAAAAGTTTTCGATATGCGCCGGACGTCTTCCAGGAACGTTTATCGACTTATCGATCGTCGTTCGATTAAGATAGTCTTCGAGAGAAGGAGAACTTTGACGAGAAAAACAAAACAAAAATCTAACTGGAGAGGAAAAAGTGTAACAGGTAGTAGTAGGGATACATTCGTGAGCTTAAATTCCAAGTACAGATAGCCCTCCTATAACACGGTAAGTAAGTTCCTAGAAAATGTCGTGTTGTGTGAGACCGAGAGCCAATACAAAAAGGGGGATTAGAAATACAGGGTGGTTGTTGAAGTACAGTGTTGTATAAAGGTTTTTTTCAAAGGAACACGTGTTATAGGATTCCGTGTTACAGTAGGGCTACTTGTGTATATAAATATCTAATTAAAAATAAGAAAATTATAGGTTGCAATTGTATCGAATATTAGTACAATGTAACCGTGTTCTAGGATGCTGTGTTATAGGAGGATTCCCACAATTTATGAATCGTGTTATAGGAGGGCTCCCTGTATATATATATATCTAATTAAAAATAAAAAAATTATATTCGATTTAAATTGTATTAAATATTATTACGATGTAACTTACCTTTTCGAGTTCGAGGAGATGAAATCGAAGGACTTGAATCGCTTGAACCATCTGTAAAAAGAAAAGGAAAAAAAGATAAAGAATAAGATCAATTAAAAGAACAATTTTATCGATATGCAATTTCACATGGAAATGTTTATTATTTTGAAAGAAAAGTTATACAGTAGTAGTTATATATCTATATATATATATATATATATATATTCGTTGGTATTTAAAAATACGTCGAATTTAATTATTACCGAGAGTATACGCGCGCTAATTGCCTGCCTAAATTCCACCACGAAAACGAATTTCCATCGATATCGAGAATAAAAATAAAAATAAGAGAGAAGAAGAAAAAAAAAATTATTAACGGTTAATGCGCCTTTATACGGGGGTGAATGTGAAGATGTTGAAAACAAGAGAAGGCCATTTACTCGACGACGTAATAACTTCATAATATTATCGCGTTAATTCTTCTTTCCAACGAGAAAGTAGGATAATAAAAAGCAATGTGTGCTAAAGCTTTCCAAAAAATCTCCTACTCTCTTTCCCCCCCCCCTCCACTCTCCTACTGTTTTTTTTATTTTTTTACAGTTTTATTTTCTTTTTTATTATCTGATACAAACCGATGAGAAAAATCAAGTTTGGAAGGAGAAAGAAAGTAATCCCGATGTGTTCGGGGTCCTTCCGGCTCCGATTGGACGCCCTATCGAAAGTGCATACGCAGAAAGACCATTCGCATAATTTTTCGATACGCAACCACCACCATCGTCGTTCTTTTATTCCTTCCTTCCTTCTCTCTCTCTCTCTCTCTCTTTCTCTCTTTCTCTTTTCAAATAAAACAAGAGAGTACTATAGATACTATACGTAAAACGATGCCCCTTCTGAGCTCGCAGAAGCGCCGATTCAATTAGGCAAAGGGGCAATCTTAATTGTTAATTAACATTATATTTATGCAATTATGGCCCATTATGATTCTGCTTGGCCGATAACAAGCAGATGAGTGCATAGCATGGATAGTGCGAGGACCAACTAACAACTTCTTATTTATTTTATTTTCCTTTTTCATCGTCATGTTCGATATGCCACCAAGTTTGAGAGTCTTCCCATCGAATCGGCGCCACTTATCGTTGCCCCTTGCCTGCGTTCCTTCGGAATATTCAAACTTCAGAATTTCATTAGAATCTCTGAGACACAGCTATCGATATTTTCAACCACGATCCTATCTTCCATAGAGTTTAACTAATGAGAATGTACAAAAATTATACATGACTCACATCACCCTACCCATACACATACTATCATACATATTAATACGTATAACGATAATGGCGAAGCACACCCAAAAAAAAAAGAAAAGCCCTACTCTCCATCTCGACACTCTCCGTACTCTTCATCGGACGATCCGGAATATGCAAAAAGAAAAAGAAAAAGGAAAGAAATAAAAGACTAAAAAAATTGAAGATGATGATATCGGTTAACGAAACTCCCGGGTGGTTTTCTGAACGAGATCGTGCGAGAAGTAACCGATTCTCCAACTCTCATCTCGTACAATGTCTTCTCTATATCCAAGTTACCCACACATATACAACACATACACTAATACCGTGTGTATCTACATACAATTTTCTCTCTCTCTCTCTCTCTCTCTCTCTTTCTAACGTGCACATCATAAGATCTCATTTGGAAGGTTTTGCCACGATCGTTCATCGCACGGTATTAATTAGGCTTGCGTTGCACGCAGACGAGAATCTCGAAGAAGACGAAGAGGAGCCTGAGGATAAGCAGCAGCAGTAGCAGCAACAGTAAGAGCAGGAGGAGGAGGAGGAGGAGGAGGAGAAGGAGGTGAAGAAAGAGAAGGGGGAGGAAGAGGAGAACGTTGAAGAAAAACTGACAAAACGCAGGAAGAAGAAGCGCAGAGATGGTGTTATTTATAAGCCATCTCCGACATGGAGGACTCGGCGGAAGCAAGACGCCCTCACTTTTCTATCTTCCTTACTCTCACACACATACATTTACACATACAAGTATATTGTACCCTCTTTATCCTTGTTTTTCTTCTTCGAGTGCAAGACGTGGTAGACTTTCTTCTTCTTCTTCTTCTTCTTTACGTTTATCTGCGCTCGCTCGCTTGCTCGCTCGGTGAAACGCAACGCAGCGTGAAGCTCGCTGCACTCGCCCGTTGCACTGCACTCGCTCGCTATTTGATGCATGCGCAAGATATGTGTTGGGCGCACGTACGCAACTAAATGACCATCTCTCTCTCTCTCTCTCTCTCTCATTTGTGTTCATCTCTTCTTTTCATACACATAGGTAAAGAAGTTTCTCTTTCTTCGCACCTTTGAACAATATTCCCTTTGACGATGAATGGGGATCTTCACCATCCGTGAAGATGTTTTGAGACAATTAAGTTTCTCTTTTTCTCATTTTATTTTTGTATCTTTGTTTAAATCTAATTTAAAAAAAAATATATATATATATATCTGATTACTTTAAGTACCAATTTATTCGCAAAGAAGATGAATAAATTACAATTAATTTCAACATTTCGTGTTTTTATTCTTCAACTTCCTTCTTTTTTTTTGTTTTTGTTTTATTAATTAATATTTTAGGAAGACGTTATTATACGAGACAATTATTGTCTCTCATATATAGATACTTTCTCTTTTTATCTTTATCTAAATCTAATAAATAATCTTTTATTATCATTAGTATCAATTTAATCGCTGAAGATG
Source organism: Polistes dominula (assembly GCF_049000335.1). Taxonomy (NCBI): domain Eukaryota; kingdom Metazoa; phylum Arthropoda; class Insecta; order Hymenoptera; family Vespidae; genus Polistes; species Polistes dominula. Next base: position 756,506 of record NW_028300953.1, read on the forward strand.
AATAAATTACAATTTTATTTCAACATTTCTTCCTTCTTCTTCTTCTTCCCTTTTTTATTTTTTATTTTTATTATATTTTATGAAGACTTTACGAGACAATTATTATCTCTCTCTCTCTCTCTCTCTCTCTCTCTCTGTTCTTTTTTATCTTGATTTAAATCTAATAAATAATAACTTATTACTGTCAGTGTCAATCTAATCGCAAAAGATGAATTAAATTAAAAGTAACGTATGAGTACTTAACAAAAAATTCGTTTCTTTTTCAAGTGCCAACAGGCTAAGCAATTAATTAAGTATTTCGTGTCGATAACGCCCTCTTCGATGCGTTTATAAATATGCATTGAGATTTTATGAACCTTTCGCATAACGTTCTTCTCTTCTATCTCTTTTTAAACCACCCATCCATCCCTCCTCCTTCTTCTTCTGCTTCGTATATCAATTTTTTCTTGACTACGTCACGATACTTGGTTAATTAATAATAAACTTTGAAAAAAACATGATCAATAATATACACCATTGAAGAAAATATTCGATCATCGGTGCCACGTGTCCTTTAAAATCCATTATATATTCACATTTATTCTAATACACGTAATTCCAATTGCTATTTTCGATAAGAATTATTGCTACTTATGTTTTAACGCAACTGCAGCAAAAATTCCGCTAATGCGCCAATAAAGAGCAATCTTGTTGTTCGCATACAACAACCTTGTTGTTTGCTCACAGCAACCGTCAGGGTTGCGTCAGGATTTCGTCAGGGTTGCGTCAGGGTGTCGTCAGGGTTTTGCAGCGTTGCGTCAGGGTTTCTTCAGGGTTTTGCAGAGTTGCGTCAGGTTTTCTTCAGGGTTTTGCAGAGTTGCGTCAGGTTTGCTTCAGGGTTTTGCAGAGTTGCGTCAGGGTTTCGTGAGGATTTTCAGGGTGTCGTCAGGGTTTTACAGAGTTGCGTCTGGGTTTCGTCAGAGTTTTGCAATGTGTCGTCAGGGTTTTGCAGAGCTGCGTCAGGGTTTCGTCAGGGTTTTGCAGAGCTGCGTCAGGGTGTCGTCAGGGTTTTGTAGAGTTGCGTCAGGGTGTCGTCAGGGTTTTGTAGAGTTGCGTCAGGGTTTCGTTTTGGTTTTGCAGAGTTGCGTCAGAGTTTCGTTTGGGTTTTGCAGGGTGTCGTCAGGGTTTTGCAGATTTGCGTAAAAGTTTTGTCTGGGTTTTGTCAGGCTTGTGTCAGAGTTGCGTCACAGTCTCGTCATGGTTTCTTTCTATGATTTATCGCAACAATTTAAGGTGTAAATTTGTGCATTAGCGGAATTTTGCTGCTGTGGCGTTAATACGTATCTACCGAACTATTTTCTACATTATTTTTTCATTTATTTCTAATACACAGTTACATCTAATCGTAGTTTTGATAAGAATATTTTGTAAAGTTCGTTTTGAAGTAAAAAAATACCTGAGTTTTTGAACAGATATATGTATATATATTTAAAGAAAGAAAAAAAGAAAGGTAGGAAAGTGTTTGCTGGTGACAAGTATTCCGATGTTTAACAATATTTAAATATTGTCATTTGAAGTGAGTGCGCATAGCCAGTGCGTCGTAGATAAACCGTCCCTTGCTTGCACAGTGCTCTTGGGCTACCGTATATCGTTCTAAGGTGTATTTTACATCATCTCTACTTTACGTGTGTACACACAACCGACTTATTCTCCAAAAGAAAAATGTTTCTTACTAACTTGGAAAACGACCAGATATTCTTTTTCTTAAAAAAAAAAAAAAAAAAAAAAGAAAAAAATATTCAAAAATTGTTTTCATCCTCGAGATTTATATAATGCGCCAAAAATTATTCATGAATTTTTTTCTATCCATAGTCTACCTTGTTTACCATTTGTATATTTATTATTATTATTATTATTATTATTATTATTATTATTATTATTATTATTATTATTATTATTATTATTATTAATATTAATATTATAAGAAATATTTATCATATATTTCGACTATAAAGTATATGTATATAATATCATTGTATTTATTATTTATATACTAATATATATACTATTATACTATTTAGTATACTATACTAGTACTAGTAGTATACTATTAGTACTATACTATATATAATAGTTCTTATTAATTATAATTATTAATATTATTATTATTATTATGTATTATTAAATTATAATAATGAAATATTATAATACGCAAAAATAAATTAATATTATTAATTTTAATTAATAAATACTATTATATATAGTATAGTATATATTATATTAAAATAATTAATAACTATAATTATATATATAAAAATAATTTAAACAAAAAAAAGAATCAGAATTTGTTTACACCTTCAACGAATGTATATATGTAGATAAAAACTTCATCAATAATTTTTTTCTATCTGTGATCCATAGTGATCAAGCATCCATATATTAAGTATTAGCATTAGCATTAATCGTATAAGAAAAAGTTAAGCATGGTTAGAGCGTAAAAGCAAGTAGGTATCGAACACCTTCGAGGATAATTAACGAATAGCCGATGGCTAAAAAGTTAACAACTCTCTCTCTCTCTCTCTCTCTCTCTCTCTCTCTATCTCTATCTCGTCTTTGCAATACCAGAAATTAATTATGCATATATGTAAAGAAATTTTTGTAGGATAGTCTCGTAGAGATAGATAATATTATAGAAGTATTTTACATCTTTTTCTTTCTCACTTTATTCAATTTATTTTTGTATAATTTGGTCGATGGTTTTTAAAGACGTATATATATATAGTAAGTTAAGTTTTAATAGCAAACGGGTGCGATAATGAAGCAATCGGGTGTCGACCATCGCAAATTAGTGGCTTCGAAGAATACTTTCGCGGGTGGGGTGCGGTAGGAGGGGAGGGGGTGTTAGTAGTAGTAACTAGTATGGAAGAGAAACCAAGAGAGAAAGAAGATGGTCGTAAATCAGTGAACATCGATAAGGAGTCGTCCGCACGATGTCCCTCGTTAATAATTGATACAATTAACGACCATTCATTAGAGACTCGCGATCTCTGTTGCATAAACACTCACACACACAGACACACACACACTTATATAATGTATGTATGTATATATAAAATCGTTGGATAGGATAAGAATAAAGAGAGGAAAACGATTTACACATTCACTCGATGTTTCCCGCATTTGTTCGTTTTCTTTTCGATCGTAAAATCATTTCGGGTTGTGTGTCTGCCTTTTATTCGCGACAGTTAGTCGATATCGTCGACAGTTTTTTCTTCTTCCTTATTCCTCAACGTGTTTCTCATTCTCGAACGAGTCCATGAGTTCTACCAACCAACCAACCAACCAACCAACCGACCAACCAACGCTAATGACCTTAGCGATCGCGCGAACTTGATGTTGTTTGCTTTACATTGTCTCTCTCTCTTTCTCTTTCTCTTTCTTTCTAAACACACCATTATTTCATTTTTTTTTCTTTTTTTTTCCTTCTTTTTTTATTATCCAATTAGCGAACACGTCGAGCTTTATCACGTTCGTCTGATTTATCGGAATATTTTCTATGATTTATTCTGGCGATGAAATGTATCATTTTTATATTTTTTGCAGAGGGGAAATCAATGAAATGTGTTTAGTAAACGTTGATTATTACGTTTAAAGAGTGTTCTTCTATTTTTTTTATTTTTTTTATTTTTCTATGAACGATTTATATTTGAAAAGAAAATAATTTGTTCTCTTTGAAAAAAATGTTAGAAGTTTTCTACAATAATTTTAGCAATGATTTTATGATTTATTCTGACGATGAAGTGTATCATTTTTATATTTTTGCAAAGGGGAAATCAATGAAATGTGTTTAGTAAACGTTGATTATTACATTTAAAGAGTGTCCTTCTATTTTTTTATTTTTATTTGTCTATGAACAATTTATATTTTAAAAGAAAATAATTTGTTCTCTTTGAAAAAAAATGTTAGAAGTTTTTTGTACAATAGTTTTAGCAATGAGTTATTTTGAATATTTTTTCATGATGTTTCTCATAAAAGTTAGCAAAGAATGTTTCAAAATAAGATGTCAGTTGATATAACGTCAAATAAAAATAAGGAATAATAACGATAATGAGAGTTAAACGTGACGTATCTCTTGTGTATTATACTAAATGTAATAAAAATAAAAAATAAAAAATAAAATACAAGAAAATTCTCTCGTATGCAGACGAATCATAAAAGCTGCGTGCATAAAGACGAAGAATACGAAGAAGCAAATGTGTGAGTATATAGGTGTGTCTGAGACGTTGCTATTTAACTGCAGCTGCATTTTTACGAATATTTTGGCGACGTAAACGTCTTAACGAGCGCCGTGTGCCAACTTTGAAAAAAAAGTCGAAGAGTAAGAAATACAAAAAAAGTAAACTAGAAAGAGGAAAGATGAACTGATGCTGCAGATGAATGAGCTGTGAGGATGGGGATGAAAAAGGATCTTCCTTTTTCTCATACTCGGAGAGAGTGATGCAGAACATGTACGACGTTATTATAAAAAAAAAAAAAAAATGTAATATATATATATATATAGAATAATATGTCGGCAATTATTTTTATTTTACTTCCAATCAGAAAGTCAATTTTTTTATTTTAGTTCTCTTTTTTTTCTTCTTCTTTCCTACATCAGTAAAATCCTATTAGAGTTTGTTTGGTTTTTTTTCTTCTATAGATCGATAGGTAGTCTTGTCAATATTCTAACGGTATCAATAAATACCGGACGACGTATATATTTTGAATCGATCGTTTATGGTATGGGTAAGTAATTAACTTACACATAGAACACTTTATATACTCTAACACGTTTTTATTTCGATTTTCAAATATCGCTTTAATGATTCGAATAATTAATGTATTATTCCTTTTACTTATTTTGCTTTCCTTTCTCAATATTTTTTATATCAAATAAAAAATATTGTTTTTATGTTATAGTCAATCCACCCACGTAACAAGCTTCAATACTTTTGTAATAATTTGTAACCCGTTAATAACGAAACCTGTTTTACGATCATTTATTTTATACTATAATTATTAATAACTTGCATACATAAATGAAATAAAAAATTATTAATTAAATCGTTTTATATATACATTTATGATATTATTATCTTATTAAAGAGGTTCTAATATTTATATAAAAAATTATTAAAATAAACGATTATTATTATAGTCAATTCCACTCATGCTACCACTTTTGTATTAATTTATAACTCGTTAATAACAAAACTGTATTGCTCATTTATTTTATACTATAATTATTAATAACTTGCATATGCAAATATAATAAATAATAATAATAAATATAATATTATATATTTATAATAAAAATATTATTATTATTATTATTATTACATACATGTCTTATTGACGAAGCTTAAATATTTATATAAAAAATTATAAAAATAAATGCTATGAGAATTTTCTTTTCCTTTCCTTTCGTTTCCTTTCGTTTCCTTTTTTCCAATAGCTAAGAATTACGGTAAATATTAGGAATATGGAAGAATTATTGGAAAGACCGATTGTAAAGATGCCAAGAAAGAAAAAAAGAAAATAAAAGGAAGAGGAAGCAGCGCGAATCCATGCATTCGTCCACAAAGAATTCCCTAAGGACCACCGGAGTGGCAACTCTACGTTCGTCAGGCCCTCCACACGTTACATTATACTTTACACATTCGCTATACCTTCTTTCTTTCTTTCTTTTCTTTCTTTCTCTTTTCCCTTCTCCTCTCCTCCTAGGATTTCTCCTAAACTCGACGGGATATTATTCCTTTTATCCTTCTTCGAAATCATTCAAAAAAATATCTTATTTCCCTTTTGATCCGTACACGTATCGATTAAAAACAACTAAATTCGATATACGAACAAATTAAAACGAACCTATACCATCTTATTCTCGTATTTCGTTACAACACATTCCTTAATATTTTTAATAACGAACAAAATATTTGTATATTTTGTTATGAAAAAGAAGAAAAAAATGACATAAATCAAAGAGATCATAAGATACTTAAATTTAACTTAAATTTTTGTAAATCATTTTCAAATTTATTCATATTAAATATAAATAAACACGTGAGTATCATCAATTTATAAAAAAAAAATAACATTTTAATTCATCCTAAAGAAATAAATCAAATTCACATGTAAAATAATAAAAATGTTCATCTTCAACAAAAAGATTCGAAATCTTGAAAAGAGGACGTGCAAAGATCATCGGTTAATCGCGTGCAAGTTTCTTTTTTTAAAAAAAAAGAACAAGAAAAAGAGATGGATGATATAGACGAGGATAAAGGTTTCGTTCTTGATCCTTACTAGAAGTAAAGATGGGGGGTAAGAAGAGAAAGAAGAGAAGGCATCAAGTATCCTTGGTTCCTCGGGTACCGTTACATGGATCTTCCATAACTTTGAACGAGCTAACTTTCTTCAAGCTTTTATTTAGATCTCCGATGTTTCTTCTTCAACCGCATTCATCCTTCAGATCCACGTGCGTCCCATGTGTCGATTAACAAAAACATTTACATATATATGTGTATCTTCTATCTTCATTTTCACGAATGTAAAACGTATTATTCGTTCTTATCAATTAATACTATGGCTCCACAGTGGTGCCATGCCGAAACTATCGGGTAAGTGCCGGTAACTTCACGTTGGTGCCATTCCGTAATTATCGTGGAAGTGAAATACATATATATGTAATATAATAATTTTCATTTTCATTTCCACGAATGTAAAACGTATTATTCATTCTTATCAATTAATACTATGGCTCCACAGTGGTGCAATGCCGAAACTATCGAGTAAGTGCTGGTAACTTCACGTTGATGCCATTCGGTAATTATCGTGGAAGTGAAATACATATATATGTAATATAATAATTTTCATTTTCATTTCCACGAATGTAAAACGTATTATTTGTTCTTATCAATTAATACTATGGCTCCACGTTGGTGCCATGCCGAAACTATCGGGTAAGTGCTGGTAACTTCACGTTGGTGCCATTCGGTAATTATCGTGGAAGTGAAATACATATATATATATATATATATAGTAATATAATAATATATATAATATATATTATTTTAATTTAGCTTTACTATAAATTACTATAAGTTAACTTTAAACTTTATAAAATATTATATAATAATATAAATACCAACACAACACGAAAAAATCTAGATTAGACGTACGTACTGTTAATATCTATATAATCTATAAATAATCTTTACAATGATTGCTCATTTAAATTACAAATGATATTATGATATTACTAACACATAGTTTGATACATTTGATACAACAAAAATACCAATTAGAAATAAAAAAAAAATCAACGACACGAGGATTATTAGCTAAATCATTGAAGATTACATAGATCGATCGCAAAGATCTTGAACATTTGTTTACACAACGTAAACTTTCAAGTGGAAATAAAACTTGTAATAGACGAGAAGAGAAGAAAATAAGATAAAAAAGAAGAAGAAGAAGAAGAAGGAGAAGAAGAAGCTCATTGCAATGACTACGTCCAGTCAAAGTGGGGCCCGCAGTAATTATTCTCCAAACGCAAGACCGGCAATTAGCATCTCATTGGCTCATTTCTCGCTTATGCTAATGGAGGATATTATTCAAGCGCGTGTGCGAGAAAGGGCTTGCCTTCTCTCTTACCTATGTGTCCCTCTCCTCGTGGTCTAAGGAAAGAGAAGGAGAAGGAGGAGGAGGAGGAGGAGGAGAAGGAGGAAGAGGTGTACGTAAAGGTTGCTGCTTGCTTTGCACTCTTCCGTAGCCACAACCAAACCTTCTTATTTTTATTTTCCTCCTTCTCCCTCCTCCTTATCCTTATCCTCCTGTTACTCTGCCATCTTTTCGTCCCTCGTTTCCTTTACGACGTCGAGGAAAAAGCTGGGCCATCGTTTTGTACGCCTACGAGGTGTCATCTCGAGTGTCCTCATCGAGTATTGTTGCGTGTACCGATCACACGTCGATTCCAATACAAGTATGTGTGTGTGTGTAAACGACGTTTTGTGTATTTACATATATGTTAACGTAGCTAACTTTTGAACAATGTTATAGATAAATTCTCTATATATATATAAACATGTCCGTTTGAAAAACATGTACACGTGGGTGACGAACACACTGATTTCTTATAATATAAAATAAAAAATAAAATAAAATATAATTCTTGAGCGTTTCCAAAAGGTTAGGGTTTATTTTTTTATTTTTTGCTTTCGAGTTTCAAAAAAATTGTACGAGATAACCAAGGTGTTTTTTATGGTCCGATAAGAAAGTAAGAAGTTTCGATTTTTGTTTGATAACAAAAAAAAACAAAAAAATATAGAACGCGTTTCGAAACACACACGACGACGTTTCGTACGATAACACCATCATCGAAATTCAAGAATATATGGATAAAAAAAAAAAAAAGGGTAGTCTCTAAAGGAACATAGTTGCTTTAAATATACAGCTACAATAAATTTGTATACGAATTAGAAAGAGAGAAAGAGAGAGAGAGAAACGTCGTTTGTGGTCGTTCAAGATTAGATCTCGAATGTCTAGGAAAAACTACCACCACCCTGTAAAAGTATCTTTGAAAAAAGAAAAAAAAAAAGAAAAAAAAACCAATACATCTTTAGTTTTCTTTATTCCTATGGACCAACCAGTCAGACCTTTTTTTTTCCTTTTTTAACCTGAGTAGAGGGGAGGGGAAGCCCTTGACCTTCCAAGAAAGGAAATACCAGACGAAGTGTGTATGGTTTTCTTAAATCTACAAGTTTCTTCTTCTTGCATCTGAGATTTTTTTCTCTCTCTCTCTCTCTCTCTCTCTTTTATTTTCTTTTCCTTTTATATTTTTTTTTTCTTCTTCTTCTTCTTCTTCTTCTTCCTTAAAAACAGGAGGGTGCCCTCATTATCTACATTTTCTCCATGCTTGTATTTTTATCTTCCAAAATCATTTCTTATTTTTCTTTTTAAAACTTAAAAGGCCAAGAAACACACACTTGGATACGCCCTTTTCGTGTAATCCTATTTTTTGGTTTTTTTTTCTTTTTTTTTTTCTTTTAACTTAAATATAATTATAATATTAATATTAAATATATAAATTTGTTAGGTACAATAATATTATTTCTTTATCCAAACTAAACACAACAACAATATGTTATAAAAATAAAAAATATTTAAAGAAAAAAACTACACAGGTAAAGTTAGAAACAGTAACGAATCGGAATTTCAACAGACTGAGAAAAGAGGGACCCTTCCATGAATTTTTCCAGCCCTTAGGTATGTATATACACGTAGAAAAACATCTGCCACGAATTTTCTGGCGATTCGAGTCCTTTCATGTTCGTCAAACGTTGAAGAAAACGAAAACGTCGTAACTTTCTAAAATTATTCCAAACGAAATTCACTAAACTTACGATGATGATCAGTTCATTGATCTGATGAGTACTCAAGGTAAGTCAAAATTGATATGACTTTTATAATATTTTTCTAATGTTGGCAAAAGGATAATAAGAAGAAAAAGAAAATAAAAACAAATAATAAAAAGCTTAAGTTCTTTACAATAAAAGCTCATTTCTCGTAGATTGCAATTTGGTAAAAGCCACGCCAGTTCTGACCAATCGCAACGAATGCCAATCAACGTGCAACGACCAAATGCAGCAACAATTTTCTTCTTTAAACATTTCTTTATCATTTATTTATATTCACAATTGAACCTTAATAAACAATCAATCTACACGTAAAATTATTTCCCATTTGCAAAGATTAATTGTCTTAAAATTTCTATCAAAAGTTTCGATGATAGAACACCATGAAAAATTCTTTTTCCCTATTCCAATACATTTTTCTTATTTTATTTCTTTCCATCTTCATCTCCAGTTTACAATTTAGATGCCACTAGTTTTTTTCCTCCCCAGACGACATCCGAGACGACGACTGCAACGACGACTGCAACGACGAGTGCAACAACGCTACGCGTCGATGCATAATTCAATTCGAGCGGTCTTTCTTTCTGATCAACTCGTAGTTGGACGAGACTCTTCGTAATATTTACTATTGTTTTTCTTCATAATTTTTGTTTGTTTTCTTCTTTGACCAAACCCCTCACCCAACCCAATGCTTTTTTTGAGGGGGACGAGGGGGTGGTTTTTATTCGCTAACCCGCAATAAGGTCAGTGTCGAGACTCGTGACGCGTATAGAACGCTAAACTTTTCTATCTCTTTCTTTCACTTGTATGAGCGCGTGCAGGCAAACGGACGTGACGTTTTGAAAAATTGCACGCGACGATGCGAACAACACCGACGAAATGCATTTCGTCGCACTCCCTCTTTTCCCTTTTTACTTTGCCATATATTTCTATCTCTCTCTCTCTCTCTCTCTCTCTCTCATTCATTCATTCATTCTCACTCACTCACTCACTCACTCACTCACTCACTCTTTTTCACGCTAACGTTTCGTGTTAAATCGTTGAGTCCATCGCAGGAAAAAAATTTGACGTTATCGCGCTACAATTTTATTTTTTTTTTTTTTTTTTTTTTTATTTTCTTTTTCTTTTTTTCCTTTCATAATTCTTTTTACTTTTTTTTTTCTTTTTTCCTTCCATCAACTTTGTTAATTCGATAATTACTCGATTAGAGATTACAAATACAACGTTGTTTCTTTTTGATAACGAAAACACAACTAATATTTTAAATACTTACAATCAATTTATGACAACACAAAATGAAACTAAGTTAAGTTATAACATTGTTAAATATGAACTTTACAATTGTTACGAAAATTAGTAACATTACAATAATATATTTCATTTCTTTTTTTACTTCATCGTCACGATTACCGACACAAATGTACTTTTGTGTAATTTTATCAAAAATATCAAATAGAATGACTTCCAAATTATTTAACACGTTGACCACCACGTCCATCATCGATGGCTGACAGTAAACTTTCCGTTTAAGCCATGTCAACCACCAATGACTGACAGGGTTTAACATGATACTTCTAAACGGTGCACTTGGCCTGACGATGAATTCCTTGAAAATCAGCGTAGCGCTCAAATGAATTTTACAATTGTTACAAAAATTAGTAACATTACAATAATATATTTCATTTCTTTTTTTACTTCATCGTCACGATTACCGACACAAATGTACTTTTGTGTAATTTTATCAAAAATATCAAATAGAATGACTTCCAAATTATTTAACACGTTGACCACCACGTCCATCATCGATGGCTGACAGTAAACTTTCCGTTTAAGCCATGTCAACCACCAATGACTGACAGGGTATAACATAATACTTCTAAACGGTACACTTGGCCTGACGATGAATTCCTTGAAAATCAGCGTGGCGCTCAAATGAATTTTACAATTGTTACGAAAATTAGTAACATTACCAAAATACTTTTCATTTCTTTTTTTACTTCATCGTCACGATTACCGACACAAATGTACTTTTATGTAATTTTATCAAAAATATCAAATAGAATGACTTCCAAATTATTTAACACGTTGACCAGCACGTCCATCATTGATGGCTGACAGTAGACTTTTCCGTTGAGGCCATGTCAACCACCGATGACCGACAGGGTTTAGCATGCTACTTCTAAACGGTGCACTTGGCCTGACGATGAATTCCTTGAAAATGAGCGTGGCGCTCAACGTGTGTTAACATTTTACCGACTTCTAAGATTTCAACAGCATATGCACGTCTGACCAACAGTTCAGACACAGATTTTTCTAACAAATTTTAATAGGATGCTAAATACAATTCTAATAACAAATTACTGTTCGTGTAATGATTGTGACTCTTTATTGCAATGTCAACTAAAAGCTGATTAATCAATTTTTGTTCGGTAAGCATCGGTAAGAAAAAAAACTTATTTATAGACTAGCGGTTGTTAAAGTGTTAAGAACAAAGTATACTTTAAAAAAAAAATACTTTTTCACCGAATCTCCCTGCCATAATTATCGACACATATATAAAACCACACACACACACACACAAAACGATAAACGCGATTTGACTGATAATCAGCTTAAAAATAATATTCCTGGTAAAAGTTCTAATTCTAGAATTCGGTTTAAGGAAAAAAAATAAAAACAAAAAATATATATTTATATATTGGAAGGTTGGAAAAACGTGGTTCATAGTAGGAACGAGGAGTCAGTTAAAAAAACCCACTAGAAAAGTGTTATCTCGATCAAAGAACGCGGAGGGTCGTTTGAAATATTTCTTCCTCTGAGTTTCGAAGGTCTCGTGTGTAACATGCTCGGTAGGTATATGTTATAGTATATATATATAGTATGTTTCTGCTGCCTTTGGAAAAAACAATGTAAGAGAGAGAGAGAGAGAGAGAGAGAGAGAGAGAGAGAGAGAGAGGGGTCCCTTCTCTTCTCTTCGAGTATATTCCGACGGAATTCAACGTTGTTACGCCTTTATGCTACATGATTATAATACACACACACACACACTATCTCTTTCTCTCTTCCTCTTTCTCTCTCTTTTACTATCTCATATATATATATATATATATATATATATATATATAGGAATACATAGAAATAAGCACACAGAAGGAACGGTTCGTAGCACGTTTCTTAATTAGATTCACGTAGGACGAACGATCGTAAATCTCGCCTGGTCGCTACCATTACAAATGGCAATGAAATCTTCCTTCGAAGTAGCTACTTTAACTCTAGGACGGCACACTACTTATATAAACAGTACTGATCGTAAATAATTTCTATTACTACTACTAAACTACTTGCTACTACTACTACTACGACTGCTTCTTCTTTCTCACTCTTATATATTCCTATATATATATATATTTAGTATATTAATTTATTCCTGATTGTATCTATCTTTCTAATGAGATTTATAAACAAAAATTGTAACTGATTCCTCAAATTATCTATGTTAGATAATATTTCATTAATTCAGATTACAGGCATGAAAGTAAAGTTCCTATTATCAAAACATTTTTGTATAATGTTCATTAACTCATTTTGTATTTTTACTATGAATGATCAAATCCTAAAGTTCTTGCCGGAAATGATATTGTCCAACTTACAGTCTTATTATAAATAATTTAAATGAGAAACAATAGTATTTAGAAATTAGTGAAGGAATTGACGAAGGTGTATCTGTTTGTCTCCCTTCATTTTCGTAGGGTTTTAGCGAGGGTGTAAATGAGGAAACACTTACCAGCGAGTCAACCTCCGGATCTGCTATATAGTAGGGCTTCTCTTGTCTGATCTGTAACACATAAACATAAATATATATATATATGTTAGTTTGAGAGCTTTAATAATTAAAATCATCCTTAATTGTGGTATAAAAGCAACAAGATCGTATCATCCATACACATATACACATTTACACGTACACATACACAAGTAATATACCCCTTCTCTTTTCCTTCCTACAACGATTTCCTTCTCATGCGTGCTTCCTTTTAATTGGACCCCCGTCGTTCGATTCTTACAAGTAAAAATATTTTTATAAAAGCGGAAACACGTCGATGAACTCAATGAAATTCTTAAAAGTACAAATAATAAGAAGACCAACAAAAAAAAAAAGGTTTAACAAATTCTAAAAAGATTGTCAAGTGTTTTTATCAATGATATTTCAAGAAATCAATGATCACAAACAAAAAAAAAACCAACATTCTTATATTAACTATATATAAACGTATCATATACTTTGTGTATATGTGTGTATGTGTGTGCGTGTGTTATTCCATCTCAATGACGATGCAGAAAAAAATGAAAAAAAGATTAAACCTTTCATCTGCAAACCAAACGATCTGATTAGATGCATTCACGATAACGATTGATATCAATAAAATTCTTTCATAGTATTCAAAAACATTCACCTAAACATTTTGTCTTCATTACTTTACTTTTTTCTCAAATAAATAAGTAATTATTATAGATAAGCAAACCCCCGTAACATTCCAATGGCACGCAAAATTACACAGCTATGGGGAATTCAATGACCATTACGTTTACGATTTGATAAGATTACAAGGATGATACTTCTTCTGTTGAGTAGTACCAACAAAAGGGGATAGATAAAAATAAAAAAAAAGATAATAAAAAAGATAAAAAAAGAAAGAGAGAGAGAGAGAGAGAGAGAGAGAGAGAGAGAGAAGGAATAGTTGGAAGAATGAATCACATTGATTGAAAAAAAAAAGTAAAACCAAAAAAACATATTCTACATTGATACAGTGTAAGAAGGAAACTAGAATATCAAGTAAATTTCTGTAATATGTTAGAATTCATAAAATGCATGTTACACGTTAACTATAATTACTAGAATAATCATTAATTACAACGTTGATCCTTGTATAAAGATCATAGATATATCATACACATATAATTAAGATGACATTCTCGATTACCATAATCTGATTAATGAGTCTCGTTGCAAAGATTGTATCACAGTGAATGTAATATTAGTATTTTTCAAATATTAAATAATAAATACATTTATTTTATTTTATTTATTAATTAATAAAAAAATATTACTATACGAATATTTATAAAAAAAAAAAGAAAAATAATATAACAATATTGCAATATACAATTTTGAAATATCAGTTTATTATCATAATTATCAACACAATTATCTATTAAAATGATATCAAGATAATGTTGATTATTTATTATTTATTAATAAATAATAAATAAATATTACTATACTAATATCTATAAAAGAAAATATAACAATATTGCAATATACAATTTTGAAATATCAGTTATTATTATCATAATTATCAACACAATTATCTATTAAAATGATATCAAGATAATGTTGATTATATTTTTACTCCCACGTATCGTATAATTTCCCTTTTTTATTCTCATACTTTAATCTTATCATCTGTTTTTAAGATAATTTATAATATATTTCAGTTTTCTTCTAATTATAAGTAAATTGGTTTCTCGTAGATGCGAACTTTGTTAGAAAGGTGCTGAGTGGAACGAGTAGAACGTGTCGACATTGTCACCGTGTAAAAATCCCTGCTCTCTCTCTCTCTCTCTCTCTCTCTCTCTCTCTCTCTCTCTCTTTCTCAAGTAAAAGAAAAAAAGAAAGAATGAATGAAAGAAAAGAAGGAAGGAAGGAAAGAAGGAAGAAAAAAGAGAAACGAAGTAATGAAATAAGTCCGAAGAAACCCAGAAGAATTCCCAAGGGTGGGCCCAGTCTATTCATGAGCCTGAATTCTGAATAAGTGACTCGCGTATCGAGTGTATAGGTAATGAAGGTATCTTTTACAACAATAACAACAAAAAGAGATCAAGAATAAATAACAAAAAATTACTGTCAACTGTTTGTGGGAGTTAACATAAAGTAAAGTAAGGTAAACTTGTTAGCTTTTGGTAGAGTGTAAAGGATTAATTTCTTTTCAATGGGTCCCCTGTCTTTCGTGTTTATAGTTTTTTTCGATTGGTCCCAATAGAATTTTTTAACACTATGACTTCCGCATGTCTAATCTAAGTTTTTTCGTGTCAAAAGCTGGTACTTATATTATTTTATATATATAGAGAGAGAGAGTTTCAAGTTAACTTATAGTAACTTAGAGTGAAGTTGATAAACGTATAGTAAAGTTATTATTAATATTATATATAATTAATATAATATTAATACAATAATAAATTAATATAATATAATATAAGTTATATTATATAATATAAATAAAATAATAAATTATTATAAGATAAAGCTAACTTATAGTAACTTATAGTGAAGTTGATAAACGTAAAATAAAGTTATTACTAATATTATATATAATTAATATAATATTTATAAAATAATAAATTAATATAATATAATATAATTTATATTATATAATATAAATAAAATAATAAATAAATATAATATAAAGTTAACTTGTAGTAACTTATAGTAACTTAGAGTGAAGTTGATAAACGTAAAGTGAAGTTATTATATAAATATTATTTATATTATATAATATATATTAAATTTATTCTTATAGTTTATTATATAATTAAAATTATTCTACATATATTGCACTTGCTCGATAATTTCCGAATGACACCAACGTGGTGCCATGCACCAGACGTCATAGTATTAATAACAAACTCTATAAAACCTTTTCTTTTGTATTTAAGTTAAGTTGTGTGTCTCCAATTTTCTTTGCACTCATCCTAAAAGAATATTTCAACTGTTGACCAAATAAATAACAAATTATGGATAATTTAATTTCTAAGTTTTGATCTCATCTTTTAAGTTAGAAATTCTCGAATTTCTTTAGATCTATTTGGACGAGTTCAATTACCTGTAGATAAGTAGAAAAAAAAAAAAAATAACGATAGGTTATAAAGAGATCGTGGAAAATGGGAAAGGTGTAATCTAACGAATAGCAGAGAGGATCGTAGCTAGGGTAAAGATAAGGTGCGATAAGGGCCATCATAGACGACGATTATCGTTTATCGATTATATTTAGCAAAGGATTATTACTCGCTTGCTTTCTTCGTAATAGCTTGTACAATGTATTATAGTTACATGTATCTCTCTCCCTCTCTCTCTCTCTCTCTACACACAAGTACACACATTTACAAAAATACATATTCATAGTTGTGTATGTATGTATGCATGCGTGTAACGAAAAATCGATATATTGATATGACACGACGAAACGAGTGTGTCGTTCCGTGATGCAAAAGTATGAGGAAGAGAGGAGAGAGACGAAAAAAATAAAAATAAAAAAGTAAATCGATAAAAATTTTCGTTGGTAAATGATAAAAAAAAAAAAAAAAATAGAAAGAAATAGAGAAAAACGCAAATCGTAGATTAATCGATCGATCGATCGATCGATCGTCACTGAGCTAGGTATCCATCCGGTGTGAAAATAAACGAGAGATTCCGGCTTGGCCCTGCGATAAAAATATTGTGCGATAATATTTAGAGAATGTTAGCGTCTGTTTGGGAAGCTTCTCCCATACTCGTTTCTCACATGCGTTCAACTAACGCCATGCTACGATTAACGTCATCGAGCTTTAGACTCTTTCCTCGATCCCATCCAAAGATATCTCTCTAACAGCTGTCCTATAAGTTTTCCAATTCTCTCGCTAAGTTTTTCATACCACAAGCCTTCACAATCTTTTTTTTATTTCTGTTTTTATTTTCATTTCCATTTGCTTTCTCTTGCTCATCCAATGCTTGTATTTATTTTATAAATGTTTTTTTTTTTTCAACCATACAAATGATCTCTAACTTGATTGAAATTTCAAGAATATTTAACTCGGATTTAAAATAGTCCAAAAAAAAAAGAAAAACCAATGTGTTATCCAGTATCAACAAACTGATGGATCTTTTCGTGTTTCAATGCAATTAAACGAATTTCATTTCAAGTAAACTTAATTGCACTTAAGTACACATAGATTTAAAACTTTCAAAACTTTTCCATTTTAAAGTTACAGAAAATTTCAAATACCGAAATTAACCCTTTTGGGACACGTGTCCACTCTCAGCCATCATACAAGAAACCATGCTAATTTTCTTAATATATATAAATTACGAGTCACGTTGTTTGTCCGCAATGGACTCCTAAATTACTAAACCGATTTTAATCAAATTTTGCACAATGTGTGCAGTTTCATCCAACTTGAAAGATAGAATAGTTTATATCTCAATTTATAATCGCAATATTATTTTATTGCCAATTATTTGTTTATTAACAAAGAGTCATGATTATCTCTGTTAGTTCGATAAGATTCTAATTATTATATATATTATAATAATATTATATAATATAATTTTAATACAATTTATTAATATTATATATAATATATAATTTATTATTTAATTATAATTTTAATTATTAAAAAAAATAATTATAATTATTATAATAATATTATATAATAATTGTTAACATAAATATATAAAAACTTTGTCCATATTTATGGGTAATTTCAAAATTTCGTTCTTCCAAAAGTCTTCTCAGGTTTTTCATAAAAAAAAAAAGACTTGATGCTACCAACATTACGGACAACCCAATTTAGATTACACACATTTTTGCAATTGTATATTTCATATTATTATGAAAATATTCGATGTGTTATCAGATTGAAATCGGTGCTACACTTTGCACGATACTATCAATACGATAGTGGATCTCTTTCTTTTTCTTAAAAGGTTTTGAAGAAGGTATAAGCGTAAACAAGCGCAAGGTTGAATTATCATAATCGCGATAACGACGTCCGGAACGTACGTCTCTTTTGTCAAACCCGGTGTGTAACATTGTACACAATCTTCAATTCATTCCTGATGATTAAATTCATTTTTTGTTCTTTCAATTCTATATCTTTTAATATATTTCGATTTTTCAACAACGTTGTCTATAAAAAATGTTGGCAAATGTAGAATAACCAGATGATAAATAAATCAAGAAATTATGATAGTGGTGGTGTAATGGTGGTGGTGATGGTGGTGTTTTCTTCACATTGGTGAGGTGAGACACGCCTTGAATTCTGCAAGTCCGACGAAGTGGGTTAGCGGAACGTTATTCACGTAAGAAAGTGCTCCTGTATATCAGAATAAGAAAGAGAGAGAAAGAGAGAGAGAGAGAGAGGAAAAATAAGATAGAAAGGTCGTCAAACACATACGAGTTGCACTTCTCATTCGATAGTTTCTCTCGATTTGTTATGGGTTTATCTCTCTTAGTTGAAAATGATCGATCTAATCATTATTCATACAAATCTATTCAATTTATTCATCATTTTTTTGTTTCTTTTCATCAAACAACATTCACACAAAATCCTTTTACATATACAGATATCACACATATACAAATATCCTTTTTACATATACATTTGTTGTTGTTGTTGTTTCTTGTTTCTAGTAAAAAGAGAATTTGCTTTTATCACACGTTCGAAAATAACTTAGGACAAAATGTTTTATCGTTATCCGTGTTATGTAGAAGTTAAACGTAGAATTCTACTTATTTTTTTTTTTTAAGGGCCATACAAGCCCTCGTACTTAGAGGGCTGAGAAATCTTTTACCTTTTCTTTCTCTGTCAAGAAAAAGTTCTTTGGTGTTATCATCTTCATACCATCTTCTGTTAGAATCTTATCGAACTAACATAGGTAATCATGACTCTTTGTTAATAAACAAATAATTGCGATTATAAATTGAGATATGAATTATCCTATCTTTCAAGTTGGATAAAACTGCACACTGTGTGCAAAATTTGATTAAAATTGGTTCAGTAGTTTAGGAGTCCATTGTGAACAAACAACATGACACGTAATTTATATATATATATGTATAAATTAATGCTGACCACTACGACACCCATGTTCAAATTGAATACGTCCAAAAAGGATTAATAAATATAAACCAAAACTAGTTCCAAAAAATAAAAATAAAAATACAATTCCAAAAAATAGTGTATAATTAAATAACAATTAATAAATTTCTAATATGTTGCAAATAACAAAACAAAAAAAAAGAACAATTACACAATTACAAAGAAAATTGTAAAGGGATAAATAAAGAATAAAGCAGTTGTTAGGTTTGAAAAAAAAAAAATATGTGAATTCTCTTTGATCCAAATGAAAATATAATAAATCATCGTCCCTATTTAGGATTTGTTTTTGTGTTCTGTTCAGAAAATGTTGTGACATATCGTTGTGGTAACCTTTTCATAAAAGAAACAATAGTAATAAAAGTGTATATAGTCATTGTTGTAGCCCATATTTCTCGAGATAATTTGGAATTCTATCCTGTAGCAATAGTATGCAGAACTCGTGTTGGTCGGCTCGTAGTCGCACGCGTTAGAGAAGTGACACGAGGGCCAACGTTTTACGACGGTTTAATGCTCTCGGAGGTGCATTCCAATTGCGCCAATAAATCCCCGGGACCGAAGCTCTTCCTCCTCGTCGTAGTCATCTCTCTCTTTCTCTCTCTTTCTCTCTCTTCCTACTGTTGCTCTCTCAGTCAGTGCTTTTCTAAACTGAACAACACGAACGGAAAGACTAGACTACTACCTGCTCTCGACACCAATACGAATTCCTTTGTATTTTTGTATTTCATGCTTTGTTCCTATATTTCTTGTTCTTTTTCTTTCATTCAATAAAAATAATCACTAGAAATATTCATAATAATATTAATTTTATAAATGTAAAGAAACCATAAAAAAAAAAAATAAGGAAATTGATAATATCATTTTGAGATTGTGCAAATTGAAGAGACCACCAAAGAGAAGAGAAGAGAAGAGAAGAATGAGAGGAAGGTGAGTTCTTTGCTCTTTTCTCGTCAGTGTGAAATCGAGAGCGAAGCATGGTGTGTATAAGGAACACAGAAAAGTGGGTCGGTTCCTTCGTTCGGTATGAAAAAAAAAAGGGCCAGGCCAGAGGGCAGGACAATGAGCGCAACGTGGGCACAGCGGGTCGTCCTCGCGGCGTCCTCGCTTCTCAGGCAAGGCCAAAAGGGGGCCATTGCCAGCAGAGCGAGTGAAAGAAAGAAAGAAAGAAAGAGAAGAGAAGAGAAGAGAAGAGAAGAAAAGAAAAGAGAAAGAAAAAAAAACTAGAAAAAGAGAGTAGTATGATGGTTGGTTGATGGTTCAGGGCCCCATACGGCAAAGAGACGAGCGGCAGCACGCGGCCCGGGCAAAACGCGAGGGGATAATACCGTCGGCCTGGACCCACTGAATAGATCAATTTACAATGGCAGAAAATGAGCAGCTCCTTCCTCTCCTTTCACTCTCTCCTACCCCCTTCGTCTATATCCCTTCATCTATCCCTTTTACTCTTCCTCCTCTCTTTCCAGCAACCACTGATGCACGAATGAAAGATTACCTACCTATATTCATTCCCGAGAAAAACCATTCAAATAAATCCTAATTTCTTTCATTCTGATTGATACAATTGTTAACGTTTAATAATTAATACTATAACGTCCGATGGCTCCACATTGGTGCCATGCAACAACTTTTGAGTAAGTACTAAGTAGCTTCACGTTGGTGCCATGCAACTTTAGAGTAAGTGCTAAGTAGCTTCACGTCGATGCCATTCGGAAATTATTAAGTTTTATTTTTTATCAACTTAACTATAACTTACTATAAGTTAACTCTGTAAACTTTAAATAATAATATAAATACTTGCGCAACACGAAAAAAAAAATTGTTAATACCAAAGAAATCCTCTCTTTTTAGAAATCAAATCTAAAATAAGAGAATTGAATCTGATTGATACAATTGTTAACGTTTAATAATTAATACTATAACGTCCGATGGCTCCACATTGGTGCCATGCAACAACTTTTGAGTAAGTACTAAGTAGCTTCACGTTGGTGCCATGCAACTTTAAAGTAAGTGCTAAGTAGCTTCACGTTGATGCTATTTACTATACATTTTTATCAACTTAACTATAACTTACTATAAGTTAACTCTGTAAACTTTAAATAATAATATAAATACTTGCGCAACACGAAAAAAAATTGTTAATATAAAGGAAATCCTTTCTTTATAGAAATCAAATCTAAAATAAGAGAATTGAATCTGATTGATACACAATTTGCAACAATATTTTATCTTTTGATTAATTTTGGTTAAAATAGAAAACCTTGAAGTTACTTATCGAAGATAAAAAAAAAGAAAAAAAACCTATAAAATAGATAATTTACATAGAAAAGAGAGTAACAGACTGAATAATAGAGATAGAGGCGCGTGCTTTGATGCAAATGAAGTTCGTGCGTGCGTCCGCACGCGTTTAGAAACCAGCGAGTGAATAACTGAGCGATCGGGCAAAACGCATAATCCGTGCACAGCGTGAGGGCTCTTTTGTGTGTCGGCTTGCGCTATCTCCGTAGAAATATCGGGGATAAAAAAAAACGAGAAAGAGAGAAAGAGAGAGAGAGAGGGAGAGAGAGAGAAGAACATTGTACACGTTCACCGCAAAGAACCGTCACCTGCTTATCTCCTAACGTCTCTTAATAAAGTTTCTTTGACTATATTACTACTACTTATACTTCTGCTTATAGCTACTTACTTTTTTTTTCCTTTTTCTATTCGCGTCATCCTTTTATCTATTCTTTTCAAGAATTCGCTAATCTTATTTGTAAAAGAGAGAAAGAGACAAACATATAGGATTGAGACTGAGAGAGAATGAGATACAAGACAGTATGCATTAGTTTCTTAATTCAATTTATGAGTCTACGAAAAGTTCAATCAATGCACGAATGTACAAACAAAATTTGTTCAATTGATGAGAATCAATGAGCTACAAAGAAATTTCTCAATGCACGAATCTACGAAAAGTTCAGTCAATGCTCATTGATCATTGATTTAAAAATCAATCACATGATATTTTTTGCATTTGACTCATTCTCACAGATATCACACGTGATATATATTTTTGTTTAAATATAACACTCTCTCTCTCTTTCACGATAGACTTAGAAATCCCTTAGGTATCCATCAATACGTTTATATTCTATATACGCCTTTTATTAAGATGCAAATGTCACGTCAATTTCGTAATAGCAAAGAACTGCAGCAACAACTCGCCTTGATAATGTCACAACTAGACACGGATAAATAATAGAAATGGCGAACCGGACAAACCGATCTATCGACGATACGACAATTCTAAACTTAATGCATATTATAATCGTTTTTCATTATCTAATTCATTTGCACGTAAAACAACACAACAATGTTACCACGAAATAATACAGCAACAACAAAAAAAAAAAAAGAAATAACAATACCTGATGACGCGTTAAATTTAATCCACTTAGAAAACTTTCCCAAGGCTTACACCGAGATATTTTTAGCGAATTAAAGGCGCACGTTCAATGTCTTTAACTATGTAAGTAAGTATATGTATATACATCGTACACACCTACACGTAAAACACGTTTACCTTATCCCATATTGCTAGGGAGGCTTAACTTTTATCGTTATCTCTGCGTAAGACCGCTCAAAGCCATCGCTACCGCGTTTACCGAACTTCTAAATTTAGTAACACGGGTTTGTTCACGAATTTTACCAAGCCCACGTGGACTTCTATCATCAATTTTGATTTCACGACAATATTAACGCGCAAATTTTTGAGGGAAATTCTCATCAGGCCACAGGCATTACTTAATATTGAAAAATAGTTGTACGTGTCAGTCATAAGTGACTGACATGGCCTTAATGGAAAGTCTAATGTCAGTCATCGATGGCTGACGTGGCGTTTAACGTGTTTAATGACAAAGCAGTCAATTGACATTTTTCAAATTACTTCGAACACGTGAATTTAATATAAAATTCTCTAAATCAAACAGTTGCATACAATTGAAACTTTCCACACCGTAAATAGACTCCAACATGTTACAAGTTAAGCTTTTAATACACTACCTAGGTATCGTCACGCTCGATTCGATTTCGGTGCAATGAAAGAAATAAATAATAAAATAGAAATAGAAATAGAAATAGAAATAGAAAGATTGGCATAACGAGCGGTTTGTTAAATTGAAGTTTCCATTCTTCGTGTCTCGTTTGCTTTCGCGTAGTGCGGCGTCGTTTAGCAGCACCGTCTCTATACCGGTTTCACAGTGTGTGGCAATATATAAGGAATACATTTTTGTGTCGGGTACTAAGGTACCTTTACACGCGAGAGAGCGCTCAGGAATGTAGACGGCCAGGAGTGGTACGTTTTTAAAAGGCCCGAAATCGTTTCACCGGGGACTTACGGAGCTCTCTCTCTTTCTCTCACTCTCTCTCTCTCCCTTGGCTTCTCGAGTTACCTACGCGTGTCCTTGGGGGAGAGGAGCTACTTCTCTCCACCTTCGTCAGCTCTTCTTAGTTCTGCTTAGCTAAATGAAGACAGACAAATGGAGAAAGAGAGAAGCAAAGGGAGAGGGGGGGGGAAGGAAAGGTACAAACGTGTTCTCTTCGAAGGGGATCCTTCATGGGAATAGAACTTTAGAACCAACACCTAAACTACGATCGATCTAAATATTGAACAAAAATGTTGTTGTTTGTTTGTTGCTTACCTGTTTGGAAAAAACTGCAATGTCCTCGTTGAAACTTTCAGACGAACAAACGTCACCTCCCGCAACACCGGGCTCACGCGGTGTACACGTCGCCAATTCGCATTTCTCAAATATCAATGCGAGTAGCGGAAACAAGGGATGTCTGTAATCATAAATAAATATATTTGTTAATAACTATCATTACGATAGTTCAAAAACAAAAACAAAAAATTGATATGTTTCCCATCCCCATTTGCTATGTGTTGTTTTAGTTGTCATTTTTTCTTAATCCTTTTTCGTAGATACAACTTTGTTAATCTTACGAGGACGCAATTAATTCTGACAAACGGTGGGTCAGCGCAAGAAAAGAAAAATTTAGCGTGAAGCGTTCAAAAAGGCATATATGTACACAATTTATCTTTTTTTTATCTCAAAAGAAAAGAAAAAAATATCTAAAGACTTTTATATTGAATAGGTCGACTATTCGTTCATTCTCTTTTTTCTATCTGTAATTATTATAAGTATCATTTTATATCTTCTTCATTATTGTACAATTATTTTGTAAAATGTTTCTTTCACACATTCCCCGATTAAATATATCAAAATAAACTTGAATTTACGAGTTTTCTTTTTTTTTCTTTTTTGTTCACCAACGCACACACACACACACAACACGATCTTATCGTAATCGTTTGAGTTTAACCGATAAGCGTAGAACAGCGATAACTCCTCGAGATAATACTAAGTCTAAACACTATCGAAATTCAACAGAACAGTTAGTGAGGATCCTCTTTTTACTAATAAACTTCATATAATACATATATTTATAAATAAAAAATATCTAACACATTGAGCGCCACGTCAGTCGTCAGTGACTGACATTAGACTTTCCGTTTAGGCCACGTCCGTCACAGGTGACTGACACTCAACTATTTTTTCAATACAAAGTAATACCTGTGGCCTGACAAGAATTTCTCTAAAAATTCACGTGGCGTTCAACGTGCTTTAATTCTTTTTTTTTTTATTCGATGCGTTAATTCATGCACAAAATACGCTTCCTAAATTTCTATCTATATGTGTATGTATATTTATGTATTCAGGTATCTTCGTATAGCAAGTTACTACGAAGCATGGTACGGTATTAGAGGGATCTTCGGATAAGATAAGATTAACCGGTGCACCTATGTTGCAATCGAGCAGCTCCCTGTTCGAGATTTAAAGCAGGTAGATATACACTATGTACGGAGGCGGCTTGTAACAGAGAAACGATTCATCTACCTTATATTATACTTTGCCAATCAGTATCATCTTTGTGCAAACTAATTCTAATATCCATTATTATTACTCTACCAAATTGTTCTGATACGATTCTTCCTAAAATAATAATCATGTGTTACATATGAAAGTGGTCTAACATAAGTCGGTACTTACGTATTAACGCCACTACCGCAGCAAAAATTGCGCTAATGTACCAATAAAAAGCAATCTTGTTGTTCACATACAACAACCGTCAGGGTTTCGTCAGGGTTGCGTCAGGGTTTCGTCAGAGTTGCGTAAGGGTTTCGTCAGAGTTGCGTAAGGGTTTCGTCAGAGTTGCGTAAGGGTTTCGTCAGGGTTTCGTCAGGATTGCGTCAGGGTTGTGTCAGTGTTTCGTCAGTGTTTCCTCAAGGTTTTTCAGAGTTTTGTAGGGTTTCGTCAGATTTGCATCAGGGTGGCATCAGGGTTTTGTCAGGTTTTTGTCAGGGTTGCGTCAGGGTTGCAAAATGCTATGACCCACAAGGAAATTTGTTTCTATGTTTAGCTCGACACTTTTCAACCCAATCACTTGGGCTAGATTTTAAAGTTAAAATGACTAGTGTACTTTTAATTGTGATGTTTAAAATACAATGTCCTACTTGTTAGTAATTTTATTTTTGCAATCATTATTTGAAGCTGGAGAATGATTTAAGAAGGTGTGTTGGTAGCAAGACGGTAGAAGGTGTTCTGTGTGCCCATGGTAGCGGGTCGCGACTCGCGGACATAAAACGATACGGAACGAATTTCGACAAATTGACGTGTAGCTAACGTTACTGCCGCTGCAAACTCTTCTAAAAGAGAAGACTAGCGTCTGTGTGAAAGGGACTGAATCGAAGTAGAAAAAAAAAAAAAACTTTCTTTTTCACCCTTCATCCTTTTCTCGAAGGAAATAAATAAATAAAAAAGGAAAGAAAGAAAGAAAGAAAGAGAAAGTACCACCGTAAACTTTGACCAACACAACAGAATTTTTTCACTTGATTTTTTTCTACTAAGAAAACTAACTGATCTCTGACTTGAAACGTTTGTATCGAATATACAACGGGTGTCTCTTTAAATTTGATATTATTTTTGGTAAATGTTAATTGGATTAGAGACATTGAAATTTTATTTCACAAAGATGCATATTAACCACTTGCCCTACGATTTAATTTCACGGTTGCAGTGCCGTGCACTACAATGTTGCACTTGTCGAAACAATATCACTAAGTTTTACTATTTTTTTCCATTTTACACAATATTGCTTGATATGATGAAAATAATATAAATAATAATATAAATCTATTGATTTTATTTATTATCTATCTATTTACGTGTTGAGCACGCCTATCAACGTGGTGTACACGTTGCTCGCAGTTTTGAAGTAAAAGCATCGCAACGTGCGTGGCACGTCTTTGTAGGGTAAGTGTTTTATTTAAAAATAAAATGAAATAGATAAAGATGACAATATGCAAAGAACAACGGTCTTTCAAATAAAATAAAATGAAATAAAAGAGAATGAAATCGAGTTATTACAAATGATCGGTTCGAACGTCAATGATTACACGAAGGAGTTACGGAAAGCAAAGCCGCACGCGGTTTGTCTCATGAGAGAGAAAGAGAGAGAGAGAGAGAGTGAGTAAATGGTCGTGCGCTTCGAGTGCACGTTTTCCTAAGCGGTCGAGGGACAACAAAGTGCGACGTCGATGACAAATGACGAGTCGAAACGAGGTGTCAGAATGACGGAACCGCAGAAGGTAATGATATGATTGGCCGGTACGGCCCGTTCAACGGGGGATGTTTGCGGTTTTGCGGTTTCCGCCCTCGATGCGCGACGCCTCTCTCTCTTTCTCTCTCTCTTTCTATCTCTATCTCTTTCTCGCTCAATCCTTGCTTCGTTCCTCTTTCGTGGCTCTTTTTGCACGCGGCCATCGGCTGCTTTATGATTTACTACGCACCCACCACCGACATTTACGGCTCATCCACGGCTTCATTTCTAAACTCTCGACCTAACTCTAATATTCTATATTCCTTTTATCAATATTACCAACGACAAAAGATGATGATGATAAAGAAATTATTGAATTGTTTGGGAAATTAATTTCATTTTTTCCTAACCACAATAAAGGCCATTAGTTGATGCAAAACGTGTGATCAGTGAGAGGTCTGTAAACTGTTTATACCCACTTGAAAGACTTATGGTTTAATCTCGAAACAAAAATTGTCTTCATTTTTACAAAAGAAAACATGAAATTACTTTTCGAACAATCCAATAAAAAAAAAAAAAAAAACCGTGCGTTTTGCATATCGCATTTGTACTTTCGTGCATTTTGATTTTAATCGATGATTAATGTGAAAACAACGGACTTCGAAGTGTTGACGATAAAATGCGATAAGAATATACCGAACTGCCGATACCGGTTATCGAATGTTGCTGCTTACATCTTTTTCAAAATAATACATTTTTTTGGTTATGATAATACAAAAAGGAAAAATGAAATAATATTGGACTTTGATTTTCGACAATTTCTTTTATCTTGAAGTTAAGAAAAAAGAGAGAGAGAGAGAGAGAAGAACCATCGAAAATCGATTGGAATTTTAAATGGCGAATAATCGATCGTTCGAAAGACGTTACGTCTCGCCTTCTCAACATCGAAACGGAATAAATTTACCACGGTCGTAATTACATACGAAGGTCTTCTCTCGTACTATCTATCAATTCATCTGTTTCTCTTTCACTCGTACACATTTACAGGAGGATTTGCGTGAGACGCAGAAAGACATCCGATCCGCACGGATGACTCGGCCAATCGAACTCCTTGCATAAGAAGTCGGAGTCTTCTCGATGATTGGCAGATTCTCCCTGTCAGTTACGTACCTACTTACTTGGTTTTACGTAAAACCAAGTTCGGTATCCGGCTCGTCCCTTTCGATCATTCACGTGTACTATTTTTTTTTCTATTCGAACTTCTATTTCAATAAAAACTTCAATTTATTATACACAAAATAGATGAATCTTCCAAGAAAGTCGCAAAATCTTGAAGCTCGTGTTGCGATGCTCGAGGCGTGCGCGACCCAACACACACACACAAATACACACAGTGTGGACAAATTACAGGCTACGCGAAATAATGAGGCTCCCGTTCTAGGATACGTCCAGAAATCGGGCCATCTTTTAGAACCATAAATCACTACGTGAACACGACTACCACCACTACCACCAACTACGAGAGAGAGAGAAAGAGAGAAAGATCCTAGATGATTTTTACTACGCCTAGGCACGCGCCTATTTCATCCTTTACACAAACTTTCTATCATTTATTTTATAACGAAGCTTCTACAAGCAATGATTTAATAATACGTCATTCAACTTTGCAAGAAAAATATCTAAATACGTGTATGTGTAAATAGATGATCATTATTTATCCACGAGTTAAGAGTAAATTTAACGTTAAATAGAAATTGTAGTTATGTTTAAAGGATGTACAGTTAATCGTAGATTGGTAGTCAAGCATAGAAAGACTATGATGCTATATACACATTTATCTGTGAAAATGATCGTAAAAGCTTCATACGATAAATCAGGCTATAGGAAAAATATGAAATTGTACGATCGACGACGTGCAAGCAACGAACTGTAAAAGCTTCTTACGATAAATCAGCCGATAAATGTGGCGACAACGTTAACGAACGCAGGAATGTTAAAGTCAAATTGAAAAATGAACAACGCGACAAAAATCACATTGTACTTTTCGATTAAAATGAATTTGAACGAATCGCCGTGTCTGTCTCGTAAGCTTGCAAAAAAAAATTGTTACAAAAAAAAAAGAATAAATATGTAACGAACGCATAGATATCTTTCAAAGTGAAAAATGACGAATATATATATATATATATATATATATATATATATATCGTTGAATGTAAGTAACGAAATAGATACTAGTTTAATTTATATTATTTCGAAACGAACAACGAGTATAACTCAGTCGTTAAGCTTCCAGGTCGTGCGATAAACTCGAAGCCTTCGAAATATGCATTACGGAATTATGCAGATTTTTCTACCATATCGACTCGACTACGAGAATCAAGCAGCAGCAGCAAGTCGTTCGAAACATTTCACAAAAATAATATTTAAGTTCGCGTATCTAAGTTGTATAATATAACCTTCTTTTTCTCTCTCTCACACACATAAATATGTGCACAACACATACTAATGGAATTATGAATAAGTTAAGAGAAAGATAGAAAAACACATCGTTGTCTTCGTCACAATCATATTCATCGTCATCGTCGTCGTCGTCGTCGTCGTCGTAGTCGTCGTAGTTGTTGTCGTTGTCGCGTTTATCCATATGATAATTTTATTCTACACAGAGGCCTCCGATATGTCATAAAAAAGCATATTGCGTGTGAAAAAGAACAGACAAGTTCGAACTACAATTCCGATGACGCGATTCGAGGAGTCTTTGAATTATCGATATGTGTGTGTGTATGTGTGTGTTATTATTGAATATTTTCATTTTTATTCTATACCCAAGCAAATCCCTAGGGAATTCGATATTATCACAAATATCGATTATGAACATTTTTATATGCACAAAATGAGATTTGATGAGTTTCACTTACCCGTAAATGGCGTCCTTGTCGCGTTTGTGTACATCGGGCACCGCCGAGGCTGCAGCGGCTGCAGCCGCTGCAAGCACGTGTTGGGGTGGCTGAGGCGGGGGCGGGGGATACTGAGGGTGGGCCGGTCCCATACCCCCGAGGTGAGGGCTGTGATGTAGACCCGGTACACCGCGGGCACTACCGTGTGGATCGTATAGCCCTGCTCCTCCACCCCCACCACCTGCCTCGAGGTAGGCCCCATGCAGCCCGCCATCGTCGTACTGTAAACAACAACAATTTCAACGTCAATAAATGTACGGATTATTACAACATTTACAATTACAATTACTAATAATAAGTGCATATCTGTCTGGTCATATCTTTTCTTTAAAGCAAGTATGGGACACAGTCGAGAGTTCCACAATACAACAAAGTTCGTGAGCCGAACGACAGCTGGTTGTACGAGCTAAGGGCAGACGCGTTCTAAAACCGGATACCGTACTCGTACAACACACCATTGGTGATACGCGTAAGTGGAACGGTCAAAGTAGCTATAGGAAAAATAGCTTTAGTAAAATTCAACTTCACGGCCGATGACTCCCGACGTATACTTTGTTTTCATTTATTTATATACATATATATTTTTTTGTTCTTCATTTCATTGACAACGTAAAAACAAATAAATAAATAAATAAGGAAAACGAGATCGATCAGATTTTTATTCAAAAAATTCATTCCACTCGTGTCTCCTCGATAAAATGCGGAAGCTAACTAATTATTAAGACTAATTGCGTGACTCTTTCATAGAAAACGCTCGAGGCAGGTTATTTCTTCTTCTTCTTCTTCTTCTTCTTCTTCTTTTTCATATTCTTACTTTGAGACAAATACCGAGAAGAAGCTCGTGTTTATCCAAACGCGACGTTCGTGAGAGTTCCGACATAGCAAACTACGATCAACTACCAACTGAAAGCCGGATGCTCTAAGAAAATCCTTAATTATTAAAAGAACCAACCTGACACTCGACAGAAACACTCAAAAATATCTCACATTTGTCGAGATAACATTGTTTTACTACATTTCATCAAATTTTGTTGAACTTTACTGTCTAATATCCGATGAGTCTTATTATATCTTGTCACATAATGATGAATCATAAATAAAAAAAAAATAAATAAAAACTAACAACAGATCGAGATCAAAAAATTCATCTTCTTTCTTATTTCTTGTCTTTCGTTAAAAATGCAATCGAAGGAGAACAAACCATCAATACGAAAAAATGATCAATAAATATATAATTAATAACAATGACGATTTTTCAGTAGTGTCTAATTATACATTTAAGCATTTTCTACCTCGTTATTGTTTAAATGTTACGTTTTCTACAAGGTGAGTCAATAATTATTCCCATCAGAAATATGTTTAAGTAGTTACATATACATTTTAATGATTATTACCGTTATAAACTAAAAGGTTATTATATCGGTAATTAATGACTCACTAAGTAAGTGTACGAAAAAAAAAAGGGGCAAAAAAGATAGACATACATAATAATAAACTTAACAATGTATAGTCACGAGTACTACTTAAATGATAACATTTCAAACAAAAACAAAAATACATTTTTGTTCTTTCTTTTTTTTCTTCTTCTTCTTCTTCTTCTAATAAAAAGATCAACAAATTTTTATTAACGATAGGATTATTCATCAAATAAAACAGATGTGTGTTCAGATCACACATTTGTAGAAGTGAAACCTTCAAAGAAAACCAAGCCTTCGAAACAATTGAATTGTAATACAACGCCATCTATTGAAAAAACCTTAAAGAACCTAGATAAGCTCTAAATAAAAAGCTTTAAATTAGTAATGAAAAATAATAATAAATAAAACAAAAATCGCGATAAAAATTGTGCTATGTGCTAAGTTGGAAAAAATCACGTGAAATAAAATTAATTTCATTCAACTAAGTTGAGTAATTTCGGAATTATTAGTGGACAAACATATTGTTACACTGAATTATTTATATATTGACTTGAATTAATTAATTAATTAATTAATTATTTTTGTTTCATCAGTTTCACGTTCTTTCGTTTCACGATTTTCAAATCATCCAGCTGATTCTAAAGAAGTTTTCACTTCAAAAAATGAATTACTAAACGATGCACTAATTTATTTATCAGGTTGTCAAGTATGAAAATGGGGACAAGTATGAAAATCCAATTCAATTATGTGCATTTGTTGTCCCATTTTATACTTGACAACGTAATACAATTGAATTGTTGTTTATTTACAAGTTATTTAGTTCGTTTCGCAAACTTAATACAATTCTGATTTCATGAAAAAAAAACCCTGAACCTCACTAATGATTTTTCTAATTAATGCGTGCCATGTGTAATTAACTCTTACACGTTGATAGACAGACAGACAGACAGACAGACGGATAGATGCTATCGTTGGATTTACTTGACTTTAAAGAATTTCGTTTAAATAAATTAATCTAAAGAATTCGTTTACTACGTATGTATAAGTGAATAAGTAACTTCAACATTATTGCAAATAAAATAAGAAGAAACAAAACAAAACAAAACAAAACGAAAAATAGCGTTTGACCATCCAAGTTGTGTTTTAAACGTCGTTACGATTCGAAAGTGAAAGGAGAGGCCGAAAATAGGATGAGGGAAAGCTAGAGAAGTATCTTTATGCACTTCGAAGAGAACTTAAAGTATCATTTTCTCTCTCTCTCTCTCTCTCTCTCTCTCTCTCTCTTTCTTTCTTTTTCTCTTTGGTTCTTTCTCTTTGAACGATGCTGGTCCCACGTTTACGAGTTACTACGAGAGCAAAGATTTCATCGTAGAATGATCCAAATGATTTTATCTACCTTTTGGTTTTGTACCATTAACTAGAAACACACAAAGAGAGAGAGAGAGAGAGAGAGAGAGAGAGAAACTGTATAAATGTGTAAACATAAGAGACCTATATATATGTTTGTCTGTAAAAAAAAAAAAAAATTAAAAAAAGGGTACAGAAAGTTTTAAAGCATTCGTTACTTTCTGATTAATGACGACATTTGAAAAACATTAAAACATTACGATTAGAATGTATGCATACCGTGAAATTGCAATTAAATTCATAAGATTTGATACTTTTAATAATTATTAGGATTATCAAAATTGTTTCATTGTATTTTGTGTATTTTTTAACAAACAATAATAATTAGGATGACATACTATTTGATATTAACACTTTGAATAACCGCTCACACAACATGTGATGTGTGTGATTGCTGGAACAACTATTATTAAGTTATTTATTTATAACTTTTTATATATTGAAAATTATCTAAAATTACATTTGTTGTTTTGTTGTTAATTTTTGTCATGAATTGAATTGCAATTGTTGTAAATTAATTGTTCAAAAATATGACTGAACTCTGACGACGTTTGACTACGTAGACGTGCGTACGGCCATTAAAGTGTTCATTAATAAATAAAATATCACTCGGTTAGATTTGAATTATCAATTAACTAGGAATAATAAATGAATAATACTGTAAACAATAATATATTATATACTTAATAATAATATTAACACTTTAATGGCCACACTCACACAACATGTGTGTAATAGCTGGAACAACCATTATTGTTAAGTTATTTATTTGTAACTTTTTATAGATTAAAAATTATATACAATTAAATTTGTTGTTGTTATTGTTTTTTTTTTATGTTAATTTAATTTCAGTTTTTCTAAATTAATTGTTCACAAATATTACTGAACGACTTTGGCGACGTTTGACTACGCAGCCATGCGTGCGGCCATTAAAATGTTCAAAAATGAGTTTTTAAAAAATAAATGTTTCTATTGAATTGGATCTATTGAAACAACCATTATTAACTGTCATTTATTTATAACAAAATTATATAAAATTAAATTTATTGTACTTAATTTTTGTCGTGAATATAATTTCAGTTTTTCTAAATGAATTTTTCCAAAATATCACTGGGCAACGTTTGACTACGCAGACATGCATGCGGTCCATTAAAATGTTAAAAAAAGAAAATTAATGACTTTTTTATTAGAAAAATGTCTATTGGATTGTTCTAATTTGTTTTTTTTTTTATTTTCTATCTTCTTGTTTCTTTCTATCTCACTTTTGCAAAAGATAAAGAAATAAGAAGATGAGAGAATTGCGACGGATCGTGACAGAAGACCGGACCATCGTACGCCGTCGGAATAACGGAATTTGAAATTGGAAGAGCGAAAGTGATTGATGTATATCCATAAATACATAATCACAGGCTGCGGTATAACACGCTTATAAAACTCCTGTCTACCGTCGCCCGATTCGCGATTACAATTTTTAATCCGACGCACATTGAGATTCGTCTCGACGATCTCGAACCTTTTTTGTTTTTTTCTTTTTATTTTCTATTATTATTATTATTATTATTATTATTATTATTATTCGTCTCTTCTTCTAGCGCATCATCATTTTTGAAAATTAATTTCTTTACGAATCCTGATCATCTGATTCTTCCTACATAAATCCTTCCTCTGTATTTTCAAACTTATACAAAAACAACACTAAAATACATACACACACACGCACACAACACAAAAGTTACACAAGAAGAAGAAGAAAATATGGAAATATAAATTATTGAAAGTACGTCACAAGATTTGTAATATTTTTCATATTAACTTGGTTACAACAACGCGTTGTAATATTAAAACGATAATAATCATCACTGTATCTTATTTTTATTTATTTTCATATCGTTTCGAAACTATCGTCGGAATATTTTCTCTCGAGAGAAAATGAAAATCAAATGGAAAAAAAAAAAATAAAACTTGAACGGAAAAATTTTCTGTTCTTTATTTTATTTTATTTTTTTGTTTGTTTTTTTTTTTGTTTTTTTTGAATGATACGTCACCGTCGCGAACGAATCGTAGTTATAGCGCAATTCATCAGCCCCTTTTTTTCACGCACTCGCATTTTACGAGACGCTTAAGTGCCGAGCGTTGAAACCGAATTACAAGCCTATTCGCCTCGCGGCACTCAAACTTCTTGACTACGTGAGTAAAGTTACTTTTTCTTTCGTTTCACCAGTCAAAAATGTCCCCAAAACTATTTCAATTCTGCTCAAATTTTCTTCTATTCTCAATGATCTTTCTCGATCATCAAATCAAATCATTCGATAAATGTGTAAGTACGAAATATGAAAGAAATGATTTGCACTAAACATTGAACGATTGAAATAAATTTTTTTCTTTATTTTATCTTTACGTTAACGTTTAGTATAATTAAATAATATAATATAACATTAAAAATATATATATATATTATTTATTTTGACAAATAAAATAAAAAAAAATTAGATAAAAGACTATTAACAAAATGTTTCCTAAAGTAATCAACCTTAACTGACAATTAACGTGTTTGTTAATTAACATGATATGTGACGAACGAATAAACGAAATGATGACGTTGACAAAATCAAAAAAAAAAATAAAAAATATGAACAAATAATTAAATAATAAAAGTATCTACGTCCTACTATGCAATAATATCAACAAACAAACAAACAAACAAACAAAAAAATAAGAAATCCTAACGAAGAGTCGAAGAAGTGTGTCCGTTAATCTCAGTAATTATGAGAATTATCCAGAAACGAGTAGAAACTGTTTAAGAAAATAAAATATATTTGTCGTCGACACGCTTAATTAATTCCTCGAACTGTGTTGGACCGCAAAGAGAGAGAGAGATCCTTTGACAAGGAGCCCCACACACTTGTGTGTAGAATCCTGACACGCAAATTTGAAAAAAAAAGAAAAAGAAAAGGGAACGTCGCGAACTCGTTCTCGAACTTCGAAACTTCCTATCTCTCACATGGAATCTGAACAAAACGTTTCAACGAATCCCAACTCTCTCGTTCCTTTTCTCGCTAAGTTAAATTACACGCTCGCGAATCGTTAACGATGAAACGGTCCACCAATTTATACGACCATCTTTACACGCACTTATTACTTTCTTCTTCTTCTTCTTCTTCTTACTTTATTTATCTCTTTCTTTGCTATACACTTATTACGATTTCTAATTCTAATTTCTAAACTTGACACTAACTAACGAAACACGGAAGTTACTTTTTAGACGATGAAAATATTCCAAACAATAGCTACATTTGTGTTAATCATTTTATTCAACTTCATTGAAAGTATCAGTGTTGATGATCAATTCATTTCTAATAATAAACATTCAATTCTTCGAAAATGTTATTAGCAATGGTACGATTTTAATAAACTATACCGACGGATAAAATACAAACTTGTTTCTAATTTTATGTGAAAAAATTTACAAAAATTTCATATTGTCTACGATCATTTTCAATTCGATTTATTGTGACACTGAATTTTAATTAGACTCAAGCGTTAAAATATATTTCTAGCTACCGATGTGTTTTAAACACTCTTTTTCTGTTTACATTAAATAATCACATTGTATCGAAATAGATGTAAATTTATTAGTAAATACCCGATTGTGTGTGTGTGTATGCGTGTATACACGTGTGAGTTCTTATAGCATGTATATTTATTATTTCTCGACAAAATCACGAGTTCAAGTATTCGTTGACACTGTTTTTATCTTCCTACTTTGATCTACAATTTAATAATTGAATAATCTTTCTCAATAAACTACACACAAAAAAATCTTTGCATTTCTACTTGTCAAACGTAGCGAATCAATGAATCTCGACAAAAAAAAAAAAAACATAAACACCGTCTGAGATTTTAATTTAAACACGATCACGAATATTTCTTACATACATTTTTAAAAAAATCAGATACTAAAGTTAAGCAAAAAAAAAACAAAAGAAATAAACATAAACAATAAATTTTAATTTAAAGAGATGAACTTTTTCAAAGAGTATCGATCATCACATCTACGTTGAGAGATCATCACTCGATCCGAATCACTGTCCGTCGGTAAGATGATCCATGAGATCTCTTGGAGAACAACACGAGTAATCAACTAAACAAAACTACCACAACTTTCAAATTGAACATACACTCGTAATCCTAAAAAGCACACACACATACACACACATTATTAACCAATCACCAAATCTAAAATCAAATCAACTTGATAAAAACAAACATTTCTATTGGAATTTGATTAGATTCTCAAAAAGAATCTCACGTTCTCGTAACTTGAATGTTATTCACTGATACAAACAAAGAACAAATTTTGATATATGCACTTTCACGTGTTCTGATAACCCCGTCGGCTCACTAATATGAATGACATATGCAAATTGAATGAAAAGATGTAATAAACAACTCGTTTTCGATCAAAATCCAAGATGAAGAAGAAGAAGAAGAAGAAGAAGAAGAATAAGAATAAGAAGAAGAACAAAAAGAGCAATATAAGATAAAATGGGGAAAAAAGAAAAGGCAGAGACGTACCCTTGGCTGCGCCATGAACGCCCTGGCCGCGCCGGGGAACTCTGCGTGCTGAGCCACCGTAGCGGCTGTATTTTCCCACAGTGACGAGGAAAGAAGAGGCACGGCACTTCGCGCACACTCGATTACCGCACTCTTTTCGGCTTATCGCGCCGGCGGCGTCGCGTACTCCCAGTCGCGACACCGGCTACGACAAACTATCCAAAATCTTCTACTATTTTCTTTTCAATTCCTCTTTCAAATCTGATGATCACGATGAAACTTTTAATAATACTTCTTTCCTTGTACAATTATTTATCCGTTTAAACGAAACAAAAACACTGTAGGTTTTCTGTAGCTCCCAAAATCGTATACAATGCAATATGTATATATATATATATATTATTTCTCTCTCTCCCTCTCTCTCTCTCTCTCTCTCTCTCTATATATATATATATATATATATATATAAATATATATTTATAGATATATATTTATATATATATTTATATATATATTTATATATATATATATATGTTTGTATGTAAATTTATATATATATATATAGATTGTAAATTTATATATATATATATAGATTGTTTAAGATTCAAGGAAGATTATTCCAAGAAGATGGGGCTATCGTTAAGCGTCAGCAGCGAAGCGAGAAGATTCTTGGGAGATGAAAAAGAAAATCTGCGACGTGTAGGAAGATGATAGGACGCGCGTGGCATCTCCTCAACATAATCATCATTGTAATCGTCATCGTCATCTCCCACTGGGCTCTCCGTTTCCGACGATTGAGAGAGAGAAAGGAAGAGTGAGAGATGTCTGTCCTGTCTCTCTCTTGGGTGTCAGTCTCGCAGCATATCTTCACCTCCTCGACGAGGCCGGCCAAAATCCCAATAGAATTTAATCCAATCACGATATATATATATTAATATTTAACAAAAACGTATAATCCTTATGCTCTCCTCTCTTAGCGTGTATATGTGTTTACGTAGGATCTCTGTATATATCTATATATATATACAGGTATGCGTGTGCGCGCACGCGCGCGCGTTTATTAATATCCACTCACGATTTTCAAACGTTCCACAAGAGTAACAACACGAGATATCATCACCGAGGACCCAAATCGTTCACACTCTTTATAACACACTTGATATTAATACTAATACTAATACTACTACTACTCTCCCTCTTTCTTTCTATCTCTCTCTCTCTCTCTCTCTCTCTTTCTTTCTTTTTTTTCTTCCAAATTTTGTCACGTCAAAAGAGAGAGAGCGCACGGTTGCGCGTGATCGTTCGTCGTTATCAAATAAATATATATCCTATGAGTGTGGGGGTATATATATACATACATATATATATATATATCTGTATATATATACGTATAATATATACGTTAGTCACATTCAAACACAAATAGATATTATCCTCTGTTAGAAAATTTTTTTCCTTCACTTGTCGCAAACGCGTATATTATTTAGTAGTGGCACTAGCGTATTTATAACAACAAGATGATTTCAAAATAAAAATAAGGAAGGAAGATAGGACAGAAAGAGAGAGGAGCGTAAAATAACGGAGTTACATCTTCTACCGCGCGCGAACTCGAACTGGCGGCGGCGGTGATGGCGCGCAGCGAGCGACAGGCAGAACGCCGCCGGCGGCAGCTACGAAGACTTACGAACGAATAAACGAAGGAACGAACGAACGAACGAACGAACGAACCAACGAACGTACGAACAACGAACGAACGAATCAACGAACGAACAACAGCCGAAGACGTTGAGGATTCGACGCGGTGACACGAGAGCACGCGTTAACCTCCTCCTCTTACGTTTAAACGCGACGACTCGCCGCGAGGATCGCGATAACGATAACAACACGAGGATGATAACACACTGTAGGGTAGTAGAAGCACGAGGCGCCGAGATATCGCGTTGCCGATGTCTTACGTTTAAAACGGATATAGAAGAAGAGAGTAAGAGAGGAATCGAAAGCGGCGCGTTTCTCCTCGCGGCGATTACTGAGGAACCGGTACGGGAAGAGAGGCCCTCCTACCGTAACGACCACCACTGCTTCTTTCAGCCGGCTCTCTCTATACTCGACTTATGGAAGGCGGTGGAGGAGGAGGAGACACGCTATACGCTCCTGAATCTCACTCACTCTCCCTCTCTCTCTCTCTTCTCTCTCTCTCTCTCACTCCCTCTCCCTCTTTCTTCCTATCTCTCTGCGTTTATCGGTGTATGCCCATGACTGTATATACGTGAGTTCAGTTTCCCCCCACGAAAAAGCTACCACTACCACCACTTTACGCTTGTATGACGCGCGCAAGAGAGAGAGAGAGAGAGAGAGAACGACGAACGAACGAACGGGAGAAGAGAGTTGGGCGCCTACTAGCGTGTTTCAGGTCCTGCGCCGTTCACGGTCGTTCGCCAACTGTCAATCAGCGCAGCGCTTAACCACGAGGAGTGGGAGGTAGGCTCGACCACGCCCAGTCGACGCGACCAATACGTCCCCCTCTCGCCTCTGTGACTCCGCCTACCGACCGCTCGCTAACGAGCCGCCGCCGTCGCCGCCGCCGCTGAGTCAAGCCGCCAACGCCGATACTAGCGCCTCCGGTGACACGACCGTGAACGACCCCGGCCTCCGCCATCGCTACTCCACCACTACCAATGAGACCGTCGTCGAATGAACATGAAGAGGGACGAAGAGAAACCCGATGACGAGACCTTCTCCTCTGCTGCTTCTTCTTCTTCTTCTTCTTCTTCTTCTTCTTCTTCTTACTCTTATTCTTATTCTTATCTTTTTTTTACATGTACATCGAATTTTCTTATTTTTAAGAGGAAAAATTCAAATCCGATAATTCCAGCAACAAAATTGCATGTCCTACTCTAAGAAGAAGATTAAACGATGTGCCAAATAATAACTTAACTTGTGTTATTCGTCGACATTTATTCGCCAGTGTAACAAAGTTGCAACGAATTAAATTGTAAACGTTTACTCTCTTATCCTCCTGATCAATATGTTTCTTTAAACATGAATAATCTTCCCTACTCGCGTGACATATTACTACACACCGATGATAACTCTCTTCACCCTGTTCCATATTTCTTTCTATATTTCTTCTCTTCCTTTACTATTTCTTTCTTTCTTTTTTTTTTTTTTTTTTTGTTAGATTAATTCGTGGTCGGCGGTCCTAGCAAGGTTTGAATGAACGGAACAGCTGACTGCGCGTAGAAATTGGGTCGCGAACGTGCGGTTTCGAACTTTCAATGGTATTCGGCGTTCGGTGACTAATAGCGACGAGGGAGGAAGAGGAGGAGGTGGAGGAGGAGGGCGAGGAGAAGCTGTCACCGGCATCGCTGCTCGTTCCGTCGCCCTCCTGCCGCTCGATTTTATGATTCCATCATCTCTCTCTCTCTCTCTCTCTCTCTCTCACCCTCTACCATATACACATACATATGCACACATACTACCCTAGAAACATGCACGTGTGTGCAAGGCACATGCGGCCTCTCCAACCTTGTTCTTCCTCTTTTTATCATCTTATCTATTCGTCCTTCCGCCTTTATTCTCAACTTCCTGCATAATGTCTCGTTATCGAGAGTCGATTTTCCGAAAGAGAAAGAGAGAACAAGAAAAAGTAAACAAATATACATTTATTTCTTCTTTCTCCTTTCTTTAATTTTAATCTTGAAATCATTTAAACGTATAACTCTTTGAGAAACTTTGTTCGGAATAAAGTTTACCTTATTCTAAAAAAAAAAAAAACATTTTTCAAGAGCTTGTTATTTCGCTATAAATCATGCTGAGAAATATACCCATCGATAGGAATAAAGAAAACTAAAGAAACGAAAAGAAAAGAAATGAAAAGAAGTATTTGACAATGTTAGGATTTGGTCCCTTTCAACTGAAACCTTTCAAGTTGGCCCATTAACTTTTCTACCATGTTTTCAATTGAGGACAAGAATCTTTACAAAATTCGGATCTTTTTAAACGGATTATCAATGGCTCGTTAAGTTTCATGCACAGGTATGAAGAAGTAGTTGAAGTATACAACATAAACAGGATAACTAATAATATTTATCACAAACACTGAAATGTTTCTCTTGTTAAAGATATGTTAAATATATGCATCATTATACTATGTTTATACGCATCTCAATGCATCTGTGTGCATGCATTATTTATCTTATAAATATATATACATCTACACGATATATAATTTATCTATATAATTCATTGGATAGCAAACACATATCCTGCATATAGATAATATATACATCACAGTTTTCTAAATTTCAATTAAATTTATCGCACTTATGTATATTTCACGATTATTTAACATTATTTTATAATTATAAATAATTTCGATGTTTTTTTTTGTCAATAAAAATATTTTCAAAATAATATCCTTTTAAATGTATATTTGTAAATACCTATATATAATAACATAAAATGTAGGTATATTTTTATGTAGAAATGATTTAATTATATAAAAAAAGTGTTTCGTATTTTTGAAAATAAATTCAAAACTAAAAGGCCTCTTTTAACTGTCTTAATTTAAAGATTACATAACTCGTCTACAGGAAAGGAGAGAATATAAACTCTCAAGTTGACTACAACGAGATTATATTATTATAATAGAAAATGTTTGAGAAGACTATGATACGTTCGTCTAACAGATAGAATATAGAATCGTGTCGTCAAGGTACAATGCATCTTTTCTCATCCTCCCTTTCGTTCCTACGTAATTTCTGCGA
Source organism: Polistes dominula (assembly GCF_049000335.1). Taxonomy (NCBI): domain Eukaryota; kingdom Metazoa; phylum Arthropoda; class Insecta; order Hymenoptera; family Vespidae; genus Polistes; species Polistes dominula. The sequence continues at coordinate 798,583 of NW_028300953.1, forward strand.
AACGTTCCTGCTCGTTTTCTCTTTTCCTTTGGCTATTGTGCTACTATTCTGAGACATGACCATGTCAAAGCTCTTCTACCATTTCTATACCTTCTGTTAATCCTCAAACGAAGACATAAGTATTTAAGAATCAGTAATGCAATAATCCTACGAAATTTCATTCACAATCGTATCCCATTACAAATCTTATACTTGTTTAAGTTTGTTTATAAAATATAAAAAATGATATTCACTTTTTATTGATTCTGAATGTCAAGAAGAATTCATAGATTAATAATATGATCACTAAAAGATTCATTATCATTTTCTTTCTTGAATGCATGCAACCATCGTCATTTGAAACACCTCATAGGAGTTTAATCTACAAGGAAGCTTGAACAATTCGCAGAAGTTAGGTACAATGGCTCACGATACATAACTAATTGTAAATGGAAAATTTTTCACCCAGCATTAGCTAACATACGTGCGATGAATATTAAATATATACATACATGTATATCCGGTTTGGCAAACACATTCCTATACCGGCTGTATGCAATAAATTAATACAATTATTGAAACGAATTTTTGCATATGATACTTGCGTGTACTTACTAAGACCAGAAGTTATATTATTGTCATCGAAACTTTATTTCTAAAGAAATAATTAATAAAAACACGTACAACATTGCTAATTTATATTTATATTAATTGATTAATACTACGAAATGAGTATTACGAAATTGATGTTGTAAAAAATAAACAAATAAAATCCATGTTGATTTAATAATCGATAAACTAAAATTAAACGTTTCAATGAATATTTAGTAAATCTAGAAATGTTAGTAGATAAATTAATCGAATCAAAATGAATGTATCTACATTTGATATACATATATATATATATTTTTTAAAACACGTCACGTATATAAAATACACTTGTATGGTTCTATAATTACACTTATACTGGATATAAATGTATCGAAGCTCTCGCGTAGGTTTTCACCTCACGATTATTATAATTTCTTGGCGAGGAACGAAACAGCTGATCCCATCTCGATAATAACGAGGCCAACCAGGAGTATGGGAAACGCGCGAGGGCCGAGCCCCATCTCGGATGCGCAACAGCCATCCGCCGCGTGTCGTGATTTGACAGCCTCGCGAAATGCAACACCGATCCGATTAAGAGTCTCGAATTACCGAATCCCTCTTTCCCAACCGCATGGCCACTCCTTTTTCACCAGATTCGAAACGATCGAGAGAGTACGAGAGAATCCGACGACGAGAAATCGAACCAACAAGAACTTCAATAAATGACAGAGATAGAAACACTAATGTTGTTAAGTTAAAATTACGTTTCACGTGAGTCAAAATTCAATGAAATAATATATGAAATAAATATAGTTGTTATTTGAAGTAAAAATTGTTCAAAATTAAGTGATATAAATAATCGAACTAACCGAGATAATCATGACTCTTTGTTAATAAACAAATAATTGCGATTATAAATTGAGATATAAATTATCCTATCTTTCAAATTGAATGAAACTGCACACATTGTGCAAAATTTTATTCAAATCGGTTTAGTAGTTTAGGAGTCCATTGCGGACAAACAACGTGACACCTAATTTATATATATATTAAAATATGAAAAATATTATTGGATTGACAAGATAGTAATATTTCACACTAGAAAACTGAAATTACTTTCTTGCCAATCCAATAGATAAGCAAAAGTTAGAAAGAAATAAAAAGAGAGGACTAGAAAATATTTGATTCTTAGTTAATTTGTGTTTATGCTTCTTAAGAGTGTTTTAAAAATGAGTAGGCACTAAACTTGACGACTTCAAGTTAACACACCAAGTTCGTCTCTTTGTAAATAATATTTCTTCGTGTTTGATAACTCGTGAGAATAAATTCTTAGTTAATAAACATTCGAATCGAATCTAAACTCCTAATTTGAAACATAAGTGTGCATTCATAGATGAAAAGATAAGGTGAAAGGAATTGAAAGAATATCTTTCGTCATAATTTTACTTAGAATTCAAATGGTTACAAACGAAATATTTCTGCGAATGATTTTATCTCTATTCGTTTAACAAATATTTCTCTCTCTCTCTCTCTCTCTCTCTCTCTCGCACTTTCGTTCGATATAATACGAAATTTATCGCTACGTGTAATAAAACGTATTACGTAGAAGATAATAACGATGTTTTGAGAGATATCTATCTATCTATAGTCTTAAACTGAATCTTCTTATGTCTTTATATATTAAACTTGAAAAAAACTATGAAAAAAAATTTGATTAAAATCCCCTTTTTGGAATACAACGACATTAAAAAATATATATATATAATTTACATAAATATTTTATTAGCGATGTTTAATAAACCTACGAAATATTATTCGCAATGTTATCCATTAGAAATAATCCTATTTATTATATTGATACTTATTTACGTCAGTTTTGAAAATACAAACGAATGTTTCATAGATAATATTTCTTATACTTTTAAAAAAGAACTAAATAATTTATGATTATTACACATCAATTTTTAATTCAATATTTTTCAATATAATCAAATCTTACATAATTATTCAAATGAGAAATAAAAAAAGAAAGCTTCCGAATTAACGCGAATTATTTACGAACACTTCGAAGTGAGAATTATTGGAATAGTAAGAAAATAATTGTTCGACGCTGAGTAAATAAAAAAAAAAGATCAGAGACGAAATTCCAACACCACGATTGGGAGAGGGGGGGAGGGCCCTCTTTTCTAAGAGTCTTCCTAAGCTCGCGTTAGAATACTAACACGCTTATATACGTATGTGTGTATAGTATATATTGTTGGTGAGGTGTGCATGCATGCATGCGTGTCGAAGGAAAAGAGAGGATGGAATCTCGGGCGCGCGCTTTGCGATGTCCTCGGTTGACTTTGGTATAAGAAAAGGAGACGGTGAAGATCCTCTTGGACTAAAATTCCAGTGTGACTAAACCCTACCAAGATGACTGGCAGGGTGAACCTTTTCGTGGGACTCCGACATAAGGCCCAACGACGTACTTTAGGGACGCGCGAAGGATCTCTCCTCTCTGCATACGCTATCGAATCAAAAGAAATAACCTCTCTCTCTCTCTCTCTTCTTCTCTCTTTCTATTTCTTTTATTTTTTATCTTTCTCAATGGAAAGGGGAGTGAAAGATAATTTATACGTTACTATTCGTTATTATATTCTATCCTATATTTAATATATCTCGTCGTTAGTCACGTTAGAGTGTACTCAGGAAAATATAGTTTCAAAAATAGATGCACAATTTTCTTTACTGAGTTTTCAGAATAACAAAAAAAAAGAAATGATAATAGGAACGTGAGACACACGTGGACCGGACGTTCATTAGTATCAACGTATTAGCACCCGCGGACGACGCATTTTAATTTACGACACTGAACGCCGATCCCTTCCTCAGTCTGTCATTGTTTGTGTGTATACCGCGAGATCTGAATCTCGATGCGTGGCTAAGAAGAGAGAGGAGATGCATCCACTCGGTATGCAAAGGCTCGTCTCTCATTACGTCCTTAAAGTCCCTTTAGAAATGCTTAAAAACGATGCTGCTGCTGCTGCTGCTGCCAAGATCGAAAGACGTGTGAGAAAAAAAAAGAGATGAAAATTATTTATCCTCCTTTTTCCTTTCTTTCCTTTCAACATTATTTTAACTTCATTCGTTTACTTCAAATCTTCATTTATTGTAATAAAATATAAATTCTGTTTCATTAATCCTTTTTTTGTAGTGTGGAAATAAATTTTTATTTAAACAAGAAATAAAGAAGAGTTTTTTTTTAAATTGTTTCAACATTTTTATATTTATAACTTAAAATTATGATGTGTCCGGTGGCTCTACGTTGGTTTCATGCAAAAACTATCACGCAAACGCGATATATATAATAATTTTAATTTATATTATAAATTATAATAATATATAGTATTATAATTAACTATTTTATATATATATAATATTATGTAAAATAATATAATAAATATTATATATAATATATATAATTATAGAGTATAATTATACTTATAATTAATATAATATATCTAATATATATTATTATAATTTAATATTACCATACTAATATATAATATAATAATTAATTATTTATATATTAATTATTATAATAATATATAATATATATTATTATATTTTAACTTTGCCATACGTTTATTAACTTTACTATAAATTACCATATATAACTTTACTTTAAACTTTATATAATAATATATAATTATAATAAATATCTAAAATTAGACGTGCGGACGATATTAGTCTTACTAATAATATGTAAATAATAAAAAGAAAAGAAATATAATATGACATGATACCTTCTCATATTTTTATTTGAACCCTTTTACAAGTATATTCTACGAACCGAGTAGAAATTGTTTAATCAAAGAAAAAGGATATAAAAGCAATGGATCACAAACACGAAGCTCATAAGGAGTGCACTCACACAAACGATGTATGGAAGATCTATGTTCTTTTAACGAGTACGATGATAATGCCTTACATTCCGTCATCACCTTTTCACGTACACACGATCCATTAAGGAAAGGATAATAAACGCATATCCAGGACGTTAATGCGAACTCGAGAATATTACTCTACGCTTTCTCTGTAATCGCATTCATTTTCAGACGCAAATCGAATCGATATATCGATTCACTATACGATTTACCTACCATCCACCTTGGAGAATCGATACACCAAAATATAAATCGGTAGGACGCATTTTTCCCTTACTTAGAGAAAACTTTTCTAAACCGTGCTTTCTAAAAAAAATCAATTAAAATTCTTCAAATTCTTTGATCAAATAAATCTTTCGTGTTTCACAATAGAATATTTGTATATATATATATATATATATATATATATTGATTTTGTATTTAAAAACACCCTCAAACATTTTATTCAAACATTCTTATTTTCATTTTTATTCGTTCTCTCTTTTATTTCTTTTATTCTCAATACAAAACTGTCGTCACTTGCAAATGCATAGAATTTTTCAAAAGTAAAAGCAAAACGGAACACCTCCCCTCCCCCCTCCCCCTACCCCTACCCCTCCCTCCCGTAGCTTTCAAAGAAATATATTTCCATAGCATTGAAAACTAGACTAAACTTTTTATCATAATCGAAACAAGGTCGAGGAACTATTTTCATCTCTTTATTTGGAATATTAGCATTTTTCTACAAAGAAATAAGAATTCTTCTTTAAATGCATTCGTCTCGGATCAATAGAAAATTTCTAGAAAAACACCATTGAAAAAAATTAAATGAACGAATAATAGAAAATTGTTCAAACTGTGAGCAAAGAAAAATGAGAAACTCTCAATTGTAGAATTCATCTGGAGTCATTTTCTGAATCTTCATCCAAAGGAAACCTTTTGACCCATTATCATGAGAAAGAGAGAAAAAGAAAGATGCAGCATTGGACCAGGGTTATATATCTGCATTCAAGCACTCTCTCTCTCTCTCTCTCTCTCTCTTTTTTTCTTTCAGAAGAGTCCAAAAGACGCGGACTCATTCTGACCAAGCAACCCCATCCTTATCGAGAATAAGTCCGCTAGACAATCCGGCGCGGCATTTACAGATCCATCGATCCAACAAAGAAGACGTTTCTCTTCCTAAGATCCGATCTACCGTCCACCATCCCACGTACACACAACATTCTATGATCTTATGTACACCTATGTATGTAAGTAAGTATGAATGTGTATGTGTAACAAGTGAGATAGACTGGAAAACGTTTCAATTTATCCTCGTTATGATGTTATTGATTATCCAATATCGATTCTCAACCACCGATCGAACTAAACACTTTTGCTTTAACTTGATCGCAACATTTCATCCAAGTTTATTTCGATTAAATTATAGGGGGGAGGTTGTAGGTTTATATTACATATGGTATCTTTGTATACTTTCTATATCTATATCTATATATAAATAAGTGAGTAAGTAAGCACGTAAGTAGGGTAAGTATAGTTTGTGTTTTTTAACCCAAGTAAAGAATTTCTGAAAAAAGAAATGTATGAAGTTATGGTCAATTACTAATTGTAAAATTAAAAAAAAATATATTTTTCAAATATTCTGTATGTATATGTATATGCATAAAATATATATTACATATTACATATTGATATGAATGAAATAAGTAAGTAAGTAGGGTAAGTATAGTTTGTGTTTTTTATAGAGTTAAGAATTTCTCAAAAAAAAAAAAGAAATGTATGAAATTATGGTCAATTACTAATTGTAAAATTAAAAAAATATATATTTTTCAAATATTCCATGCATAAAATACATATTACATATTACATATTGATATGAATGAAATAAGTAAGTAAGTAGGGTAAGAATGGTTTGTGTTTTTTAGAGAATTAAGAATTTCTCAATAAAAAATGTATGAAATTATGGTCAATTACTAATTGTAAAATTAAAAAAAAATATATTTTTCAAATATTCTGTATGTATATGTATATGCATAAAATACATATTACATATTACATATTGATATGAATGAAATAAGTAAGTAAGTAGGGTAAGTATAGTTTGTGTTTTTTATAGAATTAAGAATTTCTCAATAAAAAATGTATGAAATTATGGTCAATTACTAATTGTAAAATTAAAAAAAAATATATTTTTCAAATATTCTGTATGTATATATATGCATAAAATACATATTACATATTACATATTGATATGAATGAAATAAGTAAGTAAGTAGGATAAGTATAGTTTGTGTTTTTTAACTCGAAGTAAAGAATTTCTGATGAAATGTATTTCTTGTAACAAAAGAAAATTAAAATACAGTGTCTCGGCAACAGTTCACAGTGGCAAACGACGCATAGAATCGAGTTGATGGTTCGCAATAAGGGGTCCGCTATCGTACACTGGACTTAAGATGTTATTTAAGTTATTTACGAGATGTCCGGAGACAGGTGACACGCGCCTTATACCTGCCGCGGGTAAACGACCGCCCAGTCGTGATATATAAACGGGCGGTGGTTCTTGTAGAAAACGAAAGAAAGAAAGAAAGTAGAAGAGAGAGAGAGAGAGAGAAAAAAAAACGATAGGCACCCCGTAATTATGCGAGGGTGAATTGTGGCAAACGCGTGTGCCGAGCTTACATCGTCAAACTAAAGAAATATTTCTTTGAACAAACCTAACTACGAATAAATCTTACTTCATGTTGTTACTCACTTTTCATTCACTCACTACCTACTTCATATATAAACATATTTAAATACATACACAATGCATAAAAATGCAAATTCACATAAACACACAAATGCATTTACAACGCGTTGGAGTATCTATTGGATTGCATACATAAATTGCAGGTGAAATTTATTTAACTCATTGACTACCAGACATATTTAGAACGACTTGCCTGAAATTTTGAAAAATATAATAATATTGTAATGGTATTTACAATAATTGATAATTAATATAAATATTTTATTGAACCTTTTTAATAATTCTTAACGCAAACTTAACCATTTGTAATTAATCTAAAATTGCAGCACACACACTACGAGATATCTCGTAGTTGGTAGTCAATGGGTTAAGATTTCTGAAATATCATTATTTTGTTTATTAATTTATACCTGTATATATCTTGTTGCATAAAGGTTTGCTGGAATGTATTCAACATAATAAAAAAATCGACTTGGAACGATGAGTCCTTGTAAATGGGGGGGGTGGGGGAGGGAGGGACGTATATGGATGATCGTGAATGTGTCCGAGTAAAATAAAAAGTAAAAATAATTGAAGAACGAAGCAAAAGCAATCCAAAGAAGGGTGTAAAGAAGAAAAGGGTCCTTTGGATTTCCTATAGGACGTCCTCGAACGTCCGTCAAGGAATCAATCGTCCGAGGCGCACGAGTTCTCGTTCGAAAGGCGAAAGCCTTGTCGTGAAAAGAGGAGTCGCGCGGTTACGCGCGACGGGACATTATCGCATTAAATATCGACAGCCGGCTTTCAACGAGAAACGAGGGAGGAGAGAAAAGAGAGATGAAAAAGAAGAACCGACAAAAATCGACAAGAAAAAAAAGTCCACCATTTCTTCTTTCCCATCTACACCTTATCCAACACAACCCCTTACTCACCTCTCACCCCTTATGAACGGAGCCGAACTAACGCGCCGGAACTCTTTAATTAACCTTTCCAATGAAATTTCAACTTTGAAGAAATAAATAAACTTCAAGAGTTTTAATCATTTTTTTTTCTTCTTCTTCTTCTTCTTCACTTTTTCCCCCCTGTCTAAAGATTATTCTATTTTTTTCTTTTTTTTTTTTTTTGGAAGGAAACCTTAGCCTCGTAGTTAAAATATTCGTTGAAATCATCATATTAATTTACATAAAAGGAATAACATTTCACCTTGTTTGTAGCATGGAGTTAATTAAAAAATATAATTGCATCAAATTATAGTTGAAACATATGAATATTTATTTAAGTATTTTGTTGTTGTTGTATTTCTGTTAAAAAAAAAAAAAATTATAATAATAATAATAATAATAATCGTTCATATCGAGTATATACATAGCAATTTTTTCCCCACTCTTTTTCTCTAGTCGACGCACCCGCTGCGTTTATAATAGGCTCAACCTTCCTAAGTCCCTCTAATTCCTCGACTTCTCTCTTTTTCTTTTTCTTTCTTCCTTTCTTCCTTTCTTTCTTTCTTTCTTTCTGTTCACCTGACGAGCATAGCAGTCGTTTCTATCGAGAGTCTTTCTCTGAGGCCGCTAAAGGCGACGTGCCTTTCAGCGTAGTTCCCATAGATTATTATTAGAATGCGCGTTTCTACCCTGGTCGCAAGCAGGTAGATGGACAGTGCGCTCCGCCCCCCGAAAGAGAATGAAAACATCGCATATAGCTTTAGAAACTCGTATATGCTTCTTTCTTTCTTTCTTTCTTTCTTTATTTCTTTCTTTATTTCTTTCTATCTCTCTTATATACCGTTTTATTTTTCTTACTTTTTTTTTCTCACATTTAAATCTACCTGAAAGATCTTTTCGTCCAATGAGAATCAACTTAACTAACTCGAACATCACTGAGAAATCTCAAATTCTAGATCACCACAATGATTTCTTTTTTCTTTTTTCTTTTTTCTTTTTTTTATTCTTTTTAAGATATTGAGATACGCCTTACACGTAAGTTAGGTGGATTTTTTAATAAGAAATTTTTTTCCTCCAATGAGAATCGTCCTAACTAAGTCGAAGATTATCGAAAAATCTACAATTTATTACAGGTCACAAAGAAATGAATAATTTCTTGATTATGAGAATGATTTTTGTTTAAATTATTATCAGTCATACGTGATTTATGCGAATTCTTCTTCTTTTTTTTCTTCGACCAATGAGAATTGCCTTAATTAAGTCGAAGATGACTGAGAAATTCAGAATTTATAGATCGTGTGAATTATTTTTTCGAGATATCAAGAAACGCGTCATAAGTAAGTATTACGTCTTTGATAATATGTGTATATAAATCATTCTTATATAATTGTATTATATTGTTCCTAATAAAATCGTATTTCATAAGTTTGAAATTGTTTAACAACGAAAATACAAAGCTGAAATTCTTTTTTCGTCGATAGGATAAGAAACAGTAACAAGTTTTGACATCAGGTGTCAGCACTGTACGGCTTCTTTATCCTTTCCCGAATTCTACGATCTTATTTTTTACAATAAAGCTTGAATTTTGCACTAACAAAAGTAACAATATTCTTCAAAAACTCCGAATGCTTTAATTTGTAATATTTTTGACACTCTCGTTACAATAATAAACGTAAAATTACAAAAATAACCGATTTATTTCAATCCCACCATCTGTTTTTATTAAAAATTGTAAATATTTAATTGATTATATCAATTAATAATCGATTAATCATTTATCTCGATCCATTTAATCATTCATTTAATATTGAATAATTATTTATAAAATAAGATAATAAATAAAATGATTTAATTGTTAATTATTAATTATAAACAAAAACGTATAAAGCCCGGCGTAGCAAGTTGTTCCGAATCCGCGCGAAAAATATCACAGTAGAGTCATCTAACGGTAAAAGGTCGAACTAAAAAGTGCATCGTCGGCATTGCCTAAAAGTTACCTTAGGAAAACTTGAAAAATTGATCGATTTGTCGCGCGATCGATTTAAAAATTTGAAAATGTGCATAATAAGCATCTATCTAATCGTTGTTAACATTAACAAAGAAATGAATCACTAATGAATGAACAATATTTGCAATTTTAATCGTTTAACAAGAAGATCATTCGCGAGAGTTTCGTGTACGTGGACAGACAGTTTTCAGTAACTAACCGGCAAGAGAAGCTCGTAAAATATTCATAACTTTTAGAAATCCCGTCAATATGCAAATGGAAAATGCTAATCGGCTTGTTGCTCGCGCCTACGAACTCGTTCCGTTGTCACTCGTCCGCCAAGATTTTTATCTTGTCTTTTTTTCTTCTTTTTTTGCTTCTTCTTCTTCTTCTTCTTCATCTTTATGAATTTCTCCTTTTTTTTTTCTTCTGTCATCTCAGACATCACTGACCGATCATTTAAATTAGCCATCGAAATGGCGAAAGAGAAACAGAGAGTGAAAGATCAACCATTTCGTCTATCGCATTCAAGGATTTTTAATTAGACCCATGATATTGCGTAATCATATTAAAATCATCATCGTTTTGATCGTGATTCTTTCCCCCAACCCCTCACCCCCTCCCCCACCCCCATGATATTATTTACCGATCACTTCCTGTCGTCGGAACATTGACGTTAATGACACAAATTTAAAGCGTGTTAAATAAGCGAGTCTACTAATCGATTATGGCAACGAATGTTTAATTTACCTTTCGTAGTATTCATAATGAGCATTAGCTGTCTCAACTTTGCATATTGATAGCATCTTATTCGCGCATTTCGGAAATTTAAGATGAGCGAGTAATGAGAAAATAAAAGAAAAAGACAGAGAGAGAGAGAGAGAAAAAAAGAAAGATAAACGTAAAGAAAGAAAGAGAGTTGCCGACAACGAGTACGCATGAGTCGGCAAGTACAAAGGACGAGTACCGGCCAAATTAACTCTCGATTGAAAGTAAAGTGTGTGCTTCGTATTACGATTTATTGAGACTCGACTCATGAAGAACCTTTTTATTGTTTCTATTTCTGTCATTCTTTTAACTAACTCCAAAGATATCGTGGATAAATGCGCATAATTGTGAGATTCTTATATGCAGGTGAAAAAAAAAAAAAAACAAAATAGAAGAAAATTATGTATAAAATATACGTGGATATATTAAAAAGAAATAGAAAAGGCGTGGCATACAAAGGATTCGACCAATTTCGATCAAAACCATACACAAGAGACAGAAAATACACTTATGTATACTTATACGCATACACATATGCACTGTCTATATAACAAGCCATAGAAAATATATCGTAAATTTGGAAAACGTTCAGAGAGACTGGAAATCTCGAGAGCCGGTAGCAGCAGCAGCAGCAGCAGCATCGAAAAGAGGCGGCACTAGGGGTGGTAAGAAATGGCGATATAAATAAAACGCTCGGGGTTTTAAAACTTTTAAGCTCCGAGCATTCGTATCGTCCGAGTTAGCATCGGAGAACACCACTGGAGACGCCTTTTCTCTTCGTTTCGAAAAAAAATAAAAAAAAAAAATAATAAAATAACGAAGAGACAACAAAAAAAGTGCACACAAGCGAAGATAAGAAAATAAATAAAAATAAAGCGAACGAATATAGTCAAGGGGTAGAAAATAAAGAAATTAGAGAATCCCCTTTCGCGAGTGTTATCTCGGCGGGAAACCGCGAAAGAGGATCTGGTACACCGCTTGACCCTCCTACTGTTAGTCTCTTTAATCGCATTGCGAATAATTAACGAACGCGCACTACTACTACTACTACTACTACTACTACTACTACTACTACTACTACTACTACTACTACTACTGTGGACCAATATTTCATTCAATTTAAATGATTAACGATAAATCAATAAATACGATGAGGGTTAAGTGGGATGAAAATAATTCTATGGTGTATTAGTCAATCGATGATTTAAACACTTCTACGAAGTAGATTCGTCAATGATGGATTTCGATATAGCATTGACTAACTATACCCTAGACACTCTCGTTAAATCATTCCAATTTGATTGAATATTCTTACCTATAGTATAAAAGAAGAAGAAAAAAAATGAAATTATTCTGATCGCGATAAGATAAATATCTATCTCGTATTTTATTATCTGAATAACGGGTCTTGCGGTGATCACCGAAGCGACTTAATGGATATTTATGTGACTTTGATCGCCAAGTTAGACGGCTTTTACGTTTGACAGCTCCCATGAGATCAAACGTGAAAGAGAGAGCAAATTTCTTGGTGTCAATCGTAGATGAACTCAACCAACAGGATATTAGATTCGAATAGAAGAATAAAAGGGTTCTAATTTCTAATCAGATTTATACCAACGTGACATTTAATTAATACACCACATATTTATATAGGTACAGGTAACCCTCCTATAACATAGGTAGATAGGTTTCTAGAAAATGCCTTATTGTATGAGACCCAGAGCCAGTACAAAAAGGGGGGTTAGAAATACAGGGTTTTTCAAAGGAAACTGTGTTGTAGGGGAACTATATATACCTGAACTTATATATTAATCGTATAAAATAAACTATTGGAAAAAATGTGTGTTATTTTTGTGAGAAAAAATGCGTGGCGTTTTGTTCGATGGTTCTAAAGAAAGAGAAATGCAAGGTGGTTCAGGCAAGTTTATGTAGATGGGCATTATGCGATCTCCGGCATCGCGTGTACGAGGGAGGAAGGAGACTAAGAAGGAGACGAAGAAGAGAAAGGATTCTGAAAAGAAAGGAAGGAGGTTGAAAGGACAGAGAGTGCCGGTGAGAGACTCTGTTCTCCTGTTCGTGCTCTTCCTACGGCGCAGCGGCTACCGAAATGTTTATGTAGATGAGCAAACATCCCCGATGTCGTCGTTGTCGTCGAAGAAGAGGAGAACGATCCGTAGTAAGTTCACCGATTTGGTGCCGCCAAATTCTCAGAAATCTCGATAACAATGTGAAAAGACGTCGTCGAATTTTTCAACAAATAAATAATCTGCATATAATTATCTCTAATGTTGTTATATTTTAACAAATGAAAGAGAACAACAAAAATGAATATTAGATAGGAGAGAGATAAGTAAAATACAAGTATAGGTAGGTATTATTACAAATAAGCTAACGATAACTCTCTACCCATTATTATCTCTAATAAATACCTATATCTCGTACAAATAATTATACAGTGCGATTTTAAAGGATCAAGAAGACAAGAAAGTTAGTATTAACGGGAAAGAGTGAGAAAGAATGAGTAGTAGAGACAGAGAGTCTCTTATTCGGCTCGCTTAAGGCAGAAAGACGTGGTGTTTGCTCACCACAAAGGCGTCTCTTTGACCGAGCGCAAACAACCGGAGCAGATAAGTGTGGCACGGTAGCAACAGCGAGAGATTAGGGCTTGTTTTACAGCAGGCGGTAAAACTGTCGCCGCAGTTTTTAAAAGGAAGGCGGTTGTTTCGAACAGACCAACAGGGCCAATGCAGAAAACTCGACTAACTTGAACATGTTGAAAAGAGATGGAAATGATGATCCTATGCAAGTTGACTTATTCACCGAGCCCCGGAAAAATATAATTAACCTGAACGAACATGAGTGTAAGAAAAAAAAAAAAAAAAAAAAAAAAAAAACCCCGGAGAGACAATCATATTGTAACGTGTAAGACGACGTAATGCGGGAGAAACGTCTAATCTCGTCGACTACGTTTGCCTAAGGCAAACACAAATAATTTCACATCGTTACGCTCGTTGCAGCTTCTGTCCACCTTTTAAAGTATAATCTCTTCCTTCGTGAAAACGATCTACACCATTTTGTCATTTATACGTACGTATGTATATAAAGTTTCTGGGTCATAAATATATGAGCATGCACCTGGATCTATTATTCTTATCAACGTTTCTTATATACTTAAAATATCAGAGTAAGTATTTCACGAGGGTGAATTGACAAGTTTTACGTCTATTTTTTTTTTCTTTTTTTTTCTTCAAAATAATCAAACTATGTCAAAAATATTTTCATTTCGCTTGACTTCTTAGTCAAATAATTTGAGAAAAGATAAGTCAGAAAAAATAGTTGGTGGAATGAAAAGAATCTAGTGTCGGCGGAATGACAGGTGCTGGGGACACCTGCCAGAATTTACGGAGCTACACATTGCATAGACACACTCTCTCTCTCTCTCTCTCTGGTGTAAATTTTTCCTTCATACACTCCCACATACATACGTACACACACACACACACACACACACACTCTCAAAAACATGCGTACTTTTTTCATCTTTACAAAAAGCCAAAGTAACAACAACAACAACAACAACAATAACAAAAGAGCGCACGCGCGTTTTTTCTCTCCGGACCACCCTCCTAAAGCTCACCCTCCCTCACCGAGGAATATCCAACGTCATTCCCCACCTTCTCTCTCTCTCTCTCTCTCCTCGGAGTGATATATGTGACACGTACCAGCTCGCCTCTCGCCGGATAATTCTGAATCATGTTCTCCTGCTTTTACTCGCGCTTCACCTTTTGTCACCCTCCACCCGCTTATTTCTTGTCCTTTCCTACTCATCTCGATTCGTTCCCATGAATTTCCTTGCATCTTCCAAACGAGTCTCATATTTCCTATACAAATTTTCATCCTTCATGTAATATTTTGAAAAAAAAAATATATATATATATATATTCATCGAAATTTGCCCCTTGTGACAAAGTACGTCTTAAGATTCGTAAAAAAAAAAAAAAAATAACGGTGCAATTAAAAATTATTTATATTAATTGAACGTATCCCGTATTAAAATTCAAAGTATTCGTGTATTCCAAAAAGAAACTTTTAACGAAATAAACTGTCTTCCTCGACCCTCCGAATGGTTCCTACGTTTCTTCGTCTTCCGACAATTATTTAAAGGAGAAGCCGAAATCGAAAGCCGAAACGAAGAAGAGAAAGGCTTTAGGCAAAAGAAGAAGTTTCCTCTGAAGGACGAGAAGAAGAAGAAGAAGAAGATAAAGAAGAAGAAGAGTTGAAATAAAAAAAAAAGAGAAGAGGATGCTTACGAGTTCTGGGACCGAATGGAATCAGGAGAGAAAGACAGAAGGAGGATAGGGGAAAAAGAAAAGGAAAGAAATGAGAGAGACAAAAAAAAAAGAGCATGCACCACCACCCGCTGGGCCGAACGAGAAGCATGCGTGTGATCGCATACCCACGCTACGAAGGCATTTACTTTTTCATGGTTTTTTTCTTTTTTTTTTTCTATTCCTCTCCCTTCGAAAATCTTCCCTCGATGTGTCCCTTTTCATTCATCTCCCCTTCCCTTTATTTCTTCTAGTACAAGTTACCCTTTAAATTACACGCATATACCCAAATTCTCTTCAAATAATTTTAACACTATGACGTCCGGTGGCTTCACGTTGATGCCATGCAAAAATTATCAGGTAAGTGCCGATGGCTCCACATTGGTGCCATTCGGAAATTATATATATATATATATATATATATTAGACGTGCGGACGGCATAGTGTTAATAGGAAATAGAAATGATGACATATGATTTTGATAATATTCACGAATATTTTGTTAGTATTTTTACCAAAGTAAGAGTTGTTATTTAGGGTTAAATACACGATCATTTTTATATGAAATGCAAAAACGTACGAAATATTAACTAGAATCTTAATATTATTCACTAACCAGCTCGTATAATCGGAACAGTAGTGTCTCTCATATGTATATACAAATATATATATAGATATAGCTATCTCTTAGGAAGATTATATTTTTCGAAGGTTGCTACCAGAAGTGGTACATTATCTTGATAAAAGATCGTGCTTCATCTTATCTCGATACGGTACATAAAGTCTCGTGTAAAGTTAGTGGGTGTAAAAGACACAAAAGCAACTATTCGAGAAATCTCTTTTTCTTAGTCGATTAAATACATAAACGAACACATATAAATACAAAGTGAACATGAAAATTTGTAAATTTTCGCGAGAGACGCGTGCTTGTACTTTCGACTCGTGAATCTCTCATAAATGTACACGTGTAACAATATTTATGCAAATACGTAAGTTCAGCAAATTAACGAGTTACCAACTCAAGAGACACGTGTATTTGTAACGAGTTTGCAAAAGGTTATCTATAGTTATTTGAATGCAAGATCACACATAATAAGCTTTCGGTAAGCCATATACCAATCGAACGCGCCTTGTTCAACGAGTTTTACTCCTAGACATTCACGTATGAGAAGAAACTAATATGAAATCCAGGTTAAATATCTAGAGAAACTTTATTCTATTTTTCTTTTCATAAAGGTATCCTCTTTCCTGATGGGTTTTGATCAAACTGATCTTTGAGAATCTGCTTTTCTAAGTTCTTGCTATCTCGATATCGTCTATGCGTCTGTCTTTCCATGAAATCGAGAGAGAAATAGAAGAAAAATGTCAGGAAAAAAAGACGCTGTTGTAGGAGGAAAACAAAAAGATGGAACGGATCAAAAGAGAAAGCAAAGGTCTCGTTGTAAGGATCACCCGCAGAGCTGAATAATGTCTCGGCAAAATGGTGGTGGGCCACCACTTGCCACGCCATTTAAAATCGTGCGATGCTTCAAAAAGAAAAAAAAAGAAGAAGAAAAAAAAAGAAAGAAAGTCAAGATTTCGGTGTTTCCTGACCCCTCAAATAGCCACCTATACAAAGGGAGGACATTTCACCTGCTGTTTGGTAGTCTTTCAAGCTGCTATTTTGAAATTTCACACATTTTCTTTAGCAAACCTGTCAATCCGCGAAACACATACAAACGAAAAAAAAAAAAGATACGAAGATAATAGTTGAAGAATCGTTAATAGAACATTGAAAATACAAAAGATAAATTCTACGTTCGTTAATTGATTACCAAAAAAGACATCGGAGTAGCAGGTTAGATTCGTCCTCTTCCGGAGCCGAGAGTTGAAAAGATAAGAAATGAAAGAAAGATGAAGAAGAATAAGTAAGGGGAGCGTGGGGGGGTAGAAAAAAAAGAAAACTAAAAGGAAAAGAAGAAAGAAAAGATACGAGATGGGTGTAGAAGAGATAGGGTGGAGAAAGAAGTTCGTTCATGCAAGTTACACGGGCATCCTGGCTCATTTGCACCAGTACCAACCCTCTCTCTCTCTCTCTCTCTCTCTCTCTCTCTCTCTCTCTCTCTCTTTAACTCTCTGTATTATTATGATAAAATATTTCGTCGGCCATAAATTCACGTCGGAGATGCGGAGACCCCCGTTGTGCGGGCCACCCGACGCACGTTGCACCGCGATAAACATGCATCGTACGAGTTGCACGTGTACCTACTCCGAGTGCATTCGAACGCGCATTATAAACGCATCTCCTCTCGGTACCGAGGTGTCCTCTCTCTTTTTTTTTTTTTTTTTTTTGTTTTTTTTCCTTTTGTACTCTTACTCTTACTCTTCTTATATCTACACTCCTAGCACTTTCTCACTGAAGGAAAGAAAAGAACGCGCAGAACGAGATATCTTCTTGGCTCTGAATTTAATCAAAATGACGTTGACCTTCCTAGTCATACCTATCTATTATCTACAAGTTCGCTTATTTATTTATTTCTAACGATATTTTTAATTGCTTATATATATATAACGCGAAAGAAAGAAATAAAAAGCAAAAAGAAATTTCAACGCTAACCCTCGATATCAGATTAATCAAAATCTTCGTTTATGTATCCTATCATCGTGCTTTTAAATACCGATCAAATTGATAGATCAACGTACATAGAACCATAGAATGGATCCCTAACATATCGTTATTTCAAGATTATTGTTACAGTCGAAAGATAGAAAAAAAATCAATGTGATTATTCGTGATACTTTTCATACAACAACTGGCATGGATATTATGTACACATGGTAATTCATAGGATTGGCCAGGTTGTTGGCAAACTCCCCTTCTTCACGATACTCCTAGAAATAGGTATATATTATACACATATACATATGCATATGCCGGACGAGTCATGTTTTTTCACATCCCAGGAAAATATACAAATCAAATTTGGATTGATTTGTTTTCATTACTAACGTTCGAGATTTTGTTCACTACCGTCTAGGTGGATTCGATGTAAAAATAAACCTTTATACTGAAGGCACGCGAGCAGCTAATTCTTTCTCTCTCTCTCTCTCTCTCTCTCTTTTTTTCTCTTTCCAAAAGTGTAATCGACTTTAGTTATATTACATTGTTGCGTGGCTCGACGAGATTGGATAATTTAAAGCAAGGGGGATGCGGGAGGGAGAAAGAGCACCAAGAAGAGTTCGACCTTCGTGCCATTAACTTGTATATAAATCATCCGGTGTGTTCGTCCTATCGAAGCAGATTGCTACTCCGAAAAGGATACCTATATCCTGTGGTACTGTCAAAATCCTCATTTTGATTTACCTCTTTCGCACTTATTCAACAACAACAAATCCTATCATAATTCATGATACCAAAATAGACACGGCTTTTCTATATTTTCTCTTTTTTTATTTTTTTTATTTCTTAAACATATCTAAATATGGTGCGAGATCTGTCGATTAAAATTAACAGTCAAAATAGATATTAATCTGTGTGAACGTTTAAATGTAATCTCAAAGGAAAGATCTTTTTTCTTCTTTTTTTCGTCATCCCTTCAAAGGCGAGTTTTAATCGCGTCCCTCAACGAATGGTAAAGAGATACAAGGGAGATCGGTCGAGTTTCAGGATTCTGAGGATCAAGCTGGGAACATTCCTTGGTTAAGCATATCCACGAGGGTCAACTCAACGGAATGAGAAAGAAAGAATGAAAAAGAGAGAGAGAGAGAGAGAGCCTGTTTCGAACTTCTCTCGCTGCAGGGATGCCCCGAATTCCAAAAACGACCATCTCTCTCTCTCTCTCTCGTGGGCGGATCGTATCCCATAAATACTCGCGGTGTAAACAAGACTCGTCGATGTTTGGGCAGCCTCTCGCGCTCCTTCCTTCCAGTCAGCCACGGATTCGATCGACTGATGTAAACATTTTTACGAAAAATAAACTCGATCCTACGTTGGTTATCGCTGGCCACCGGCGAGTAATTGCACGTTGCCACGTCCACCCGATTTCTTATCTTTTTTTTTTTTTTTTTTTACAGTAGAGTTCACAACAGAATTCGCGTATGACCGTAACGTCCAGGTTTAATCGTACAATTTACTTTTCATAATTTTGATTCAACATTTTCGTAAGATGTTTTATTATCTGATTCATTCGATTTCCTTGTTGTTTTTTTTTAAATGAAAACTTTTAATGACAAACGATGAATCTAATTCTTTAGTGAGATTCAAGTGTAATCACGTGTAACTATGAGGAGGAGACGTTCTCACGAGTTCCATCGTAATTATTACGACTTAGGATATAGAAAGTAATTTTAGCGTTGGAATGATCTATGGGACATCTGATGCTTATATGCAAGTGGAATAACATCGTTAAAGACAAAACCAGCAATTACACGTGGTTCACCTAATCGTAAAACGGAATACATACTAAGAGAACGTAATCGCCGACATTGCCGCAGTGTCGTCGTCATGCTGTAACTCGCCGTAAATCAGCCGACATCTTGCCGAGTCAAAGATTGGATACATAAAAGTATAGGCACGTACATATATATCCGGCGTTAATGTTAATAACAGTTTTGTAAAATTTGCATTATCATTCAAAAGTATTTCAAATCGATATAATGACTCGTTTTATTAAAAATATGAAATTATTTGATTGACACAATTTCCATATTAAAATTGGAAAAAGAAATGATTATGAAAGGAAGCATCGATCGTGTCACGTGACCAGAAGGAATCCAACAAAAGTTCTGACCAACTAAAAGAAAGAAAGAAATAAAAGAAAATTCTCTCAGGATGGGTCGTTACGCGAACGATCACAGGTGTAGTTTGAGACCAACCTGCAGTCTATAAATGCAGTGAGCCTTTGGAAAAAAGAAAAGAAGAAAAAAAAAAGGGGGGAAAAGAGGAAAAGAAAAGAAGGAGGAAGAAGAGGAAAAGGAAATCTCGCGAGAAGTGGGAGAAGAAGGAAGAATGTTAAAAGAGAGAGAGAGAGAGAGAGAGAGAGGGAGTCAAGTGCTCCGCCCCAGGTAGATGGCAATATGGCCGCTGGAGGAATCGCAGGAGGCAAAGCAACGACGACGCCGACGTCGCCGTGACGCCCGGGTTTCACTCAAGCCACCTCAAAGCTACCTCTAGGTTTGCGGCCACGACACTCCTCCTACTTGTCCAAACGGTCGACGCCTACCCTCCCCTACTCTCTTTTTACTCTCCCACTACTCAACAAACACACCACCACACACCGAATACCAAGCGTAACGATCCACCAATACGAGATTCTAAACGGACTGACACGTGCACAAGATACGTGTGTGAGAGCAAATCATTGGAGAATACAAAAGATCTAAAACTATGCTATAGGTAAAAGATCCTAATCGATCCGATTTAGAACATTTCTCTTTACAAAAATCCTCCTTTTTCCTTTTTTTTTTTATTGCTCATCTACAAATATACAAATGATAAGATAAAGGATATTTTTATTCATTTCTTTTCGGTATTATCATATTCATAATTTGATATTTTTTTTTATATTTTCTTTTATAACATTGTTCATTTTTATTTATTTTATTTGCATTTGTTAGTTTTATATATTACTTTAATATCCTTCTCTTATTTTTTCTATATTTTAAAAATAAACAAAAAACATATGATTCCTTAATAAAAAATAATAGATAACATGTGTTCCTTTTCATTCATTTTTTCAACTATTTAATACTCATTAAAGAGAGAAGATGGCAGCACATTGTGGACTACAGTGTATTATCGACAGTAGGAAAAAACGAAAATATACTAGTACCATCGATAAAAATAGAAATCTACTATTAATTACGGTTAGTAAGAGTAGAATTATGCTCTACAAATCCTCATTATACTAAAGCCATTGTAAACTAAGGTATCACTATATAATTTTTAAGACTTGCAATGATTTAAAATCTAAAATAATAGATTTAAAGGATTTAGATAGTTAGATTTATCGGTTGGTAAAATAAAGTAGTATTATTTACCACACAGTGATAAATGTTTTCCCAGTCGGTAAAATAGATTAATAGTTATTCCCGATAGATAACCATAGATATACTAAAATCTCCATGTAGATAACACTTATTTTAACAGACGAACAGATCAATAAATAATTATTACAAACTTAATCGTACCTTAATATAAGAAACGATATAGGTATTGGCAACATCTGATTGCTAATCTGAAACAGATATGTTACAAATTAAACATTAAATTAAAAAACATATTTAAAATCTTTTGTAAACCTGCTAATATTCAATGTTATATTTATTATGGACTTTTAAATATATATATTTTATATTTAGTGTTCACATGTGTGCCTTCAGAAATGCATTTATACATATATTATAAAAAACAATCATTGGTTTGTTGATAAATCCAACGAAGATCACCTGTAACAAAAAGAAAACTATATTAATCATACAGTCAAGTGATACAGTAGTAGCCTGACATATAAATCGTCCAATTCGCAGATGCACTTTTTAATTAAATTCTCTATTTATTTTTATCAAATATCTATTTACCGTTGTAAAAAAATTAAATTTAAACGCGTGATTTTACAATTACAAAAAATAAAAAAATAAAAAAATAAAAGTACAAACATTAAGTTACTAGAAAAAAAAATATCCATTAATTATTATGACTAAACTTTTAGACTGCATTATATAGAAAAGAAAAAATTACAAATTTACAAAAATACGATCACAGTTAAAAATCTATAAGACAAGAAAAGAAAAGAGAGATTACTTTAATATTCAAAAAATGACAATTAAGCTTCAAAATGTAACAACGAAAGAATTTAAATTTTTTGACTTGAACTAACTAAACACATATGCATCTTTTTGACGATTAGACACGAACTTCGTGTCCCAAGGAGATGGAATGGTCCATCATCTCCAATTACAACTAGAAATTAATGACGAGCAAAAAAGTAATAGAATAAAATATAAAATATGACTAAAGAACCATTCTCGAAAGGTTCAAACATGATGTTGAACCTTTGAAAATAATTCAGTAGCCTGTAGTTGCCCTCTTGAGCCACAATTAAGTGGGGGCCTCTTCGGCATTATGCCTCTTCTTTCTTCATTCCATGAAAACTGCATTTGGACATTTCCTACGTGCAAGCAAGATAAGATCTTTCATTCTAATTTTACAAATAAACTCGAATTTTTTTACGATTCTAATTCTCAATTATTACAAAATTAATTTACATTTCGCGTTCACTTTTTTAGCTCGTGGACCATCAATGAACTTACAGTTCATTGACCATACACGAGCACATTTAAACGAATGTCCAAGCAGATAATTTCCCACGATGACCTAATAACACTTCGCACTTTTAACGTCGAGTAATAAAATGGAATTGAAAAGAAAGTGCAATAAATGTAATGCATTTTTTTGCAATACTTTGTTATATTTATTTATATGAAATATTTCCAGCTGTAAGACGAAATCGCGATGGTGCGTAGTGCTAATCCTGAAATACTTAAAACTAAGTATCAAATGCATCAAAGAATTTGCGAATTTGATTCGACTCTATCTCGTTCGAGATAAAATCGAAGTAAAAATGAATCTTTCAAATGGTTGCAAATACCTTTGAATCATGATACATAATAAAGATCACAGAATAGTTACAAAATAAATTAACCAATCAAACATAATATAGAATGAGATGATCAAATTTTGTAACAATTCTGTATAAACCAGGAGGCGGAATTTCCACTCCGGAGTGGAAGCAAGAAGTCTAATGCCTTTCCTGGATCCTACCTACTTAAAATTAAAGTTTTCACATTCATTCAGAGAAGTATGCTACCTGCCTGCCTATTACCCATATTTTTACCCATTTTAAGAAAACCATACATACCCACCCACTCACTCCACGGTTCTCTCACATACCACCAGGGTGCAAAAGCCTAAACTAGAGAGCATGCCCCGGGGCACCTCCGACACCCTAGTTCAACCACGTTTTCTAAACTTACATGCTAATGGGTATACGTACGTTTTGCTGAAATCGACTGCCAAGGCTAATGATTATTGCATAAAAAGCTAAAGCAAAAATACAAGTATACACTAGTATATATGTCTGCATACTAGTAATATACAAGTATATCAAAGTTTCCACAAATAAATGCAGTAACTCTACTATGCAAACGATTATCAAAAAAATGAGAAATATTTAATATAAATATAAGAATGAAGATAGATATGTAGAAGTAATGCTTTAAGTATTTAATGATGTATTAAATGAATAAAAAATATCGCGAAACGATGTACAATACACACTACCTAATACGCACACACAGGTGTAAAGTACATCGTGCAATCACTAGCACAATAACAGCCGCCAATAGGGGAAAAAACTAAAACTAAACCCACGCTAACTGTTTCTCACCTATACGTGTAACACCTGGGCACTCGCATAGATGAGAACGCAGAAAGTATGGGGGGGAGAAACGGGAGATTAGTATATTAGAAGCTGAAAATCCTGATCTAAAAAATATGATTAACACATATATAAATATATCAAAAGATTTCAATAAAAATTCATCTAAACGGGCTAAGGACTCTACAAGTCATTTGGTGAATAATGACTTAAACAAGCGAATGAAAAAAAAAGTTACCCCATATGAAACAATCATAGTTTCGAGGTAAGGATGTATTAAAAGACTCTACGGTGATGATGGATATTTTTTGCAAACCTCGGACGATTCTTTCACTAAATGGCTGTTCTAATGAAAGAACTGGGCTTTGAGCCACCACTTAATTGCCAGAGTCTATCCGTCGCGAATGAGTTTGTCTTCTTGCTCATTTATTTAAAATATCAAAGTATTGATATATCAAAATTAATTTCGATTAGATAAACTATGTACGAAGCAATGCATGTAAGACATTTATTACATGCTTTTAACACGTAATAAAAAAGAGTGCATTTATTAATTGCATTATTAATTAAATGAATTTAACCGATGAGACAAGAAAACCTATCCTGAACTAATAATAAAACATACAATAAAATATACAATTTTCATGAGTAATTTCTAAAAAGGAATTACTCATGTGCTCGTCAATAATTTATTTAAATAATTACAACCAGTAACTCGTGCCGATTTGGACCTTTCATCCTCGGCATGATTGAGCACTGGAGGGACTTTAAATAAAAACTCACGGATTAAGAAGTTCTGCGATGGCTCCAAAACACTCCTACTTCGCAGCAAGTATTATAGTCTGACGATGGAAGATATTACTCGATTTGCCATTGAAGAAGATCCATCGAAGATCCATCAAAGATCCATCGAAGAATTCATCCAACATCTTTGAAAGGAAAAGAATCCATGGTTATATCTGTAAAATATAATAGAACAAAACGATAAGTTATCTGGAATATTATCCAAAATCATATAAAATAAAATCGAATAAAATGTAAATATTAATGAATACTTACAATGCATTCCAAGGAGATGCAGCTCTATTGCACCATGGTGATGCACCTCGCGTGAATCTAAAAACGCGGTATAAACGAAAATAAGAAACTATAGATGAGTTTCTTATCGCGAAATCGATATTTTATTATACGACGAACAACACTGACTCTAATTCGCGTTTGATTTTAACTTATTACTCGCCCGATCACTGATGCTGCAACTAATTCAAAGACTGCATTGCACGCAGTTGAAGTTACCACCATAAACACTGCACATATTGCTTCGCGCACTATTGCAATCTGAAACTGAAATAAAAAACAATACTATTAATATCATTACTATTACAGAAAATCATTAAAATTTTTGAGGAATTATTTAATACAAAAATATACTCACTTTAAATCTTTATTGATGAATGCACAATGGGTCTCCTTTCCTTAGGATGACGATGACAATGCACAAATAATGACTATAAAATTGCATTACATGTAATTAATTCAATTAACACTAGATTTATGGACTGAGCAAATGTGATTAATTTCAAACTTTTTTGTTACATATATATAAAATAGAAATATTTTAATTAATTGTAATTTAATAAAATTTACATTTAATTAATTTTAAAGTAGAATATTTTTTAAAAATATATGTCGATTTTTAATGCTGTAATGAAATATACATAAATATTAATTCCTCTCCTCTATCCATTTTTTCATTTAAACAACGTTTGTAAATTTTTAAATAGTAGTGAACAAATCTAGTGTTAAACGAATTTCTAAATGAATTTAATAAATAAAATGTGAATATATACCATTCCAACGATGATCTGAAACACAAATAAAAATAATATTATATAAGTCGTTGTTATATAAAAATTACTATAATTATTGAGAAAATGTTTAATATAAAAATATACTCACTTTGATGGATGCAGGATGAATGCAGGATGGGTCTCCTACCCTTAGGATGACGATGAGCACATGTTTAAACCGAATAAAAGAAACTTGCGAGTTTCTTAACCGAGCAAACGAAACTTTAACATGCGACGATCAACACTGAATCTACTCTTGTCGACTTTTTTATATTTTATTTTAACACGATGCAACACACGAAAACCTCATTGCCTACGCGCTCGATTGCAATGATTTTCTGTAACAGAAAAAGAAAAAGAACAATTAATATCATTGTTGTAATAAAAATCAATTGAAATTATCATAGAAATGTTTGATAGTAAAATATACTTACTTTTAGTCTTCGTTGATGACTGCAGGATGGGTATCCTACCCTTAGGATGACGATGTATAAAATAAAATTAAATAAAAAGTCTAAAAAGCTGAAACATACTAAAGACTATATTACAATATTTCCTGTAAATCATTTCTGAAGGCAGGGCACACATTGAAACCATTGAATATTTTTGATAGAATGGTATTCAAATTATTAAATATTTGTGAAATTGATCAAAGTATGCAACTATTTGCTTGCAATATTACATATCAAGTATGTAATGTTAGTATAAATATTAATTAAAAATCTTTAAAGTTGTCTAAATAAAACAGTAATTGTATCAGCAAACGCAATAAAAAGTAACATAAAAAATAAACCAGTTTTTATACCATTCTATGCAATGAAAAGCTTTTTAAACTATTAAAATCAAAATGATAACGTTAAAAATAAAATTATTAAATAATTTAATACGCTTCATTTTCGTTTATGTTGTCTCGTCGAAGGATAGAAAACGAATACGAGATACATAACTACGTAACCTTGGTAGAGGAGATCTTGGGAATGTCGAACGCTCGGCTATTATACCTATGTTATCGGCTGTTTACGTTTTGTCGTCGACTCGAGAAATACCTACAAATATAAATACACATTTGTAGAATAGCTTATATGTCGAGTGTATTGTTTTCTTATTCTTCCTCTCTCTCACACACTCTTTCTCTCTCACTCTTTCTGTAGTATTTCTATATGCTTATATACTTATACTTAAAAAAAATAATGCTCACCTCGCCGTATATGGAGTAGATAAAAAAAAGTTGCCACAAGATTAAAAGGTTAGTGAATTCGTGTTGCAACTCTCCCCATGCTCAGAAAGCTAAAAAAAAAAGTAAAATATGAAAAAACTCACGTATAAAAATCTTGCATGTAACTATCATTTGGTATATAACATTCGTTATATATAACATGATATATAACAGGAAGGTGTACGTTAGATAATTAATTGAAACAATTACCTGATATTAACGGGATAACAAAATCCGCTGCAACAAGTATACAGATGACAGAATAAAAAAATTCGAAAGATTCGCCATATTGATGTGCATAAAACAGGCGCATAAGACTGGCGCGAAAATACTGCATGCGCGAAAATGATGCGCAGTAGATCTTCTTTCCACCTATAATAAAGAAAAATTTTGAATGATTAAAAATACGATATAAGAGCATAAAAATTGTCAAAATATACTCAAAAAATCAAAATTGATCCTTTTATCCTTTATATATTATAGTAGGAAGATATAAACTTTACAAAATATCTTTTAATTACCTGAATTTAACAGGACGATGACACTCCGATGTGTTCTCCACGAATGACGCCATGAAACTGAAGATTTCGGACGAAAGCTTGGCTGTGATTGGCTAATTCAGATTTTTGAACATGAAAAGGGTCATCACAGCTTCTTACACGGACAAAATCTGACCTTCTTCATGACCACGCTGGTCAAACTACATATGATAATTTATTTATTAAATAAATTAAAAATCATTTCTATTTTTCTAATAAATGTACACGTAACTTATAAATATTCTAAAAATAATGAATAGAATAAAGACAATGTAGACATTAAGAGATCTTTGTCGTTTTGCACAAAAGAACAAAATCGTATAGAAGAGAATTGTCGATAGAAAAATGTCTAATATGAAATGCAGCATATGAAAGAATTAATTCCCAAAATCTGTATCGATAAAGAATCCTCACAATTGAAATACTTTCAGAGATGCATAATTGTTTTAAAAATATTCACAATAACGTTTATACACGATTCACACGAACATTATTCCACATGATTTTCTATGCTATAAGATACTACATGCTCTTTATTCTATTCATTATTTTTACAATAATTATGAATAAGGTGTACGTTTAATTTCTAATTAAAAAAGAAACATAAATTTATAATAAATCAAAATTATTTTCTATTTAATGTATGTTAAAACATATGAAATGTTTAAACCAATGTATATGCATAGAAAGAATCTGAAATGTAATTAGAGATTATTAGAATGATAAAATAATTGTTAATTAAAGAATGAGATTGCCTATTTTTATTTAAAAGCTTACATATGATATATGTACCTTTCTCTTCAAGATTCACCTTTAAACTGAGACATTTTCCTCTATGAAAATACTTTTATTCAATGTTGGTTATGTTATTTTCCAAATGTTGCCCACGTATGCAACGCAAATAGCATTCCAATTAAACAGAAATTCACATTATAACACTCTAATTTTTACATTCTTATCACTTTTATGTAATTACTATTTTTATTAAATGCATATGTCCCTTTTAAACATTATAAAAATAATGAATAGAATAAAAAGAATGCAGAATATAAACATTATCTCATTGCACACGAGAAAACAATCATGTAGAAAAGAAATCTTGTCAAAGAAATTTGTAAAACAATTGACAAACTATCGCTTGCCACACGTATAAAAATAAATCTTTATCATAAAGGCGAGTTTTTACGTTGAATAAACAAATTATAGGGACTTTTCTATTGTTGGCAAGCGATAGATTGTCAATTGTTTTGCAAATTTCTTTGACAAAGTTTCTTTTATACATGATTTTTTTCTCGTGAGCAATGAGATAATGTTTATAGTATGCATTCTTTTTATTGTATTCATTATTTTTATAATGATTACAAGTTACATGTGTATTTAATAAAAATAGTAATAACATGAAGAGAGTTATAATGTTAATCTCTGTTTAATTGGAATGTTTTATTTTGTTACATACATGGGCAACATTTGGAAAACAACATAACCAACATTGAATAAAAGCATTTTTATAGAGGATAATGTCTCAGTTAAAAGATAAATCTTCAAGGAAAAGGTACATAGATCATATGTAATAAGTTATTAGATAACAATATGCACTTATATTAATTATTTAACAATTATTTTATCATTCTAATGAACGGCTCAGTCTATAAATAAATTTCGAAGAAGAAGGAACTCCGAAAATATATTTCACACTTTTAAACAATTATTAATACTTCTATCGATTAATTAACAATTATTTTAATATTCTAATACACTCTACTTATATTACAAATAATTTAACACTCGAAGTCATCACTGCGCATGAACAATAAATTAATCACATTAGAATAAAAATAATGTTTAAATCCGAACGTTATAATCTTGAATTTTCATTATTAGAATTATTATTACCGTTGCAGAAATAATCAACATAAGAAAAATCATAAACAACTTTCTAATCAAAGTTTTGTTTTAGAGAACAATGGGTCAGTCTGCAAGTGAATTTCGAAGAGGAAGGTACTCCAATAATATATCTCGTACTTTTAAACAATAATTAATACTTCTATCGATTAATTAACAATTAATATAATATTCTTATACACTGTACTTATATTACAGGACAATTAAACACTCGAAGTCATCACTGCGCAGGAACAATAAAATAATTACGTTAGAATAGATAAAATAATAAAATCTGTACGTTATAATATTGAATTTTCTTTATTAGAATTTTAATTACCGTTGCACACATGATCAACATATATGAAGTCATATAAACAACTTTCTAATCAATGTTTTGTTTTAGAGAACAACAGCTCAGTCTATTAGTGCATTTCGAAGAGGAAGGTACTCCGAAAATATATTCCGTACTTTTAAATAATAATCGATACTTCTATCGATTGTTTAACAATTATATTAATACTCTAATACACTCTACTTATATTACAGCATAATTTAACACTCGAAGTCATCACTGCGCATGAACAATAAATTAATCACATTAGAATAAAAATAATGTTTAAATCCGAACGTTATAATCTTGAATTTTCATTATTAGAATTATTATTACCGTTGCAGAAATAATCAACATAAGAAAAATCATAAACAACTTTCTAATCAAAGTTTTGTTTTAGAGAACAATGGGTCAGTCTGCAAGTGAATTTCGAAGAGGAAGGTACTCCAATAATATATCTCGTACTTTTAAACAATAATTAATACTTCTATCGATTAATTAACAATTAATATAATATTTTTATACACTGTACTTATATTACAGGACAATTAAACCCACGAAGAGTCATCACTGCGCAGGTGTGATAAATTAATTCTATTACAATGAATAAAATAATAAAATTTAAACGTTATAATATTATAAATTTTCTTTATTAGAATTTTAATTACCGTTGCACACATGATCAACATATATGAAGTCATATAAACAACTTTCTAATCAATGTTTTGTTTTAGAGAACAACAGCTCAGTCTATTAGTGCATTTCGAAGAGGAAGGTACTCCGAAAATATATTCCGTACTTTTAAATAATAATCGATACTTCTATCGATTGTTTAACAATTATATTAATACTCTAATACACTCTACTTATATTACAGCATAATTTAACACTCGAAGTCATCACTGCGCATGAACAATAAATTAATCACATTAGAATAAAAATAATGTTTAAATCCGAACGTTATAATCTTGAATTTTCATTATTAGAATTATTATTACCGTTGCAGAAATAATCAACATAAGAAAAATCATAAACAACTTTCTAATCAAAGTTTTGTTTTAGAGAACAATGGGTCAGTCTGCAAGTGAATTTCGAAGAGGAAGGTACTCCAATAATACATCTCGTACTTTTAAACAATAATTAATACTTCTATCGATTAATTAACAATTAATATAATATTCTTATACACTGTACTTATATTACAGGACAATTAAACACTCGAAGTCATCACTGCGCAGGAACAATAAAATAATTACGTTAGAATAGATAAAATAATAAAATCTGTACGTTATAATATTGAATTTTCTTTATTAGAATTTTAATTACCGTTGCACACATGATCAACATATATGAAGTCATATAAACAACTTTCTAATCAATGTTTTGTTTTAGAGAACAACAGCTCAGTCTATTAGTGCATTTCGAAGAGGAAGGTACTCCGAAAATATATTCCGTACTTTTAAATAATAATCGATACTTCTATCGATTGTTTAACAATTATATTAATACTCTAATACACTCTACTTATATTACAGCATAATTTAACACTCGAAGTCATCACTGCGCATGAACAATAAATTAATCACATTAGAATAAAAATAATGTTTAAATCCGAACGTTATAATCTTGAATTTTCATTATTAGAATTATTATTACCGTTGCAGAAATAATCAACATAAGAAAAATCATAAACAACTTTCTAATCAAAGTTTTGTTTTAGAGAACAATGGGTCAGTCTGCAAGTGAATTTCGAAGAGGAAGGTACTCCAATAATATATCTCGTACTTTTAAACAATAATTAATACTTCTATCGATTAATTAACAATTAATATAATATTTTTATACACTGTACTTATATTACAGGACAATTAAACCCACGAAGAGTCATCACTGCGCAGGTGTGATAAATTAATTCTATTACAATGAATAAAATAATAAAATTTAAACGTTATAATATTATAAATTTTCTTTATTAGAATTTTAATTACCGTTGCACACATGATCAACATATATGAAGTCATATAAACAACTTTCTAATCAATGTTTTGTTTTAGAGAACAACAGCTCAGTCTATTAGTGCATTTCGAAGAGGAAGGTACTCCGAAAATATATTCCGTACTTTTAAATAATAATCGATACTTCTATCGATTGTTTAACAATTATATTAATACTCTAATACACTCTACTTATATTACAGCATAATTTAACACTCGAAGTCATCACTGCGCATGAACAATAAATTAATCACATTAGAATAAAAATAATGTTTAAATCCGAACGTTATAATCTTGAATTTTCATTATTAGAATTATTATTACCGTTGCAGAAATAATCAACATAAGAAAAATCATAAACAACTTTCTAATCAAAGTTTTGTTTTAGAGAACAATGGGTCAGTCTGCAAGTGAATTTCGAAGAGGAAGGTACTCCAATAATACATCTCGTACTTTTAAACAATAATTAATACTTCTATCGATTAATTAACAATTAATATAATATTCTTATACACTGTACTTATATTACAGGACAATTAAACACTCGAAGTCATCACTGCGCAGGAACAATAAAATAATTACGTTAGAATAGATAAAATAATAAAATCTGTACGTTATAATATTGAATTTTCTTTATTAGAATTTTAATTACCGTTGCACACATGATCAACATATATGAAGTCATATAAACAACTTTCTAATCAATGTTTTGTTTTAGAGAACAACAGCTCAGTCTATTAGTGCATTTCGAAGAGGAAGGTACTCCGAAAATATATTCCGTACTTTTAAATAATAATCGATACTTCTATCGATTGTTTAACAATTATATTAATACTCTAATACACTCTACTTATATTACAGCATAATTTAACACTCGAAGTCATCACTGCGCATGAACAATAAATTAATCACATTAGAATAAAAATAATGTTTAAATCCGAACGTTATAATCTTGAATTTTCATTATTAGAATTATTATTACCGTTGCAGAAATAATCAACATAAGAAAAATCATAAACAACTTTCTAATCAAAGTTTTGTTTTAGAGAACAATGGGTCAGTCTGCAAGTGAATTTCGAAGAGGAAGGTACTCCAATAATATATCTCGTACTTTTAAACAATAATTAATACTTCTATCGATTAATTAACAATTAATATAATATTTTTATACACTGTACTTATATTACAGGACAATTAAACCCACGAAGAGTCATCACTGCGCAGGTGTGATAAATTAATTCTATTACAATGAATAAAATAATAAAATTTAAACGTTATAATATTATAAATTTTCTTTATTAGAATTTTAATTACCGTTGCACACATGATCAACATATATGAAGTCATATAAACAACTTTCTAATCAATGTTTTGTTTTAGAGAACAACAGCTCAGTCTATTAGTGCATTTCGAAGAGGAAGGTACTCCGAAAATATATTCCGTACTTTTAAATAATAATCGATACTTCTATCGATTGTTTAACAATTATATTAATACTCTAATACACTCTACTTATATTACAGCATAATTTAACACTCGAAGTCATCACTGCGCATGAACAATAAATTAATCACATTAGAATAAAAATAATGTTTAAATCCGAACGTTATAATCTTGAATTTTCATTATTAGAATTATTATTACCGTTGCAGAAATAATCAACATAAGAAAAATCATAAACAACTTTCTAATCAAAGTTTTGTTTTAGAGAACAATGGGTCAGTCTGCAAGTGAATTTCGAAGAGGAAGGTACTCCAATAATACATCTCGTACTTTTAAACAATAATTAATACTTCTATCGATTAATTAACAATTAATATAATATTCTTATACACTGTACTTATATTACAGGACAATTAAACACTCGAAGTCATCACTGCGCAGGAACAATAAAATAATTACGTTAGAATAGATAAAATAATAAAATCTGTACGTTATAATATTGAATTTTCTTTATTAGAATTTTAATTACCGTTGCACACATGATCAACATATATGAAGTCATATAAACAACTTTCTAATCAATGTTTTGTTTTAGAGAACAACAGCTCAGTCTATTAGTGCATTTCGAAGAGGAAGGTACTCCGAAAATATATTCCGTACTTTTAAATAATAATCGATACTTCTATCGATTGTTTAACAATTATATTAATACTCTAATACACTCTACTTATATTACAGCATAATTTAACACTCGAAGTCATCACTGCGCATGAACAATAAATTAATCACATTAGAATAAAAATAATGTTTAAATCCGAACGTTATAATCTTGAATTTTCATTATTAGAATTATTATTACCGTTGCAGAAATAATCAACATAAGAAAAATCATAAACAACTTTCTAATCAAAGTTTTGTTTTAGAGAACAATGGGTCAGTCTGCAAGTGAATTTCGAAGAGGAAGGTACTCCAATAATATATCTCGTACTTTTAAACAATAATTAATACTTCTATCGATTAATTAACAATTAATATAATATTTTTATACACTGTACTTATATTACAGGACAATTAAACCCACGAAGAGTCATCACTGCGCAGGTGTGATAAATTAATTCTATTACAATGAATAAAATAATAAAATTTAAACGTTATAATATTATAAATTTTCTTTATTAGAATTTTAATTACCGTTGCACACATGATCAACATATATGAAGTCATATAAACAACTTTCTAATCAATGTTTTGTTTTAGAGAACAACAGCTCAGTCTATTAGTGCATTTCGAAGAGGAAGGTACTCCGAAAATATATTCCGTACTTTTAAATAATAATCGATACTTCTATCGATTGTTTAACAATTATATTAATACTCTAATACACTCTACTTATATTACAGCATAATTTAACACTCGAAGTCATCACTGCGCATGAACAATAAATTAATCACATTAGAATAAAAATAATGTTTAAATCCGAACGTTATAATCTTGAATTTTCATTATTAGAATTATTATTACCGTTGCAGAAATAATCAACATAAGAAAAATCATAAACAACTTTCTAATCAAAGTTTTGTTTTAGAGAACAATGGGTCAGTCTGCAAGTGAATTTCGAAGAGGAAGGTACTCCAATAATATATCTCGTACTTTTAAACAATAATTAATACTTCTATCGATTAATTAACAATTAATATAATATTCTTATACACTGTACTTATATTACAGGACAATTAAACACTCGAAGTCATCACTGCGCAGGAACAATAAAATAATTACGTTAGAATAGATAAAATAATAAAATCTGTACGTTATAATATTGAATTTTCATTATTAGAATTATTATTATCGTTGCAGAAATAATCAACATAAAAAAAATCATAAAAAACTTTCTAATTAATGTTTTGTTTTAGAGAACAATGGGTCAGTCTGCAAGTGAATTTCGAAGAGGAAGGTACTCCAATAATATATCTCGTACTTTTAAACAATAATTAATACTTCTATCGATTAATTAACAATTAATATAATATTTTTATACACTGTACTTATATTACAGGACAATTAAACACTCGAAGTCATCACTGCGCAGGAACAATAAAATAATTACGTAAGAATAGATAAAATAATAAAATCTGTACGTTATAATATTGAATTTTCTTTATTAGAATTTTAATTACCGTTGCACACATGATCAACATATATGAAGTCATATAAACAACTTTCTAATCAATGTTTTGTTTTAGAGAACAACAGCTCAGTCTATTAGTGCATTTCGAAGAGGAAGGTACTCCGAAAATATATTCCGTACTTTTAAATAATAATCGATACTTCTATCGATTGTTTAACAATTATATTAATACTCTAATACACTCTACTTATATTACAGCATAATTTAACACTCGAAGTCATCACTGCGCATGAACAATAAATTAATCACATTAGAATAAAAATAATGTTTAAATCCGAACGTTATAATCTTGAATTTTCATTATTAGAATTATTATTACCGTTGCAGAAATAATCAACATAAGAAAAATCATAAACAACTTTCTAATCAAAGTTTTGTTTTAGAGAACAATGGGTCAGTCTGCAAGTGAATTTCGAAGAGGAAGGTACTCCAATAATATATCTCGTACTTTTAAACAATAATTAATACTTCTATCGATTAATTAACAATTAATATAATATTTTTATACACTGTACTTATATTACAGGACAATTAAACCCACGAAGAGTCATCACTGCGCAGGTGTGATAAATTAATTCTATTACAATGAATAAAATAATAAAATTTAAACGTTATAATATTATAAATTTTCTTTATTAGAATTTTAATTACCGTTGCACACATGATCAACATATATGAAGTCATATAAACAACTTTCTAATCAATGTTTTGTTTTAGAGAACAACAGCTCAGTCTATTAGTGCATTTCGAAGAGGAAGGTACTCCGAAAATATATTCCGTACTTTTAAATAATAATCGATACTTCTATCGATTGTTTAACAATTATATTAATACTCTAATACACTCTACTTATATTACAGCATAATTTAACACTCGAAGTCATCACTGCGCATGAACAATAAATTAATCACATTAGAATAAAAATAATGTTTAAATCCGAACGTTATAATCTTGAATTTTCATTATTAGAATTATTATTACCGTTGCAGAAATAATCAACATAAGAAAAATCATAAACAACTTTCTAATCAAAGTTTTGTTTTAGAGAACAATGGGTCAGTCTGCAAGTGAATTTCGAAGAGGAAGGTACTCCAATAATACATCTCGTACTTTTAAACAATAATTAATACTTCTATCGATTAATTAACAATTAATATAATATTCTTATACACTGTACTTATATTACAGGACAATTAAACACTCGAAGTCATCACTGCGCAGGAACAATAAAATAATTACGTTAGAATAGATAAAATAATAAAATCTGTACGTTATAATATTGAATTTTCTTTATTAGAATTTTAATTACCGTTGCACACATGATCAACATATATGAAGTCATATAAACAACTTTCTAATCAATGTTTTGTTTTAGAGAACAACAGCTCAGTCTATTAGTGCATTTCGAAGAGGAAGGTACTCCGAAAATATATTCCGTACTTTTAAATAATAATCGATACTTCTATCGATTGTTTAACAATTATATTAATACTCTAATACACTCTACTTATATTACAGCATAATTTAACACTCGAAGTCATCACTGCGCATGAACAATAAATTAATCACATTAGAATAAAAATAATGTTTAAATCCGAACGTTATAATCTTGAATTTTCATTATTAGAATTATTATTACCGTTGCAGAAATAATCAACATAAGAAAAATCATAAACAACTTTCTAATCAAAGTTTTGTTTTAGAGAACAATGGGTCAGTCTGCAAGTGAATTTCGAAGAGGAAGGTACTCCAATAATATATCTCGTACTTTTAAACAATAATTAATACTTCTATCGATTAATTAACAATTAATATAATATTTTTATACACTGTACTTATATTACAGGACAATTAAACCCACGAAGAGTCATCACTGCGCAGGTGTGATAAATTAATTCTATTACAATGAATAAAATAATAAAATTTAAACGTTATAATATTATAAATTTTCTTTATTAGAATTTTAATTACCGTTGCACACATGATCAACATATATGAAGTCATATAAACAACTTTCTAATCAATGTTTTGTTTTAGAGAACAACAGCTCAGTCTATTAGTGCATTTCGAAGAGGAAGGTACTCCGAAAATATATTCCGTACTTTTAAATAATAATCGATACTTCTATCGATTGTTTAACAATTATATTAATACTCTAATACACTCTACTTATATTACAGCATAATTTAACACTCGAAGTCATCACTGCGCATGAACAATAAATTAATCACATTAGAATAAAAATAATGTTTAAATCCGAACGTTATAATCTTGAATTTTCATTATTAGAATTATTATTACCGTTGCAGAAATAATCAACATAAGAAAAATCATAAACAACTTTCTAATCAAAGTTTTGTTTTAGAGAACAATGGGTCAGTCTGCAAGTGAATTTCGAAGAGGAAGGTACTCCAATAATACATCTCGTACTTTTAAACAATAATTAATACTTCTATCGATTAATTAACAATTAATATAATATTCTTATACACTGTACTTATATTACAGGACAATTAAACACTCGAAGTCATCACTGCGCAGGAACAATAAAATAATTACGTTAGAATAGATAAAATAATAAAATCTGTACGTTATAATATTGAATTTTCTTTATTAGAATTTTAATTACCGTTGCACACATGATCAACATATATGAAGTCATATAAACAACTTTCTAATCAATGTTTTGTTTTAGAGAACAACAGCTCAGTCTATTAGTGCATTTCGAAGAGGAAGGTACTCCGAAAATATATTCCGTACTTTTAAATAATAATCGATACTTCTATCGATTGTTTAACAATTATATTAATACTCTAATACACTCTACTTATATTACAGCATAATTTAACACTCGAAGTCATCACTGCGCATGAACAATAAATTAATCACATTAGAATAAAAATAATGTTTAAATCCGAACGTTATAATCTTGAATTTTCATTATTAGAATTATTATTACCGTTGCAGAAATAATCAACATAAGAAAAATCATAAACAACTTTCTAATCAAAGTTTTGTTTTAGAGAACAATGGGTCAGTCTGCAAGTGAATTTCGAAGAGGAAGGTACTCCAATA
This sequence comes from Polistes dominula, assembly GCF_049000335.1. Classification (NCBI taxonomy): domain Eukaryota; kingdom Metazoa; phylum Arthropoda; class Insecta; order Hymenoptera; family Vespidae; genus Polistes; species Polistes dominula. The sequence continues at coordinate 836,750 of NW_028300953.1, forward strand.
ATATATCTCGTACTTTTAAACAATAATTAATACTTCTATCGATTAATTAACAATTAATATAATATTTTTATACACTGTACTTATATTACAGGACAATTAAACCCACGAAGAGTCATCACTGCGCAGGTGTGATAAATTAATTCTATTACAATGAATAAAATAATAAAATTTAAACGTTATAATATTATAAATTTTCTTTATTAGAATTTTAATTACCGTTGCACACATGATCAACATATATGAAGTCATATAAACAACTTTCTAATCAATGTTTTGTTTTAGAGAACAACAGCTCAGTCTATTAGTGCATTTCGAAGAGGAAGGTACTCCGAAAATATATTCCGTACTTTTAAATAATAATCGATACTTCTATCGATTGTTTAACAATTATATTAATACTCTAATACACTCTACTTATATTACAGCATAATTTAACACTCGAAGTCATCACTGCGCATGAACAATAAATTAATCACATTAGAATAAAAATAATGTTTAAATCCGAACGTTATAATCTTGAATTTTCATTATTAGAATTATTATTACCGTTGCAGAAATAATCAACATAAGAAAAATCATAAACAACTTTCTAATCAAAGTTTTGTTTTAGAGAACAATGGGTCAGTCTGCAAGTGAATTTCGAAGAGGAAGGTACTCCAATAATATATCTCGTACTTTTAAACAATAATTAATACTTCTATCGATTAATTAACAATTAATATAATATTCTTATACACTGTACTTATATTACAGGACAATTAAACACTCGAAGTCATCACTGCGCAGGAACAATAAAATAATTACGTTAGAATAGATAAAATAATAAAATCTGTACGTTATAATATTGAATTTTCATTATTAGAATTATTATTATCGTTGCAGAAATAATCAACATAAAAAAAATCATAAAAAACTTTCTAATTAATGTTTTGTTTTAGAGAACAATGGGTCAGTCTGCAAGTGAATTTCGAAGAGGAAGGTACTCCAATAATATATCTCGTACTTTTAAACAATAATTAATACTTCTATCGATTAATTAACAATTAATATAATATTTTTATACACTGTACTTATATTACAGGACAATTAAACACTCGAAGTCATCACTGCGCAGGAACAATAAAATAATTACGTAAGAATAGATAAAATAATAAAATCTGTACGTTATAATATTGAATTTTCTTTATTAGAATTTTAATTACCGTTGCACACATGATCAACATATATGAAGTCATATAAACAACTTTCTAATCAATGTTTTGTTTTAGAGAACAACAGCTCAGTCTATTAGTGCATTTCGAAGAGGAAGGTACTCCGAAAATATATTCCGTACTTTTAAATAATAATCGATACTTCTATCGATTGTTTAACAATTATATTAATACTCTAATACACTCTACTTATATTACAGCATAATTTAACACTCGAAGTCATCACTGCGCATGAACAATAAATTAATCACATTAGAATAAAAATAATGTTTAAATCCGAACGTTATAATCTTGAATTTTCATTATTAGAATTATTATTACCGTTGCAGAAATAATCAACATAAGAAAAATCATAAACAACTTTCTAATCAAAGTTTTGTTTTAGAGAACAATGGGTCAGTCTGCAAGTGAATTTCGAAGAGGAAGGTACTCCAATAATATATCTCGTACTTTTAAACAATAATTAATACTTCTATCGATTAATTAACAATTAATATAATATTTTTATACACTGTACTTATATTACAGGACAATTAAACCCACGAAGAGTCATCACTGCGCAGGTGTGATAAATTAATTCTATTACAATGAATAAAATAATAAAATTTAAACGTTATAATATTATAAATTTTCTTTATTAGAATTTTAATTACCGTTGCACACATGATCAACATATATGAAGTCATATAAACAACTTTCTAATCAATGTTTTGTTTTAGAGAACAACAGCTCAGTCTATTAGTGCATTTCGAAGAGGAAGGTACTCCGAAAATATATTCCGTACTTTTAAATAATAATCGATACTTCTATCGATTGTTTAACAATTATATTAATACTCTAATACACTCTACTTATATTACAGCATAATTTAACACTCGAAGTCATCACTGCGCATGAACAATAAATTAATCACATTAGAATAAAAATAATGTTTAAATCCGAACGTTATAATCTTGAATTTTCATTATTAGAATTATTATTACCGTTGCAGAAATAATCAACATAAGAAAAATCATAAACAACTTTCTAATCAAAGTTTTGTTTTAGAGAACAATGGGTCAGTCTGCAAGTGAATTTCGAAGAGGAAGGTACTCCAATAATACATCTCGTACTTTTAAACAATAATTAATACTTCTATCGATTAATTAACAATTAATATAATATTCTTATACACTGTACTTATATTACAGGACAATTAAACACTCGAAGTCATCACTGCGCAGGAACAATAAAATAATTACGTTAGAATAGATAAAATAATAAAATCTGTACGTTATAATATTGAATTTTCTTTATTAGAATTTTAATTACCGTTGCACACATGATCAACATATATGAAGTCATATAAACAACTTTCTAATCAATGTTTTGTTTTAGAGAACAACAGCTCAGTCTATTAGTGCATTTCGAAGAGGAAGGTACTCCGAAAATATATTCCGTACTTTTAAATAATAATCGATACTTCTATCGATTGTTTAACAATTATATTAATACTCTAATACACTCTACTTATATTACAGCATAATTTAACACTCGAAGTCATCACTGCGCATGAACAATAAATTAATCACATTAGAATAAAAATAATGTTTAAATCCGAACGTTATAATCTTGAATTTTCATTATTAGAATTATTATTACCGTTGCAGAAATAATCAACATAAGAAAAATCATAAACAACTTTCTAATCAAAGTTTTGTTTTAGAGAACAATGGGTCAGTCTGCAAGTGAATTTCGAAGAGGAAGGTACTCCAATAATATATCTCGTACTTTTAAACAATAATTAATACTTCTATCGATTAATTAACAATTAATATAATATTTTTATACACTGTACTTATATTACAGGACAATTAAACCCACGAAGAGTCATCACTGCGCAGGTGTGATAAATTAATTCTATTACAATGAATAAAATAATAAAATTTAAACGTTATAATATTATAAATTTTCTTTATTAGAATTTTAATTACCGTTGCACACATGATCAACATATATGAAGTCATATAAACAACTTTCTAATCAATGTTTTGTTTTAGAGAACAACAGCTCAGTCTATTAGTGCATTTCGAAGAGGAAGGTACTCCGAAAATATATTCCGTACTTTTAAATAATAATCGATACTTCTATCGATTGTTTAACAATTATATTAATACTCTAATACACTCTACTTATATTACAGCATAATTTAACACTCGAAGTCATCACTGCGCATGAACAATAAATTAATCACATTAGAATAAAAATAATGTTTAAATCCGAACGTTATAATCTTGAATTTTCATTATTAGAATTATTATTACCGTTGCAGAAATAATCAACATAAGAAAAATCATAAACAACTTTCTAATCAAAGTTTTGTTTTAGAGAACAATGGGTCAGTCTGCAAGTGAATTTCGAAGAGGAAGGTACTCCAATAATACATCTCGTACTTTTAAACAATAATTAATACTTCTATCGATTAATTAACAATTAATATAATATTCTTATACACTGTACTTATATTACAGGACAATTAAACACTCGAAGTCATCACTGCGCAGGAACAATAAAATAATTACGTTAGAATAGATAAAATAATAAAATCTGTACGTTATAATATTGAATTTTCTTTATTAGAATTTTAATTACCGTTGCACACATGATCAACATATATGAAGTCATATAAACAACTTTCTAATCAATGTTTTGTTTTAGAGAACAACAGCTCAGTCTATTAGTGCATTTCGAAGAGGAAGGTACTCCGAAAATATATTCCGTACTTTTAAATAATAATCGATACTTCTATCGATTGTTTAACAATTATATTAATACTCTAATACACTCTACTTATATTACAGCATAATTTAACACTCGAAGTCATCACTGCGCATGAACAATAAATTAATCACATTAGAATAAAAATAATGTTTAAATCCGAACGTTATAATCTTGAATTTTCATTATTAGAATTATTATTACCGTTGCAGAAATAATCAACATAAGAAAAATCATAAACAACTTTCTAATCAAAGTTTTGTTTTAGAGAACAATGGGTCAGTCTGCAAGTGAATTTCGAAGAGGAAGGTACTCCAATAATATATCTCGTACTTTTAAACAATAATTAATACTTCTATCGATTAATTAACAATTAATATAATATTTTTATACACTGTACTTATATTACAGGACAATTAAACCCACGAAGAGTCATCACTGCGCAGGTGTGATAAATTAATTCTATTACAATGAATAAAATAATAAAATTTAAACGTTATAATATTATAAATTTTCTTTATTAGAATTTTAATTACCGTTGCACACATGATCAACATATATGAAGTCATATAAACAACTTTCTAATCAATGTTTTGTTTTAGAGAACAACAGCTCAGTCTATTAGTGCATTTCGAAGAGGAAGGTACTCCGAAAATATATTCCGTACTTTTAAATAATAATCGATACTTCTATCGATTGTTTAACAATTATATTAATACTCTAATACACTCTACTTATATTACAGCATAATTTAACACTCGAAGTCATCACTGCGCATGAACAATAAATTAATCACATTAGAATAAAAATAATGTTTAAATCCGAACGTTATAATCTTGAATTTTCATTATTAGAATTATTATTACCGTTGCAGAAATAATCAACATAAGAAAAATCATAAACAACTTTCTAATCAAAGTTTTGTTTTAGAGAACAATGGGTCAGTCTGCAAGTGAATTTCGAAGAGGAAGGTACTCCAATAATACATCTCGTACTTTTAAACAATAATTAATACTTCTATCGATTAATTAACAATTAATATAATATTCTTATACACTGTACTTATATTACAGGACAATTAAACACTCGAAGTCATCACTGCGCAGGAACAATAAAATAATTACGTTAGAATAGATAAAATAATAAAATCTGTACGTTATAATATTGAATTTTCTTTATTAGAATTTTAATTACCGTTGCACACATGATCAACATATATGAAGTCATATAAACAACTTTCTAATCAATGTTTTGTTTTAGAGAACAACAGCTCAGTCTATTAGTGCATTTCGAAGAGGAAGGTACTCCGAAAATATATTCCGTACTTTTAAATAATAATCGATACTTCTATCGATTGTTTAACAATTATATTAATACTCTAATACACTCTACTTATATTACAGCATAATTTAACACTCGAAGTCATCACTGCGCATGAACAATAAATTAATCACATTAGAATAAAAATAATGTTTAAATCCGAACGTTATAATCTTGAATTTTCATTATTAGAATTATTATTACCGTTGCAGAAATAATCAACATAAGAAAAATCATAAACAACTTTCTAATCAAAGTTTTGTTTTAGAGAACAATGGGTCAGTCTGCAAGTGAATTTCGAAGAGGAAGGTACTCCAATAATATATCTCGTACTTTTAAACAATAATTAATACTTCTATCGATTAATTAACAATTAATATAATATTTTTATACACTGTACTTATATTACAGGACAATTAAACCCACGAAGAGTCATCACTGCGCAGGTGTGATAAATTAATTCTATTACAATGAATAAAATAATAAAATTTAAACGTTATAATATTATAAATTTTCTTTATTAGAATTTTAATTACCGTTGCACACATGATCAACATATATGAAGTCATATAAACAACTTTCTAATCAATGTTTTGTTTTAGAGAACAACAGCTCAGTCTATTAGTGCATTTCGAAGAGGAAGGTACTCCGAAAATATATTCCGTACTTTTAAATAATAATCGATACTTCTATCGATTGTTTAACAATTATATTAATACTCTAATACACTCTACTTATATTACAGCATAATTTAACACTCGAAGTCATCACTGCGCATGAACAATAAATTAATCACATTAGAATAAAAATAATGTTTAAATCCGAACGTTATAATCTTGAATTTTCATTATTAGAATTATTATTACCGTTGCAGAAATAATCAACATAAGAAAAATCATAAACAACTTTCTAATCAAAGTTTTGTTTTAGAGAACAATGGGTCAGTCTGCAAGTGAATTTCGAAGAGGAAGGTACTCCAATAATATATCTCGTACTTTTAAACAATAATTAATACTTCTATCGATTAATTAACAATTAATATAATATTCTTATACACTGTACTTATATTACAGGACAATTAAACACTCGAAGTCATCACTGCGCAGGAACAATAAAATAATTACGTTAGAATAGATAAAATAATAAAATCTGTACGTTATAATATTGAATTTTCATTATTAGAATTATTATTATCGTTGCAGAAATAATCAACATAAAAAAAATCATAAAAAACTTTCTAATTAATGTTTTGTTTTAGAGAACAATGGGTCAGTCTGCAAGTGAATTTCGAAGAGGAAGGTACTCCAATAATATATCTCGTACTTTTAAACAATAATTAATACTTCTATCGATTAATTAACAATTAATATAATATTTTTATACACTGTACTTATATTACAGGACAATTAAACACTCGAAGTCATCACTGCGCAGGAACAATAAAATAATTACGTAAGAATAGATAAAATAATAAAATCTGTACGTTATAATATTGAATTTTCTTTATTAGAATTTTAATTACCGTTGCACACATGATCAACATATATGAAGTCATATAAACAACTTTCTAATCAATGTTTTGTTTTAGAGAACAACAGCTCAGTCTATTAGTGCATTTCGAAGAGGAAGGTACTCCGAAAATATATTCCGTACTTTTAAATAATAATCGATACTTCTATCGATTGTTTAACAATTATATTAATACTCTAATACACTGTACTTATATTACAGGACAATTAAACACTCGAAGTCATCACTGCGCAGGAACAATAAAATAATTACGTTAGAATAGATAAAATAATAAAATCTGTACGTTATAATATTAAATTTTCATTATTAGAATTATTATTATCGTTGCAGAAATAATCAACATAAGATAAATCATAAACAACTTTCTAATCAATGTTTTGTTTTAGAGAACAACAGCTCAGTCTATTAGTGCATTTCGAAGAGGAAGGTACTCCAATAATATATCTCGTACTTTTAAACAATAATTAATACTTCTATCGATTAATTAACAAATAATATAATATTCTTATACACTGTACTTATATTACAGGACAATTAAACACTCGAAGTCATCACTGCGCATGAACAATAAAATAATTACATTAGAATGAATAAAATAATAAAATTTGAACGTTATAATATTAAATTTTCATTATTAGAATTATTATTATCGTTGCAGAAATAATCAACATAAGAAAAATCATAAACAACTTTCTAATCAATGTTTTGTTTTAGAGAACAACAGCTCAGTCTATTAGTGCATTTCGAAGAGGAAGGTACTCCGAAAATATATTCCGTACTTATAAATAATAATCGATACTTCTATCGATTGTTTAACAATTATTTCATTATTTTAATATACTTTAATTATTTTTCAGATTGTTTCAACGCATATACATTAATTTAAACGTTACATACACATTAACGTACTTTGAATAGAAAATCATTTTATTTTGAATTTATTTTTTCAGTTTATCAGATGGTTGTCTTCAACTTGATTGCGTTCCTGGACTGGAAGGTAATATAAAATACTCCAATTACTTACATTGCAAATAAAATTGTATTAATATTCATTAAAATTTCTGTTTCAGAAGCGGTTTAATGGGTAGCGGGTAAATTTTTTGTTCGTAAAGGGTGGTACCATTTACAAATAAAGAATTTACTTCAGGGATGCGACCCTGCCCACGCGAGCCATGATTCTATCTTACTCCCAAGGATAGAATCATGTTCATTTAACTTTTAAGCTGGAACTACCGTCTTTTTTTTCTTTTTTTTCTTTTTTGGCTTTTTGATATGCATAGATAGATATGCATTTAGCATGGGAAACTGAAGCTTCATTGTAAGGGAAGGCATCTTCCGCTAATTGTTAGACGGACCCAAGGATTCTTTTCCGTAAGTTCGCAATAGTATACGGTGTTGGACTGAACATTTAGTGTAGGTTTCTCCTAAATTTAGAGTCAGTGGACTAGTCCAATCGGGGGGAAACCACTTAAAAAAAAAATCGTGAAAAGTTCCGCTTTAAAAGTTATACACATCCCCCCTTTTTCCTATCCCTTTTATGTTTTAACTTTTTTTTATCCCTTTGTTTTCTGTTGCAGATTGGACTATGGTAAGGAAACGACCACAGGTGGACCAAAGGAGGACCAAAAAGGAACAAGAAGTGGACTTGGTAATGTAAGATAGTATAAAATAATTATTTGTCTACATAAAATGAAAATTTGTATCTTTATATAATTCTCTTTGTAGCATCGCACATGTGCGAACATCATTATTTTTCATGTATTTTCTTTATTTATAGGTTCCATGGAACAACTCATAATTTGTATACTCTTTTTAATTATTATACTTTATTTTATGGAGATTTAAAATTATGTATATAAATGTATATAGATTGTATTTCTATAAGTTGAAGTTATTCTAGGGTGTGTTAGTTTTAAGTATCATCGATGATTTTATTGAATTTCTTTTCAGATTACACTCCTTGTATATCTCATTCTGTATTTTTTAGTATTGAAATTTTTCTCTGGTATTTTCGATAATAATTTTAACGATTTTTCGGATGGTACTCTTATGGTGGGGCCTAAGAGTTAGATTCATTCCTTTGAATTGTATTCGGATGTGAGTATCCTTAGGATGCACATCCCTCTTGGGTCTTCAGAAGCGGTTACCTCCTCGTGGTTAGACCTGGGCAATGGTATTTTACTTTCCATGTAATGTTTAACATATTTTGATATGTTTTACATTCCATTGCAAGTAAAATCCAGCCAAAGACCGCTTACCATAAACATTATAATTGTAATTAGTTTCTGTAATTTTCCAATGAACATATTTTTATTCCTTTCCTTGGCTCCTTCTATCCATTTCATCTCCAGAAACTAATTACCTTATAATGTTTTTTAATAACTTTTATAATGTTACATGCATTACACTGAACAAACAAGAAATCTTTTATTGCAATATTTATTTTATTTAATTTCAGGATAAAATTATTTTTGTTATAATGCATATTTTATTTTTTAAAGCAGGTTTCTACTATCTTACAATTTAACATATATTAAATAGAAAACAATTTTGATATGTTATAAATTTGTGTTTCTTTTTTCGATTACAAATAAAATGTACACATTATTCATAATTATTCTAAAAATAATGAATAAGATAAAGAGAATGTAGTATCTTATAGCATAGAAAAGCATGTGGAATAATCTTCGTTTGTGAATCGTGTATAAACGTTATTGTGAATATTTTTAAAACAATTATGCATCTCTGAAAGTATTTCAATTGTGAGGATTCTTTATCAATACAGATTTTGGGAATTAATTCTTTCATATGCTGCATTTCATATTAGACATTTTTCTATCGACAATTCTCTTCTATACGATTTTGTTCTTTTGTGCAAAACGACAAAGATCTCTTAATGTCTACATTGTCTTTATTCTATTCAATATTTTTAGAATATTTATAAGTTTTGTATACATTTATTAGAAAAATAGAAATGATTTTTAATTTATTTAATAAATAAATTATCATATGTAGTTTGACCAGCGTGGTCATGAAGAAGGTCAGATTCTGTCCGTGTAAGAAGCTGTGATGACCCTTTTCATGTTCAAAAAACTGAATTAGCCAATCACAGCCAAGCTTTCGTCCGAAATCTTCAGTTTCATGGCGTCATTCATGGAGAACACATCGGAGTGTCATCGTCCTGTTAAATTCAGGTAATTAAAAGATATTTTGTAAAGTTTATATCTTCCTACTATAATATATAAAGGATAAAAGGATCAATTTTGATTTTTTGAGTATATTTTGACAATTTTTATGCTCTTATATCGTATTTTTAATCATTCAAAATTTTTCTTTATTATAGGTGGAAAGAAGATCTACTGCGCATCATTTTCGCGCATGCAGTATTTTCGCGCCAGTCTTATGCGCCTGTTTTATGCACTGCAATATGGAGAATCTTTCGAACTTTTAAATCTGTCATCTGTATACTTGTTGCAGCGGATTTTATTATCCCGTTAATATCAGGTAATTGTTTCAATTAATTTTCTAACGTACACGAGATGAGCATTATTTCTTTTTTTTTAAATATATCTGGCGTATAGAAATACTACAAAAAGAGTGAGAGAGAGTGAGAGTGAGTGAGGAGTGTGTGTGTGAGAGAGAGGAAGAATAAGAAAACAATACACTCGACATACAGGCTATTATAAATGTGTATTTATATTTGCAGGTATTTCTCGAGTCGACGACAAAACGTAAACAGCCGAAGCATAGGAATAATAGCCGAGCGTTCGACACTCCCGAAATCTCCTCTAGCAAGGTTACATAGTAACGTACCTCGTATTCGTCTTCTATCCTTCAACGAGACAACATCAACGAAAAAGAAACGTATTAAATTATTTAATAATTTTATTTCTAACGTTATCGTTTTGATTTTAATATTTTAAAAAGTTTTTCGTTGCATAGAATGGTATAAAAACTGGTTTATTTTTTATGTTACTCTTTATTGAATTTGCTCATACAATTACTGTTTTATTTAGACAACTTTAAAGATTTTTATAATGAATATTTTTACTAATATTTCATACTTGGTATGTAATTTAATGCAAGCAAATAGTTGCATTCTTTGATAAATTTCTTCACAAATATTTAATAACTTTAATTTTTAATTATGTCAATTCTTATAGTTTATTAAATTATTTCTTAAAATACGATATTAGTTTCGGTATAATGTATATTATATTTAATATATATACATCCCACATTGCAAATAATATATTATAATTTAATTATCTTATATATCGATTCTATAGTCGCATGGTAAGAGGTTGGTTCTTCCTTTGTGGTACTCTTAGTTCATCTTTTATTCGTGGTGTCGCTGAAGTCGCGTACGTTTCAGATGACAGGTAGTGAACAATCTTAATATCAGTTAACCTATGTTTATTTCACTAGGAAAATATGAGCAAGATTATTCTGAAATATTTTCAATCGGGAAGATTTTTATTTGTATTAACATTACGTATTTAAAAAATAAAACAAAAATAAGACAAGAGTTGTATAATTGAGCATAATTGATGCTACAGGTACTATCATTCGAAAATTACATATCATACATTTAAAATAATAAACGAAAGTAATAAAAAGGAAAAGAAAATTTCGATATTACGAAAGCATAAATATGTAACTAGGAGTGCATACTAACGTCACATGTTTTGCATGGTGTCAGCGACCATTGGAAACGTCATTTCAGTTTTATTTGGTTTTTTTTTTGGTTTTCTTTTTAGACAGATATCATTCGTTACATTTAATGGTAAAAAAATTGCCAACATTTAAAACGATCTTTGTACATTGCGTCAAAAACCATACGATTAATCAGATAATGTAAATTATTCATTCTTAACCTTGGTCAACAGAAATTTGACCTGACTAAGCTGGCAACCGTTGCACCCGAACACGTTATCGTTGTGGAATGCAAGTTCATATAAAAAGACAAATTGAAAGTGACCATAAATTTTGCGGTTGGGAAGTTTGCACGTCGATGAGGTGGCTCTTACAGAAGTGTTACTTGTCTACTATTAAATTGTGAGTTATTTTTCATGACAGTGTATTACAACTTGAGTAGTAGTAACATTGTGTAATAATTTGTTGATTATAAATTCACACACATACATTTGTTGGCAAAAGTTTATTTTTAATTTTTATCACCTCTTTTGCAGTTTATTGCATGACCACCAAGTTGTTTTTTTTTTGTTTTTTTCTTTTTTTTTACATACAAATAAAGAACTTTTTAATTAAAAAGTAATAATATTTAATAATGTGTATTTCAATAATGATATATATGTGTTTTACTAAAATTATTTAATTTTATTCTTTTTTTCCAGCTTATCAAGTTATTGTGTATTTATTTGAATAATCTTTAATTGATGATTTATGTTAGCTTCGTTACAGTTGGCCAGAAATGACAAATCCAGCTGAAAGATTAAATTATTCGCAAGATAGTAGCAGCGATACTGAAACAGATTACAAAGAAACAGATGCTAGAGAACAACAAAGATTATACCAAAATAGATTAAGGTAAAATAATCGTCAATATGAAGACTAACACCATGTTCTTCTTCGCTAATTCAACGATATTAATATATTTTTTTTATAATAGTAATAATGCAATTGATATATTTGATATACGAAATGTCTGAGGTTTTTCCAAACATACAACATCAGCATATTCTTTACATGAAAACTAAGAACAAATGTGTTATATAAAATTAAACAGTTATGATTTAAATTATTATCATAACCAATTATGTTCATCTTTTCTTATGCTTATCAACAATGTTTACTTTTCCAAAGTTTACCAAAAAAAACCCCAATCAATGTCAGCTTTTTAAAGTTTCCATATGGAATACTATTGATCGAAATGCAAAATGTATTTTCAAACTAAAAATATATTAACATTTATTACATATTTAACATTAAACAGATTCATTTGATTTTTGTCATCATTTTGTAATAAACTTTTCAATGATTTATTTCTATTTTTATGAATAGAATATGCTGACACCATTTGACTAAGTAAAATCTCAGATACCCCTTTATATATATTTATTTATTATTCAATTCAATTATTATAGAAAATATTTGAGATTTCAATATGAAATATATGTACATATATATAATATATAAAAATATACATATATGTATATATGTATTGATAATAGCAGTAGATTATATAATCTCATTTCTTAAATAATAATATTTAATAGATTTGTAGCATGCACATTTATAATACTTTAAATTTGTTATATGCATGTCTCACATTTTTTAAAATTATGAACAAATTATTTATCCATATCCAATGCTAGATTAGTTGTAAAAAATCATATCTGTAATTATAAGAATATATATATATAAATATATTTATAAATTTCGACAAAATTCTAGCGTTGAAAGAAATACATTTAACTATTTATACTTATTCAATGATAAAACTATATTACAATTTGTAACTAACTGTTTATATATTTATGAGCAAAAAAAAAAAAAAAAGAATCTCATCACTGTGTGAAGTTGCATCATGCAAAAGCTTGTCTTTTAGATATATACATTTTGTGCAAAACATTTTATCATCGGCATGATGTAGCCATCATTCACACGCCACATATTCATATATTCTTAGTTAAATTTTCTTTAAACGTGTTTAGATCACATCTTTATCGACGAAACATTATTGAATTAGTTTTAAAAATCAGTAAATGTCACTCGATGCTTGTCATTGGTAGCAATTAGTAAGGAAATGTGGTTGTTTTGCATGTAGTTGTGGTGGTTCGTCCAAACCAAAACCTTGTCTGGTACAGAAGGATGGAAGCAACGATCCACATTGCCATTATAATTCAAGCAGACATGGCACAAATATAAATCAATCGAGCAGGTAATGCACTAAGGTAAAATATAGAGATCATTGGTAGCGCTTGTTTTGTTTTCAAGATTCATTTCTTATTTTTTTTTTTTGATCGATATAATAATATCACTTCTTCATATTTTATTGTATATTCAAACAAAAGACATCTTTCTCTATTTCTAATTTTTTTATAGTTATCACGCATCAACTATTTCCTTTCATTTTCATATTAATGTTAAAACAGTCTACACCTTGTATTCAATAAGGTAGGTTTATTTACTACTTTATTATGTACCCAATGATGCTTTATATGTTTATTATATCCTAATTTATTATTGTTGTATTGTATTACTCTCTATTTAAGAAATCAATTATAACATATAATTCTTATTTCTTTAGACTCCGCTCTGGAGTTGGGGTTGGAAAGAGTCAACAAAACCAAAGTAGAGATATTATACCATGCAGCAATTTAACTACAGAGGCTTGTATTCCGCTAAGTAGTGATGAACGAATAACATTGATCGTTGATAATACAAGGTAAACTATAAACTTTAATTATTATTATCATTGAATAAAATAAATAAATGAAATGCATTACTTATAAAAAAAATTCATTTTAGATTTGTTATAGACCCAGCTTTATTTACTGCACGCCCAAATACAATGTTAGGAAGAATGTTTAGTTCCGGAGTAGAATATGCTCAGCCAAATGAACGCGGTGAATACAAAGTTGCCGATGGAATATCAGCTATGGTGTTTCAAGCTATTCTTGAATATTACAAAGGTGGAATAATACGTTGTCCTCCTACAGTTACTGTACAAGAATTACGTGAAGCTTGCGATTATCTTCTTGTTCCATTTAACGCAAGTACAGTAAAGTGTCAAAACTTAAGTAAGTTAATCACTTAAAAAATATTTCAATAATTAATCGTCATAAGTAGAATGTAGCCTTGTTGGATTGTTTTTTCTAAACTGCTTTATTATAGGAGGATTATTACATGAATTATCTAACGAAGGTGCTCGCTGCCAATTTGAAAGGTTCTTAGAAGATTTAATGCTGCCTTTGATGGTAAATAGTGCACGTAGAGGTGATAGAGAATGTCACATAGTTGTTTTATTGGAAGATGATATAGTCGATTGGGACGAAGAATATCCACCACAAATGGGAGAAGAATATTCTCAGAGTAAGTGGAACAACCCACCCCTCCGCCAATACTTCAAAAATAAACAACCAAAATTGTAAATAATTTTCTTTTTATAGCCGTTAACAGTACCGCCATGTATAGATTTTTCAAATACATCGAAAATAGGGACGTAGCTAAACAAGTTATGAAAGAACGTGGCTTGAAAAAGATACGTTTAGGAATCGAGGGTTATCCTACTTATAAAGAAAAAGTTAAAAGAAGGGCTGGCGGTCGTGCCGAAGTTATTTACAATTACGTTCAAAGACCATTCATACATATGTCTTGGGAAAAGGAAGAGGCCAAAAGTCGTCATGTTGATTTTCAATGTTTAAAATCTAAATCAGTAACTAATCTCGCAGAAGCCACTGCCGATCCGGTATTAGACGCCGGAGGAAATCCGATAAATGCACTTTTACAAGCAGCAGAACCAATGCCTCAACCAGAAGTGGCACTGCCGATGGGTTCTGATGGTGACGTTGAAGGTGGTATAGGCTTATCTGCCGATCAGGACCAAGGACCTTTACCGCCCGATGAATTATCATGAACCTTATCCGTTAATCGTATGTTTATTTTTTTAACACATTGACGCACAATTTTGATATTTAAATCTTTCCTTCAAAATATATATTTTTTTTTTTTTTTTGGGAATCTTCTTTCATTGATATAAAAAGTTGGATTAAAGGATAGCAAATGTTTTTATACTAGAGCTGTTGGTTTTACAATAAATCATTATGACATTTACTTTTTTTTTTTTAAATTAATATAATAAATCAGATGACTGTAGCTCTGTCATTTGCGTCAACGTGTTTTAAAGAATGAACATTCCTTCCTTCTTTTGATTCTTTCTTCATTCGAATCGAAAACTCAAATTCAAGCCAATCCCCTCTTTTTATCTACCGCTTCTCCCCACATTCATATACATATATATATGGATGGAGCACTGTTTTTCTGAAACACGACTGTTCAATGTCCAAGGCGCTTTGTGGGATAGTCCTTGGATAAACTCGATTTGCTCTTAAGATCTAGTTTAAAAGACGTATGCATTATGACAGTGATTTTTTGTATTTTGTATATATATATATATGATACGAGGTATGTTTCTTATATGCGAAATTGATTGTGTTATTCATAAATACACCGCGTTCTTTCGATTCAAATCGATATAAACTTTTCCCATTTTGTACTATCAATAAAGTTTACAATACGATTTCTCTATAATATTTTCGAATTTCTTTAAATTATGTATTTTATTTGATCTATTTCTTTAGGTTTCTCTGGATAAGAACATTTTCTCATTCTACGACCATTTTAAAGAAAACCTAAGCCCTTCCTCTCCAAATAGAAACCTTCTTTGGGGTGAGATTATTTTATTATTATTAAAATAATAATAATATATATGTCTTTTGAGTTTAATTGCATTTTGTTTAGTAACCAAATTAATTTTTATGTTATATTTAAATGTTAAGGTCTGCAAAAGTAAATTATTAAATTAATATAAGTTAACAAGTGAAGAATAAAAGAAGAAGAAGAAGAAGAGCATAGAGGTATTCTAAATTTAAAATATATATATATGAATAATTATTATTATATTAAATATAAGTTATACTTAATATATAATTAATCTAGTTTAGTTTAATCATATGTATTATACTATAAGTTTTAAATTACTTAATAATCTTTAAGAATTTATAACATACCAAAAAAAATAAATAAAAATTTCTCCTATAATAGGAATCTACATTATCGACAGATCTCGATACGCGTTCTCCACTTCCGTTCACCAAAAGTTATAAAGAATAAAAGTCGATAAGAGCGTAGAGTATCTGTCGGTATTAAAATATAAGCTCGTAGGAGGACCAACAACCCCTAAAGGAATACCGGAAGTGAATCTGGTTCGACGAATAGAACTCTGATGGGTATACGAAAACGTGCCGGGAGGAGGTGAAATTTTCGAAGGTAGTGGAGGAACGAACGAAGAAACGCAGGCGCTGATGCGATCAATAAATGGTCCTTCTACAGTCGAGGGCAAGAAATCAGTAGCGTACGAGTACGCGATCGACGAAGGTGGGTGAATGCATTTGTTGTCAGACGAGAGAAGTACGAAAACAACGGGCCACCACCTTCCGGTGCGTGCGGACGGTGTGGAAACGGGCTGCCAGGTAGTGAGGGTTGCAGACTAGGCGGCTCGTTCAGCAGCATGCAACCACCACCTAGAAAAGTAAGCTTAATTGTTCTCCAAAATTATAATCTTCATTTATCTTTTTTTAATTTTATTTTATTCAATTCTTTTTTTTTTTTATAAATGTCTACGTACTTCTATCTATCTATGTATGTATATATATATGTTTGTCTACTTTTTAAGATCAACCTTCACCCTTTATTATCATCATCGTCCTACTCAATGAACTTAACCGGATTCCCTAGTTCTTGCGCATACTCAGCATTTTACGTTTATCTTTCCTAATAAAATTATTCTTTAACCATAGATAAAGGTTTCTTGAATTGTCATCGTCTTATCTTTCATTTCTTTCTTATTTCTTTTTTTTTTTTGTTATCTCACCCTCTCTCACCCTTTCTATCTATCCTCTCGGTATATCGATCTTCGACGTCAGCGTACGCAAAAATCGACGTAAGCAGCGCCTCGACGGCACCACGATGAGAAAATCAATGCATGCTTCGGCGCACGTTTACAAATCTATGCCAAATGATCGTAGTTTTCTTAGATAATCAGGGCAAGGACCCTGGTGCCTGGGGTATGCGCTGTTATGAAATCAAACGGGGCTTCAACCTGCGTGTTGATAGACCCTTTGCGTGCGTTAACGGATGATACATAAATAACAGAAAGAAAAAAAAAGAACATTATATTCGTCAACCCTTTGTTGAATCCTTCCTCAATGTACCCTCAATTCTACCTCAACCCGTCCGTCCCTCCTCCTCCTCCGAAACCCCGAATTTCTGACCCACTTTACTTTATCACTCCCGTCACACCTGTCGACGTTTCGATCTTACTATGATAACATGATCATTCAGTTCTCTGATTATTTCATTTTCGTAGGACCTCAACACATTATTCGTTGATATCTTAGAAATTATAATAGAAAAATTATCATTGTATTGGATCTTATGTTCTATCTATAACCGAAATCAATTTTTAGCTTACAAGGACGAGAACCATTTTATCGGAATAAAAGAATTTCAAATACTTTCGTTGAGCTAGAAATGAAGTTATTTAATATTAATGAACAAATTAAGTATTCTTTCTTTTTTTGAATCAATTTATAATAGTTTTTTTTCATCATAAAAGTTGTTCTTTCGAATTTTTTTACTCGATGAAAACTTTTACTTATAATCTCTCTAACTATTATCTAGTTAGTATATAAGAATGTAAGAAAAGTTAGGAAATGTAGTACATCATCGGTTTTATTACGTAATCAATATATATATATATATATATATGTCCTTATAGTTTCTCAAACATAAAATATTCAAACTATCGACAATAGTTTTTTTCTCTTTTTTTTTTTTTTGATTTTTAAATTATACCAATGTATATATTGATCTTTCAGGGAAATTATGCAAAATTTCTTAAAAATGTACACACCGAACAAGCTGCAAAATTGCAAGCGAAAAATCAACATGAATGCGATTTGCTGGAAGATATTCGGTGAGTTAGAATAAAAAATAAAAAAAAAATAAATGAAAACAACGAATTGTTAATTAATTAAATTAAATAAAAAAAAAAAAATGAAGCTTTAAATGTTTAGACAACGTGTTAAATTTATAATCATGAGATGAAACTGTTTCAGTAATTTTACAATTAAAAAATCCGCGATTGAAAAGTCATATTCCGAGGTAAGCTTAAAATATTGAAAATATTTTTTTGTCATGTAAAATGAAACAAAAAAGAAATGTACATTTTTACATGTAATAAACGTGCGAATGATTTATTTATAATAAGATTTTGGTATCGTAGTATCATAGTAAAAATATTTTAGGCATTGCTCAAGATATCTTCCGCATATTTGAATAAAAAGATACCAAACATTCCGGATCTCAAGGTTGAAGGAGTAGAAGAAAAATGGTACAGTGTTTCTGTTTTTTTTATTTTTTCAATAACTTTACACTCTTACTATTTATTAGATGAAATGAAATATGTTAAAAATACCATCATACATTTTAGGAATATGTGGAATGTATGGAGAACGGTACTGGAAGAAAATGAAAAACTTGCTAAGGCACGATTAGCAGCTGTTGAAATTTTTCAACAAAAAATCGCCGACGATGCGAAAAGTTTGAGAATGCACAAAATGCAAATTTCGAAAAAGGTACTTTTTAACAAATTTATAAACAAGTACGTGAAATGGAATCATAGAAATTATTCCTAGCCACCAACATTGTCAATTTGAAGTCATTTATAATGTAAAGTTTTACCAAATTTGTTTTTTTTTATACAGAAATATATTTTATATTGCAGAAGAACATTTTTATTATTTTATATTCGACATAAAATAAAATAAAAATACAATTTTAATATTTTTGTTAATAGTATTGACCATCTTTTGAATTTTATAAATGCTTTTAAAATAATTCAACAGTTTTGAGACCAATTTTGTTCATATTTATGAAAATTAAACTTCTTGTTTAATAAAATACTCTTTTACAGTAATTAATTTTTTTTAAATAATCCTTAAATATATTAATTATCTTAATATATATATAAATTATGTGTCACGTTGTTTGTCCGCAATGGATACCTAAACTATTGAACCAATTTTAATAAAAATTGTGCAAACTGTGTGCAGTTTTATCCAACTTGAAAGATAGGATAGTTTATATCTCAATTTATAATCGCAATTGACTTAAAAACATTTGTATCGGACTGATTATGAGCTACAGCAACGTGTGGCGAGGCACCCCTAGTATTATAATATATTACAAGTAAACATTTCAAATTTACAATGGGGGCTACGAATACTATGATTCACTGTGTATATATATATATATGTACACACGATGTGTTATCGGAATAAATACACGACCTTATTTTTCATTTATCTTTTAGGCAATCGACCAATTATTGATAGTACAAAAAGAGTTACAAGCCTGTGTACAGGATGTCGATAAAACGAAAAAATTGTACTTCGACGAGGAACACAGTGCTCATGATGTTCGAGATAAAGCGAAAGATATAGAAGAAAAGTATGTAACATTTTTTCATTTTAAATTAATTTATAAATATATTACAATTGTTTATTATACTTATTATTATTATATTATTATATTGTAGATTAAAGAAAAAGAAGGGTTCCTTCTTCCAGTCAATAACGTCACTGCAAAAAAATAGTGCTAAGGTAATAATAAAACAATTTCACCAATCAATCAACAAGTGATTGATTAACCAGTTAAGCGTGTTTGACGATTATATTCGTCATGGAGATGTGACAAAATCTTGCGTTATGACGTCTATATCCGTCATGCGTAAAAGTTTGTTACAATTACTAATAAAATTGTTCATTTTCTAAAATAAAGTCGTCTTATTGACATATCCAATATTTTAAACAGCGCCACTTACTCTGTGTTTGACGACTATATCCGTCATCGCTTGATTATCGCGACACACACCAGAGAGCACTCTGCGCACAGTCTCGTCACACGTTAACTGTTTAATATTAATTGTTTTATTATTAATTAGGTAAGCTCAAAACGCGATGCTTTGGAAGAAAAATCAACAGGAGCTCGCAATGATTATTTACTTAGTCTCGCTGCTGCCAATGCTCATCAAAATAGATATTTTGTAGTTGATTTACAATCTACTATGCAAGTAAGTAATTATCATATATATATATATATATATATATATACTTTCTTCTTATTTTCTTTTTATGTACAATGTTTTTATGTATATCAATTTTTTTTTAGTATTTGGAACAAGGCGTTTATGATAAAGTAGCTGAATATTTAACTCTTATGGGTCGCACTGAACTTTTAACATGCCTTGCAACGCAAAATAGTTTTGGCAAAATTCGCGATCAAGCTCAACAGGTAAGACTTCATAATATTCCATATATATATACGTACATCCTTATATATATATATATATAGATGATATTTCTATGAGACCAAAATACAAGAAGAAGTGTACAATAAAAATATTTGAAGAAAATTAATTTAATAAAGTGCTCGTTCAATATATTATTTTGAAACTAGAAAGAAAAGAAAAAAAAAAGAAGAAGATTAATCCATTAAACGTCTTTCCTTGCCAATGAACAAGAAACTCTATTGACTAGTTTTTTTTTTTTTTTATTTTACTTTTTCGTTAGAAAATAAATCTATAAATAGTATTAACAATTTTTTAGACAACATCTCTTGCTATATAAATACAATATATAAAGTAAAAAATGTATATATATATATATATACATTACATAGTATGCATATATATATGCTTAACTAATTGCATTTAAGTGTATGGTCTTCTAGGAATATCCAATGTAAGCTACATTTATATATATTATACCCATGTAATATTTACAGTAAAGGATTTACCTATAAAGGTGTATGTGGGTATGTTGAAAATTATGCTAAAAAGGATTTTAAATTAATATCGACTTTTTTATAGCTCACTAGGGAATATAATATACAATGCTGCTGCCTATATTATCCTGTATTAAAGCAGCACATACAATATGAATTTGAAGCTTGCGATAGTGATCCGGTAGAAAGGTTTGTATCATTAAAAAAAATCTTATCAACACTTTGATTCAAATAATATTTTTCATATCTTATCTTAATATATATATATAAATTACGTGTCACGTTGTTTGTCCGTAATGGACTCGTAAACTACTGAACCGATTTTAATCAAATTTTGTACACTTTGTGCAGTTTCATCCAACTTGAAAGATACGATAGTTTATATCTCAATTTATAATCGAATTATTTGTTTATTAACAAAGAGTCATGATTATCTCTGTTAATTCGATAATATTCTAATAGATGGTGATATAAAGTAATTCGTTGACTTAATTATATTTTATTACAGGATAACTGCTGATCATGCTGCTGCTACTACTTTGGGTAAAGAAGCGCGTCGCTGGTCGACGAGAATTGCTCGTGAAGTTGCTAGTATAAGAGAAAATAATCGAAAATTACAAGTACTTCAGCAGCTTAAAGAATCTGGACAGAAGGTCAAGAAATTTATAATTATTATTATAATAATTAAAATATAGTAATTAAATATTACAATTAACCCCTTAAATTGCACGCTCGAGTTAACTCAAGCGACGTTGTATCACGTTAAGCCAAAATTGTTTCTTAAAGGGTTAAATATAATAATTAACACGTTCCATGTCACGTATACCCTTTATGGTACACGTTAAACTTGATCATCAGGCCATGTGTACCATAAATGGTACACGTATAGAGATATTCATTTAATGCGCTGAAAATCAAATGGCCTGTACGACAAGTTGGGCAAAAACGGCTTGGCAAGGAACGTGTTAAATATTAAAATATTAAAAAAATATAATAATTAAAATATTATTATTATTATTATTAAAATAACATAGACATGATAATTAATTTATTTTCTAGACTGATCCTAGTGATCCAAATGGGCCTGACGTAGATACTAAAATAGATGAATTGAAACATAGTATTCGACGAGCAGAGGTAGGCCCTTTTATTATTATTTATTAATTAATTATTAATCTTTTATACACATATATATATATATACATATTTACATTTTTCATTATTAGACTGCAAAATTGAAAGCAGAAGCAAGAATAGAATGTCTCCGACATGGTGGAGGTCAGTTTAAAAAGACTCAACATTATTCAACTGAAGCAACAAAATTAATTGATTATAAAAACAAATTAATTTTCATTAATTTGTCATTTAGTGAACGTCGACGAATGGCTTCAAGAAGCTGAAACGTTGAGTGTCCAAGACATGCCAAGATCTGCAAGTTCTTTGTCAGTTAGGACTGATGCATCTGGTGCAGGGGTAATGATAAAAAAAATTGCATCAAAATGGAATCATAATCGAGCTGTTATGTCTTATAAAAAAATATTTTTAAGCAGGAAAATCCTTCCTCTGATTCATTCTACGATAGTGATGGTGATGGTGGTAGTGATTTAACAACTGTAGAAAGACCTGGTACACGTAATGCAATGCAACAAGAGGAAGAGGTTGCAGAAGAAAGACAGAGGCATGATAGTGATGAAGTTGATGGTAGGTATCATCATTATGAACTCTTGAAATATATAAATGATACTTGAAGATTACTAATTATTATTAACTTTAATGTTTTAGCTTTACTTGAGCAAGAGAAACAACGGATAGAACAGTTAACTGCTGGTTGGGATGACCCAACATCTGTTGATTGGGCAAATGAAGAAAAAGATGAACAAGTTGAATCTCAAGAACCTCCTGCTCCTGTTCAACAAATATACAAATGCACCGCACTATATTCGTACACGGTGAATAAATTATTTGATGTAACAATAATCCCTTCTATATATTTGTTTTTAATTAGAATATTAATCCTGTCGTTAGGCACAAAACCCAGACGAGTTGTCGATTGTCGAAAGCGAACAACTCGATGTTGTTGGCGAAGGTGACGGAGATGGTTGGTTGAGGGCTCGAAATTATCGCGGGGAAGAGGGTTACGTACCACAAAATTATTTGGATGTTGAAAGAGAACAGGATACAACGTCTGGTCTTTCTTCTCAAGGACCAGGCCTTGTCCAACAAATTTCATTCTCTTCTGTTGATTATACTATTGATGATCATGATGCTGTTGATCCTGATGCTAATTTGCAACCTGCTACAGAACAACAACAACAACAACAACAACCGGAGGCCATTGTGCAGAATCATATAAATGGTAAACGATTATATTTAAACAAAAAATATATATAAATTAATTGTATCTAATCAAATAATCAATAGTTGTAGATCTTGAACAATATTGTATCGCTCTTTACGATTACGATGCAACTTGCGAGGAAGAACTTAGCTTTCTTGAAGGTGATATCGTCAAAGTACTTAGGAAAGAACCCCATGATGTTGATGATGGCTGGTGGGAAGGAGAACTACGAGGATCCCGAGGATTATTCCCATCTCTCGTTGTCGAACCATGTGCCCCTGATGGTTCACCTTTGACTCCTCAGGTTTGAAAATCAATAACTCAAATAATAAATGAATCTAATATTTAATGACACAAGTTTGACCATTTTATTTTTTAATTTTAGGACGATATGACGCCTCCTAGTTCTGCTCCACCTGTCTTTACACCACCCGAAGTGCCGGAATTCTTGCTGGAACAAGAAGCCGCACAATTTATCGCTAATGGTATACTTCTGTTGGATTTCATTTTTGATATCTTTTTTTTAATTAATATTGGAATGAGATATTTGTGATATTATTTATTAATGTAGAACTTACCGATGGCAAAGTTGAAGAAAACGAAGAACAAAGTGGTTTTGCAATAAATTTAACGAGAGGTCAAAAGGAACATTATGGTTCGCAATTTGATGAGGACGAAACAACCGAAGCAGCACCAGGGATAGTAGGTAAGAAATAAATATTTAACAAATTGTATTACATTTTGACTCGTATATTTAACAAGAATTATGTAAAAATACAATTTGATTTATTCGAATCTTGCAATCCTAGTTGTGGAAGTATCCGAAGATGTGGATGATAAGGTAAGGTAAAGATATTGAAATTAAAACAAAAAGAAATTCAAATGTAGACAATTATTTCAGATAATTACGTAAACATTATTATAAATTATTGAATGCGTTAACGCGACCAATTTGTTTATTGTTTTGTTTGTTGTATCAACAGACAACTACTGGCGAAAACGAGAAACAATTATCGGAAAAAGTTACGGAGAATACTGGAGAAAATGGCAAGGAAGAGTTTGGTTTGGGTGTAGCACAAATTGTTATTACAGCGGCAACTCCAATGGAAGAAGTTGAACATCCATTTCCTGGTGTAAATGAGAACACAGATGATACAGTTAAATCAACAGAAGTTTCTGACGGAAGTTCTGAAGCGGATTTGCCGTCAAGCGTTACCCCAGATATCAATGAAAGCGACTGCAAAGAAGCAACTGTCATTATGAACGAACATGATGAAGTTACTGAGGTTACTGAAGTTACTGAAGTTACTGAAGTTACTGAAGTTACAGAAGTTCCCGAGGATATAGAAGAGAAATCAACGATCGATGATTTGCCAGCCGATTCGGCGCCATTTCCATTGAGTAGTAGTTCTGGTAGCGAAGCAGATTCAACGTCCGGTCCGAGTACGGCAGATAATTCTCAGTCAATTCCGTCGCGAGGCACTGTGATAGATGCACAGGAAGCTGAAGAGATAGCAATTATACTTGAAAAGGTAGTTTGCGGTGGGAGGGCAAGTATTCCCGACGAATTACAACCTGACCAACTAGAAAAGCTTCAAAATTTAAAAGAATCGAATGCCTAGGAATGACTATACCTCGGAGATGATACCGACTATCCTGCCTTAACGAATAAATGGGCTCTTCCAAAGAATCATCAGAACAAGTTCCAGCATTTGTTGGAGTTTTGGAAATCTCCCGAGGTTATTGGGAAAAAAGACTAATGAATTAACCAAACAACCGAAGATTTTTATGTTAATACAACGTACACAAATCTTTTGCTAGGCAACACTCTAGTAACATATGTAAACCAAGAAGTTGCGACTTTTGCAATTTGCGAGGCATCTATGTACAGTTGTAAGGTAACAAAAAGAATTGTCGATACCTGTAATAGAAAATCTTTTGGTGGTTCATGTACATTATAAGAGAATACAATGGTGTTGCATGTATAAGAGACAATTGTTTTATTTAACATGTTTATAGATGTATATATACATAATATATATATATCATAAAATGGTTATTATAGTAGCCCTTTCCAACATGCACCTTTTACTTATAAATAGCATGTTTGAATATAAAAAAATGAATCTTACTATTAGATTTAAGATGGCATTCTAAGAGCACCATCCAATCTTATTGTTTCTCCATTTAGAAGTGGATTTTCAATTATATGTTGTGCCAGTTGTGCATATTCGTCAGGTTTACCTAATCTTTGAGGAAAAGGTATGATTTTGCACAAAATGTTGCGTACTTTGTCCGGTAAAGATGATAATAAAGGTGTATCAAATAATCCAGGTGCAATAGTTACAACCCGTATACCTTGTTTGGATAAATCACGAGCGATTGGTAAAGTCATTCCAACGATAGCAGCTTTACTGGCAGAGTATGCAGCTTGTCCTATTTGTCCATCGTACGCTGCGACACTTGCAGTATTGATCACAACTCCACGTTCACCATCTTCATTAGGTGTATTCTTACCGATAACACCAACGGCTAATCTTATTACATTGAAAGTTCCAATTGTGTTTACTTTAAGTACTTTCTCAAAATCATGATATTCATGTGGTAGATTTTTATTAAAATTATATGTCTTATAAGCGATTGCTATTCCTGCTGCATTAACAACTGCAGTTAACTTGCCAAAATTACTCTTAGCTGCTTCCAAAGCGTTCGATACATCTCCTTCCGAAGTGACCTAGACAAAATATTCGTATCAAATTAATATTACAAAAAATAAAAAATGATAATCATATTCTATAATGTAATCAAATGAACGTAAATTTAACTTTTTAGTGTCTTACATCAGTTGGTACAAAAATAGCTTTCTTTTCCAATTGATCAGCAAGCTCTTGACCTTTTGAAGCAGGAAGATCCGCAATAACAACTTTTGCACCTTCTCTGACAAATCTTAAAACTGTGCCACGACCAAGGCCAGAGGCTCCACCGGTTATTAATGCTACTGTATTCTGTAAAATGTTTTTTTTTTTTTTTTAATTGAATACATTTATTCCATTAATTTATATACATCAAGAGAAACAATTACATTTAAAATATAAATATTATAGAATTTAATCTTTAATGTCAATTTGTTACAGCTTACTCTTTATACATTTAAGTCATTGATGCGACAACAAACTTGGTGCTAAACTAATGCTTTACTATAATACATTTTATACGATTATGTGTATTTATTAAAATGAATAATTGTGTATAAACATGTTTAAACAAAAATATACTTTCAAATAAAAATTACTTAATCAATTTGAAAAGCATCACCACGTATAATAACTAGCATTTTTAAAGCATGTGACATAATTGATTATAATGACCTTGATTGTTATCAATTGTTATTAATAAATATCGATAATATAATTACCTTGAGCATTGTTGCAGAAATTTCAACGAAATTGAAGTATATTTTAAAAGAACTGCACTTTTCTACTGACAAAACGAAACTTGTAAAATTGATTAGTTTCAAGACTACGATGACAAAAGTAATTGTAAGATATGGACGTTGAACAGTAATGTGTGGCTCTTTTATAATACTCAAATCCCCATTAAGAATAATCTATCAAAATAAATTGAACTTGTACAAAAATAAGATAACGTTTCCCATATAATCTCAAAGGAAGGCTGATGACACTGCACTGTTACAACCGAAAGGTTTAAAGATTGATAAGAAGAAAATAACTTAAAATAACTTAATGAACAAAAAATTAATATTAAATTTAATAATAATTAATTAATATTATTAATAAAATTAAAAAAAGAACAAACAAATCTTAACAAGTATGTCATAAAAATAATGTCATTTGAATGGAAATGTCATTGAAGGAAGAATATGAAATAAATTGTAAATGTTTAAAAATCAAATTATTCTAATAATAATAATGAATAATTAACCAATGAGAAATAAACAATAATAAAGCATGATACCTTTATTTTTGTCGCATTAATGTAAACGTGTATTTACGAAATACTCGAAATATACGTCATAACAAAGAGTTGTAGTTATAAGAATACAAGTGGCGCACTCTAGTGTTAAATGTATGCAAAATAATCGCGCCATTTTGTTCAGTACTGGTTGGACGCGTATGCGTCGCGCTTCGTCCTCGTAGCGTCGAGATTTTCATGGCGCGTGTCTTTAATGACTGTCAACAGAAATAATAATAATTCTATTAGTTCAATCAAAGTTAATGATTATGATTGTGTGTGATTAGTGTTAATTCAGAATGAAGAAGAAGTTTATATATTCGAAGATAAGTGCGTTATTTGTATAATATTATTACGAAGGTTAGAAAGAAGTAGATAAATTTGTCGAAGAAACAAGGGACAAGGATACAAAGGGAAAAAAAAAAACAGGACAACGAATGTCTGCTGCTGTTGCTGTTGCTGCCAAAGGATCCTAACATAAATCGTAATGGATCGCAAAAACAACGTCTGTCATTGGGACGTTGATAAAAAAGCGATCCATAAAATGATTCAAGAAATATTATTATTATCATCTCGACAAGAAGTGATGTCTGCTGTACAGGTAAGGAATAATATTTAAAAAAAATAAATAATAAAAAGATAGAGATAGATAGAGAGAGAGAGAGAGAGTGAGAGAGAGAGAGAGACAAAGAGAGAGTTAAAAAAAAAAAAAAGAAAGGGATGGATTGGGCATTAAACTCGTCGTCGAATCGATAAAGCAAGCGTCCCCGTCACACGCACAGATAGAACACCACACTTGCGCGCGCGTACCCGCTTGCGCTCTCACTCCCTCAACAACGCGTTCCCCTTTCTTTCTTCTTTTTCTTTTTCTTTTTTTTTCTTTTCTCTCTCTCTCTCTCTCCCCCTTATTTCTTGACTTGTTTTTTTGCCCTCCCACGAGACCGCTGATTCGTCCATCGTAAGTCGTTCGGTACTCGGAAGGGGTCGATGCCATGCGATGCCAATGTTTTTCATTCTTCGAATGTACCTTGACC
Organism: Polistes dominula; assembly: GCF_049000335.1. Lineage (NCBI taxonomy): Eukaryota > Metazoa > Arthropoda > Insecta > Hymenoptera > Vespidae > Polistes > Polistes dominula. The sequence goes on from NW_028300953.1 coordinate 865,504, forward strand.
AGGTTACGCGTTCAACCTTTCCCGAACAAATTTTATTTTATTTTATTTTATTTTATTTTATTTTTTTTACATTTTTGTAGATATTTGAATTTTTATCTTATCCGAATAATTATGTATCTTTTTATTTTTTTTTTTACTTTTTCTTGTTATGTATTAGAGAACTATTTAAATATTTAACACACACACACACAATTTCCAGTTTGTTTGTATTGTTGTTGTCATATTGGTTTTTTTTTTTTTAAATTCAACTTTTTTACAATTCAATTTGATAATAATCATTCTTTCATTTAATTTACAGATATTAATTTGAAATATCGGAGTTTACAGTGATTTTCTGTTGATAATCGATTGAAGGATCGATAGATCGAAATTCAAGACTATTTTAAAATGGCTGACGTTCAATACACAACAAAGGATAATTTTTTAAGGGTTGACAATACTTTTATGATTTTCAATTTTTAATGATAACACTTATAAGTAGTCATTTATTTCTTTTTATATCACCTGGCCCAATCGTAAAATTAAATTGACGATTAATGATTAAAAAAAAAAGATGATGAGGGTTTTTTTTATATATATATAGTGTAATAATGGAAAGAAGGTTTTAGGGTTGGGTTTGATGAAGTTAAATTTAACGAGTAAGCTTCGCATTGCGATCACCGGCCTTATCGAGTGATTTCAATGCATGGGATGTTGAATGCACATTATGTTCTTTGATAATAAAAACATGTTTTCATTATTACAATTTATTATTGCGAAAAATAGACGAATATTTTTAATATGTAGATGCATTTAAAATAACAATTATTAATTTACATTTATAAACAAAATAACAATAATTGTATATATATCAAAATTCTACATAAATTTAGATAAATTGTATTCATTTAATTCAAATAATTATTTGAATTTTGATCTAAAATCTGTATAAATGTATTTTCAAAAATATTTATATAAATTATTGTTTTTTTTAATCAAAATTATGACTATGTACATAATATAATTGCAAAGAATCAAAATTCTACATAAATTTAGATAAATTATATTCATTTAATTGAAATAATTATTGGAATTTTTATCTAAAAAGTGTATAAATGTCATTTCACAAATATTTATATAAATTATGTTATTTTTATCAAAATTGTGAATGTATACAAAATATAATTGCAAAGAAAAATTGTAATAATTGTAAATATCAAAAGATAAGTTTAAAGGAATATCAATCATACATTTAAATTGTTTTCAATGTTTTCCATTAATTAGAATGTTGTAATTATTTTTCAGGATTAGAATTAAAACTCGTAGACAATGCATACTCCTGCTGAAACCGAGAAATTACCTCAACCTGGGATGTTAAATCTTGGGTCTCAGGAACCGGTCACTTCATCCGAAGTGAGCCAAGTCATCTTATCCACTTCTCATCCAGAGACACACATATTTACAAATAGGTGAGAAATATAAATTCAAGTTTTAAAATGAATAAAATAATTGACAAGATTATTTCATAAAGAATACTTTATTATTTCTTTTAATATTATTTATTATTTTGAAAATTGTAATAAATAGGATAAATTTAATATAATTCTGTATATATTATTCCTTTTCTTTTTTTATAATTAATATTATCTAAAACATATATATCCTATATTTCTATAACATTTAATATTAAGATAAATATTGGTATATTTTGTAAATCAAATTAATTACAATTCAAATTTTCGCGCCACAAATCTAATAAACTTTAATTATGTGTACGTATATTATGTAACAGAGAGAGATAGATTCTGTATGTATTATTTCTTTTCTTTTTTTTTATAATTAATATTATCTAAAACATATATATCCTATTTCTATAACATTAAATATTATTTTCAAAATAAAGATAAATATTGGTATACTTAGTAAATCAAATTAATTGCATTTCAAATTTTCGCGCCACAAATCTAATAAACACGGTGTCACGTGATTCATTGTAAATCAAACTATAATTATGTGATATGTAACAGAGAGAGATAGATAATGAATGTTAGCCCTCTATCGGTAAATTATGTTATTATATTTCACGATTTGTCGTGTTTGTATGTATATGGCGTTAATCTTATATATACAGTGTATTTCTTACATATTATCTCGTCCGTATCTATAAATTCCTTTCGTCAAGTGCGTGAAGAGACAGGATCGTCGCAAGGTGTTATTTTTCATATTGAAATAAGTACAAATAAAATATAGGTTATTTTCTTTATTGATGCACTTATCACGAATAAAAACACGATGGGTATCGCGAGATTTTTTTCCAAGAAAGTGCAAGTACAGCCTGACGTAGTAACCTCCGCTGATGTACCTAAGAACGTTGATACAAAGAGGTGAGCTTGATAATAAAATTTTGACAGACAGTATTTTGAGTACGTGCTTGAAAAATCAATCAATTCAATGTTTTTTGACAATTAACATATATCAAAATGTGCATCGAACAATGGGATATTAATTCTCAATTTATCGAATAAAAATGAAATGTGACGTCTTTATACACGTTTCTACAAATTAACCTACACGTACTACAAAACACGGTAACATCTCAGATAAGACACTTCAAAAAATCCCTATCGTATCGTTTGCTATGTCAATAAAGTTCGTCGATAGTTATTTGTTGTTTATTTTCTTTCTGTATTTCATCAGACACTTTTTTTTTTTATTCAAATTAATTTAATATATGTGTGATTGAATTGTTTTGTTATATACACACATAATGTGTGGTATTATTTAATGATTATTATTGCGTATATAAGAAAGAGAGAGAGAGAGAGAGAAAGAGTGTCTCGTGCCTGAGTAGTACACAACAAGAGTACGTGCACGCGATTTGTATGACGACGTCATGATAAACGTGACGTGCGTAAACGAGTATGTGTAAGATAATGATGGTATGTACAACTTTTAACAATCTCTGAAAAAAAAAAACAACATTGTATTCCTAGAAATTCTCTCATGCTGTGCATTTTCTGTTAGAATTTATTTTTCATTGATTGAAAATACAATAGAGAGAGAGAGAGAGATATATCTCATTTCTTATTTAGTAAACGTGTTTTGAATAATAATATTTTATACTGATGTGATTATTAATTGTTTTTTTATGTTTATATGTCTTTTCTTTAGCATGCTATGTATTCAAGAAGAGTTGGGTCAACTAAGCGGAATCGCAGGAGGTCCAATCATAAACGACACAAAAATACAAATAAACGACAGTAATCAAACGAATTTGGATAGCAACAGTAATAGCAGTGAATTTCCAACGAAATGTACTTCAGGATCAGTTTCTTTAGATGCTCAAAGATCAAGCTGGGTCGAAGGAATCTTAGGATGTATGCGACCTGTTTGGACTATGCTATCGAAGGCTGCTGTTAATGAAAAAATAAAAGGACACCAAAGTGTGTATTATTTGATTTTTAACAAGACAACTTGTGTCATAATATTTTAATGAAGTTTTAATTAAATGACCTATGTTTATGTAACACTTTTCTTTTTATATATATATAGAATATATTATAATTAATTCTTTATCATTATATAAATTAAATGTTGTGGTTTGTTTTTCTAGCTGATGATTGGGAAATACCATTTGAATCAATTAGTGAACTCAAATGGTTGGGTTCTGGAGCTCAGGGTGCAGTTTTTAGTGGAAAATTGAACAAAGAGGTAGTAGCTGTTAAGAAAGTAAGGGAACCACGTGAGACTGATATACGGCATTTACGAAAATTAAATCATCCGAATATAGTACAATTTAAGTAAGTTTATTCATTAAATAACAATACTTTGTATCATGTGTAATAATTGCAATCTTTTAATATCTTTTTATATTAAAATTTGATAGGGGAGTGTGTACACAAGCACCATGCTATTGTATAATTATGGAGTATTGCCCATATGGACCTTTATACGATTTATTAAGGGATGGGGAACCAGTCCCTCCTTCAAGATTAGTATCTTGGTCGAAACAAATTGCAGCAGGGATGGCTTATCTTCATGCACATAAAATTATTCATCGAGATCTCAAAAGTCCAAAGTAATATTTTAATATTCAATTCATTTAACACGTTCCATGCCACGTGTACCATCACCAATGGTTTATTTAATGCGTTGATAATATATGTTTATAACAAATTGAATTCTGTAAAAGAATATTTCTATTAACACTTAGCCGATCACACGCGCTGTAGCGAACTGTACGGTTTCCACCATGGAGGGGTTTCGCAAGTGACGTGGACTGATATTCGGTTAATAATTTTAACATCATAAATTAAGACAAACTATGTAAATTAATTAAAAAAGAAAAAGAAACGTGTTGTGTGCTAAAATCAATATGGGAGATCTCCCCGATCGGTCGGCTAAGTGTTATTAAAATATTGATGCATTATACAAAATGCAGTATAGAATAAAACACATAAGTTTGTTTATAATTGTTATATTAACAATAATTAATGATTACATGTAATGGTTGATTTTGTTCAAACAAAATTAAATGGCCTGAATGACACAAGTCAAATAAAACGTAGCTTGGCACATGGAACGTGTTAACATTGTAACCTTATATATATTTTTATTAATAAAATATTATTTATAGTGTTTTAATTGGTCATGGTGAAGTAGTGAAAATAAGTGATTTTGGAACAAGCAGAGAATGGAATGAAATTAGTACCAGAATGAGTTTTGCTGGTACTGTTGCATGGATGGCTCCAGAAATAATTAGAAATGAACCTTGTTCTGAAAAGGTTGATATATGGTCATATGGCGTTGTACTTTGGGAATTATTAAGCGGAGAAGTACCTTACAAAGATGTTGATTCATCGGCTATAATTTGGGGTGTAGGAAACAACTCTCTTCATTTACCTATTCCAGCAAGTTGTCCTGAAGGATATAGATTATTAGTTAAACAATGTTGGGCAGCTAAACCTCGTAATAGACCTTCCTTCAAACATATTGAAATTCATCTTGGAATTGCAGCTGTAGAAGTGCTTTGTACAAAAGCTGATGATTATTTTAAAACTCAAGTAAATAAAATAAACATCTTATTTAATATAATATTAATTAATTAAAGTATATATATATTAATTGTTTTTTTTTTATAATGTGTAGCTATCTTGGAAAAAAGAAATAAGAGTTCATATGAAACAAATGCAATCGAATAGCTCAAGTAGTCCTAGATTTGAAGCTGATTTAATTAGACGAAGAGAAGATGAATTAAGGCATGCTCAAGATATAAGAGAACATTATGAACGTAAACTCGAACGTACTAATAATCTTTATTTAGAACTAAGCGCTGTATTATTACAATTGGAACAGCGTGAACGAGACGTAATAAAGTGAGATATATTAACAATCATTATACTTAAAAACAATTAACATTAAATTATTCAAACACTTTGTATCTTCTTGTTTATATTATATATTTATAGAAGAGAACAGCAGTCAGGATATAAACAATGCAAGAAACGTATAGTACATCCACTTTTGAAAGCACAAGAAAGATTATATCGTAGAAGAAATCCAACGATACAATTTTCAACTTCATCGACTACTACAACACCAACATCTCCTGTCGATTATCCATTAAGTCCTCCTAAAGTAACTACTCTTACACAGTTGAATGAAGCCAACCAACCAGAAACTGTACTAGCATCGAATATTAATAATTTTAAACAATGGAAATATAGACACAGAAGGGTTGGGTCTGGTTGTGGAGCCAGTTGTAGTCCTAAGTCCAGTCCTCTTCGTGAAAGAAAGGTAAACATTTTAATAATTTCATTTATATTATTATATATATAATATATTTTTATATTATAATATTTTGATTATATAAATGTATCATCAAAACATGTCTAACCTGTCTAAATAATTTTATTATATTTGAAAACCAAAAAAAAAAAAATATATAGAAAGAAAGTATCATAATATAGGATTAGTGAAGGTGTGTATCAATTTATTTTAGAGTAATGAAATAGTGGCAAGACTCGTTGATAATCAGACTCAAACAGATATGACGGATATAAGTGGAAATTTAATGGATTCAATTAAAGATTCAATTGATACTACAGAAAAATGTTCAATCGATGGTATCGATAAAAAGTCAATGGTTGAAAATACTATAGAATATTTCAATGGAAATCCAATATTACGTGAAACTCATTGTAAAATGCAGTCAAGTTCTTGTTCTAGTCCAGATCATGAGCAAGATAATAATACGAATGGAAACGAACGATTGGCAGATTGCAGTGACGATGATAATCTTGAGACTCTTGGAAGAAAAGTGACAGAAATTATAAATGCTAATCGTCTTATTTCTCCCATAGATAATGGGAATTGTGATGAAGTAATTAAATCACACAGGTACATTTTAATCACATTTATTATTACTACATCATCTGTTGAGTGTAGCCAGCTCGGTGACATGGTGGGGTTGTGTTTAAGTATTCATTTTTAATTTCATTTATTATATATGAATGTTTGGTTTTTGTATTTTTTAGTAGAGGTAAAGACGAGACTACAAAACTGCCAGTGAACTATTGTTCTGTTGCTAGTACATTAAATATATCACAGGAACAATCAGAGAATAGAATGAGATCATGTTCGGAATTTGTAAATACTCTATGCAATCACGAGGATGATGCTTGTGACGAAAGTTGGTCAGACGAAGAAGGAGAAGACCCTAATTATAGTTATAATTTTTCTCTTAGACGTAGAAGGTATATATATATTTAATTTAATTATTTTCAAGTCAATTATATATATTTTTTTAGATGATAAAAGGCAAATATGTGTTGTTGTGCTTATGTTGTAATATGTGACATCTCAAAAGTTAATAATACAAATATGTGTTTTTGCATATTTGTAGTATTGCAAGAAGGCCAATTGGGCCAGGCTCTAGATTAAGAAGATTTAAGCAAGCAACCCTTAGAATAGAAGGAGTATTGGCCTCTGACGAGGAGAATACTTCAGAATATTCACACCCTCCGTCCAGTCAATCCTCTACATTAGAAAGTAATCCCGATGTTCAAAGGGTCCTTCGTAATATTCATCATTCACAAAAGGTATAATTTGTATTTATTATCACACATTCATTGAGAAACTATATTTTACATTATTAACCCTTTGCACTTATCAAATATCATAAATAATAAGCAGATATAGAATAACAAAAGACTTGAAATCAACCATCGGGCGCTGATTCGGCGCCATTCGAGTGCAAAGGGTTTTTAACTAATTTCAAATATTCTTTTTTTTTTATTATATTTATAATATAATATATTGAATTATTATTCAGAGAAAAGGAATACATGATGGTACGGATTCTTCGAGTCAATCGGAAACAGATGAAGTCAGTGAGATTACTATTGCATCTCAACCAAACAATACTAATATAATGAGGTTGAAAAGTAACGTTTAGTTCGTCGTATTATTATTAGTATCATTTTTAAATTTTATTTAAAAATGATTTTCTAATATTAAAATGTCACCTGCAATATATTGAATCATTATTTAAGTAATCATTATTTCATGTATTCTTATTTTGTACAGCTTATTAATAATATTTACGTACGTATTGCAGATCATAGAGATGCTACACATAGAGCAAACAAACAAGCCAGCATTAAAACCTGTCGGCGAAATAAAAAGAGATAGAAGATAGGAGATTGATGTTGTCTCTTTCTCTAACTTGCCAGTCTTTTGTGTACCGCATGAGTTAGAGAGAGAGAGAGAAAGAGAGAGAGAGAGAGACAACATTAACCTTTCGTTTTTTGCTGCTATAATTCATGCAGAGAGACATTTCCATTTACACAACCGCCGTCTATGGTTTGTTTCCTCTATCTGTAATATCTCTATGATTGCAGATGCTTGTCTATTTCAGGGTATTTCTTAGATTGTATCCGCCATGCATAATTTCTAAGTTAAATTACAAAAATCAATCGTAAATCTTTAGATATATGTATGTATGTATCTATAGATCATACGAAAGAAAGAAAGAAAGAAAGATAGAAAAAAACAAAACAAAAAATAAGAATTAATCTTATTGAAAATACAATGATAACAACAAACTATATACATATATAAAGAAAAATAGAAAAATGATCTATCACAGGGACAGTAATTTGAAATTTTTTTTATTAAATTTTACTATAGATTTGCTAAATTTTATAATAATAATAAAAAAACAAACAAACAAACATATTAAGTTAGCAAGTTTAACTGGTTCAATTCATTTTGTACAATATAATGAATAATAACTCATCAAAGCTATGTGTATTTGTTTATAATAATAATAATGTAATATATATATATATACATATATATTTGACGCATTTCCTTTGTGGACTATGATCATATATGTAGAAATGTATTCATTTGTGCATTGATTTGAACACGTTAACAATTGTATTATTTTTTTTTTTATTTTTTTCTTGCAAATCGATTGTCAATTCATTTTGTTCCATAAAAAAAAGGCATCTCATTTTCCTTTATTATTATTATTATTATTCTTTTTTTTGTTTATAGTTCCTTTGTGTTTATGTAATGTTTAAAGATGATTGTACCTTTGTGAACAACAGCGATATGGGAAATTATTTTATAATGTCAATTTTCAACCGATATGTATTATAAAAATAATTTCTTTTTAAACTATACCAGGGGTCGGCAATCTGCGGCTCGCGAGCCACATGCGGCTCTGAATGTGATGTTGCGGCTCGCGAGCCACATGCGGCTCTGAATGTGATGCTGCGGCTCGCGAGCCACATGCGGCTCTTGGATGTGATGCTGCGGCTCGCGAGCCACATGCGGCTCTTGGATGTAATGCTGCGGCTCGCGAGCCACATGCGGCTCTTGGATGTAATGCTGCGGCTCGCGAGCCACATGCGGCTCTTGGATGTAATGCTGCGGCTCGCGAGCCACATGCGGCTCTTGGGTGTAATGCTGCGACTCTTTAGTTCCTTTAGTTTATTCTTTAGTTTTTTATTTTTAATCAAAAAAACTTTATTTATGCGAGTACTATTTATTGTTGGCAAGACAAAATTTGGTGGCTCTCTTGAAAAACAGTGAAATTTTGTAAATTGTAATTTTTGACTCTTCCAACTGAAAAGGTTGCCGACCCCCTTGAGCTATATCAAACAAACATTGTTTAAACATTGTTGTTTTTGGTAAATCGTAAAATCAGTAAATGGTACAATATGCGATAAGACTTTGGATAATAATAATATCCTGTACAAATATCTGAGTGCATTAACAAATTGAAATCATTCCAGTATAATCATTCGTATATGGATGCTGCATCGGTTTAATGAATTTATTTTGTATAAAAATATTTAGAGAACAATTAACATATATCACAATTCTTTTTCATTATTACAAAAAATAATAGCGGCATATGGCAAATGAAAAAAAAAAAAAAAATAAAATAAATAAAAATTAGATCAAATGAAAAAATAATAGTGCGTTTGAAAAAAAAAATATTTTTTTGCATAGGTGCAAGAAAAAGAGATGTGTTGTTTGGCTTTTTATATAAACCAAAAAAAAATAAATAAATAAAAGACAAAAGACAGATTAATGAAAGTATTTTTCACGAATAAAAAACGATGATGAAGGAAAATATTTCAAATAACAACAACAATAATAATAATAATTAGAGATAATTTAAATATGGCAACATAATAAGAAAATAATATCGATGGCCATTTGTAATGAAACGCGTCAATTTATATAAATTCGAAAAAGAATATAGTTGCTACGTTTAATACGTAATACATATATATTTATTATATAAATATATATATATATATAAAGTATAGTCTTTCAAAATAATTCTTGAAACATAGTATGGCATCTAATAGAATTTTGATCATTCGAAATATTCAATTTCAAATGTAATAAATGAATTTAAATGAACTTATAATAATAATAATAATAATACATTATTCCTAATTTAGGATTAATTAATTAGTGTATATATATATATATACACATATAATAATAATAATTTTTTTTTTTTATAATAATGATTGACAAAATTGAATTTTGTCATTGAATTCGATTATCTGAAAAAAAACGAAAAAAAAAAAAATAAGATTTGGAAAAGGAAATAAATCTTTTACAGTTGTTTTGGATAATCGAGGATTTAAATATACGTTATTACGTAAAATTCTAAAGTTAAAAGAAAACACCAATATTAAGAATTAAATTTAAATTAAAAAAAAAAAATACAAGCTGAATATAATAAAAAGAGAGAATAAATAAGAGCTGAATAATAAAAAAAGCAATATATATATATATTATATATATATATGTACAATTGTCATTTAAAGATAATAGCGCGCAGGTGACATATTGAATACTAAATACACATATACACACATTACATACATACATACATTGTACTTAATTGTTTATACTCATTCTGTTTTCCAAAGCAGATCAAATAATTCATCAAATTATTTTTGTTTTTTTTTCCTAATTTTTTTTTAGTTCGTTAAATGATCATCGTAGTCACATCATCATTTATCATTATCATAATTAGCGCGAAAAATATAACAATGAAAGTTCATCATTTTTTAGACTAGCTTTACCATTTTAACCCTTAAAGTGTACACATGGGGTGTTTGTCACCCCCAAACAAATTTATGATCTCTCGAATATTGTACTGAATTCCAACGAAAAATGGGTTTATTTGTTGCGCCATCTAGTGTTAATTCAGATATAAAACCTATTCTATTTTAAAAAAGATGTATCAAAGTACTTTTAACAAAATTGCGAGGTTTAAATATTAACACGTTGGCTGCCACGCGAATTTTACGTGACTTGCTCAAAGCGCCAACATGAATTTTTCATTATGCGTCGCCGGTCACTGGTGGTCCCCACGACGACTATAGCCGGTCAGTGGTGGCCCCCACGACGACTATAGCCGGTCACTGGTGGTCCCCACGACGACTATAGCCGGTCACTGGTGGTCCCCACGACGACTATAGCCGGTCACTGGTGGTCCCCACGACGACTGTAGCCGGTCACTGGTGGTCCCCACGACGACTGTAGCCGGTCACCGGTGGCCCCCACGGTAGCCAACGTGTTAAATAGTAGCTTCAGGAGACGCGTATGAAACACGCTGGGGGTGTCAAACACCCACAGTGCACTTTAACTAACTTTTACCAAGTGTGTGCACTTTAAGGGTTAAAAACAATCAATCATTTTATATATATATATATATATAAAATATTATAAAAAGTCATAATCTGAGTTTGAAAAATAAAATAAAAAAATAAAAAAAGAGAATAAACTTATGGACGATAGCAATTTAATTGTATTCTGACGATATACTCAATTCAGTCAAATTACAAGCAATGAAAACTATTAGGCAGCTCTCTTATATACACGTTTGACTGTAAAATAAATAAATAAATAAAAAGAGAGAGAGAGAGGAATAAAGAGAGTTAGATAAAAAAAAAAAAAAAAAAGAAAAAGTTAACTGTATATTTTACAACGTAAAATATTTCGCATTCACATCTATTGTACCTGCTTTGAAACTCAGATTGCCTTAATGACAATTATTATTACTATATAATATATGTCTGTAAATAATGGACAATACAATGTAGATTTACAAAATAATAATAATAATAATAATAATAATAATAATTTTAAGATTATATGCAAAATGTATTGATGTGCTCCTCACTTGTGTAAAGAAGGTGTAAAAAAACAAACAAACAAATACAAACAAACGAACGAAGTGATTAGTGATTTATACAGTGTGTAGAGGTATTCATTTCTATAATTATATATACATATGTTGTATTCAACATATTTATGCTGATAGCTACATATACATGTAATTGTGTATATTATACCTTTCCATGTATTAGCAGCTAATTGATTAAAGTCTATTATTCTTTGATAATAGGAGAAATGCTACAGACGACAAATTTCATGTTATGTATAATAAACTTCATTAATTACGGCCTAAAAATACATTTGACTTATTTCTATTTGATTTTAATTAATATTATTTATTTTATTTAATATTAAACATTTATTTGGATATTTAAATTATGGTATAAATACTACCCCATAAATATATTAGCTTAGAATATTGCAATGAGTATTTTTCAAAATAAATAGTTTGAATGAAACCTTAAAGTGCATACACTTGGTAAAAGTTAGTTAAAGTGCACCACTGTGGGTGTTTGATACCCCCAACGTGTTTGAATTAACCCTTAAAGTGCACACACTTGGTAAAAATTAGTTAAAATGCACCACTGTGGGTATTTGACACCCCCAACGTGTTTGAATTAACCCTTAAAGTGCACCACTGTGGGTGTTTGACACCCCCAACGTTTGTTTGAACTAGTCTCCTGAAGCTGCTATTTAATATTTAGACCTCGCAATTTTTGTCAAAGTACTTTGATACATCTTTTTTCAAATAGAATAGGTTTTATCTGAATTAACACTAGATGGCAACAAATAAACCCATTTTTTCAAATTCAGCACCATTTTTGAGAAATCAATTTGACATTGGGGTATCAAACATCTCATGTGCACTTTAAGGGTTAAACAATTAATTTATTCTGTTAAATAATGATTGGTTGTTGTCTCAGTTTATACCCAAAGGGACATTTAGAATATTTTGAATTTAAAAAACAAAAAGAAAAAAGAAACAAAGTAGAGAATATATTAATTATCGAACAATGTATCGTTAATATTTTATTTTAAATAACACATTTTGGGTTTTTTTTTGTATTATTCATAATATATCCACTTTCTTAAGAATTATTTGGATAACATGTTTAACAGAGATACATATATAGGCATTTTAAAACATAAAAATGAGATTTATGTTTCTAATTGTCCAATTAAAATCAATAATAATTATAACGCACTAATGTATAATGTATATTAAAGAAGAAGAAGAAGAAGAAGTCATATGCTGCATAAATAAGTAACTAACTGTAAATGCTTAAAAGATTCAATGGTCTTTGATCACATATAACTTACAATAGCACACATGTTTTCTTATTTCATTTTCATTTTTAAGAAACATTCGAGATACTTCGTGTTATTATTATTATTATTATTATTATTATTATTATATACATTGTAGTTCAAATATGAACTTTGGTAAATAGAGGTACATGCATGAGATTATTCGTTACTCTTATACAATTATTTTCTGTAACGTGTCTTATACCTTTTATTAAGAAAACAAAAACTAGTTTTAAAAAAAGACAAAAAAAAAGGTACATCCATGATGATAATTATTTAGGATATTAATATAATAAATAAAATAACTATTGATTTAAAAAGTCTTTTAAATGAAAATGATTCATTGATTAATATGTTCTTATTTAAAAAAAGAACATTGCATAATTAGAAGAATGAATTCTAATCGATTAATTGGGATTTACCAATAAAATGAATTATGAAGAAATTCTGTCGTAGATTTGTATAAAGATGATGCACTTTGTCTTAAACCACTAAACAAAGATACGACTCCTTCTTTCTCATCTTCTTGTTCTTCTTCCTCTGGTAAGTATTCCGGCATGTTTTCAATGTCATCTGTATCTTCTTTATGAGTCTGAAACAAAGAATTTTCATTAATCTTTGTTTACCACCCTTCCTGGAGTAACACGCTTACCACACCTGGGTCCAATGGACCTGGGCGAGAAAAATTATTATAAAAAATTAACTATTGCATAGATTTACTTCAACATTTTTTTGAGACTACTTTAATACTTACTTAAAAAGACTATATAGATTTTATAGCTTTAAATTAAATTTAAATATGTTTAAAAAATTATCCAAACTTGATGAACAATTGAGAAAAATGACTGAAGTTGCAAAAACAGGTCTGAGTCTTTTGGTAAGCAAAGGTTAATAACAGAATTTCATTTAATAATTAATTAATAATTAATCAAATTACCAATCTAACTAGAAATTCTTGATTGAATTTATTTTTAGTAACTAGCCATGCTTCCATATTTTCTAAACGTTCTTGTATAACATCAGCAATATGTTTAGCAGTAACATTGTTCAATGTACGCATGGTAACACGTTGATGTTCCACATCTATCACAAGAGATATCAATCCCTCAACTTTGATCAACGTTGATTCAAGTTCAGATCTAGTTTCCTGTTGAACATATTAATCATTAGAATCATTAATTGTAACATAATTTTTATTAAGAAGAATGAAAGAAAGAACTTACCGGTAATAAGCCTTGTACATGTAATACAATTACATGAGTTTTTAATTTCTTTCTTTCAATAATTCTGCACCTACTGCGTAAATTATATATTGGTGGTTTCATACGTTCAATATTATCTTTTAAATGCTGTGCTCTTTTAGATATTTCTGGTTCACTCAATAAAAATCTGTTGACAACTGCGTCTAAGGCTTCCCTTATTCCAAAGGTTGAGGTTATGTGTACATAATTATCAGTATTTTTAATAAACAATTCTAATATGTCTAATGAGAGATTGATAATATCTAAATAAGGTACTTCAAGAATATATGCTACATAGGACAAGACTGTTTTATCCTGTAATTATCAAAATATTTAATAACATTGTATTTATGTATTAAATTTATATTAGGTGAACTGGAAAGAAATGTCATTTTTACAAATGTCAAATTTTGTATATTTTTTTATCAATAATCGATTAATTCTTATCAAATTGATATTAAAAATGTGCATATTAGATAAAGAAAGGTTGTTGATAACAAGATTGATTATGTTATTGATTATAAATGTAAATTTATTAGACATTTATTCATTTCAATTTAAGGTTAGAAAGTGACATTATTTTTTCTGGTCCATCTAACAGATAAAAATAATAATATTACATTTGTTTCTTACCTTTAAGATAGTGTCATGGTTAGAAAAATCATTAGCTAATTTTTTATATGTTTCTAATGTTGCTTTTATTTCCTTAGGGTTATCATATTCTTCAGTTTCCATTTTTGTACACGTAACGTAAACGGGAATTATTTTGGAAACCCGTTTGGATTGCAGTAATGAAACTTAATGATTGATAACATTCAATCTTCAGAGAAATTCATCAGAGATTATCTTATTTTTTATTTTATCTTTTACTTTCACTCAATAAATTTCATGTTGCAATACACTATAAATATATCTTCACAATATCAACAACTTACACTTTTTGTCACAATTAAAATGAAACATAATGTGTCTTTTTAAAATTATTCTTGTTGTTGTTGTTGTTTTTGATGTTAAAGATGATCAAACTATTAGAGTATATATTTTTTTAAACAGATAAATGATATTGATTATTTAAAAATTGTATCACAGTTAAAGAAAGTTTAACAAAACAAAGAACAATGTTTCAAATGAATATATTTACTTTCTATTTACTGTTAAAATACACGATAGTTGACACTCAGCGCCAAACATGCTTTCTTCCTTGATTTTTACAGCTGTGAGTCAATCATTTATACAGCTTTGTCAATTTGTAAAGATCTGGTGAAAAGGGAAAGTTTAGAATCACTTTTGTATGTAAAGATAATAAAAAGAAAAACATTAAATAATCGAATGAAAAAATCAGAATATTTATAGACAAATAATGATAAGGAAGAAATTAAATTAATAATAATAATAATAATAATAAGAATAAAAATGGAAGACAAATATGATTATTAAAAAAAAAAAAACAAAAATTAAAATAAAAGGATTTCATTTGATTTATTTCTGTATCAAGTAGTAGTTTTAATATGGCGTCTACATTTTGGTTGTGTGCATACATTTTTTTCCTATTTCTTTTTAACGATTTTTAATGATTAACAAGTGAAAGAATAATGTATGTTGTAAAATTTGTACAATAGTTTATAATTAATATTATTTTACTAATTATTTTGTATTTTTTACAGGTATCTGGAAGAAAAAATTCAAATAAAAGGATCGTACCAACAAATAGTAAAATGTGACGTTTAAAATTTGGACACATGTAAGTATACATTTATTTCTATTATTTGTCATTAATTTTAATTTATTATATTACAAATAGAAAGAAAATAATCATAGTAACATTTGTATTATATTATATGTATAGATTTTATAATTAATATTGTTTTAATAATTATTTAAATGTATGTATAGATCCCTAGCAGAAGTTCGTAATAATGATACCAGACGGCGCCATCGTTTCATATTTGGCGCGATTTTTTCGCGGTAAGTTTTCTTTAAACTCCCGTCATATGTGAAAGTTCCTTTTATTTTCTTGTCAAAGTATGCGTTTTGTTTTGCAATAATTAATGAGTTTTAGACGATCGATGTGTATCTGCGTATTTTCTGTGTTAAAACTTCTACATTACAAAGCGAGGGGAGTAGTCTTTATTAATTATTTATTCAATAAGAATATGTTCACTTTTACTTGGGATTGTAAGTATTGAATAACAACAATAATATTATATAATTTTTTTCTTTATTTATAACATAACATTTATTTATTTATTTATAATATTCTCTTATTTTTATACAAAGAAATAATTTGTTATATTATTTAAAATGATTTTTGATAAAAATAGATCTAATTTTATAATAACAATTTACATATATTATTTTATATAACAAAATTGAGGTTAGAATTTTGTTAAATTTTTATTCTAATACATAACTATGTTTCTTTGTATAAATTATTCAATTTTCATGTATAGAATTAAAATTTATTTTATTTGTTTATTTATTTATAACATAACATTTATTTATTTATTTATAATATTCTTTTATTTTTATACAAAGAAATAATTTGTTATATTATTTAAAATGATTTTTGATAAAAATAGATCTAATTTTATAATAACAATTTTATATATTATTTTATATAACAAAATTGAGGTTAGAATTTGGTTAAATTTTTATTCTAATACATAATTATATTTCTTTGTATAAATAATTCAATTTTTATGTATAGAATTAAAATAATTTATTTGATTTTCCACAGTATTTCTCAACAAATTGGATTTTTTATTTTATGTATGGGTTTTCTCTCAAAATATTAAAATTCAATTTATATATATTATGAAATAACAAATTTTTAGGATATAAATGATAAATAAAGCAAAACAAGAGGACTTATACGATGTTTATAAAGACAACTTTTCAAAAAGCCATCAAAGTTTTATTGAGAAGAGAGAGGATCAATCCGTATGCGGTGCGTCGCATTGCGTTTTTAGATTTTTGGATGAAATTGTAGGAGGAATTGCTGCTAGTAGTAGATAGGTTGGTTGTTCATGGTGGGAGTTGTTCTTTGGGGTGGGCGTTGCTGGGTCGATACAGGGTGGATATCGTCGTCAATCGCAAGTAAAGCACCACAGGTTCGAACAAATAATATTCTCCCGTTTTTATCATATGTTATTTAATTTATTTTCTTAAATGTCAATTTTTTTTAATTACAAATACAATTACAATGTTAAATGTAAAAATAATTTATATTAATTGAGTTGTATTTAGTTTAAATTGTTAATAATATAATTGCTTTTAGGGAAATTGTATTGTTTATATAGAAAATATTGAATTATGGTTGTTTATTAGTCAATTCCAAATACAATACTATGTTATTATATATAAAAAAATAATATTTTATATTAATTAATATAATAATATTATTATTTTCAGTTAAAACATATACTGGTAATACTAATTTTTAAAAATATTAACTAATAAGTCAATTGACTAAACTTCAACCTATAAACTTGTCGTATAACAATTTATAAATAAAAAATTAATTAAATAAACAATTCAAATTGGACCAAATTGTAAATCTAAACCATTCTCGAATCCACCTGAAGACACACACAAAATTTCATTAAAATCAATCCAGCCATTTAGGAGGAGTTCATTGTCATACACATGCACAGAAGTGTGAAATATTCAGTTAAACGTATATTTTCAAAAATATTAACTAACAAATCAATTGACCAACTTAATCGAATTATTACGAAGAAAAAATAATGATCAAAACTCTAATTTAATTCTAATTAAAGTTACGTTTAATTCAACTGTTAGAATAGAAAAAAAAAATAAAATTAAAAAGAAAAAGAAATCATTTGCAATCTTGAGGAACAATCGGAATTGTCAGCTGACATTGAGACACGTGAATAAACGAGCTCTAATATTCTTTCTATCGCAACTCGACATTATCATCGATCGGGCTTTCATTGTAACTTAACTATCTTTCTTAATCACTCTTGAAGAAGATCCTCGAGGATTCCTACTATTCATGGAGCTTTACTAATGAATCCTTCAACTTGACGTTGATAAAAAATGTCTGTTTCCAACAGATAGAAAAGAGAGTTGTGAAGAACCGTTTTCAACTAAAACAAATCAAATCGATACTTTATTATTTCGTTAATAATGATTCATATTGATTAAGATAAGCTATTTTCTAATGGATAAATAAAAATGATCTTCAAATGAATTATACAAGGTGTACGTAATAAAATTCTATAGAAATTTGTCAACAAAAATCTTCAAATTAAAATCAGAAAGTTTAGGAAAAATGATTTTGAACTCAATTGCGTATTTTTCAATAGAAATTAATATTTTTAATTTTTTATTTATACAATACAAATAATAATTGTTTAAAATGTTATTTATATTCGTCTTGAGTATATTTCAAGTATATTAAATATTTTTTAATATTAATTTTCTTGGAAGAACGTATCTTGTAATATGTAAGTTCACGCACGTGAACGAACGCATGGAGAAGTCAACACGGTATCTATCCTCTGTAAATTTCCAAGTAGGATGAATTTCCGCACGGATGCTGCAGTATGCACACATACTGCACGACATACGAACTGTAAATAGGCATACGCTTTGATGAACAAAGCTCGCAAGTATCGAAATCGTTTGTACATACGCGTGCAACAATAGATTTATTCTGAATAAGCAGAATTTCGACTGTAAATTGTAAATGATATTTATTTATGATCATCAATTCTTTCATGTATATATATATATAGTACATAGTATAAATAATCAAAAGAAATTTAAAAATAAAAAGAAATAGGATGAAAAAGAGAAAGAATTAAAAGAATACGTATAGATAAAGTTTTTATTTATGAAAAAAACAAATATAAGGTATAATTAATATTAATATAAATTAATACAGTATTATAATTATAATAGAGTAAATATAAATATAATATTTTGTATATTTGATATTTTGCTTTTTACATGTGAAAATAATTTTTGTTTTAAATATATATAAATATATAAAATATAAATAAATATATAATATTGTATATAATATAAAAAATAATATATAAAATATTAATATTTAATATATATAATATATTATTGCAAATTAATACAATATTATAATTATAATACAACAAATGTAAATATAATATTTTGTATATTTGATATTTGGCATTTTAAATATAAAATAATTTTTGTTTTTAAATATATAAATATATAAAATATAAATAAATATAAAATATTGTATATAATATAAAAAATAATAAATAAAATAATAATATTTAATATATATAATATATTATTGCAAATTAATACAATATTATAATTATAATACAACAAATGTAAATATAATATTTTGTATATTTGATATTTGGCATTTTAAATATAAAATAATTTTTGTTTTTAAATATATAAATATATAAAATATAAATAAATATAAAATATTGTGTATAATATAAAAAATAATATATAAAATATTAATATTTAATATGTATAATATATTATTGCAAATTAATACAATATTATAATTATAATACAATAAATGTACATACAATATTTTGTATATTTGATATTTAGCATTTTTAATATATAAAAAATATTTTTTTTAAATATATAAAATATATAAAATATATTAATATTTATTATAGACTAATATATACATATATAGAAATATGTAAAAACAAAAACATATTTTTATTGTATCTAATATTTCTTTCAAATGAGAAAAATAAGTACATAAATATATTATAACAAAATTCTATTGATATATATATGTATGTAACATTTATACTTATAGAAAATTTAATGTTACATTTGACACATTCAATTTTTAACATAGTCCCTCTCTATTTTTCTTCTCGTCCTTGTTTCTTTCTCTTCTTCATTCATCCATCTATTCCTGATCGTAAATAGAGTCATATATTCGATCGTAGACATCGAGTTACGTTTTCTTCAAGATTTATTGTCGATGGTAGATCGAACTGAATGACACACACACACACACACACACACAAAATAAAAATAAAAATAAAAAGTTGAATATATGTAATAAAATTCTATCACCTCTTTCTTTATTACATTTGTTATGTTATTTCAAAAAAGTAGATACATTTTGTAGAGTCATACTAATTCATTATATACACATATATTTATAAAATATGATATGTATCTATAAAAATTGAAAATTATGCATGTGTATGTATGTGTGTGTATAGTCAATGTTATTTCATATGACAGAGAAATAGTGATTTTCATTTCTATACTTTTCTTGTTGTCTTCTTTCTATATATGCAATGTGCATCCAGAAATATATATATGTGTGTGTGTTGTGTGTCTATATATATTAATCTCGTTTAACCGTTGAACGCGTACCAATAATATGGACTGAATATTTTATTATGACATCGATGGAACTTTGATCGGCCCTTTTGTCAGAACACAAAAGGAAAAACTTATGCGATTAATTCTCTGTTGTCGACATATACGAGTACATATATGATATATTATATATAATATACTTTTCTATTGATTATCAACGACGTATCTAACTGTAAACGATTTTACCAGTATATAAATATATTTGAAATATTAATTATTATTATTATTATTATTAAATAGAATTTATACAAATATTTTTATATTATTATTATTATATATATATATATATATATATATATATATATATATATATATATATATTTAACAATGCGTGTTATTTAAATATATAAAATTACATTATATTATATTACATTATATTATATTATATTTATTTTTATGTGTGTGTTGTATATTTGTTTATATCTAAATTTATTTATATATTTAGATATTGTTTTATTATTTATATTTAACATATATGTATTATTTATATATAAAATTTAATATAATATAATATAAATTATATATATATATATATAATAAAAATATAATATTTTTTATATTATAAATAATATATTATTATATATAGTATTATATTTATATTTATAATAATTATAGTAATTTATTTTATATTATATTTATATATAATATATTTTATTTATTTTTAGTATAAATATAGAATAAATATTTTTCGTTTGAGGCTTAGTTTTTGAGAAAATCGATGAACAAAACGAAAACTTTTTTGTATTTTCCATTTATTTTTTATCATGTAGAATCATCCCCTTTTTCACTTGTACTCTTAATTACAGATCACCCTGTATATTTAACACATACTATTTATATATAAAATAATATTATATTTTTATATATTTATATAAATATATGTCACAATAATCGATAATGGATTTTCATCATTTTCATGATAAACAATCCACAATATAAATATATGTGTATATGTAACAATTATAAAAGCAAATACAACAAAAGAACAGATAAAAAATTATGAGAATATTTCAAAATAAATTTAATAATAAATGTGAAGTATATATAATTAAAAAAAAATGTAGACGAATGTTATTGACGGCTCGTAAAAGATAAAAGTAAAGTAGTATATATATGTAATATAGATTGGAATATTATGTAAGAACGTAAAAATATTGCGAATAGCCTTGAAAAGGAATACCAAGGTATGTTGAGGATGGTAAAAATTGTAGCAATGTGTAAGTAGCAGCAAATATTCTCGATAAAGAACTGAACACGATTTTGTATTCCATGCTTGCCAATCAGCGAGATGCACTGAAGGAGAACAAGAAAAACCCGGAGCTTTCTTTTCACTATTTCAAAAGGGAGAAAAAGTTTCTTCACAACGATGACCATCCAAGTGGAATTATGGTAATATGAGAAGTAAGATCGTTGTGTGAACACTTTGAGAAGTTTCTTTCAATATTCTTACGTCTTACACTTACGTTACACTTACGTTACACTTACGTTACACTTACATTATGTATTCATTTCAATGTACTTATGAGGTACATACACACATATGCCTAAGTTTGTTTTTATTCAAGTGAAAACTTCTTTAGTATGGGTGTGATTTGAAAAAATGTAACGGATTGGTTGGCGGCTATGTAACGGAGCGGTAGGCGGCGATGAAACGAAGCGGTAGGCGGCTATGTAACGAAGCGGTGAGAGGCGATGAAACGGCCGCGATACTAAATAAGAAGAGAATACAATTATCTTACACCAGATATTTAGTATTCGTCTCATTCACTCGAAACTTCATTTTTTGAAGATTTCACTTCTAACACGTGTGATCTGCACACATGTTTCTTTTTAGGATTAAAGATGATCATACGATTTTAAAATATAAACGACTATAAAATATAAGAAAATATTAGTAATTATATTATATAACAAAACTACGAAGAACTATTTATATTGTATACTATATATACAGTATTAATAGTTTAAATACACCAAATTATAATAAACATAATATACAATATAAATTTCTTATATAAATTATATTTACTATATAATAACAAAATTTATTAATTTACTACAATGTAATTTATTTTAATATATTATATATAATAAAAATATGTATTATTTATTATAATATAATTGTATTATAATAATTTAAAATATTAATAGATATATTTTTGTTATATATCAAAATAAGATCATACAAATGTAGAAACATACATGTGTTTTATTACAATAATTATTATTATATACTATAATAAATAATATGTGTATTATTTATTATAATATAATTGTATTATAATAATTTAAAATCTTCTTATTTAATATATATATAAATTATACGTATCACGTTGTTTGTCCGCAATGGACTCCTAAACTATTGAACCGATTTTAATAAAATTTAGCACAATGTGTGCAGTTTCATCCAACTTGAAAGATAGGATAGTTTATATCTCAATTTATAATCGCAGTTATTTATTTATTAACAAAAAGTCATGTCAAAATATGTATTATTTATTATAGTAGAAGTCTACACAAATGTATGAACATGCATGTGTTTAAATGTAACACATATTATACGTGTATATATCACATTGGATTCCATTCCCAAAATAATATTGTTCCAAGAGAGATCTCGTTGTAAATTCAACGTTCGATACTTCCTGAACCTATTAACAAGAGCAATTAGTATACCTTAACGATGTTTCGTTAGCCAAATAGACAATAATTTACCTTCGTTTAATTGCTTATCTTCTTTTTGATTACTCTTGTATACTTTTTTTTTATTTATTTTCATCCCCCTGCACACCTTCATTTGTCAGGTCAGTAATTTTTAAAATATACCTTTAAGAAAATCAATATTTTTAAAATTAATAATCTTATATAATTTAAAAAATATATTTGCATGTGATACAAATGATAATTAATTATAATTAATTTTTTTATAATATTAATTTTTAAATTAATGTAAGTAATGAATTATTATATTAATTTATAAATTAATGAGAAAAGATTCGATTTATATAATTATTGTTTATTATTCATAAATATTAACAAAACATTATACAAAATAATGTTTTATTAATTTGTAAATAATTGAAGCATTTGACAAGATACAATTTAAAATTATTGTTGTTAAATATATATATATATATATATATATTTAAATATGGAAGATTAAATAATTAAAAAATGATGAATTAGAAAAATTAAAGGATAAACTTGTTTACAAAAAAATATTTCAATTCTACACCCCATAATACAGAAGCGTGTTTAATCGATATTAAGAAAAAAAAAAAAAAAATAAAACAATGAATAATAATGTGAGTTCGGCGTACGATAAGTATCATATTTGCGTGTTTGCGTGAATTGTTATAATTCATAATGGCACAAAATGGCACGGAATCCTAATGTAAGGGTATAGAGAAAGAGAGAGAGAGAGAGACTGACTGTAGGTCGTAGTATGTAAATTACGTGGAAAAATCATCAACAAAATCATGGCATTATTATCATGATGGTTAAAACAGTTTTTTAATTAAAATTTAATCAAATATATCAAACGAAAAATGCTTTTATATTATTCGATCAATAATTTTATCATTAATTCATTTAAGGGTTCATTCTGGTTTATAATTTTGAAAAAATTAATTTTTTTTTTTTTTGCATTTTTCGAAAATAGACATATGTAGAATTATCATACAAAAATTTTAGAACGATCCGAGCAGTCTAAGTATATTATTTTGCAACCCAAACACAGAGATATTACAGAGAGAGGAGACAAACCATAAACGGTTGTTTAAGTGGAAATATCTCTGCATATTATTCAGAATGGTGTAGGAAAACAAAACTAGTATTCAGTTTTTTTCGCTATATTCTTTTTTTTGGAAAGGTTTTTTTGTATTGGTGTGCATGGTATAAATATGTTTTGCAAACTTATGGACCTCGGAAAAGGTTTAAGTATCTCTGCATAT
Source organism: Polistes dominula (assembly GCF_049000335.1). Classification (NCBI taxonomy): domain Eukaryota; kingdom Metazoa; phylum Arthropoda; class Insecta; order Hymenoptera; family Vespidae; genus Polistes; species Polistes dominula. The sequence continues at coordinate 890,081 of NW_028300953.1, forward strand.
TATGGAATCGTTGACTTTATACTAATCGCGGTCAATACTGTTTTTAACGTAGTGTCGCATAAAGCCGTCACCGAAGAGCAACTCGAAAACAAGATACGAGGAGAACCAGAGGATATTCTGTCTGTTTCTGGCGACGGCTCTTAGGCCAAAAGAGGATTCTCTTCGTTGATTGGAATAGTTTCTCTAATTTTAAAATACAGTGGAAAAATTGTCGTCGTTTCTATAAGGTCAACTTACTGTAAAGGATGTGAGATGTGGAAAAGAAAAGTGAAGGAAGTAAACTATCTTGCCTGGTACGAACAGCATAAAACGCATTGTACGATAAACTATGAAGGTAGTGCCGGGAAGATGGAGGTTGATGGTATCGTGGAGATGTTTCTTCGATCACTCAAGAAGTTCTCCATAAAATATGGTTTTTATATCGGCGATGGCGACACGAAAACTTTTCAAATGTTGCTAAATGTTTTTCCCTACGGCGAAGATTTTGTTATCAAAAAATTAGAGTGTGTTTTACATGTTGCCAAACGAGTTTTCAACCGTGCTAATGAAGCACGAAAAGCACTGATTCAAAAGAGAAAAGCTTTGAAACAAGCGGAAGCCAAGAAACCTGCTGCAAAAAAAGAACCGAAGAAAGTTGTAAAAAAGAAAAAAGTTATTAAAAAAAGTGTTCCAGTGATTAAAACTCAACGATTGACTATAAAGTTGATGAAGGAATTGTCAACTAACTATGGGTTAGCTGTTCAAAGAAATAAAAATTCAATTGAGAACATGAGAAAGGAAATTTGGGCGGGGTACTATCACAAAATTTCTACTGATGATGACCCGCAACATACATACTGTTCTAGCAACTGGTGTAAGTATCGTAAAGTTGAGGCAGCTAAAACCCTTGATACTTATAAACATCCTCCTCCTCTCGCTAAAGATGTCCAAGAAGTATTAAAGCCAGTGTACGAAGACCTGACAAAACCAGAATTGCTTGAAAGATGTTTAGGTGGCAACACTCAAAATAATAATGAGTGCTTCAACAAATGCGTTTGGGCTATGGTGCCTAAACATCTATTTAATGGTAAAAAAATTGTGGAAATAGCTTGTCAATTGGCAGCTTGTATATTTAACGAAGGTTTTGATCCAATACTAAAAATAATGCACGTTTTGGAGATAAAACTTGGCCCTATCGCAGTCAATTACGCTAGTCACCGCGACAACACGCGTGTGCGTTCAGCTAATCGTTTGAGCGGAGAATCTTTAAAAGAGGCCAGGACACAACGAAAAAAGGTTAGAGTTGAAGAAAATGAGTATTTTGAAGAAGCAGAAGGCATACTGTATGGTGCAGGCATCGCAGAATAAGGTAGAGTCAGACTTTTTAAAAATTTGTTAAAAGAAACTTTAAACGCGTTTTTCTCGAAACAACGTTTTTTCGGTTGGCGGGCATGATATCTCCAAAACTACTCAACCGATCCTTCTGAAATTTTAACCACATACTCTACACATGAATGGCTATCTCGCATGCTACAACCAAGTCAAAATATTAATTTTTACTATTTTTTTTTTACAAAAAACTGCGAAAAAAATCAAAGATTTTTTTTTTTTTCGAAAAATGGCTGTCATTTTGTTTTGCTTTCATAAAAATTGATAGTTTTAGCATACCCGATAGCCATTGTCATACTAAATTTAAAACCGTTTAATTTTTTTGTTTTAGACCACCCGTTCTCAAATTTCGATGCCCGCCAACAGCATACCTTTTTTTGACGGGTTCACGTTTGTCAGCCATTTTGGATGTCAAAAAACGTTAAAAACAATAAAAAAAATTTTTTTTCTTGTACTTCTAGAGTGTATTTATCATACCCAACAACTTTCATATGTATATGTATCCTACTAAGCCTAAAAAAAAATCGTGAAAATAGCCTTTTTTCTCGGCGTAGAAACCAGAATGAACCCTTAATTTAACTCTAACTATATTTGATCAAAAATAAATGATATCTGTATGAATATTTGATTAAATATTAATAAAATTGCGCGTTAAAATAAATTAAAAAAAAAAATAAAATGTCATCACATAATATGTAATATTTTATTAAAATGTTGACAAATTTAAAATTATTAATTATAATAATATTAATTGTAATTAAATAATCATCGAATATTTTATATTTTATTAAAATGTTGACAAATTTAAAAATATTAATTATAATTAATTATAATAATATTAATTATAATTAAATAATCACGTAACATTTGATATTTTTATTCAATTAATTAGAATAATTAAAAAAAAAAAATACAATTATATAATATTTATTGTTTTTTCTTTTTTATAAGTAAAATATAATGGTAGATCGTTCGTTGAGTAGCTTTACTAGTTGAAACTTCTATTTTCGAAAGAAACTCTGATGTTTTTCTAGCGACGAAACCAAAATTGCTGACGTATTTCTATTTTCTTTGACCCTGTTTTTGAATCTTTGAATCTTTGAATTCTTTTATCCTGTATTGACCACTTTTGTTATCACTTTTATAACTATCTCCAACCCTTCAGATATTATTTATTATTTAATATATTTTTTACAATATAAACTTCATATATATAAATATAAATATAAATATATAAAATATTACATGCAGTATATACACATAAACACACATACCTACAGAAATACTTATGTCAAATTATATATTAGGTTGAGTCATAAATAACTTCCGTTGTTTTATGAGACAAACAATGGTGTTTCTGCGACTGATAAGTGCAAGACACCTGTTTCTGTAATTGAAAGTGCAAGACACCTTTCATGGAGTTTGTTTTTGCACTCTTTGCAATTGTTGAACGTATCTATTGGATATTGTTCCAATATTACCTTTAAAAGGTTCACCAAAGTCGGAAATACGTCCTTGCACGCGGTTGTTCATCTTTTATGATCGTATCTTCAGAACGAAATTTTACAAAACAATTTCTGACTGTCCTATCAGTTATCAGTCCTGCACTGTATACGCTGTATATTTTTTCAGTTACCACCTTAGTGCTAATTGCCTTGTTTCAATTCTTAAAGCATTACATGTCGAATATGCACTTTGGTGGTGCATATGGTGGTGGGCATGCGATGGTTTAGAAAAATGGTTAAATGTAAAATTGACTGTATAAAAAAGTTAACAGAAGATTAACTGAATCTTCATCTATACAGTGATATCAAAAATTTGTTTGTTTCGATGACTTATAGTAATGCTTTGTTTCAATTCTTAAAACATTACATGCACTTGGGTGGTGCATATGGTGATGGGGGCATGCAATGGTTTAGAAAAACGGTTAAATGTAAAATTGACTGTATAAAAAAGTTAACAGAAGACTAACTGAATCTTCATCTATACAGTGATATCAAAAATTTGTTTGTTTCGATGACTTATAGTAATGCTTTGTTTCAATTCTTAAAGCATTACATGCACTTGGGTGGTGCATATGGTGGTGGGGGCATGCAATGGTTTAGAAAAACGGTTAAATGTAAAATTGACTGTAATAAAAAGTTAACAGAAGACTAACTGAATCTTCATCTATACAGTGATATCAAAAATTTGTTTGTTTTGATGACTTATAGTAATGCCTTGTTTCAATTCTTAAAGCATTACATGCACTTGGGTGGTGCATATGGTGGTGGGCATGCAATGGTTTAGAAAAACGGTTAAATGTAACATTGACTGTATAAAAAAGTTAACAGAAGACTAACTGAATCCTCATCTATTCAGTGATATCAAAAATTTGTTTGTTTCGATGACTTATAGTAGATAAATACGAAAAATAGATTTTACATAGTCGCATCGGAAGTTATTTATGACTCTCGACCTAATATATAATATAAATGATATAATAAATATTACAATTATAATATATTGTAACATAATATATGTATAAACGTATCAGTCTTAACATGCATATATGTAAATATTATATAATTTACATAAAAATGTAATATAATTCCTCCCCTTAATGTAACAAGTCTAATATTTTGTTTCAGATGATATCTCGTTGCATGGAAAATGCTAATCATTTGATACCAGGTTACAGATTAAACGTACGACGTTCTTCAGGTAATAATTATACTAAATTTATATTTGCATACTATTTAGGGAAAGTTACGCAGAATACAATCGTGCGACTAATTATCGTTTCTAATCTATCTAATCTATTTGCACAATTATATTAATAAAGTATTTTATATATATATACATCTGTGGGTATGTATGTATTATATAAACATAACATGAGTTGAATTATTTCATTTCGATAAATAAATCATAGTAGGATTGTAAATTTTGTTGATAAATTTTTAATGGAAATTCCTAGAAATTTATTTTGCATTATTGCAAAAAAAGTGCATATTATTTATTAATATTAAATATTTTTAATATAATATTATTTATAAATATTATATTTATAATATAAATATTATTAATATATAAATATTTAGTTATATATATAAATATATTATAATTACTTTTTATTATAATATATTTAAATATTTTTTTTATTAATTACAATTAGCATAGTTAGGAAATATAATATTTGATTAAAAATAATTTATTAGAAAATTTATTTATTTTAATTAATTTATTAGTAAACATTTATTATAATATATATATATATATATATACGTATATTTTAATTATAATAATAAAATTTTATACCTCATCACATAATTTTATTAAAAACTACATACACATTATAATAACTTTTAATTATAATATATATTTAATTATTTTATTAATAAAAATAAAAGTGTGCATAATTCCAAAGTATAATATTTGAAAATAGAAATAAAGGAAAAAATGAAAGTAAATATTTCAATATTTTCTTTCTATTCGTTTATATCAATCAAAATCCTGGCATACTTCCAAACCATAATACATACAACCATTCGTATTTCTTCTTTTAACGATTAGAGTCAATTTTAAACAAATCTTCTTAAGATATCTATCAATTATAATTAAAAAGAAACAAATATATATATACATAAAAAAATAAGGATAAAATTCAAGAATTTCATCGTTCAAGCAAATGGTTGGATGAATTTAAAAAATGGATATTAGAAAGAAGAAAGATGGGTAGGATATATTATACTTTTATCTTGGTGGAAAGAATGAAAGATTTGAGATTTGGTGATGGTAGAAAGGGTTGCTGACTGAAATAAAATCGTTTTTTTTGGTAAATCTAACATAAGAGAAATGAGTGAGTGAAAGAAAAAATGAAAATGAAAAAATGAGAAAGATAGAATGAGAAAGAGTAAGAAAGCGAGAAAGAGATGAGGCTAGAATGAGAAAGAGAGAAAGAAAGAGGAGGCTACAATGAGGAAGAGAGAGAAAGAGAGAGTGTGAGAGAGAGAGAGAGAGGAAGAGAGTAAGAGAGAGTTAGGTGTAGTAGATGTAGGTACTTGGGAGAATACGTCAGCTTTTGCGAGGCCTTCTCTTTTATTCATGAAGACCAGACGAAAAAGCGATCCATAGTGGACGTTTAAAGTCAATCGATCCGCATCGATGGATTTAAAGCAAATCCCAGTTCTCGGTCACCACGACACCAGGTCATCTGTCATACTATCGTTCTATCAAACGATATTTTCACACTCATCACCTGTCTTCGTATACGTATATATTTTTAATTGATATTTATATCTAATTTATTAACATTTTTCATTATTATAATTATTTTCATTATTTCTATGATTTATTATTATATATGTGTAAAATTGTGGTGTATTATTGTATTTTAATTATCGTATCGGGTTTAACTAATTTATATTTGATTTAATTATACAGTAATATTACAAATAATAATAATATTAAATATAATAAATATAATTAATATTATAATTATTATTTTTGTTTCTACTATTATTATATTTTTAATTATTGTAATTTTATATTATTATTTATTCTATTTTTTATATATTTATTATATAATATATATATTATAATAAATATATAATATCATATATAATAAATTGTCGTTATATTATAAAATATTATAAAGGTAAAAATTAATATTAAATAGTACTATAAAATATTATATTTAATATTATATAATAAATATATATATATATATATATATATATATATATATATATATATATATACATAATAGAATAAATAATAATATAAAATTATTATACAATAATTAAAAATATAATTAATATTATAATTATTATTTTTGTTTTTACTATTATTATATTTTCAATTATTATAATTTTATATTATTATATATTTTATTATTAATATATTTATTATATAATATTAAATATAATTAATATATAATATAATGTATAATAAAAAAGTAATCGTTGCTATAAAATATTATTGTAGTAATATATAGCATTAAATAATAAATAATAAAATATAATAAATAATATTTTCTATATAACATTTTAAATCCAAAGAAAAAGTATATTAATAATTATTTTAACTTAAAGCCTTAAAGTTAGTCCAATAAATAAATTTGATTCTTCTATACATACATTAATTTAAAATATTTAGCATAATCTATATTGTATTATTTTAATATTTAAATAATAATTTTATTTTTTTTATTATTATTACGTTTTATAAATTTTTTTTTTTTTATAAATGCAATCAAAATTTCTCTTTATTTTTTATAATATTTTTTTCTTCATGCACAAAAGTATTCAAATAATTTATTTATTAAATTAAATAATCATTCTAAAAATTGTATATAAAAAATATTATTGTTATATATTGTTAGACAAAAAACACTGTATAAAATATTGACATTATTTATTAATGAAACCAATAACAAATACTTTGTACAATGCATACAATCAAAGATGTGTTTATATTTCTATGTTTTAGTTGATAAAACACATTGTTTTTCTAATGGTAAATAAGTTTGAAACTACTGTAAAATAACACAAATTAGTTGAAAATGATCTCATTGCAAATCCGTCGTCTTTACGTTCTATAAAAGTTGAATGATTGAGCTACAAAGTCGAGTATTTGTTTACTACTTTCATCAATCCCTCTTCTTCTTCTTCTTCTTCTTCATCTTCATCTTTGTACACACCTTTAATCGTACTTTCATTATCTATTTTCAATTAAGTTCATCTATTACAGTTTAGTATCAATAAAATAAGAGGACGAAAAATAAAATGAGAGAAGAAGAAACTGCTTTCGTGTTGAGTTTATCGTAAGTGGGGGTTGGGACGGGGTTGATAGGGGGAGGATCCTGAGAAATAACCGTTCTCTGTCAATGGGGTAATTGAGATTAGCGAGTTAGTGGGAAACGTTTATTTCAAAAGAAGGGTTTAAATTACCTTTCTGCTTGATGTTTGGTAAAATCGGTTTGTCTCACTTTTTCGAGATAATAAAAAAAAAAAAGAAGAAAAAAAAATATACAGTCACGTGCTGAGATAAGAAAAAGGGGGCAAGGGAAATAAAAAAAAAAAACACTGACAGACGGATAGATAAGAAAAAAGGAGACAAAAAAATAAACAGAAATACTATTTGTGGAGAGAGAGAGAGAGAGATAGAAATTGTATGAAATTGTAAGAAACTGTATAAAATAAAAGAAAGTCAGAAAAAGAGAGAAGAGAAAAATATATAAAAAAAAAAAAAAAGAAAAAAAATATTTTAAGTAAAGAAAGAAAAAGGCACACAAGAAACGAAGGATCACAGGATCACGAAAAATAGGAATAAAATGTAAAAAGGACAATAGTATAATGTAGAAAAGAAGAAGAAGAAAAAAAAAGAAACTAGTAAAATACCGTAGGAGGAATAGGGGATAGAATGGGGTGGGAAGGGAAGAGGGTGAGAGTATAAAACGGGGTTGGTAGGGTATAATTTTCTCCCCCACCCTTCTTTTACTCTTCCACGAAGAGTAGAAGACTAGAATGAGTGGTGGGGGTACATACTCGAGGAGTGGGGGAAGAGTACGAGCCGCCGCGTTCTTCGGTAGGAAAAGCGAGTCTTGTGCGCCTGCGCACGAGCAACCCTACGCACCAGCACGTATGTCACAGTCGAGCCAGTCTGACGCCAGGCGCCGCGAAGCTATGACGTCACTGGTTCGCGCTTTACCAAAGTACTTTTCTCGTCAATCTCGGTAAGAAATAAAAAGGATAACTAGCTAGTTATCTTTAAATAATCAACCAATTAACAACCAACCGATCGCGATCAATCAAAGTCAATCGATCAATCGATCATCGAAAATCAACCAATCAACCCTTTTCGCTTGTTAGAAGCTGATAATCTGTCTCATGAATGAAATCTCGCTATTTTTCGACGACTCGAGAAGGAGAAGGATTTTTTTTTTTTTTTTATTATATTTATGTAATCATTTTTTATTTTTTTTTTATGTTTAAGCAAGTATCATGTTATTTTATTTTTGTATTTTTGTTTTTATTTATGGATTGGTTTTCGTTAATATACAGGAGTAAAAAAGGGGACTGTTTTAAAGAGAAAAGGATAAAGAGAGAGAGAGAGAGAGGATTATACGAAGAGAGGGGGTAGAAAGAGAGAGTAGCCAATACCGAAAATTCCTGGACCACCTCTATCGACTCGAGACGCAGTCCGATAGTCAAGTCAAGTAGTAACAGCTTCCTCTTTCCGCATTGCGATTTTAAAACTCATAGTATATACTAACACACTTATTTATTTTATTCATCATTAATTATTCATTCATTGTTTTTAGATTAATTATTAATTATTAAACTAAAACATGCGCTTATTTTGATATTTTATTTCTTCTTCTTCTTTGTATAGTTCATTCATTCAATCATTCATTCATTCCTTTTAACTTCCTTTCTTTCTTTTATTATTTATTATGTATTTTCTGCTAGGGTTTTTATTGTGTTCCTAGTTGATCTGATTTTCATTTGGTTTGCGCTGAGGTTCTATCCTTGAATCCCTTTAACGAGAGTTGTTCTCTCGTTGACGACGGAACTTAAGTGGAACGTTGGTCCACCCACATGATACTCGTCGAGTGCTGCTGCTACCACCCGCGGTTTTGTCAATATCTCTCTCTCTGTCTCTCTTTCTCTTTCTCTCATTCTCACGCTTTCTGCTTTAGTTTATGAATGGGGACCTTTAACGTATACACATATACACATCTATATAAATAAATCCTATATCCTATAGGCGTGCAATACACACGCGCAAGCAAAAGATGGTTAAACGGCGTCGATAACCAGTTGCGTCGATTTGAAAAAGTTTCTCATTCCAAGTCTGATTGAATTTGTTCATTTCAAACCTCCCGCATTTTTTTTTCATCCCCATTCATATACATGTACATGTATACATTTATGTATTTGATTTTATTCGTAATTGAAATATCTCTCGTTGATAATATTGGTTTGTTTCTGTTTCTATTGGGTTTGCAATTAAATGATTGCGAACAGTTTCAATGAGAATTATTAATTCTAAATTTTTGATATATTATACTATATGTTATAAAGTATAACAGTTATAATAGTTATACTATATATATGTACTATATATATATACTATATATACTATAACTATTATATTATATTATTATAGTATAATAATTATAGTTATACTATTAGTATTACTATTTTATTATTATTTATATTATATTATATTATATTTATAAAAATTGATATTTATATTATTATACTAATACTATAATATTTTAATAGTATAATAATTTTTAATTATAATACTATTAGTATAATAATTATTATATTATAGCATAATGATTATATAATATAATAGTATAATATAGTATAAATATAATATAGTATAATAGCTATTATACTACACTATAATAGTTATACTATATGTTAATACAGTATAATATATAATATACTAATATAGCATATAAATATGCATTTATGCTATATTTACTTATATAAAAATCTAATTGTGTAAGTGTATTCAATTAAGTACTGTCCATTTTTATTAATGATCTTTTGTCATCGGTCAAAATCAATCGAACAGTGTCATAATGCAACGTTCATCAAATTTCTAATCATTTCAATCAAAAAATTGAATTAGATGTAAAACAAAATTTGCAATCATTTAGTTCTTATCCCCCCCCCCCCAATTCCTCCAATAAACAATAAATTGTTCAACTTTGCTTTTTTTTCTGTTCTCGACTATTTTTCTATTTGTTTGAAATAAGTACGCATCGTCAGATATGAATAGGAAATGCATTCGTTTCTAAACTAGAAAAAGCTAGGTTTAGCCTTTTCTATTCTTTTCAATTGTTTTCACAATTCACTACTAAGAAAACTCTCTCTCTCTCTTTCTCTCTTTCTCTCTCTCTCTCTGGCATTTTATTCCGACTGAAAACATTCCAAAATTTTCTAATAACACATCCATCCTGCTCTCTCTATTTTTCTCTTTCTCGTATTTTTTGTTTTTTTTTCTTTCATTCATCCTTTTATTTTGTTTCTTTTTTGTTTGTTTGTTTGTTTGTTAGATGTTTCTTTTTTGTAAACGAAAGCGCACTGCACGAGCACGCGCACCTGCTCGTTTCGTATCGTGTCGTGTCGTGTCGTGTCGTGTGTGTGTGTGAGAGAGAAAGAGAGAGAGAGAGAGAGAGAGAGGAAGATCGAGGTCAAGGGTGCAGCACGACCTCGACCGGAAGTGAATCCTGCTTCACCGAAGATAAGGGAGAGACACCCTCCTCTCTCTCTCTCTCTCTCTCTCTCTCTCTTCTCACCCCATTTATCTTTTTGCGGAAAACTTTGCGATTTTGCTGCGATTTTTTTCTTTTTTTTTTTTTTTGTTGTTGCTTTGTCTATCTGAAAGGATTTTCCTGTATTATTATTATTATTATTATTATTATTATTATTTTTTTGGATTCGTAGTTTGTTTTTATTTTCTTTTTTTTATCATTCTTTGTTTTTTCATCTATGTTTCTATTCTGGTGATTGAAATATCATTAATTAATGTCTTTATCAATTATCATAGTTCAAATATTTAGTTGAATCTAGTAGTAATGTTCATTGGAAATTTAATTATTGTATATTGTTCGTGTATATATAATTGTTATTAATATTATTAATATTATTTGAGAAATGAAATTGATCTTATTGTTTGTTTGTTTTTTTTTTTTTTTATGTAGTAGAAATGAATTTAATTCAAATGTTTAGTTTACAATAATTGAGGATGAATATTTTCTAATTTTATTTGATTTAATTTAATAGTTTTGATTTTTCGTAGCATGGAAGAAGAATGAATTGAATTCAAATGTTTAGTTGAAAATTAATAGAAAGAAATATTTCATAGATTTTTTATTTTATTTATAGCATAGAAAAATGAATTTAATTCAAATGTTAAGTTTAAAATTAATGTGGATAAATATTTCATTATTTTATTTGATTTATTTTCATAGTTTTGAATTTTCGTAGCATAGACAAATGAATTTAATTCAAATGTTAAGTTCAAAATTAATGTGGATAAATATTTCATAATTTTATTCGATTTATTTTTATAGTTTTTGTTTTTCATAACATTAGAAATGAATTTAATTTAAATGTTTAGTTTACAATAATTGAGGATGAATATTTTCTAATTTTATTTGATTTAATTTAATAGTTTTGATTTTTTCGTAGCATGGAAGAAGAATGAATTGAATTCAAATGTTTAGTTGAAAATTAATAGAAATAAATATTTCATAGATTTGTTTTTTTATTTATAGCATAGAAAAATGAATTTAATTCAAATGTTAAGTTTAAAATTAATGTGGATAAATATTTCATTATTTTATTTGATTTATTTTCATAGTTTTTGTTTTTCATAAAATTAGGAATGGATTTAATTGTAATGTTTAGTTCAAAAATTAATAGAAATAAATATTTCATAGATTTGTTTTTTTATTTATAGCATAGAAAAATGAATTTAATTCAAATGTTAAGTTCAAAATTAATATGGATAAATATTTCATTATTTTATTTGATTTATTTTCATAGTTTTTGTTTTTCATAAAATTAGCAATGAATTTAATTCAAATGTTTAGTTTAAAATTAATGGTGTTAAATATTATATAATTTTATTTGATTTATAGCATAGAAAAATGAATTTAATTCAAATATTTAGTTTAAAATGAATGGGAATAAATATTTCATAATTTTATTTCATTTATTTTCATAGTTTTTATTTTTCATAAAATTAGAAATGAATTTCATTCAAATGTTTAAGTTCAAAAATTAATTATAGATAAATATTTCATAGCTTTTTTGTGTTTTTCTTTTGTTTTTTTTTTTCATAGTATTAGAAAGATGAAAATGTAATTTAAATGTTAAGTTTAAATATTAATTTCAGTTAAATATTTCATAGTTATAAATAAAATATAATGATAGTTATTTAATCTAGGAAGTTATAGAATCAATCGTGTTGTTATATATATATATATATATATATATATATATATATATATATATATATATATAGAACAGGGTGACAAGAAGCAATTATCTTCCTACCAAAGAGTCCTTGAACGTCCTCATTAAAAGGAGGGCAATGAAAAAATCATATTAAAAAACAATTTTTAATTACGTTTCCCTTCAAACATCTTACTGAATTCTAAGTCTTTTCACCATCTTTTATTTTCTCATTTCTTCTCTCCATTTTCTGAATTTTTGTATTTTGTATTTGTCTTTTGTGAAACATACTTCAATAATTTATTAGTTATAATAATAAATAAACAAACAAAATTGAACGTACAACAAATTTGTGTACAGTTAAAAAAAAAAAAAAAAAAAAAAAAAAATAAAATAAAATCAAAGAACAAGAAACAACAAATTTGTGTAGAGTTTAAACAAAAAGAAAATTCATTCATTCATAAGATTTGTTTTATCTAATTCCAATAAATAAAAAGAAAATTTAAAAAAACAATAAACAAATTCTTGTACAGTTTTGAAAAAAGGATACAATGATTGATTTTTTCTGATACTAGTAAAAAAATAAAATTACAAAAATAAAAAACCTGAACGATGATATTTTGAATTTGTGCAGTTGTTGTGCAAAAAAAAAAAAGAACAAAAAAAATATTAATTGATTTCACAATTAAATTAAATTGAATTAAAATAACGAAATTCTTTCTTCAAGTTGTTTTCTTTGATTCAAATAAATAAAAAAAAATAATAATCAAAGAACAATAAACAAATTTGTATAATTTTGACAAAAAAAAATAATTTCTTTTTTATTCGATTATTTTATTTGATCAAAAAAAAAAAAAAAAATTAAAAAGAAAAAAATACTGTAAAATGAATGAATGATGAATTTTCAATTCATTTAATTTATTAAATTATTTTCATTGAATTATTTTTTATAATCATAGTTTATTTCTTTTTTTCTGTTTTGATTGAAAAAAAAAAAAAAAAAAAAAAAAATAAGAAAACAATAAAAAGAGAAAGAAAAATAATTGATATCTTCAGATAGAACAAGTTTGTTCAGTTTTTTCCAAAGTGAATTCTTTCGTATGATTGTTTTTCATGATCACTTATGGGACCTGAATGAAAGAATAAGAAAGAAAAAAATAAAAAAAAATAAGAGAGAGAGAGAGAGAGAGAGAAAATTGTCGAAGGTAATCGAGTCGTCGAAATCGAACATAGCGAGCATTCGATGAGGATCGAAGAACCTAGAACGAGATTATTTCTTCTAAAGCATAAAAAGTATAAGAAAACTAAAATGGTGGATTTGAAACTCTGGCTTTACAGCAAACTTCTTCAGACGTCTCTCGGGAATCGGTTGGAAAGAAGTGTAACATCTTTACAACGTGAAATTGCAACAACGTGAAATTACAACGTCAAGTTTTTCCCTACCCCCGTTTACTTTTTTTTATCTTTTTCATTTCTAACAATTTACTTTACTTACACAAAATATGATTCTGATGATGATGATTCTGATGATGATTCTGATGATGATCTCATTTCAACAACGGTGAACTAAAAAAAAAAAGAAAATGTTTTATCTCTAAAAAATATTTCCAATTGAATTCCATTTGAAAAATACAAAATACAAAATAAAATAAGAAACTTTTCTCGTTAATTTTTCCAAGGATCAAAAGGATTAGTGAAGAAAAGGTTGTTTTTTCTTCTATTTCTTCATTTTTCATATTTCTTTTTTAAATCAAATTAAATACAAAATACAAACTAAGGGAGTAAAAAGAAGAAGAAGAAGAAGAAGAAGAAGAAGACAAAAAAATATTCAAAATAACAATTGAAATTGTAAGAAAGTGTTGTTATTGTTGTTGTTGTTGCTGTTGTTGTTGTTACTGTTGTTGTTATTAACGTTGTTATTGTTAATGTTCAACTAATTTTTCGTTTATTTGTTAAATAATATGATGTGAAATTTGGTTTTTTTTTTTTCTTTTCTTTTGTACGATTGAAAGTGTAATAATATCAATCCTATGAACAAAATAAATGGAGTGAAAAAAAGGTCGGGAAGAAGTGTTTTTAGAAAATAAAAATAAAAATTAAAAAGACAAAAACAATCAAAAAACAAGAAATTGAAGATAGAAGTGAGAGAAAGAAAAATAAAAAAGAACTAAAAAAAAAAAGACTAAAAATATAAAATAAAAAAAAAAAAAATACAAGAAATTGAAGATAGAAGTGAGAGAGAGAAAAATAAAAAAAAACAGGAAATCCTTTTGAAAGGATAAAAGTAAATCTTTTTTACGAAACGATTTTTTCGAATACATATATACATCTCTCTCTCTCTCTCTTTCTCTTTCTCTTTCTTTCTCTTTCTTACTTTAATCTTATTGAATTCGAGTAAGATACAAAGTATAAAAACGATGCACGTTGAACGGTGAGAGTTATTTATTTCTATTCGTGAAAAGAGAAAACATATTTTACTGAGGGCTGTTTTTATTTCGATATATTCGTCGAGAAAGAAGAAGAAAAGTTTACCTCGTTGAAGTAAAAGAAGAAAGAAGGAAGAAGAAGAAGAAGAAGAGGGAAGGAAAGGAAAGGGGAAAAAAATAATATTAAAAAAAAAAACGACGTTGGTTGTTAACAAAAATGGGCAAGAAAAATAGCAAACTCAAGCAGGAAACTATCGAACGACTTACCACCGATACTTATTGTAAGTACAATTTTTATAATAATAATAATAATTATAATGATTAAAGTTATATTACAAATAAAAAAAAAAAAAATTCAACGGTTGGAAAAGAGGAATGGGTAGATAAAGAAATGAAAAATATAATTAACTTATCTGAGAAAAATAATTTCTAAAAGAAAAATTATTAATTATTATTATAGGTGGTACTTCAATATTAAACTTTTAAATTGAAATTTTTTTTATTTTAGATCAAAATTATATGGATAAAGAAATATTTTCAATATTATATTAAAAATTAATATACAAAATAGAAAAAGTAAGATAGAACCAACAAAATGAAGATTATCTATCTAATTAATAATAATAATTATAATAATAATTAGAAAAATAAAAAGATAGAGAAAGAAATAAAAAAGTTACACATTTCATTTTTTTCTAGCAGAACAATTTGAAAAAAAAAAAAAAAGAAATTCATTAAATAATTATTATAGTTAGGTACTTCATTATCAAACACTTTGAAATTATTTTATACAAAATTACAGACAAAGAAATTTATATTTTTTAATTTTAATTAAAAATTAATATATAAAATAGAAAAATAAGATAGACCAACAAAAAATAAGATTGTCTAACCATAAGTAATAATAATAATAAAATAATATTTGTTTTAAATGAAAATTTGTTTAATTTTCTGTCTATTTCTGTAAACAGAAAATGAGGAATCTAGGAAAACATAAAAATGTTGCAGACAGTTTATATCCACTAACATTTTTGCAATTTTATGAAACACCCTTTTTATTCGTTTTCACATTATTATTATTATTATTATTATTATTTTTTTCTTTCTAGCAATCTCATTCTCTCTCATTTTGTTTTATGATCGTGTGGTAGAGAAGACCAACTTTAGAAATGTTCCACTTTCATATTGTTCCCTTTGTATGCGTCTCATGCATCCGTCGTTTACCACGTTTCTACTCGATAAAGTATAAATAATAATACTATGCGAAAATGTAAATCAAATTGAATCAAACCTCTCAAGGAACATGTGGTTTCCTTTTTCATCTATGAACAATTCTTTTCTTTTATTTAAAAGTCTCATTTTCATTCATGAAAAGTAAGACAAATCATTATCAAGTTATTCGGTGTGAATGATCCTTAATTTGAACAAATTTCAAATATCAAATATCCCTTACAATTTTTAATTATTTTTGTATATTAATTATTTATAATTTATTAACAGTAAATTAAAAAACAATAGTACATAGAATACTCTATATATTTAAATATTATACTATACTATATAATACACATAGTATACATAGTATATAGTATACACATTATACATTATTTGTAGTGTATAGTATACAATTTTTTTGGGAATACATACGTAGGTTGGAACTTAAATAATGGCAACTATTTATTCACAATCGATACAAAAGAGTTACATGTTTGCACCTGTTACTGTCCTTTAAAGTAGTCACCAGTGTTGTGTAGAACCCATTGCCAACCATGTGGAAGGCGTAGTATAACGTCAGCAGAGCCTGTTCTGTTGATGGTGTGAATGGAGCTGTCTATAGATTGGTTTGATGATTGACCGATGATTAATTCAATAATTGGCTAATTCAATAATTGGTTTGATGATCGGCTGAGGATTGGTTTGATGATCGGCTGAGGATTGGTTTGATGATCGGCTGAGGATTGGTTTGATGACCGGCAGATGTTTGGTCAATGATTGGTTTGTCAGGCTTGGCCTGGCGTTATCATTTGGGCCATCCATCAGCCATGCTAGGCCCAATCATGGTATCCTATCATCGGCCGCCATGCATGGCCCAATCATGGTATCCTATCATCGGCTGCCATGCATGGCCCAATGATGGGCCGATTATAATTCTTTGTATGGGTACTGCCATGTCTCATCCAGTGTTAAGATACGGCGTAAGAAAGCGTTCCTTTCTTCTCCTTTGCGCTCATTGAGCTCCAAGTGCGTCTGAGCAGCGTCGTAACGCATCCATTTTTGCATTTCCGTCAATTCATGCGGAATCCATCGTGGCATTCGCTTCAGAATTGTTTCAGAGATTTGACATGGCAGTAGACCGTATCATTTGCACCATCAACAGAACAGGTTCTGCTAACGGGTTCTACACAACACTGGTGACTACTTTAAAGGACAGTAACAGGTGCAAACATGCAACTCTTTTGTATCGGTTGTGAATAAATAGTTGCCATTATTTAAGTTCCAATCTACGTATAATATAATATTTTTCTTTTATTTTAATTAATTAATAATTACAACAATAATGTAACACAAACATTGTACAACATTTGTACAAATTTTCAGTTTAGTACAAATATTCTAAATAGCAACGTTTAGTTTCTACTTTTATGGTTGATTCAAATGAAAAGCCTTTAGGGTATGTCACCCAAGATGGGTTAGTATAAAAGGAGAGAATGTTAATGTGTAACGAACAGAGAAAATGGTGGTTATTGTACGTCAAGGATATATACATTTTCTTGAAATGTTTACACTCGATGAATGTAGCCAAGAAGCATGGAGTCATTAGCCAAAACAATGCGTTTAGTTATCCCCTTTAACGATCCATGTAATCCAGTATCATTTAACACTTGGGTTAAACACCCTTCTCCTCTTCATCCTCCTCCTCCTCCTCCTCCTCCTCCTCTTCATCCTCATCCTTTTACACCAATGGCGATTCTTATCCGACCCATCGTAACGAAGGATTTTAATGATCCTACTATCATTTCATTTCATACAAATTCACCTACACCGATTTATTATTCATTTTATTATACACACCTTTACAATTTTATTTTTATGTTTTTTTTTTATTTTCTTATTAAGTTTTGTTTTATTTTTTGTATGTGTGTGTGTGTTTATTTCTTATTTTTCATTTTTCATTTGTTCGCAAGAGATTTTATTTTCGCACAGATTTTATTTGAATTCAAAGGTGGAAATTTAATATTTGTATTTTGGATTTTTATTTGTTAACTTTAAACAATATTGAGAGAAATAGGATAATTAAAGAGAGAGAGATAGAATAAAATATATTTTTTTAATTTTTTTTTATTTTAAAATCAAATAGATAATAATTTATATAGTCGGTGTTTATTTTATATGTGTGTCGGTTTTATATTTATTTATTTTTTTTTGTTTTTTTTTTGTATTTTAAAATCAAAATTAATAATAACATATATAACATGTGTTTATTGAAGTGAAAACTTCTTTAGAATGGGTGTGATTTGAAAAAATGTAACGGAGCGGTAGGCGGCGATGTAACGGAGCGGTAGGCGGCGATGTAACGGAGCGGTAGGGATCTATGAAACGGCCAAGATACTAAATAAGAAAAGAAATTGTTAACAATATAATAATAATAATATTATAACAAATAAATCCTACAATTATCTTACTTTTGAAACTGTGCATTCGTCTCAATCTCTCGAAACCTAATTTTTTGAAGGTTTCACTTCTAACACGTGTGATTTACACACATGTTTTTTTATATGTGCATTGCTTTTATATTTTCTTTGTTTATTATTTTATTTTAAAATCAAAATTAATAATAACACATATAACATGTGTTGATTTTATATGTCTGTTGAGTTTTTATTATTTTTTTTTCTATTTTGTTTATTTAAATCAAACTGATAATAATTTACATAGCATGTATTTATTTTATACGTGTATTGGTATTTTCTCTTTTTTTTTTGTTCATTTTTATTTTTTATTTTTTTTAATTTTTTTTTTAATTATTCTCCTTAGTTTTTTTTTTTTTTAATTTTTGTTTAAGGTACACCGCCCTATTTTTATCGCATCCGATTATTCTTGTTTAACAACGTTTAACAATTTAGATCGATCGATTACGAATGGACTGTTTTATCCTGAAACGATTATTCTACCCCTGTTTTCTTTTTTTTTCCTTGTGTTTTTTTTTTCTACCTTTCTTTTCATTCTTTTTTTTTCTCTCTCTGTTGGTTTACATGCAAGAACCATATTTATCGTCTATCCAGGTACTTCCGCAGGTAGGGTAGTTCACTTCGTTTGTTCGCGTATACCCACAATGTCTACCGATATAAGCACCCTCCCTTTTTTTTCCTGTTTTTTTTTTTTTTTTTTAGAAATATGGAATAAGGGAAAAAGTAGTTCGTTTTTATTAAAATGATCGATTGAAGAAATGTTTTACGTGATAATAGTTGTTTTCCTATTTTTATTTCATTTCAATTTTAAATTGTTTTTATTTTTTTTTATGTTTTACAATCTTTCTGATAAAATTCTTGAATTATTTCATTGCAAAACAAACATAAAAACAAATCATTTTAAAGAGAATATTCCGAACTTGAATTATTTCATTGAAAAAAAAAGAAAAAAAAAAGAAAAGAAAAATATAAATCATTTTAAAGAGAATATTTCAAACTTGAATTACTTTAATGAAATATTTGAAATTTTTTCTTGAACACTGTTATTAAATTACATAGAAAATTTGTTTAGAAATGCTAACTTTTGTAACACACTGTATTTGAAAATGAAATAGCCCCTATCATCATACTCGACTGAAGTTCTCGAAAATTCCTCAATTTCTGATAATACGCTTCGAAGATAAACTTGGAACAGAGGGATTTTGCAAAAGGGAAATGTTACAAAAGGGTATTAACGATAGCATGAACTGGATTAAATGTTTAAACAATTGAAACTTGATAGTAGTAGTAGTAGTGTTGCTGGTGGTAGTAATAGTAGAAGTGGTGGTGGTGGTGGTGTTGAGGTGTGGTGGTGGAGTATAAAATATTTTCACTTTTTATTTTAGCCAGTATTTAACTTCATTTTTATTTTATAACATTTTAAAGAAATTTTAAATAATTATAATTTTAATCGCCACAATTATGAAAATGATTTGAATCATATATGTCTCGTTTAAAATAAATATTTAAAAAAGAATTATATAAATAATTTAAATTACATTATATTAACTATTTTTTATATTAATTTTAATATTAATTTTTCGCATATATAATTGTAAATAAATCATAATAATTAAATAATTAACATAATATAATTTAAATATTGAATTACTAAAATTTAAATATTTAATTATTACAATAAATTATATTAATATTTATTATATAATTTATAATTATTACATAATATTATAAATTATTATATTACATTATTTATATTGATTTTATATTTTTTTTATTTATATTTTCTATCTGTAATTATATTCAATTATATTATTTTTTATATTTAATATAAAATATAAATTATTACAAATTATTATTATATAATAATTTAACATTGTTTATATATAATTTTAAATAAATTATATATTAATTAAATAATGATTATAATATAATTTAATTTAAATATTTAATTTACCCCCTGCGGTCTTGGGGGTATAAGAATAAACCGCAGTAATCCCTGCTTGTCGTAAAAGGCGACTAAAAGGGAAAGCCCTTTTTACAAAGAAAAATATTTTATTTCAAAAATTTCAATATTTCTCTATTATTCAAATCAAAATTATTATATAATACTATAATATATAAATATAAATTAATTTACAATATGATTGTTAATAACCATAACCATACATTTCAACATCCATTACAACATCAATTCAACATACATTCAACAACCATTCATTTAACTTTATGGTTATGAACCATAAAGTTAAATGAATCAGAGAAATGAAAGTAGACATTTCATAGAAGAACATTTTTTTGTTTTGTTTTGTTATTTTGTGTCCAATCCTTTTTGTCAATAAAAAGACGGAAGTGTCATAGGTAGAATGAAACTAGAAAAGGCTCGTTTTATTCACCACCATCATCACCATCACAACTACAACCATTACTAGCACTCACTGTCGTCTGTCTGTCTGTTTGTCTGTCTGTCTGTCGATCCCATTTTCCTTTCCTTTTTCCATCACACGCAGTGAAATAGGACACGCCTTTTCATACAATATAACAGGACAATAGGATACATGGGTGGTCCTGTTATCAGTTATAGAAAAAAGAGAAAAAGAAAAAGTTTACTTCTTTTCCCCTGTTATCAAAAACAGCCTACCGAGTGAGTGAGGAAACTAAAAAAAAAAAAAAAGAAAAAAAAACGATGAGAGTCATGGGGGGGGGGGAGGTAGGAAAGAAAGACACAACGATAAGAAAAAAAAATATGAGGGAAGACAAAGGTTGACTGGTGTGTGTCAAAAACATGGGGGTAAAGAAAATGAAAGAAATGTTCTCTTTCTCGTTGGGAAATGGTAGAAGTTGACACCCTTTTATTTATTTATTTTTTTTTTCTATCTTTCTATTTCTATCTGTTCGTATATACAAGGGGTACGAAATAAAAAAAAAACATAATCGTAAATTAAATGATAAAGGAAAAGGTGTAAAAGGGTTGAAAGGTTTTTACAATAAACACAATTCTGATTTACACTGTTATCTTTGTTGTGTTTTTTTTTTCACATTGTGTTTTAGTTTGTAATATTTTTTTTGTTCTAATTAATGTCTACCATTTCATTAAAAAAAAAAAAAAATTACAATAATAAAGGAGTTGATAGATTTTTATTAGAGTCATTGGGTCTGTTTTTGTTTTTTAATTATTTTAGGTAATTAATTTACTATCATTTAGTTTATTTAATTTAATAAAATTAAATATAAATATTATTATATTATATTAAGTATATTAATAAAATATAATACCTTTTTATTATAAAAAAAAAAAATAAAATAAAAATTAGAATAATAAAAGAATTGATAGGTTTTTATTGGAAACTTAATGTCAGAGTGTATCTTTTTTTATTTTTTAATAATTTAGTTAATTAATTTACTATATAATAGAATTTAATATAGGATTATATATAATATATAGAATTATAATAAATTAGAATTATTATAATAAATAATATGATATTTACGTATTAATGCCACCGCAGCAAAAATTGCGCTGATGCGCCAATAAAAAGCAATCTTGTTGTTCGCACACAACAATCTTGTTGTTTGCACACAGCAATCGTTAGGGTTTCGTCAGGGTTTCGTCAGGGTTTCGTCAGGGTTATGGCGACAGCATTAGGTGAAAGAAAATTGGGTACTTATGTATTAACGTCACCGCAGCTAAAATTGCGCTAATGCGCCAATAAAGAGCAATCTTGTTGTTCGAACACAACAATCTTGTTGTTTGCACACAGCAACTGTTAGGGTTTCTTCAGAGTTTCGTCAGGGTTTCGTCAGGGTTTCATCAGGGTTATGGCGACAGCATCAGGTGAAAGAAAATAGGGTACTTATGTATTAACGCCACCGCAGCTAAAATTGCACTAATGCGCCAATAAAGAGCAATCTTGTTGTTCGAACACAACAATCTTGTTGTTTGCACACAGCAACTGTTAGAGTTTCTTCAGAGTTTCGTCAGGGTTTCGTCAGGGTTTCATCAGGGTTATGGCGACAGCATCAGGTGAAAGAAAATAGGGTACTTATGTATTAACGCCACCGCAGCTAAAATTGCACTAATGCGCCAATAAAGAGCAATCTTGTGGTTCGCACAGAACAATCTTGTTATTCGCACACAACAACTTTGTTGTCTGCACACAGCAAGGGTTTGCGTCAGAGTTTCGTCTGGGCTTCGTCAGGGTTGCGTCAGGGTTATGGCGACTGCATCAGGTGAAAGAAAATAGGGTACTTACTTATTAATGCTACCGCAGCAAAAATTGCGCTAATGCTCCAATAAAGAGCAATCTTGTTGTTCGAACACAACAATCTTGTTGTTCGCACAAGACAATCTTGTTGTTCGCACACAACAACCTTGTTGTGTGCACACAGCAAGGGTTTGCGTCAGGGTTTGCATCAGAGTTTCGTTAGGGTTTTGTCAGGGTTTTGTCAGGGTTGTGGCGACAGCATCAGGTGAAAGAAAATAGACACTGTTTTGAATCTATGTTAAGTTCTATATCGGCCCACATTTGCCACCGAAATCCGATTGACTACTTTTTATAAATAAAATGTTTTGAATTTTGAATGTGTTTTGATTTTAAATAAAGTTTTTTATTGTATGATTTGTTGCAACAATTTAAAGTGTAGTTTGGCGCATTAGCGAAATTTTGCTGCCCTGGCGTTAATACGTAAGTACTAATAATACTAAATAAAATAATATAGATTGTTTTTTAATACAGAATAATAATATAGTATATAGAATATTAAATTAATTATTTAATTACTGTAATAATAAATAAATAAATAAATTCTACTATAATAAAAAAATAAATCCCTAAAAAGAAGGAAACAAAGATACCTCAAGAAAACTACATATACACATACAAACACACCCCTTCTTTAACTCGTGCACAAAAAATAATGCTAACAAAAAAACATGTGAAAAAAACTCCAAAAAAAAAAAAAAATAAATAAATAAATAAAGAAAAATAAACCAATAAATACTCGTTGTTCCCACGAGTCTAAAATTCTGTCATTTTGGTTAACGCAAAAAAATTTCATAGCAAATCTCGTACAAAACTGTATATATATACATAACCTCTGTATATATAATACATATATAATACATATATGAAAATAAATTGGAACGATTCCTGAGGAGTATGAGGAATCGGTAAAACGATAGGAAAAAAAAAAAAAAAAAGAAAAGGTAGAGAATGGGGATGAAGTTGAAGGGTGGTTGTCGAAGCAGGTGGGTTGGAAAAAAGAGGAGAAAAAGTAGTAGCAGGGGTAAAACGAAAGGTAGAGGAGGACAACGGGATTAGAAAGGGGGAAAATCGCGGGGGGGGGGAAGGAAACACAGAGGGGGTGTAAAAAAAAAAACTGGTTGAGGAAGGTAGACGACTAGGTATAGTAATTGTCGAAGGGGTGGTTTTACGTATACAAAGAGAACCAACTGAATTTTTATCAATGTATGCATACGTTGGTGCGTGACCAAAGAGTGGAAAAGCACAGACATCATCGATCGTCCTTTTTCCTCAGTCTCATCCTCTCACCTCACCTCACTTCACCTCACTTCACTTCACCCTCTCACCATCACAAACTTTGCCATCGTTTCGCATATAAATGTGTGTGCATGTTTATGTGTATGTGCATGTGTGTATATATATTTCATATATCGTACGATTTTGTTCTTTGTGTTAAGCAGAAACGATAGCTAAACTAAAACGAACACATTGCTGAACTTATGTACTTTTATGTACATATGTACACATGTATGTATATATATATATATATATGTATAGTATATTTAATGTCTAACGGGTGGTATCCTAAAAGTCATAGATCAAAAGAAAAGTGACAACAAGGGTAAATATAGGGGGGTGAGAAATGTGCATTTGATCCAAATACAAAAATTGGACAGGGTTTTTTGTTTTTTTGTTTTATCGAATTTTTTTAAAATGGTTTTTTAAAAGTTTCAATATTTTTTTTTTGTTCTATTTATTTATTTTTTTTTTTGAGGGGGATTTTTTAATTTAGTTTTATTTCTATTTTTATTATACGTCCTTCTATAATTTACTCTTTTTTTAATTTAGTAATTTTTAATAGAAAAATCCAATTTTTTTCTCCATCTATTATTTCTATTGCTAGTTCTTTTTTACCATCATCCTTTCTCTTTCTAATTTCTGTATATTTCCTTAATTTATCATTCTTATTCTACCACTGAATGTTCACCCGTTATTTTCCCGTCTGTTTCTTCACTCTATTACATTTGTTCACTGTCTTTTTATTTTTTCTATTTCTATTTCTATTACTCAACATGCTCACATCTTTTCATTTTTTATTACACTTGTTCCTCCATCTTTGTCTATCTTTATTGCTCTTTTACTTCTTCTCATTCTCATTTTATTACTTTTCATTCTTTGTTTTTTTTTTTTTTTTTTTTGGGAGAGTACGTCTCTCACACGTTTTTTTTTTTTTTTTTTTATCTACCAGTCCTCCCACAATTTTCCTCTCATTCTCCCCTTCCTCTCTCTCTCTTCTTCTCTCTTGTTTCCTCTCATGTTAACTCTTCTCTCTCTCTCTTTCTTTCTTTCTCTCTATAATATCTCTCTTGTCATAATTTATTTAGAATGCACGAGCATTTCTGAAAGAACTCGTATATCAAAAGAAATATGAATTTCTCAGCACTAACGAGCGTTTAACGTTACACATACACCTACTACTATCATCCCTCCCCCCTATCTCCCCTCTCCTCCTCTCTTCCCCCTTTCACCCTCACCCTCTCACCGCCAAGCAGTATTTTTTGCTCCTTTTGACATGTTAAGTAAACGTCCCATGGTTTTATTATTACTTGGTCACAATTTTAAAGAGATTATTTTAATTTTTATGAATTTTTTTTATACAAAATCATATTTTCTTTCTTTTCTTTTTCTTTTATCTCTCTCTCTTTCTCTCTTTCTCTTTTCATATTTTTGCATAAGAATTTAATAATCTGAATAAAATTGTTCGCGAAGATATAAAATATTATATAATAATATATGTCGAATTGAAATTCTCTCTTTTTTTGCCTAGATATTATGAAATTATTTATTGAATTATTAAAACGTGTTTGAAAAAAAAAAAAGAATTTTATTTGTTGAATTATTTGTTGGTCAGAATTTAAAAAAAAGGAACCAATTTTATTTTTTCTGAAAATATTTATTGCGATTTATTTTGTGTAAGAATTTAATGTCTCAATAAAAAAAAATAATACTCGATATAAAATATTTTATTAAATATGTAATCAATAATTAATTAAATTATTTGTAAATTTATCGAAATTATTTTATTTTATTTTATTATTTAATTATAAATCAAATATTAATCATTTAATATATTGTTTATTTCAATTAATAAAATTTTTTTTATTAGTAATTACATTAAATATTAATTAATAATTATATAATAATACATTTATATTGTAATTAATAAACAGTTATATTATTATCTAATTACTCAATAAAGTAATTAAAAAAAAAAGTATTTAATTTAAGTTCTATTTCATCGAAATTATTCATTAATGTCTCAAGTTTTTTTTTTAAAACTTTATGATTGTATGTATCACTTTGTCAAAATTATAAAGAAACAATTTAATGTTTACTTTAAAAAAAAAAAAAAAACCACTTATTTTATTTATTTTTTTTTTAATTCTTTTCCTTTCTTATTTCTGTAATTTTTTTTCTATTTTTGTTTCGTACAAATTTAATGTCCAAAGAAAAATTGTTCTCGATATAAAATACTATGTCGAATATAGTCGAATTCGTTTGTTGAGAGAATGAACTTTTGGATTGAATTTATCTATAAAAAAAAAACAAAGAAAAAAAGAAAAAGAAAGATAATAGAAAATGTTGTATGTTTGGTTGATAAAGTTGAACACGAATCTTCCTTCTGTTAATATCATCGACGATAATAAAACTAGTATGTCTGTAAGAGAGAGGTCGTTTGATCGATATTCTCAAATAGTAGGAAAGGTATTGTCGTCATCAATGTATTATATATGATCTCATAAAATCGAGTATGTATTATCGTCAAATATATGATCTCTATCGTAAAGATATTACTTTAAAATAGAAATGATTCTTGATACTTGATAAACACCTCTACTTAGAATTTTATTTTATATATTAAACTAGGGGTGCCTTGCCATGCGTTGCTGTAGCTCACAATCAGTCCGATACACACGTCTTTAAGTCAATTGCAATTATAAATTGAGATATAAATTATCCTATCTTTCAAGTTGGATGAAACTGCACACTGTGTGTAAAATTTGATTAAAATCGGTTCAGTAGTTTAGGAGTTCATTGCGGACAAACAACGTGACACGTAATATATATTAAGATGATTATAATAAATGTATATTTAACATAAAATATTATAAAGTATTCATTTTGGAATTGAAATCTAAATAAATTGAAATAAAATGTCATTTGTGTAAAATCTAATAATTAAAATAAAATAAAACAAAACAAAACAAAACTGAAAAAGAAGGAATTGAAGGAATGAGTTGACACGAAATAAAAAAATGTAATCCAGCGTGGTATACAAAAAAAGAAATAAGAAAAAAAAGATGGGGTTAGGGGAGTGAACAAAAAATTGATTGATAAAAAGTGTAATAAAAGTGTTTCAAGTTAGTTTCTGTAAAACGGTGAAAAACATGATGATAGAAAGAGAGAAAGAGAGAGAGAAAGAGAGAGAGAGAGAGAGAAAGAGGGATTTACATCGTTTTACAGACGAGCAAGTGCTCTCACAAGTTGGAATATGAAGGGTCGTCGAGGCAACCTGACCGGTAATTGTTCAGCCACACTAAAACTGCACGTGTATAATATCCTAGACAAGCTGGTGGTACTTGCAATTGCATCATTATCGATCCTATTTCGAGTTTCTTTAAAAACACCTAACATTTTTCTGAATAAACACCATTAACTATTAATTTTCAAATGTAATCGTGTGAAATTCATTAAGAAATAAATCAAAACTTCAAATATAACACACACACACAAATAATTACAAATTAAATGTATAAAATAGGTTATGTTAAACACACAAATAATATAATGTAATATTTAGATAAAAATTTATATTTATTTATTTATCTGTAATAATAGTTAGAAACAAATTGATATATGGAACACTAATTTTGTTTTGTTTCAATTCTACACAATTCCATTTTTGTTCTTATTATGAACAGGAAGACATTTTTGTTAAATTGATAAGACACCATTTTATTTTTTTTTTAAATTATACAGTATTCTATTTATTCGTAAATTATTTTTATTAATAATATACAATATTGTACAATCTCTCAATCATATCCATTTATCAAAGTGTATTACCATTTGAACAATCATTTTCTAACCTAACTTTTTATACATGCAATCAATGAAACTTTTGTATTATTAATTATATATTAATATATTAATATGTACTATATATAGTTTAATGAAAGTTTTTGTTCATGAAATATACAAGTACAATTGTATAATTTCTCAATCGTATCTACTATCAAAGTGTATTACCATTTGAACAATCATTTTCTAACCTAACTTTTCATACATGCAATCAATGAAACTTTTGTATTATTAATAATATATTAATATATTAATATGTACTATATATAGTTTAATGAAAGTTTTTGTTCATGAAATATACAAGTACAATTGTATAATTTCTCAATCGTATCTACTATCAAAGTGTATTACCATTTGAACAATCATTTTCTAACCTAACTTTTCATACATGCAATCAATGAAACTTTTGTATTATTAATAATATATTAATATATTAATATGTACTATATATAGTTTAATGAAAGTTTTTGTTCATGAAATATACAAGTACAATTGTACAATCTCTCAATCATATCCATTTGTCAAAGTGTATTACCATTTGAACAATCATTTTCTAACCTAACTTTTCATACATGCAATCAATGAAACTTTTGTATTATTAATAATATATTAATATATATATATATATATATATATATATATAAAAATATACAAGTACAATTGTACAATCTCTCAATCATATCCATTATCAAAGTGTTCTGTCATTTGAACAAGCTATTATCCAAACAGACTATTGCCTTATCATATCAATATCGTACTTCCTGTTGAAACAGACATTGATACATACCACAAATATTACATACACACGTATATACAGATATATATGCGTATGTATATGTATGTACATATGTCCTACTATGCAAATAATTTGGAATATAGTTCCATCTGAATTTGACATTTTAGAAAAGGGTTTTTGATTTAAAACCCTGTGCTGAGAGAAGGTTTCTGATGGATACATAAAACAGTGTTTCGGAGTTTATTGAAGATCACAATATTTCATATATTTTTTTTTGCTTCTTTTCTTTGATATATTTGATATGTACATTTGTTTAAATTTCAAAAAAAAAAAAGAAAAAAAAATTTCGACAATTTTAGTTATTCAAATAATGAAATTCCTGCTACGAGATTGTAAAATATTTATTTTCATCGTTCTACATTTTGATTTCATTTTATTTCATAGAAAAATTTGTTATTGAGATAATAAAATAATATTTGAAGTAAAATTCACTGACGAAAATTTCACTGTTTAAGAATAAAATACAATTGCATAAAACATTTCAGAAAATTTTCAATTATCCTTTGCTTACCACACTGGATCCAAAGGACCCAGACCTTTTGTTTGCAACTTCAGTCATTTTTCTCAATTGTTCTTCATCAAGTTTGGGTAATTTTTTAAACATATTTAAATTTAATTTAAAGTTATAAAACCTATATAGTCTTTTTAAGTGAGTATTCAAGAAGTCTCAAAAAAATATTGAAGTAAATCTATGCAATAGTTTTTTTTTTATAACAATTTTTTCTCGTCCGGGTCCAAAGGACCCGGGTGTGGTAAGAGTGTTACTCCAGGAAGGGTGGTAAGCAAAGGTTAAATGCTAGTTTCTAGTTTAGGTTAGGTTTACAATTTTCCAACCATAGATTATAAAATAAAAAAATAAAAATAGAATTACATAGAATAAAATTTAAATTATTCGATATTTTGCGAAATTATATTAATCAACTATAAAAATATATTTAATTAAATAAATATAAATAAATATAAATAAATATAAATATAAATATTCTTACAATTTTATATATACACAAAAATAAAAAAAAAAGAACCTAAAAAACTAATTTTTGCTTTGTAATTAAATGTTAGTTTCTAGGTTAGGTTCAAAACTTTTCAACCATAGAATATAAAATTAAAAAAAAAATAGCATCATATATTTAATTAAATTAATTTTAAATAAATATAAATATTTTTACAATTATATATATACACACAAAAATAAAACACACACAAAATCCTTATTTTTGATTTTCAATGAAATGTTTAGTTTTTAGGTTATAGGTTCAAAACTTTTCAACCATAGAATATAAAATTTAAAACAATAGCATCATATATTTAATTTAATTAATCTTAAATAAATATAAATATTTTTACAATTATATATATATATACCTACACAAAAAATAAAAATAAAACACACACACAAAATCCTAATTTTTGATTTTCAATGAAATGTTTAGTTTTTAGGTTATAGGTTCAAAACTTTTCAACCATAGAATATAAAATTAAAAAAAAAAAACATGGCATCATATACAATATTTAATTAAATTAATTTTTTTAAATAAAATATAAATATAAATATTTGTACAATTATATTATATACAGTCTAAAACAAAATATAATTTCAACTGAATTTAACTTCAATTAATTAATTAATAAAATTCGAATTGAATGATAAAGTATAATATTATTTGACAATAATTAAAGTTCTAATCAATAATCAAGATTCAATATTAAACTCCGCAAAACTAATTGTATAAGTAAATGAATTAATAACAAAGTTAAAATGAGAATTTAAGTAGCAATATAACGAAATAAGAAAACTTGCCCTAAGGGTCATAACCTATATATTATGATTAAGTCATACTTTGGAAACTAATAATTAAATTATTGATTACTAATTTATGTGTTGAAAAGTTATGAGATCATTTTTATGCAAAGTAAGATGATAATGCAAGTACTTCTGGTTCTTAAATCGATTAATAACTTATTGAGTGTGAGGTTAGGTTTTCCTTTTTTCTTTTTTTCTTTCAGTAAAAATGTCTCAGAAAGAAGGAAAAAAGAGAGAGAGAGAGAGAGAAAAAGAAGTGGAAGAAAAATATGTACATTGCAATTCATCGGAGACACATGACACACGCTTCGAGCTATTTTCCAACTTACCGTGCTTTTTCTGTTTTTTTTTTTTTTTCTTTCTTTTTTCACCATTTTGCTTTTACTTTTTTTTTTCTTCACTTTTTTATTCAGAATTAAACTAATATAATTTTTTTTTTTCAAAAGAAATGATTTTCTCACGAGGGTTAAATATAAAAGAAAGAAAAAAAAATGGAAGACAAAAATCAAAAGATACAAAAATGTGATTCGAAAAATAAATCCAACAAATTCTACGATGTAATTTTATTTTTTTGGATTTATTATTTTTATATAAAACAACAAATCTAAATATATTAATTTTATAATTAGAAAAAAGAAAAATTCTTAAATGTTAGTTTTCAAGTTAGGTTAGGTTCAAAACTTTTCAATCATAGATTATAAAATAAAAAAAAAAATAGAATTACATAGAATACAATTTAAATTATTCGATATTTTGCAAAATTATTTTAATTACTTATAAAAATATATTTAATTAATTAAATATAAATAAATATAAATATAAATATTCTTGCAATTCTATATATATATACTAAAAATAAAAAAAAAATACACACACACAAAATCCTAATTTTTGATTTTCAATTAAATGTTAGTTTTTAGGTTATAGATTCAAAACTTTCCAACCACAGATTATAAAATAAAAAAAAATAGCATCATATATTTAATTAAAATTAATCTTAAATAAATATAAATATTTTTACAATTATATATATACCTACACAAAAAATAAAAATAAAACACACACACAAAATCCTAATTTTTGATTTTCAATTAAATGTTAGTTTTTAGGTTATAGATTCAAAACTTTTCAACACATAGATTATAAAATAAAATAAAGAAGACATTGTATAGAATAAAATCAAAATTATCCCCGATATTTCGTAAAATTATTTCAATCAATTATAATAATATAATTTTACAAAATTTTTATTTGTTGATAAGATTGATAATATTTAAAAAAAAGAAAAAATCAGTGTGAAAATGAAAGAAGATTTAAGGACGATCTTGTTAACAATTATTTCAAAGGTTGAAATGCAATATCCGAAGGTATTCCAATTTGATCCGGAAGTGAACTAATGTGTCTTCGGAATATTTTGTATCTCCCAGATGTCCTATATACTTATATATATACTACACGTACCGGGTGTCTCATTTTAAAAGAAATATTCTTGGAAAGTAGAATATTACGTACGTGAAAATATTTCAAATAAAAAACTTAAAAAATGTTTCATTTTAAATCAAATACTTTCCATTCTTTTCTTTATTTCTTTTTTATCAATATTTTATTTTCTGTATATTCGAATATTTTAACTTCAAAATTTTACTCAGTATTTGCATAAATATATATATAATAACTAGGGGTGCCTCGTCACGCGTTGCTGTGGCTCACAATCAGTCCGATACACACGTCTTTAAGTCAATTGCAATTATAAATTGAGATATAAACTATCCTATCTTTCAAGTTAGATGAAATTGCACACAGTGTGCAAAATTTGATTAAAATCGGTTCAGTTGTTTAGGAATCCATTGCGGACAAACAACGTGACACGTAATTTATATAAATTAAGATAATATATATATTTTTATTATATAATTTTATAATTTTTTAGATAAATTTTATCACCAATACATATATCTATAGATAAATAGTAAATTAATAAAACAAATTAAATAAATTATTAAATAAATTAAATTAACAAATATATATATATATATATAAATTAAAAAATAAATAAATAAAACAGATAATAATTAATAAATAAATTAAATATTTCAAAAGTTGTTTCAATTTTTTTTCGAAATAAATGGAACACTTTATATTTATGCACTTATATACACCTATATACATAAATATTTATATATAGATTGATTATATATAAAATATTTCTATGTAGATTGACTATATAAAAACACAAACGCAAACATATATATAAGTAATAAATAAATTGATAAATAAACGAATTGAATATTTGGAAAGTTGTTTGAATTTTTCGAAATAAATGGAACACCTTGTATTTATGCACTTATATACATAAATATATATATATGTAGATATATAGATAGATAGAGTATATAAAGTTACATTTAGTTCAGAAGCAAAGTCGACGCAATTTATCGCTCGAAGAGCAGCTTAATTGCTCCTAATTGACTGGAGTAATCGGACTTTCGGCGTTTCCGTCATTTCCGATTGGATTTATCGACTTATAGCTTTGCTTTAGGTAGATAGACCCTGCCGATGTCATTTCTTTTATCCGGATTATTGGATTATACGATTACAAAAAGAATTAAAAAAAAAAAAAACGAAATACAAAAAGTAGTCGAAATCAAGTTGATCATCTCATTTTTGTACACTACCTACTTGTTACGATTATTCAAATGAGAATTAATAACTTTAATCGTTAATACTTATGTGTTTTTTATGGTAATTAATAAATATAAAAATCTTTTGTTAACAAAAAATAATATCAAATGTTTAAATGTAAATAAAACTTAGTTTTTACAGTTGTAAGTTTCACATGAATTTAATATCATTGCATTATCATAGTATTCAAATTTCAAATTTCATTCTGTATAATGAATTTCGATCGATTTCTGTGTAACCAATCTAGAAAGTGCTTTAACACATCAGTCCCCTTCTATACTTTGCAAATAAAATACAATTACGTCGTGGTCATGTCGATCATCATCGAAAGAACATCCTCAAAACCAACCAACCCTGTTCAAAATTCATAATTATTGATTACATACTTCATTAACTCGATTTGAGACTACAACTTGTTTCCAACACTGTTCTCAGGATCCATTTCTTTTTTTTTTTATTATATTATTATTATACAATTGCAATGGAATACATAAAATAATAATACTCGAAAAAATATAAAAAGCAAGGTTAGGTTATGTCATATGTAACTCTGAAAAATGTGTGAAATAATTAAATTGCAATACAGTGCCATCTATTGAACGTTGATTTAATATAATTTTATTATACAAATCAAATTTAACCCTTCTCACTGCGTCATGAGCATCATGCGCAGTCATCATTGCGCATGAGCGATAAAGTTAATAGGTTAGAATGCAAAAAATGTTAAAACCTGAACGTTTTAATCTTAAATTATATTAATTAAGAATATTATTACAGTTGTACACATGCGCAAAATTCGAAAAGACATATAAACAACATTAAATAAAAGAACTTTCATTGCCAGTCTGAAGGTGAATTTCGAGAAAAACGGTACTCCGATCTTATACTCGGTGTTTTTAAACAACAATACACATTTCTTTCGATTAATTAACAATTATTTTAATATTCTACTACACTTTTCTTATATTACAGCATAATTTAACACTCTTAGTCATCATTGCGCATGAGCGATAAAATTAATAGGTTAGAATGCACAAAATACTAAAATGTGAATGCTATAGTCTTAAATTCTATTAATTAAGAATATTATTACAGTTGTACACATGCGCAAAATTCGAAAAGACATATAAACAACATTAAATAAAAGAACTTTCATTGCCAGTCTGAAGGTGAATTTCGAGAAAAACGTTACTCCGATCATATACTCGGTGTTTTTAAACAACACTACACATTTCTTTCGATTAATTAACAATTATTTTAATATTCTACTACATTTTTCTTATATTACAGCATAATTT
Organism: Polistes dominula; assembly: GCF_049000335.1. Taxonomy (NCBI): domain Eukaryota; kingdom Metazoa; phylum Arthropoda; class Insecta; order Hymenoptera; family Vespidae; genus Polistes; species Polistes dominula. The sequence goes on from NW_028300953.1 coordinate 924,491, forward strand.
AACACTCTTAGTCATCATTGCGCCTGAGCGATAAAATTAATAGGTTAGAATGCACAAAATACTAAAATGTGAATGCTATAGTCTTAAATTATATTAATTAAGAATATTATTACAGTTGTACACATGCGCAAAATTCGAAAAGACATATAAACAACATTAAATAAAAGAACTTTCATTGCCAGTCTGAAGGTGAATTTCGAGGAAAACGGTACTCCGATCATATACTCGGTGTTTTTAAACAACAATACACATTTCTTTCGATTAATTAACAATTATTTTAATATTCTACTACACTTTTCTTATATTACAGCATAATTTAACACTCTTAGTCATCATTGCGCCTGAGCGATAAAATTAATAGGTTAGAATGCACAAAATACTAAAATGTGAATGCTATAGTCTTAAATTATATTAATTAAGAATATTATTACAGTTGTACACATGCGCAAAATTCGAAAAGACATATAAACAACATTAAATAAAAGAACTTTCATTGCCAGTCTGAAGGTGAATTTCGAGAAAAACGTTACTCCGATCATATACTCGGTGTTTTTAAACAACACTACACATTTCTTTCGATTAATTAACAATTATTTTAATATTCTACTACATTTTTCTTATATTACAGCATAATTTAACACTCTTAGTCATCATTGCGCCTGAGCGATAAAATTAATAGGTTAGAATGCACAAAATACTAAAATGTGAATGCTATAGTCTTAAATTATATTAATTAAGAATATTATTACAGTTGTACACATGCGCAAAATTCGAAAAGACATATAAACAACATTAAATAAAAGAACTTTCATTGCCAGTCTGAAGGTGAATTTCGAGGAAAACGGTACTCCGATCATATACTCGGTGTTTTTAAACAACAATACACATTTCTTTCGATTAATTAACAATTATTTTAATATTCTACTACACTTTTCTTATATTACAGCATAATTTAACACTCTTAGTCATCATTGCGCATGAGCGATAAAATTAATAGGTTAGAATGCACAAAATACTAAAATGTGAATGCTATAGTCTTAAATTCTATTAATTAAGAATATTATTACAGTTGTACACATGCGCAAAATTCGAAAAGACATATAAACAACATTAAATAAAAAGAACTTTCATTGCCAGTCTGAAGGTGAATTTCGAGAAAAACGTTACTCCGATCATATACTCGGTGTTTTTAAACAACAATACACATTTCTTTCGATTAATTAACAATTATTTTAATATTCTACTACACTTTTCTTATATTACAGCATAATTTAACACTCTTAGTCATCACTGCGCATGAGCGATAAAATTAATAGGTTAGAATGCAAAAAAAGTTAAAACCTGAACGTTTTAATCTTAAATTATATTAATTAAGAATATTATTACAGTTGTACACATGCGCAAAATTCGAAAAGACATATAAACAACATTAAATAAAAGAACTTTCATTGCCAGTCTGAAGGTGAATTTCGAGAAAAACGGTACTCCGATCATATACTCGGTGTTTTTAAACAACAATACACATTTCTTTTGATTAATTAACAATTATTTGAATACTCTAATGCATTTTATACATCATTGTAATATTTCGAATCTACCACTTCAATATGTATGCAGTTACGTGCACGATTTTGAAAGACATGTGTATAAAGGACTACTAGTAGGATGATTGTCCTGTATATCCTAATTTTGAAGCTCCCAGACAGCAATTGTGAGCTGAGTAATTTAATAACATTGCTTAAATTGATTATTTTCTGAAGTTGAACACGTTGAGCGCCACGCTCATTTTCAAGGAAGTCCCCGTCAGGCCACAGGCGTTACTTAGTATTGAAAAATAGTGGAACCTGTCAGTCATTTGTGACAGACACGGCCTAAACGGAAAATCAAATGTCAGTCACCGATGTTCAACATGTTAAAAAAGAAATGATAATAACAATAAGAGATCTTTTAAAGGATAAATTTGAATCATTCTATATTATATGAACGAAAAATGCTGAAGATGTCCAGTAATAAAACAATCTGGTAGGAATATCAAAATGGTGAAATTGTAGTTGCATTAAATTCCATGAGTTACTAACGAATTATTATCACGCTCATGAAGTTAACACTGGTAACTGTGGCCCTGTAATTCTGACATTTCTCGCCTCGTAATAGAATTAGAGTTAGAATGCAACTAGAAGATGGATGCTTATAATGTAAGTGTAACACAGCAAATAGAATAAATGTGAGTGTAAGTGTGAGTGAGTGAGTGAGTAAATGAATGAATGAATGAATGAAGAATGGGTAGGAGTATGTGTACGTGTTAGTAGATATTTTCACACACTAGAAATGTCCTTTGTTCGACCAAAGGAAATTTATGAGACACTATAAAGTACTTGGTTGGTGGTTACGATCGTATATGTATAAGTATATATATAAATAGAGACATAGGTACTTATACATAGGTGTTACAAACCTTTCGTGGTTCTCAGCACATTTCGTGTCTATAAGCAACTCTTCCAAGTACATTCGAGTTTCATGTATAGTGTTAAACCATAATGAATAAATCAAAGTGTGTGTTCAGTTTGTATATTGCTTAGAGTAGTGTGTGTCTTCTTTCACTGACAAATTATTTGTTAATATAAATGTATGCATCCTATATATATATATATATTTGCATATAAATTAATTTTATATTTTATATTTATATTTATTAATATATATATTAATATTGAAGCATATATGTATATATGTATTAATATAACTAATTATTAATTATTTATTTTTATTTTATATAATTTTTTTTATTTTATTATAATTTTAAATTCAATATTTATTTGAATAATTTAATAAATTAATTAATATCTTAAAGTTTATACAAAATATACAGTTGTTTATATATGTGTGTGTTGTAGTTTATATAAAATATATTATATTATATTATACTGTATTAATTTCTTAATTTCAAATTAAACAAAAAAATATGAGATCTAGAAAGATTTCAATGTTAAATATTTTCAAAACGTAATGAAGAAACTAATGTATAATAATAAAACTGTAAAAAAGAAATAAAACAAAAATAAAAGTCACATAAGAAAATCTGTCAAGTTTTAACATAAGTTATCTTCAAGATTGAAGTTTAACTGTCAGTTAAATAAAGATTTAAGAAATTACGATGTTATTTTATCTTCTCGTTCGTCGAGTAAAATAACTTGCTCGTTAAAGAGCTCTTATTCTAGTTTTTTTTTTTCTTTTTTTTTTTTTTTTTTTTTTTTTTCTTAACTGTTCCCGGTAAAATGTCCGGTAATTCGTGACAAGAGTATTCTTTCCATCAAGATAACAGAGTACTTTAAGAGGTTATGTTACAGAACATGAATGTTTTCTTTAGAAAAGAAGACACGTTTTTGAAGTATATAAATCACAAATTTTCATCTTAATTTAAAGATTCATTAATTGATTAATTCTTGTTTACATATATTTATGTATGCTGGCTATTATGACAGTGGATTTTAGGTTAGAAACGAAAAGTAAGACGAAAATTACTTCTAAGTTTAGATTTATTTTATAATCAAATTATTTTTGTCTTATTTAAGATTTCATTCAATATCTCAAAATGATTTATATTATTTCAGATTTATTTCACATATAAATGACACACACACATCTTCTTCTTAATATATATATATATAAATTACGTGTCACGTTATTTGTTCGCAATGGACTCCTAAACTACTGAACCGATTTTAATCAAATTTTACACACAGTGTGCAGTTTCATTCAACTTGAAAGATAGAATAGTTCATATCTCAATTTATAATTGCAATTGACTTAAGGGGACCTTCTACTCTGAGCACCTAAAAAAAAAGGCTATTTTCGCGAATTTTTTCCAAGAAAACTATAAAAGATATCGATCTAAAAGTTGTTGGGTTTGTTAAATTGAGTCTTAAACTATATAAATGAATTTTTATTTTTTCATTTTAATTAATTTTTTATTGCAAAAACAGTAGTATAAAAAAACACCTTAAAACTTTAGTGCTTTGGTAGCTCCATCAGAACTTGAGAATGGCTTACCTGAAACATACAAGTAAAATGGTTTTATATTCTGTATGACTTCAGCTACAAAGTGACAGTTTTATATAAAAATTTTATCAATAAATAAAAAAATGGTGGACAAATTACAAAAAAAACGTAAATTTGACCTTTTTTTTTATTGTTTTTGACTAAAAATAAATAGTAAAAATTAAAATATAAGAAAAAACTCTCCGTCACTTTGTTACAGCTCATGTGTAGAATATGTGGATTAAATTTTATAAGAATCGGTTTACTGGTTCGTGAGATACGATGGAGCTAGTATTTCAAAACATAGTTTCGAGATAAACGCGTTTAAAGTTTTTTTCTACTCAAAATCGTTAAAAATTCTTACCTAAACTTAATCTGCGATACCTGGACCGTACAATAGACCTTCTTCTTGTTCATATTCTTCAATTTCTTCCAGTCTTGCCTTCTTCCACTTTGATCTGGCATCTTTTGAGCACTCAGAGCTTCGACGGTTCGCAGATTCGATACGTCGGTCGTCGCGTCTTTTAGCAAAGTCGATCGCTCCTGGCCCAAGTTTCATGCCCATCGTTTCCATTATCTTCATCACTGTTTGAAATCCTTCGTTAAAGATACATGCTGAAACTTTGCACGCAATTTCAACAACTTTTTTGCCGTTAAACAGGTTTTTAGGTGCCATGTTCCATACGCAGTTATTAAAGCTTTCATTATTATTCTGCGTAGGTCCACCTAAACATCTTTCCAGCAGTTCTGTCTTAGTCAGATCCTCATAAATAGGCTTTAGCACTTTCTGTACATCTTTAGAAAGTGCCGGAGGATGCTTGTATTTTTGCTTCAGTGCCTTAGTTTTGAGGTACTTACACCAGTCGATGGAACACGTATGGTAATTATTATTATCTTTTTTTTTTTTTATGAATCGTGAGATATTATGATACCTTTCTATTTGTAAGGAAAGATACAGTCTCCGTCGAAAGCGTACGAACAAATTGAATTGAAAATAAATTAAAATGCAAACAAACTTTGAAAAGGGTTGAGAACATGGGAATCTGTTATTTTATAAAATTCAACTTCAATAATCAATTAAACATTTCTCATTTCTTTTTCTTTTTATGAAATAAAAATGTTTCCTTGTCGAAGATATTAGAATGAGAATTGAAATGAAAATAATAAGGAAAGTGTAAACACAACGCGGAAAAGGAAGGGGCAGAAGAAGAATATGAAGAAGAAGTTGGGGTAGGGGTTGGTAAAGGTGAAAAGTTGGGCTGGAGTTATTCTTTTATTTATTTATTTTTTTTGTTCAAGTTAGGGGAATTAATGGCATTTATTATCGGCCCATTAATGGCATTTATTATCGGCCGATTAATAAAATTTATTATCGGCCCATTAATAAAATTTATTATCGGCCCATTAATAAAATTTAGTATCGGCCCATTAATAAAATTTAGTATCGGCCCATTAATAAAATTTATTATCGGCCCATTAATAAAATTTATTATCGGCCCATTAATAAAATTTAGTATCGGCCCATTAATAAAATTTAGTATCGGCCCATTAATAAAATTTAGTATCGGCCCATTAATAAAATTTAGTATCGGCCCATTAATAAAATTTATTATCGGCCCATTAATAAAATTTAGTATCGGCCCATTAATAAAATTTAGTATCGGCCCATTAATAAAATTTAGTATCGGCCCATTAATAAAATTTAGTATCGGCCCATTAATAAAATTTAGTATCGGCCCATTAATAAAATTTAGTATCGGCCCATTAATAAAATTTAGTATCGGCCCATTAATAAAATTTAGTATCGGCCCATTAATAAAATTTATTATCGGCCCATTAATAAAATTTTGTATCGGCCCATTACCGGCATTTATTATCGGCCCATTACCGGCATTTATTATCGGCCCATTACCGGCATTTATTATCGGCCCATTACCGGCATTTATTATCGGCCCATTACCGGCATTTATTATCGGCCCATTACCGGCATTTATTATCGGCCCATTACCGGCATTTATTATCGGCCCATTACCGGCATTTATTATCGGCCCATTACCGGCATTTATTATCGGCCCATTACCGGCATTTATTATCGGCCCATTACCGGCATTTATTATCGGCCCATTACCGGCATTTATTATCGGCCCATTACCGGCAGTTATTATCGGCCCATTAATGGTAGTTATCATTGGCCGATTAATGGGCCCAGCAATGGGCCACGTATTATTCAAATTATTATCCCATTAACATCATCATAATTTAATAATCTATATATCATCATCTTCAAACAGTTATATATTTCTCTATGTCTGATCCCCCGAAAAATATTCCTGACAATACGAAGGATTATACAGATTACAATAAAAAAAACTGCTTGAATAAACAATGAAAGAGAAAGGGTTTGAACAAGATAAGAGTCGTCCGTGCGCGCCGAACGCTCAGGAAAGCGGTCCGAGGTAGTTACGTTCAGGCACCAAAAATGTAGTTAGAGACATCGGATCTTTTTGAAATTTTAACACAATATTTCTACATATATATACATTCAAATAATGTAAAAAAAAAAAAAAAATTTTTTAAATTGCAGAGTAGAAGGTCCCCTTAAAGACGTGTATATCGGACTGATTGTGAGCCACAGCAACGCGTGGCGGGGCACCACCTAAAATAAATCCTACAAATAATTCTTTTACAACTGTCTTTTACTAACTGGCACATATTTATAAAGATAGAAAAAAAGAAATTCAAATTATTATTGATCGTTTTGAATAAAGTTGAGACCTTAAACCTAACCTAAAATATAAAAAGATGAAACTATAATGAAGTCATATATCATACACTTTGTAAGAAAATGAAGAGAAGAAGCTGACGCATCTTTCAAACAACTTTTCATATCTCCTTTTAGTTTCAGACGAGAATAAATCGATTATATCATATTATATATCGCAAGCTTCTACAACTTGCGAGGTTAGAAATTATCCCAAAATATTATATTCGTTCCTACATTCGATAAAATCTCTAACTTTTATGTATATCACTGAAAGATAATTAAAAACATGTAAATAACTAATACATTAAATGCTAAAATCATGTAAATAACTAATATGCTTGTTTAAGTAATTACACGTTGGTGAGTGATTTGTATCGTTGATATATCTAAAGTCAAAATCATTATCTAGTAGATTAAAGTTCCCTAGGTTTAGTGATTTTGTTTACCGATAAGTAGTATAAACAGAAACTTATCAGACACGCGACATATTTTGCTCTTTTTTTTTTTTTAATTAAAATTATTCACGCTAATTCACATTTATATCCAATTTTTATCGTTTATCTTTTTTACAATTAATTTTTTTTTTTTAATAACTATAATAAACCCTATAATTTTATAATTGAAAATATTAATAATTAATTCATAAAAAAACAAATTGTGAATTTTTGAATCATTCATTTAGAAAAACTAGTAATAAAAATGTGGAATATGAAAGAATTATTATTTATCTTTTTTTTTTTATTAATTATTAGTGACTATTTTGATTGTATGGTTGTATAAATAAAAGAAGAGAGGAAATAAAAAAATAAAAATAAAAAAAAAAAAGAAAGAAGAAAGGTCGATAAGTTCTTTCTCGTTAAACTTCATCAAACTTTTCTTTTCTTGCAACTCGTTTCATCTTTCCTGTCATGAGTTCGATGATCCTCTTCTTTTTTCTTTTTTCTTTTTTTTTTTTTTTTTTTTAAGTGGTTTCGAGCAAACGAGCGTATCTTTTACTTGGCAGGAGAAGAAAACCTTTTAAAAATGATAAAAATGGTGCCAATAAATCGACTAATTTTCATCGAGAACGCGATCAACATGTTAAAAACGTTTCTAACCCCTAAATTAATGGCTTCGACTTTGAACCACGTGTGCAACCATTTTTTTTTTTTTTTAAGACTAATTTTCACCAACACTAATTTTCTATCGATTTTTTTTTCTTTGTTTCAAATAATTTTAATGAGTTAATTTAATTGTTTAATTATATTTTTCTAATTTTTCATTGTGTGTGTGTGTGTGTTTTTTTTTAATTACATTTACATAAAAAATAAAATAAAATTTAAATTCAACAAATAATTCATTTGTGAAATGTTATGAAGTTTGAATTGGAAGATAAATTATCTTTTTTTTTTTTTTATTTTATTATTTAAAAAAGAAAAAAAAGAAGATATTTTCCGAAGAACCTATTATTATGCAAAAGATATTCTTATTGGTCCATTTTTGAAAGTAATGGAAAATATAATTCACTTTCAACATCCTTCATGTATATATGATATATATTATTAAATATTATATATGTGTGTGTGTGTGTGAGTATAAGTATGTAGGCGTTATCTTTCTAATAGAAATATCTTCAAAGAAATATTCAATCTCGTATAAGATGACAAGGAAACGGTTTTGCAGGTTATGTTGTATGAAAAATATGACTTATATCCTAAGAAATGTATGATTTTCAAAAGTAAAAAGTAAAACTGATTCTCACGGAAGACATTGTATATTGCAAAGCATATAAATGAGATAATAAAGAAAGAGGAGGGGTAGGGGATGTAAAATACAAAAAATTAAAAAAAAAAAAGATATGAAATATGAATGAAAATCATCTTATCTCTTATTCAGTTATGATTTTGACATTTGATAAATAAATTGACATTATTTTTCAATTTTATATGTACAACCCTTTTTGTATCCTTAAAAATAAATTACAATATCTTCTTAATATATATATAAATTACGTGTCACGTTGTTTGTTTGCAATGAATTCCTAAACTACTAAACCGATTTGAATAAAATTTTTCACACTGTATGCAGTTTCATGTAACTTGAAAGATAGGATAGTTTATATTAATATATATATATAAATTACGTGTCACGTTGTTTGTTTGCAATGAATTTCTAAACTACTGAACCAATTTGAATAAAATTTTGCACACTTTGTGCAATTTTATCCAACTTGAAAGATAGGATAGTTTATATCTCAATTTATAATTACGAATTATTTGTTTATTAACAAAGAGTCATGATTAACTCTGTTAGTTCGATAAGATTTTAACAGACGGTGGTATAAGGTAATTCGTTGACTTAAGTTTTGTTTGATAATTTATTACCCTTCAGAATATTCCTCTTCATTTATGAGTGGAGTTTCCTTTCACTAAGATCGATAAAGTATTTAAATAGAAAATCAAATATAAAGAAAAGAAACTATATTACTAGTTTTTCGTTTACAATATATCACATAATTCATATATTAGAATGATATTCATTCCATATAAGAGAAGATAAGTAATGAAGATAACACACAAGACAGCTGGAAAATAGTATTATATGATAATATCTTATATTCGTGAGATAAAACTAGTTGGAATTGTTCCACCCACTATAAAAAAAAAACTTTTATTTATTACCGAACCCATCTACATATTTATACAGATATATATATATATATATATCTGTATATAAGAATACATACTTAAATGTAAATGAAAAGAAGAAGATGAAGATGAAGATAAAGCAAAAAGAAAGCAAGAAAATAATAAACCTCAGAATGTATACATTTAAAAAGAAAGATACGCAATCTCTGATATAAAAAAAAAAAAAAAAAAAAAAATGAAATAAAAACAAAAAAAAACCATAATAGAATATAGAAGAACATTTAGAAAAAGATAAGAAAGGGGTTAGGGGTTGGTTTCGAGTAAAGAAGCACAAAATGAAAACCGATCATCTCATTCTGAAAGAAGTTTCTTTATCGAGGTATAAAATATTCCTATAACCATGCAAATGTGTTTTGGGTTATATTATACAAACGCATACACGTACACACATACGTATATACATAAAAACATAAAATACATAAAGATTATATCTATATCTAGTATATAATACTTGTCTTTTAGAGTAGCACGTTGCATAGCACTTTTATTAGGATAAACTAAATTTTGTTTGTAAAAACAATTTCTAAGTGAAAGAATAAGAATAAAAATAAAAATAAGAAGAAGAAAAAGAAGAAGACGAAGAAGAAGAAGAAAAAGAAGAAGAAGAAGAAGAAGATAGTGAAGAACTATCTGAAGAATAGATAAAAATGTAAGTTTTGTTTTCTTTTATATAACCATTCAGATAACTAAATAACAAACTTGATGATTCCATTTTATTCTTTTTCAAAACTTTATATATAAACTTTCTCTCTTTTCTATTTTTTTTTTATCAGAAAGAATAGTAGACAAATAAAATAAAGTAAAATAATATAAAATAAAGAATAAAGTAAAATAAATGAAAATAAAGAATAAACAAATATAAATGAATATAAATATGTAAATTCAAATAAAATAAAATAAAATAATATAAAATAAAGAGTAAACTAAAATAAATGAAAATAAAGAATAAATAAAAATAAAATAAAATAGAATAATTATATCAAACAAACAAAAAAATAAATAAAATAGATAAACAACTAAAGTTAGTAAAATAAAATAAAATAAAAATAAAATAAATTAAATTCAAATAAACTACACTAAGATGAAATAAAATGAAATAAAATAAATCACAATAAATTAAAATAAAATAAAGAATAAACAAAAATAAATGAAAATAATAAGTAAAATAAAATAAAATAAAATAAAATAAATTAAAGATAATATAAAATAAAATATAAAAATAAAATAATTACAATCAAACAAAAAATAAATAAAATAAATAACCAAATGAGGTTAGTAAAATAAAATAAAAATACAAATAAATTAAATTAAAATGAACTACTTGTAGGATGAAATAAAATCAAATCAAATAAAATAAATAAATCAATAACAACAACAACAAAAAATGAGTAAAAATGAGAAACAAACTAAATTTAGATAAAAGTTAGTCAAAAGTATCCTATACTTTTAGCTTTCGGTAATAGGACTAATTATTATCGCAAGCTCAAAGTCTGATTGTCTGTATATATATATACACATGTGTGTGTGTGTGTATATTTGTGAGAATGAGAGATAAGGTTTCGTAGGTCCCTTTTAACGGACAATTTCCGTGACAGGAAAGTTTCGTGCTGACCGCAAAACTCTGCTCTCTCACGAACACACTTAGATTGTATACGTAAGCTAGAAATGTGTCTATCTCTTTCTCTCTCTCTCTTTCTCTCTCTCTCTCTCTCTCTCTCTTTCTGTCTATTTCTATTTCTATTTCTCTGTGTCTCTTTCTATTTCGTGCCGGAACATTCTCAAGAGGGCAACCGTAATTGGTTCGACGCCAAAGAGACTTAATTGCCGTTAGGATCGTTTCTATGAGAAAAACGAGACCGAACTTAGCTTTGGCAATAATTATAGCAAATGTTATTATTGCAATTTGTGTATATCTTTTAAGAGAGTACAGATGATAATTAAGAAAAAAATTCTAATAGAACATTTACAAATATTTACGTGCATCATCATTAACTATTTTTATTCTTAATTTACATCTGTTACAAATGTATATCATTTATTTTGTTTAATTGTACAGATGTATGTCATTTATTATTTTTCAATGTACAAATGTGTGTGTCATTTGTGCCTATATAATTATAAAAGTGATCTAAGTCATGTATCTCGTGTTTCGAGATATTTAAAGATTTCTGTTTGAACACTGTATGAATTCTATGCAATATTGAAATAACAAACATTATCTAACGATTCATTTTTTGAAAATATCGTGACAATTATATTGAATTTATTTAGTTTAAAATAATATGGCGCGTAATAACTAATAAACTCATTTTTTGAAGTGAAAACTTCTTTAGAATCAGCTGGGTGATTTGAAAATCGTTAAACGGAAGAACGTGAAACCGATGAAACAAAAATAATTAATTAATTAATTAAATTCAATATACAATTTAATTTTATATATTAATTAATTAATTAATAAAATTCTCTATATAAAAATTCAGTGTCACAATATGTTTGTCCATTAATAATTCCAAAATTACTCAACTTATTTTGAATAAAATTAATTTGATTTCACGTGATTTTTTTTACAACTTAGCACATAGCACAATTTTTATCGCGATTGTTTTTTTTTTGTTTTATTATTATTATTATTATTTTTTATTACTAATTTAAAGATTTTTATTAAGAGATTATCTAGGTTCCGTAAGGTTCTTTCAATAGATGACGCTGTATTACAATTAAATTATTTCGATATATTTCAATTCATTAAAATAAATCCAAACAATAATAAAATTCTAAATGAAATATCCGAAAAAGAAGAAGAAGAAGAAGAAGAAGAAGAAGAAGAACATGGACTTAAAATAATAATTCCTAACAAAATTTTTAATTGCTAACAATTGTATAGAAATAAATGTATTAATAGTTAGGACAAAATATAGAAGAGAATAAGGTTGTTAGAGAGAAAGAGAAGGATATATAGAATGTTAGGAAAATGGGGAAAGGAGAGAAGAAATTACGAGAACGTCCTCGACCGAGTCCTTGCACACGTACACACAACAGGGGGTTAGCTTTAAAGCGCATCAGAATGCATGCAGTAGGATATACCAAAGCGTACCTACATAAATGAAGTGCTGACAGAATACGAATATATATTACATAAGTATAAGAACACATATATATATATATATGTGTGTATCATGCTGGGTGAGTCGATAAATTTTATTATCATTAAATAAATCTTATTAGTTGCATCCATAAATATTTTGTTTTAAAATTACCTTCCATTTTTAATTTAAATACAATTTCTAGATTTTTTTGAAGTTACCTCTTTCATTGTAATATTAAATATAATTCATATTATATATACATATATATTCATTATTTATATATATATATATTGTAATATTATAATTTAATTATATTTATATTTGGTTTTAAATTACCTTCAATTTTTAAATTAAATACAATTTCTATTTTTTTGAAGCTACCTCTTTCACTTTAAAATTAAATATAATTTATATTACATATGTTTGTTTATATATATATTCATTATTTATATTTATTAAATAATATTTTATATTGTAATATTATATTTAATTTAATTATAATTATATTTTGTTTTAAATTACCTTCCATTTTTAAATTAAATACAATTTCTATTTTTTTGAAGCTACCCCTTTCATTTTTAAATTAAATATAATTTATATTACATATGTTTGTTTATATATATATTCATTATTTATATTTATTAAATAATATTTTATATTGTAATATTATATTTAATTTAATTATATTTATATTTTGTTTTAAATTACCTACCTTTCATTTTTAATTTAAATACAATTTCTATTTTTTTGAAGCTACCTCTTTCACTTTAAAATTAAATATAATTTATATTACATATGTTTGTTTATATATATATTCATTATTTATATTTAATAAATAATATATTATATTGTAATATTATAATATAATAATATTTCTATATTTTGTTATAAATTACCTTCCATTTTTAAATTAATGTCTTTTGTTACAAGCTACGTGAAATGTGTGTCAATCATTGTGAGATTGGTCGAATAGAAATTTCTGTATAAATTAATCGTTTGATGAAATATTAAACAAATAATATTTTAAAATATGTTTCTTTTTTTTTGCTTTCTTATTTTTGAAGATTATTTCTGTTCTTCTTTTTTTCATGGGATTTATTTAACTAGAAACTTTCGTTTAATTTCCAGTTAAACGAGCAAAACTAACATAAGCTTCCAAATGTAAGGAATCTTCTTTACTTAACATTCACATTGGTATGCAAAGATTCTTGAATTCCAAGCGTTGTTACATGACTTCGATACTATGCTACATGGATATTTAAGTACATATGTATAACTACTTATGTATATGTACTTAAATATATGAATATAAATGTGTATTTGCATGTATGTATGTATGTATGTATGTATGTGAAATATAGCAAGTTACAAATGTGATATTCTTTAAGTAGTATAAGTAACTTGAAAATTGTAATATGTTTCTATGTCTAATTAAAGTCTACCCTAATTTCTAGGAACTTTACATTCACAAAGGGATTGAAAAGATTGATTTATAGGAATTGTTTGATTTATTTGATCAGTATTTTCATTAATTAATGTAAGTAAATTTTATTTAGGGTGAGAGGTGCGTGATGAACATACACCCAGTTTAATCCTACTAATAAGATTTATTTAAAACAAGTATTAGAAAAAGTATAATATTAGTTTCACAATGTTACGGTTACAACTTAGATGAGCTATGACTGTATTCTTACAACTGATACAACTGCGACTGTTACAACTGATGTCTAACTACAGCTACAACCATGACTACTGTGACTACTGCTCTACTTCTACGACTGAAACTGCTTCCTTCTCATTTCTTTCCACGTCTTTTACATCAGAAATGACCTACACCCCTTTTGAGAGGGAAGGAGCTTACGAATCTTATTGACCAATAGCATAAGGATCCACCCCATAGTCCACTGACAGGTACAGCCTATGGTTTTCGGTAGTGGGAACTATGTATACAGAAACTTAATCTAGCACATCGGAATGTTATCCTTTTTATGGTATCCCATATGTTTACACAGTTATCTGAAATTCTTCATAGGGTCCCGACACTGCACACATGGTTTTTTTATTGCACCAATATATCCTGATAATCCTTAAGGTTCGTTTATGGTTTTATGGTCTACCTGATCTTTTCTTTTAGTCTCTGAATAGACTTTTCCTTTTCAATAAAATAAGATATACAGAAAGGACTGAATACTAGTTTCTTTTTTGTCTACATCTGCTACACTTAAAACTCTCCTACATTAATAATAAATATTGTGTAGAAATAATTTATTGTAAATTGTGTAAAACATTTGAATTATACAATATTCATTTTATTGATTAATTACTGATTACAGACAACAAACAAAAGGAAAAAATTCTCTCTGTTGAATTCTGAAGCAATTTTTTTGTTTCTGTTGGTCACGTTTTTAGTTGCGTGATAGTTGTACGAAAATTCTTAGAGAAAATTTATCGTCAATCGTGATTAAAAGTTGACATTGAATCGGACAACACGCGCTTAAGGAATTGGGGCCACTCCAACAACGTTCAGATTTATTGATTTTTTTGCAAACGTATTTTCCACGGTCAAAACTAACGAGCTCGAATTTTTCTTCTTTCTTTTTTTTCTCTCTTTTTTTCTCCCTACATTCTCCTATTTTTTTTGTCCCCACCCTTTTCACTTGAAGAAACAAAAAAAAAGAAAAAGAAAAAGAAGAAGTCAACACTTCTAAATCAACATTTGAAACGAAACGACAAATACAACGTGTCTCCAACGCACACACACACTTGGTAGAAATAAAAGTTGAGATAGGTGGTGAGTTTTTTTTTTTTGTAAGGGTTGGACCATCCCTCAGTGGAGGAAAAAAGTTTTCAACGAAAACTTTTTTATGAAGGAAACTTTGAGATTGCATTCTTTGGGATAACATAATTTAATAACGATCCTGATGAGAGAATGACCAAAGGATACCAAAGCAAAAAAAAGAAAAGAAAACAAATACAATCTTCTTAAAAGTAACCCCCTTTTTATTTTCACATTTATTTTATTTCTTTTTTTTTAATTATTCTAAGTTGAAATGTAAGATTTTTAATGCATTAGTTTGAAGTATCCTTTTGTTGTTACAAATTAAAAAAGAAAATGAAAGAAGCTTACTGCTGTTATGACTGCTGCAATTGCTGTAAACTATTTTAAAATTATTTTTTATTATTTTTATTTTTTTTATAATATTCGTTATTAATTTTTATAATTATAATAAGCGTTTATATTTTTGTAATTATCTCTTGTTATTTATTTATTTATTTATAACTTGTTTTTTAGTTCTTTTCTTTTTTCTGTACAAAGTTTTGAGGTTACATTATTTGGGATAACCTAATTTAATAATAACCTTGATAACCTTTTTATATTATTTTTTCATTTTTCTACGTTAAAATGTTAACTTAATTGCATTACTTTGAAATGCCCTTTTTTATTGTTAAAAATCAAATTGAAAGAAACTTTTGGCTGTAACTACTACTGCCGCCATTTTATTGCAACTGTTACAATTACCGCACGTTTATATTTTTATAATTATCCCTTTTTATACATCCTTTTTATGATAACGTAATTTAATAACAACCTTGATTAAAGAATGACCAAAGGATAGTAACTAAAACAAAAAATAAAAACAATCTTCTTAAAGTGACCCCTTTTTATTTTATTTTAATTTTTTTAAATTTTTTTAGGTTAGAATGTTAGATTTAATGCATTAGTTTGAAGTACCTATCCTTTTATTGTTAAAAATAAAATTAAAAGAACGTACCTTTACTGTGCAAGTTGCAACTGCTGCAACTGCGTTTATATTTTGCTTTTATTATCTCTTTTTATTTATTTATTTCTTTATTTCGTTCTCTTACTCTCAATCATCCTCATTTTACATATATATATATACATATGTACATATAGAGATAACTAAAACCACATTTATCGATTGTCTTCTTTCTCGACAATATCCATGAAGAGAGAAAACGAGTGAAAAAGGGGTGAGAAGGGGGGTGGAAACGGATAGATAGGGATAGGAAGTTACTGGTCATCGAAAACGAATTGAATTTATCGATGAATTGTTGTGTGCATGTGTATGTATGTGGACTGCATTGCGGTGACTTTTCCAACGCAACATAACTATTCCATTGAACTGAAAAGGAGTGGTTCTGCCAAGGGCTCGTTTCGTTCACAACCCTCTTGTGGAAAGTAAATGGGTAGAGTTCGAATGATTAACTCTATATTTCTCCCTTTTTCCTTTATTCTATCCATCTCTCAATCTCTATGTATTTATTTATATCTAGTTATTTACATTTATCTAGAAATTCTATTCGAAGGTAGTAATTTTCATTTCAACAGATCTTTCCTATTATTTTTTTTATCTTTATATAGAAAAATTCAGCGTCACATTTGTTGATTTTCCAATGAAGTTTCCAATGAAGTATGCAATGAAGTATGCAATGAAGTTTGCAATGAAGTATGGAGGGTAGAGGTAAGAAGAATCATCTGTATATATGAAAAGTGTCCGTCGAAATGCATTAAATTAGGGTGGCGCCACTAGCATCAGGGTAAATTTTAAAGAGCCAAATATTATTAGAGTAGGATTGAGAAATAAACAAGGAACACAAATTTCACAACACTAATTGTACCCATAACTGTTTTTTGTTATTCACATACTTTTTCATAAAATTTAAATGATAAAAAATCAATAAACGTACTATTCACAGTTGACGAAATAAAATCACTCTAGCTACACATTGTTTTCTCATAATAATTCTTTAAGGTTATATTTACTACATTATTACATAACTCGGCATACTTCAATTCGTTTACAATTGCTACATTCATACTATACCAAGTGTCTACACTAGCGCCATTCTGGAAGGTTTTTGAACTGTTGTTTATAGCATACGTTTGACACTTTTTCAAATTTACTCCCATATGAGATGATACTCCTTACCTTTGCTTTCCATATTTAAATATACAATATATAGTATTATATATTTAATTTTAGGTTATCTAAGTTTCTAGATACTGAAAGTTTTCAATAGATGGCTCTATTGTACAATTCAATTATTTCAATTTGCATACAACACATAACCTTATATAAATAATATAATATACTATAGAGTAATATCATAGTATTATATTATAACATAATGTATATAATATTGTTAATATTAATTTTAGGTTATATCTAAGTCTCTACGTACTGAAAGTTTTCAATAGATGGCTCTATTGTACAATTCAATTATTTCAATTTGCATACAACACATAACCTTATATAAATAATATAATATACTATAGAGTAATATCATAGTATTATATTATACTGGGTTGTTCGTAAAGTAATTTCATTTTTTCCTGACACAATAATGGCATTGGTTAATGCAAACCGACTAATAGAAAGACATGAGATAGATGAGAGGTTAAATTTATCAAATTCAACTGTTTATGCTCATTTGAAAAAGTCCTAGGTTTTAATCTCGAAGCGAAAATTGTCTTCATTTTGAAAAAAAGAAAAATGAAATTACTTTTCGAATAACCCAATAATATAATCCATGTTATATCATTATATTAATGTATGTATTTTCTTTTTTTAAATATTTATTCTCTTTCAATATATATTTTTATAAGAATGGTAAAGATAAATACACACACGAACACACACTCAATTGATTTGGATAAAATTAACGAGTATTCTATTAAATCCATTAATTTATACTTTGTTTATACGACGTAGGTAAATACAAAACGAAGCTTTCGTATCGATGCAATAAGGGATTTGTCTCTCGTTTATTTGAATCGGTATTCTCTTGAATTTCCGGATTTCCAGGACCACCACCACCACCACCACCATCACCCACCCACCCCTGTCACGTTGAATTTATAGTGAAAATCCGTTAGTTCGATAAATCAGAGTACTTGATACGCAAAGGACTGTGTTCCGGTTACTACTGATAATTCTTTTATTCCAACTACTTTCTTTCTTTCTTTCTTTCTTTCTTTCTTTCTTTCTTTATCTTTTTTCCAATTTTTCTTTCACCATAGAATTTAATCACCATTTTTCATTCCTTCTTTCTTATCTTTTGTTTCAGTTACTGAAAAGGAAATTCGACAGTGGTAAGTTTAACCAACACATACATGCACACACAGATATGGATAATTGTTATTATTTTTTGTTTTTTTTTTTGATAAAAACTAAATTGAATTTTAATTTAATTTATTATACTTGTAAAGAAATTTTGATTTTTTGTTGTAATATTTATAACAATTTTTATATAAATTATTTCTTTGTTTGACGTTCGAACTTTTGAATGAATTCATTCGAAACAATTATTTAAAAATGAGTTCATTTTTTTTTTATTTGTTATAATCTTTATAAACAAAATATATTTTTGCTAATATTAATTATTATTATTATTGTAAAAAGATTTTGATAAGATTACATTTTTCTAATCTCATAAAAATATTATCAAATTTATTTTTTATTTATTTTTATTTTAATTAAAATTTGTTCTCAGGCACAAAGGTTTTCTCAAGGATTGTCCAGACGGTTTATTAACAGAAGAGGTAAGAGACAATTGTTAATATTTTCTAATAAAATAATATAATTGTAATAATTATTTAACTTGCTAATATTTCAGGGTTTTATTAAAATCTACAAGCAGTTCTTTCCCCAAGGTGACCCATCCAAGTTTGCATCCCTAGTCTTCAGGGTGTTCGATGAGAATAGCGTGAGTGTCACCAAATTAAATAAGGGTTGACTTCCAGTCTCCCATATATATACATAACTTGCATTAGATTTTTATTTTTATTATGTTAGGTTAGAAAACTTATAAATTTACATTAGAAAAATAACAGAATACAATTTTGTTGTTGATTAATTACAAAATTAAAATTATGATTTTAATTTTGTGATTATACTAATATTATTTTCGAGATTTGATTAACAAAAAAAATAAAAAATAAAAATAAAAATAAAATAATTCAAGTTTGATTCTACGAATATTATTTTCGAAATTCGATTACTATAAATGAATAAATTACAAAAAATAAAATAGAATAAAAACATAAAATAAAGTAAAAAATAAAATAATTCAGTTTTGATTCTACGAATATTATTTTCGAGATTTGATTACCAAAAAATAAAATAAAATAAAAATAAAAATAAAATAATTCAATTTTGATTATACGAATAATATTTTTAAGATTCGATTGCTATGAACGGATGATTAATAAAATAAAATAAAATAAAAATAAGATCCAATAAACTGTAGACACCTGTCTCATTCTTATTGTATTAAGTATGATTTTTTTGTTTCTATTTATTTTTCTTTTTTTTCTTCTTTTTTTTTTTTTGCAGGATGGTACGATAGAATTTGAAGAATTCATAAGAGCACTTTCTGTTACGTCACGAGGCAAATTGGACGAGAAGCTACACTGTAAGTAACTAACGAGTTGCTAAGAAAAACTGAGGGATGTGAGAGAGAGAGAGGATGAGTTAGGTTTTTAGGATGGTAGTTGGAGGAACAGTTGAATCCTTTTTCTCAAGGAGATAAACTTTATCTTTGTGAAAATATAAGAGAAAAGATTTTTCTACTATTTCTCTGAGAAACTCTTATAAGGGGATTTTAACCCTCTATGAGAGGAACTTGTAATTTTTCATACTTTTTTGTTTTCTTTTTTTTCTCTCTCTCTCTCTCTCTCTCCTCTCTCCTCTCTCTCACTCACAAACTTTTTTCATTTTATTAGATTCGTCAATTATATTTTTATTTTATGTGTTCAAAGTCTTACAAAGTTTCCTTTCTTCTTTTTTATTATCTTTGAAGTTTATGATACAGATAATTAGATTTAATTTAATAAGGGTTGTGTAATAACTTTTTTTTTTTTTAAGTTTACAATAATAATAAAAATATTCAACATTGTTCTTATAATTTATTTATATAATAAATGGTATTAAATATTTGATAAAAAATTAATTTGTAAGAAATTGTAAATAAAAATATTATATTTAACAACAATAACATTACATTTAATTACTAATACTACTATTAATCTAATAATATTATAAATATATAAATATATTAGTAGAAAAATAATATTATATAATTCATAAATATAATAATTTATTTAACAAAATTTATAATATGTATTAATATTTGTTTTTCAATTATAATAGTATAAAATTATCAAATATTAGGTTATTAACTATGAAATGTCTGATTACTCGGATTATTTTCATCTTGAAATCAAACATTTCATATTTAATGACCTAATATAATAATTAATATATTAGTGGTCTGTGGCACGGTGTTAACATCTCTGATTCATAACCGCGGTATCGTGGGTTCGAATCCCTGCCAGTCGCGCAAAAAATTACAAAAAAAAATTTTATATCATTAAATAAATATTAAATATAATATTTATATTATATATTTTTTAAATATGATATTATATTATAATATTATATTTAATAATAATATTAATACAACTATATTAATTATAATATTATATAATTATTAAATATATTATTATAATATTTATAATTAATATAATTATTAAATATAATATTATATATTATGATATAATATTGTATTAAATATATTATATATTATTATATCAAATATATAATATTATATATAAGATATAATATCTTAATATTATAATAAATAAATATATAAATATAATAATATTATAGAATAAATATATAATATATATAATTTGATTTATTATAATAAAAAATGAACTTACTTTCTAAATAAAAACATATATTCAAATAAAATAGAAATAAATTCAAATTCTCACGCGTATGTGTTTCTTTTACATATTATACATGACGTATAACGATACATATGTCAGATATATTTTAAAATATTGTCACGATTTTGATACTTGTCTTACAGGGGCCTTCCGATTGTACGACGTTGACGACGACGGTTTTATCACAAGAGAAGAAATGTATGATATCGTTGACGCCATATATCAAATGGTGGTGAGTACCTAGCTCAAAGCAGAACGAATGTTCTTTTGCACACACCCTCACATACGTAAAAAAGAAAAGAATAAAGGATTATATACTTCTGTGTGGTTGAAAAGGGAGATAAAACGTTTTATTACGTTTTTTTATATCAGAATATATTTCTTGTTTTTCTAACAGTACTCTTATAGCCAATAGTAATCATTCTAACTTTTTTTTACTACAATATATATATATATATATATATATATATATGTAATATAGTATATTAATCTTTTGCACTAGAGTGGCGTCAGATTTTTAAATGGCAACTCGAGCGGCGCTGATACGGCGCCCCTACTAATTTTAATTATATATATACATATTAAAATATATTTCATTTGTTCAATTATTAAAATATTTTTATAATTTTTACCTTACAAAACATTTTCTTTATTTCAACATTACAATACTATCACCATAATAAAAATAAACAAATAGAATTAGATAAAGAGAGAAAGTGTCGCGAGAGAAAATGAAATGAAACAAAAAATAAATCAAACGAAGAAATAAAATTTGTATTTCGTCAAATCTTGCAACTTTCCTCCTCTCTTCTCCCACCATCAACTTTACAGAACTATCAACATAATAAAAATAAACAAATCGAATTAAATAAAGAGAGAAAGTATCAGGGTAAGGAAATAAAATGAAATGAAATGAAATGAAACAAAAACAAAAATTAAAATCAAACGAAGAAATAAAATTTGTATTACGTCGAATATTGCAACCTAACCCCCCCCCCTCCCGCCCCACTCTTCTCCTCTCTGTTAACGTTACAACGCTATCGACATAATTATAGGCTTTCACGATTTATGCGATAATATAATTTCAACGATTACTTCCAACTTCATACCATTCCCTTTAAAAACTAAAATGCGGATCATGGCCGAGTTTGCATGCCGACGTAACTTTTGCGTTAAAAGAGGGGAAACGGAGGGGGGAGGGGGACTACGTTGCCACGAACGACACAATGGGCCACGTCAATGCATACGTGGATTTTATTTTAACTTCTTCTTTTTCTTTCCCTTTTTTTTTTATTTTTACCTTTCAATTGTCATTTTTAATTGGTTCGTTTCAATCTATTTTTACCTTAATCGAAAAATAAAAGAAAAAAGAACAAAATTGTTCATAATACAAATTAAAATCTATTATCAAAAATTTGATTTTAAATATAATACATTTTAATTACTTTGATAATTTAATTAGAAACTTTAGATACGTTTATTTAAAGTGTGGTAATTTATTATTTAACGTGTTTAATATTTCCTACATTGTATTTTTATTATTATACATTATCTTTAAGAACACTAAATAAAATATAAAAATAATAAGCAAATAAAGTAACAAAAGACTTGAAATCAGCCAGACGCCACTTAAATCATTTGGGCGCCGTATCAGCGCCACTCGACTACACAGAGTTAATTTAACTAATTTCAAATATTTTTCATTTTCTTCTTACATATACATAACAATACTAAAACTTTAAAGATCAACACACAAAAAACTGAATGTTTAATTGTTATTTTTTAAATAATAAATAAGAAATGCATTAAAGTATAGAAAAAAATGGTGCGTTTTGTATTCCTTTTTCTTTTGTCTTTTTTTTTAGGGACAACAACCACAAGCCGAGGATGAGAACACGCCTCAAAAAAGGGTCGACAAAATCTTCGATCAAATGGACAAGAATCATGACAATAAGCTTACCCTTGAAGAATTTCGAGAGGGTAGCAAAGCGGATCCAAGGATCGTTCAAGCTTTATCATTGGGTGGCGAGTAACCATATACAGCTAAAACTTATTATCAGAAAAGGACAGACGAGAGAAAAGGAACATTTCTTCGAAGATTCTTCCAACTCCTCTTCGTTGGGAGATGGAAAGAAAGAGAGGGTAGATTGGGGGGTGGTTGGTGGGGGTTGGAATGATTACTTCGTCGTTTTGATTTATCTAAATCCCATGGAAAAAGAATGGAACGTGAACAAACGTAGGAGTAATAAATAACGTTATGAAAGAAAACAAAAAAAAAGAAAAAAAATAAAAAAAAGAATGGGACAAAAAGGAAACAAAAACCTGAAGAATAGGGGTGAAAAAAAAAGATATAAATATAGGTGTATGTGTGTCACGTTTGGTTATCAGCATGGTGTAAAAGATAACTAAAATGAAAAATAGAGGAAGAAAAAATGGGAATAAAAAGAAACAATAAACGAATTAAACGAAAACACGTTGGAATGAAAAAGAAAATGGCAAAGAATAATTCGCATGATGAATTCAATGGGGTGGTGGAGGGTAGAATAATAACGAAAATGAAGATAAAGGATAAAGAAGATGATAAAAATGAAGAGAATACAAAAAAAAATGATATAATACAATGACTAAAAGATATTTATCCACAGATTAATCATCCAGTTTTGTGTTATAAATAATTTTTGCTAATCTTTTGACTTTGTTTATTACATTTCTTAATAAAAAATCAGAATACGATTGATATTACGATTTTTAAAAATTACAATGATGTCTCATAAAGTGTAGAAAAGTTAAAAATAAAAAAAAACAAAGAGTCAGAGTGTGTATTAAAAAAGACAAAATAATAAAAATGATTAATAATAAAAAGAAAAACATGCAACTCAGATAATAGAATCGAATTCTAACAAAAATTGAATAAAAATTAAACAAAAATTTGCCCAAAAAATAAAAATGAAGAGAATATTTGTTGCTTGAGGGGTTGGTTTGTTGTATTGAATTATTAATAACAATTTTATTTGTCTTCATTAATTTAAAAATGTCAAATGATGGTTTTATAAACAAAATCTATTCAAATTATAAAGAAAGTTGAACAAAAATTTGTCTACAAAACAAAGTTGAAGAGAATATTTGTTGCTTGAGGGGTTGGTTTGTTGTATTGAATTGTTAATAACAATTTTATTTGTCTAAATTAATTTAAAAATGTCAAATGATATTTCATAAACAGAACTTATTCAAATTATAAAGAAAGTTGAACAAAAATTTGTTTTCAAAACAAAAAGATGAGAAGAAAATTCGTTGCGTTAGGGGTTGGTTTGTTGTATTGAATTGTTAATAACAATTTTATTTATTTAAATTAATTTCAATATGTCAAATGATGGTCTTATAAACAAAATCTATTTATTATAAAAGAAAGTGTTTTTTTCTCTTTTGTCCTTTTTTCTTCGTACGATTGAACGAAGAAACGTTGGATACGATAGTTCGAATTATCACCATCGACGAATGGAATGAGAAAAAGGGTGTGAAAAAAGGGTGAAGATGAGAAAGTAGGAGTTAGGGGTAGTTAAACCGCTTTTCTTCCTTCGTTTAATCGTGCGAACATGCCGAGCGAAGCAGCTTATCAAATGAAAATGCGTTAAAGTACGAAATGAGAAGAAGAAGAAGAAGAAGATGAAGAAAACGAAGAAAAAATAAAAAAAGGGATGAAAGAGAAAAAAAAATAAGAAATGAAATAGAAGAAGAAGAC
The DNA here is from genome assembly GCF_049000335.1 of Polistes dominula. Taxonomy (NCBI): domain Eukaryota; kingdom Metazoa; phylum Arthropoda; class Insecta; order Hymenoptera; family Vespidae; genus Polistes; species Polistes dominula. Next base: position 949,560 of record NW_028300953.1, read on the forward strand.
GAAGAAGAAGAAGGAAAAAAAAAATTAAAAAATACAAAGGGATGAAAGAGAAAAAAAAGTAAGAAATGAAATAGAAGAAGACGAAGAAGATGAACCAAGGGGAAAAAAAATAAAATTACAAATAAAAATGAATGGAAAGAAAAAGAAATAACAAATAAAAAAAAGAAGAAGAAGATGAAGAAGAACAAGGAATGAAAAAAAAAATAAAAAATAAAACAACCCCCAATGCAAGCAAAAAAAAACAAAATTTAGAAAAGAAGAAGAATTCAGAGGAAGGAACAAAAAAATTAATAAAAAAAATAAAAATGAATGAAAACAAAAAAACAACCAAAAAAAAACCAAAAATTATAGAAAAAAAGAAGGGTGAAGAAAAAGGGAGGGGATGAAGTGGAAGAAGGCTTGGCAGAGGGTTGAAAGAAAATATCGCGAATGTAAGGGAGGATTAGTTTCTGCGAATGTGGGTGGTTGGTAAGTCAGAAGACTGGAACGGTGGAAAATAGGAGGAGGAGGAGGAGGTTGTGGATGATAAAAAGGGGGTGGAGGAGTTAAGGGGGTGGTAAAGAAGGGAGGCAAACCCACCGTGCCTTCTCATCGATCCCTCGTCTTTATCGGTTATAACGTTTTCAACATTTCTTGGAATATGTGACCAGTCCTACCTAATGTAACGTGCGTTTTCTTTTTTTACTGGAAAGAAAATAAAAAAAAGAAGAAAAAAAAAACCGAGAGAGACAGAAGTAGAAATAAAAAGAGAGAAAGAGAAAAAAGAAAAGGGGGGAGGAAAAATAGGCGAATTGAAAGAGAAGTGGGAGAGTGAAGAAGGGGTAGTTTGAAAAGGTGATAAGAAAAGAAAAAAACAATTTTAAAAGATTTACTGATAAGGGGGGGGGTGGTAGGTAAAGGAAGAGGGGTGGTGTTTAAAGGAAATTTTCTTCTTTATTTTCCCCCATTTTTTTTTTTTTTTTTATTTTTATCTTTGCTTCTTTCTTTTTTCCTTTCTATTTTTTCTTTCTTTTTCTTTTTTTTTTTTGATTTTAAAATTCGTACGTTTTCTTGGGTAATAAAAGGGGAAGAAAAATGGTTAAAGATATGGAAAGAGAGGGTAGAAGGGGTGTAAAAGGTAAGGAAGAAAACGTTCATAGAGAAAGTTGTTGAATTTTTGAAGAACGTGAATTGCCATCCTGACGCAAACCCTGACACAACGTTTTTTTCTTTCTTTCTCTCGTTTCTTTTGGTTTTCATATTTTTTTCCTCTTCTTCCTCTTCCTCCTTCCTCTTCTTCTTTTCCTTTCTTTTTCATTTTTTTTTTTTTTTTTTTTTTTATGTACGTATTTATATCCACTAAGGGTGAATAGGATGTGTTTGCTTATGGTTATTTTGCAGTATATTTTTGTTTTTCTTAAATGTCACGAAAAGAATCGTCGTCGTCAGTGATGGTGGTGGTTGGTGGTTGGAGATGATTCGTTGGTTGATGGTGGTGGTGAGTTCTGAAACAAAATGTCATTCTTATCTTCCAGTGGCATGTGGCATCCCATTTTTGTTTACACAAACGTGTAATGTTTATTTAATAATTAATTTCTTTTTCTTTTTCTTGTCAACTCAGTGCACCATCTTGTTTTTTTAATATTTTAAAAATTTGAGACAGGATTTAACTTCTGAAATAATTTTAATAATATATATTTTAAATATTATACTTATTATTATTATTATTATTATTATTATTATTATTGTTTTTTAATGTGTAAAAAATAAAAACATTGTCTTATGTCTGAAATATTTGTGTTTGCATATGTAATTGTAATCTAAAAATTAAATACAGTTTCTACAAATTCTTAAATATACTTTCTGAAATAATTCTAATAATATATTTTTTAATATTATATTTATTATTATTATTATTATTTTATTAATAATAATAATCCCTTTTTTTATATGTTAAAAGAACAATTAATATTTTATTTCTGAAATATTTATGTGTGTTTGCATATTTAAATATAAATATTTTAAATAAATTCTTTCTTCAATGAAATAATATTTAAAATAATAATATTAATATTAATAATACTAATAATATAATAATAATAATAATAATTTATATCTGAAAAGGAAAATTAATATTTTAATTCTATAATATTTGTGTTTGCATATTTAAATATAAATATTTTAAATAAATTCTTTCTTAAATCAAATACTATTTAAAATAATAATATTAATATTAATAATACTAATAATAAAATAATAATAATAATAATAATAATAATAATAATAATAATAATAATAATAATAATAATAATAATAATAATAATAATAACATCGAATGCCATGAACAACATTGATCATATTTTTTTATTAACATTTGTTTTTCAAACCTAAAATGTAAAATTAGAATTTTTAGAATTTTCAACTCGTACAAAAGTGCACTGAGTTCTTGACACTTATCATCATCATCATCATTATCACTCTATCATTATCAATATTATTATTATTATTATTATTATTATTATTAACTATCTATAAAAATACTCTCATAAATACTATTTGCTGTTGCACGTCATGTTTTATCTTTCTACAAAACTTTTAATCTAATTCATTCATAAAACAATTAATTCTTAAACTTGATATTTCTTTAAAACAAAAAAAAATAAATAAATAAAATATTAAATAAATTAAAAAAAAAAAAACAGTCTATATTTTCAAACGAGTTAATATAAATGAATAGTTTTTAAGTCTATTTATCTATTAATCTTGATCTATTCTATCTAATCTATCTGTAGATGTATTTGTAAACGTTAAAAAAAAAAAAGTAATGAGAAAATGTCTCGTATTATAAGATAAAATTTGAAATCGATTTAAAACGTGAGATATTCAAGAGTACAGGGTTATAATTTTATCCACCCTATCCGTAATTGGATATCTCTGAATGTCGAGTTTATCGACGAACTTGTACGAACACATATTCACTAATACCAATGCAATTTCCTATATCACCAAATGCAATACGGTCCAGCTCTTATCGTTATTTATCTATTGTTAAATATATATACTATATATATATATATATGGGTGGGTATATACCAGCATGGTTCGTATTAGTGAGTAAAAAGGGTGAAAAAGTAAAGTACTATCGTTCGATTATCGGAAAAACCTAACACTACCCCTGAGTGACATAATTTTAAAGTACTACTCTACTATAACCCCGAAAATGTTCGTGTTTAGTATTTAAAAGCTATGTCAAATGATTTATCATTTTTAAAATATATATATATATATATATATATATATAGAAAAAATGATTATATTATTTTGTTTAAAAGAGCTCGAAAATTTATATTTATTTTGATTAATATAAAAAATTATTGTACTACTTTTTAAAAATGTTTGTTAAATTTATAATAATTTTTATTAGTATAAAAAAATTATTATATTATTTTTTTTTAAATATTTGGAAAATTTATATAAAATCATTTTATATATATAATTACAAATATATTATTAGTATAAAAAATTATTATATTACTTTTTTAAATATTTGGAAAATTAATAATATAATTTTTATTAGTATGAAAGATTATTATATTACTTGTTTAAATATTTGGAAAATTAATAATATTATTTTTATTACTATAATAAAAAGTATTATATTATTTTTTAAATATGTGAAAAATTTATAATATTATTTTTATTAGTATACAAGATTATTATATTATTTTTTTAAGTATCTACAACATTTATAATTATTTTTTTTTAAATATAATTTTTATTAATATAAGAAATTATTATATTATATATATATATAATAATTATTATAATAATTTTATAATTATATTATTAATATAATATAAGTAAAATTATTATAAAAATTAAATTATACATATATATTTTTTAAGCATCTTAAAATTTGTAATAATTTTATTTACAATTTTATTTTATTTTATTTACAATTTTATTTACAATTTTATTTACAACTATTCTTCTTATTATCTCATTATTATTATCTTATTTTTTTATTTTTGTTTTATTTTTTTTAAGTTTATCTTTTGTTTTTAGTTTTAGATAGTTTTCTCTCGTTTTCATTCATTTGATTTAAACCCTTTGATATTCTCAAAAAGGTAGTAGAATCGATTTTTCCAGTTGTTATCTCTAAAAAAGGTAAAAGTTTATCTTTTAATGAAAACATCGTAGGAAAACGAATTTCGTAAATGAAAGTTGCTTCGTTTCTAAGGTATTAAACAATTTCAAGCTCTTTCGTATTTTGTTTATCTCAAATCAAGCTTATCTCACAAAGATAAAAAAATGAAGATAGATAACTTTACCATTCGGTTTATCTTCATTTCAAATTATAATTAAAATATTTTATTTATTTTATTATTAATATTTTTTCAAATAGTACAATTGTTGATATTTATGATATTTATTTTTTATATTTATTCATATAAAATATCATTTATATATATTTAGATTAACTATTATATATTATACAAAATATATATTTAGTATATATACTAAAATATCTTTTATATTATAAATTTTTTTTTATTTATGAAAAATATATTTTTTAAATTCTATTTTATATTATTAATTTTATTATTTAATAAAAATTCAATTTTATATTATATATTTTATTATTTAATAAAAATTCAATTTTATATTATATTATATATTTATTTAATTATATATTATATATTACATAAATTTATTTCATATTATATATTTTATTAATTAATAAAAATTCTATATTTTATATTATATAAATTTATGTATTTATTTATTTAGTTATATATTTTATATTATATATTTATATATATTTTACTATATATATTTGTATAATATACTATATCTATTAAATAATATTAATATAATATATTTAAATTCTATTTTTAATTTATTTTATATCACATAATTATTTTTTAATATATTTTATATATTTTTTTTTAATTATATTTTATTATATATTTACTATATTTTAATTATTTTATATTATATATATATATATATATATATATATATTTATCATATATTATTTAATTTATTATATATAAATACACAGTTAATACTAAAATCTTTTGAATAAATGTGATATTTATATTAATTTATTTTATTTTTAATATATTATTAAATTTAATAAATAAATTTAATATATTATTAAATTATAATTAATTATCTTTTAATATATACGTATATTTAATATTTTTTTTTCTTTTTTTTTATTTAAAATAATGATTCCCTTCCGGGACACATGGGTATATTTAATATTATAAATATGAATTTTTGATTAAAAATTAGATAATATTTTTTTACATATCTTTTTTTTTTTTTCTTTTGAAAGAGACGTAGTTATACCTAAGATAAACGACTTTTTGTGTTTCTTCTTCATGGATTATTTATTTTTTATCTCTAGCATGAGTCACCCTTTTCTGAACTCACAAAACTTTTTCTTTATGTCCTCTTTCATTTCATTTCTCTTTTATTCACCACCATCACTATCTCTTGACTTTTCCTTAACTTTTTGCATTATATGTAAATCTCTCTCTCTCTCTCTCTCTCTCTCTGTGTCTTTCTTCTTTCTCTCTCTCTCTCTCTCTCTCTCTTTTTTGTTTTACAAAACAACAAAACAACAAAACAAAGAAAATCATTTCTAACTCGATCGTGAATATAAAATCAAAATAAAAACCAACAATTATTCTGTTCAACTGCGAATATAATTTTCATCTCAAAACATTTTCTGTACTTTCAACTCCACCCTCCTCCCTGCCCCTCCCCGCTCCCCCCCCCCCCAACCTAACCTAACCTAACCTTAAATTCTTCTTTGTCTTGTACCATCATTAAAAAAAAAAAAAAAAAATCACAAAGATCCTAGCTGTGATCCACCCTCTTCTTCTCATCCTTCTCTCCCTGGTCCTTTGACGATGAAAAACACACACACACACAAAATAAAATAAAAATAAAAAGAAAATGTATTCTATTGTAGTAAACTAATCACACGCATACACAAACACACACACACACACACACTGAAAAAAAAAATCTTCTACTTTTAAGCTCTGCGATATCTTTGAGAAGGTGAACAAACAAAAAAATTAAAAAAAAAATATATAAAAAAAAGTAACAAAAAAAAAAGAATAAGAAAAAAACTTATTAACTAAAACTTTAAATAATAAAATACAGTTATATTTACTGCTACTTGTACCGCGCTATTATTAACATTTACTATTAGTATGTATACTATTACTATTACTGCTACTACTATTACTATTACTACTACTATTACTATTACTGTTACTATTACTATTACTATTACTACTACTACTACTACTACTACTACTATTTGCTATAATACCGTTACTATATTTACAGCAGCCTGCGATATTTTTCCGTCTAACTAAAAGCATGTAATTTAACATAAATTAACACGTCACACTAATACATATATACATACATATTATACATGAATATAAAATCAATACTTACACACAAACACACACACACACAAATACACACTTATACATTAACATATATCAAGAAACATTTGTAATGAAAAAATATCGTATGAATGGTAAAAATGCAAAATACCTTCATACAATCATACATTATTTTACACATATATACACAAATAATATACTTACACTTATTACGCACAGATAGAAAAAATAAAATAAAAAAAAAAAAAAATTAAAAAAAAAAATGAAGAGAGAGATAAAAAAAAATCACACGCGCGTTGGATTCGCGTGTTCAGTACACTGAACAACATTTAAATAATAATAATATTAATATTAATAATAATAATAATAATAATAACGATACTAACAACAACAATACACGTCAAAATCTTTATTTTACGAACTTTCTGTGATAATTATTAACAATCACTAAATACGAAGATGCAGTCACATGGATTTAAGGTCAAATTGTTAATTGAGAAGAAAAAACCACGTTGAGGATGAACGTTTTATGAACGAATGAATAATACACAATAATTAACAAAAAAAATAAAAAAATTAAAAAGAAATAAAAAAAAAAATGGTGACGATGAAAAAAGTGTGAAGATGAAACAAACAAAAAAAATGGTGACGATGAAAAAAAAAAGGTTGAAGATGAACGAACGAACGAACGAACGAACATTTGAGGTTATTATGCGGTGATGAACGAATTAAAAAAAAAAAACAAAAGGAAAAATAATTAATAAATAATAAATAATTGATTAATAATTGATTAATAAATAAAAATAATAAAAGTTGTTTTGATTCGTTTGTCACCTGATAGGAAGATTACATTTAATTGGAAATTGAGAGAGAGAGAGAGAGAGAGAGAGAGAGAAATAAAAATAAACGATTAAGAAAAAGAAAAAAAAAATACATAACCTGCGATAAAAAACAAAAAAAAAAAATGAAGAAAAAAGAATGGCAAGATTACGTTTTTAGAGGGATATTGTTGTTTCGTAGTTTGTTGACGATGATCGATCGATATTTTGCAAATTTGGTCTTTTTTTTTTTTTTTTTTTTGAAAACGATTTGAAATATGATAAAATCGCTTTTGAGAAAATCTTTTGCAAAATATAATATCGAGCGATCTCAAAAACCGTTGCTCGGTTACACACGAAAATCTAAGCGCATTGTTATTTTGTATGGTCCCATGCGTTTTTTCTAAATGATGATGATGATGACGATGATGATGATGATGATGATGATGATAAATATAAAATGACGACATTCGTAACACACAACAAATGCGATATGCGTTGTGTGTATACGTGTGATGAATATTAATAAAAATAATTTCAAGCACATTTCAAACTGACTATTACATTTTTCTTACAACCCCCCTCCCTCCCCAGTCCCCAAAAAGACCCAACCACTACGTTTTTATATTATCTCGTAATTATTATTATTATTATTAATCTAATTTATTAATTTTATATAATCATCTGTGATTAGAATGTTTGGGTTTTTCTTTTGGGTGTGTTCAAGAAAGTTAATAATTATTCTTATATTTATTTTTTTAGTAATAACAAATTATTTGGATTTATTAATAAAAGTATTTAAATATATGTATTTTTTTAATTTTATTAATGATACTAAAATAATAAGTTTAATTTTAATTATATAATAATAAATTATATTGTAGATATATAATATATAAAAATAATTAATTATAGTATATTATATATTTTTATTATATTTTCTATATTGTCATGTAAAAATAATTGATTATATTATTTTATATAATATGAAGAATTTTATATTACATTTTTATATTATATCTTATATATTATAAAATACACAAATATAAATTATAATATTTTAATACAAATTTTGCAATATTAATTTAAATTTCTTATATTATACAAATATTATAAAGAACCACCACTGTATACGATATTAAAACTAATAATTACATCTTCTCAATTGTTTTTTTTTTTTAATCTTGAAAACTACAGAGACTTCAACGTTTCATAACCTTAAAAAAAGAGAGAAAAAAAATGAAGTAAAAAATAAAACAGAGAGATAAACTCAGCTATTATATCTTTACTATCATTTTACTTTTAACATTTTCAGAAGAAATTTGATGTTAAATTTAACAAGAGATAAAAAAGAGATTACTTTAAAGAAAATTGTTACGTATACACTATTAAAAAAAAAAAAAGAAGAAAAAACTTAACCTCACATCTCTTGGGAAATTTAATATACAATGTACTGTACATTGCATCCCTTCTTTTATACCCCTACCACCCTCATTGTAAATAATTTCAACAATTATTTGTAACATTTAACTGTAATTCTTTTAAAAAAAAAAAAAAAAAAACCTATTAAATAGACAATAATAAATATAATATTAAAATGGTATGTATTTTAAATGAGGTTAAACATGGCCGATCAATTACCATAGAAGAAGTTTTTCCTTTTTACGATGTGGACGAACTCGAATAATTGCAACGTTCCAACACACATATGAACATTCAAATTATTCCATACATACTTACAACACGTGTGCCTTGGTGAAAGCGTATTTTTTTTTCTTTTTTTTTTTTTTTTATCTTAAAAGCAAATATTGCACATACACACACACACACACACTTCTCTCTTTTTATGAATCCCCTTTATCCCCACCGTTCAAATAAAATTTTGACAAGTAATTAAATTTGAGATTAATAAAAAAAAAAAAAAAAAAATACTAAGAAACTGTTTGCACAATATTTGTCTCTTATAAAAAAAAAAAAAGAAAAAAAAATATGAATAATTAATATTTGTATAATTATTTAACATTTTATAATTGATATAGTTAATTAATATTATTATATAAATATTCTGTAAAAGAAAAAAAAATTTTTTTTCGATAGAAAGAGAACAAGTGACAAATCATGATAAATGATTTGTAATCGTATCAGTGTTAAAAAAAAAATGTTTCGTAAGTTTATGGGTTACGTTATAAAAAGGTATTAAATTTGAAGAAAGTAAGTGAGAAGACTTTCTATCAGTTGGAAGAACAACTTTACTCCTTTTCTAAACGACCCACGTTGTAGATGTTCAACATGGAATGGTTGTTTGCGCAATATTTACCATTCTCAACATCCTCCAATGAGATCGAGACGATCACTGAAGGAGCACGAACGAGAGTAATTTGACTCTTGAGAAGTGTCTGCTATCGTTCGGATAGGAATCTACTGTTCAAGAGAGAGAGAGAGAGAGAGAGAACCAGGAATGGTTTAAAAACACACAAGCAGCATATAAATAAGAGTACATATATATATATACATGTATATATAAGAAAGTAAATGTTTACATTTATGGTATTTTAATTATTATATATAGTTCAGTTTAATATAACATTTCAATATAAATTCAATATAATATTACATTTGATTTGAGTTCAATAAAATATTACAATTCAATATGAGTTCAATTAAATATAATATTTCAATTTAAGTTTAGAATATAAGTATCAATTATATTGTTCAATATAATAAGTTTAAAAAATAATTATTAATTATATTGTTCAATACAATACAACATTTCAATATAATAAATTCAAGATAAGTATTAATATAATAAGTTCAAAATATAAGTATCAATTATATTGTTCAATATAATATAACATTTTAAATATAGTAAGTTCAAAGTAAGTTTTAATTATATTGTTCAATTTAATATAACATTTTAAATATAAGTTCAATATAATAACACTTCAATATAACTTCAATAACACTTTAATACAAATTCAAAATAAGTATCAATTATATTGTTCAATATAATACAACATTTCAATATAATAAGTTCAAGATAAGTATTAATATAATAAGTTCAAAATATAAGTATCAATTATATTGTTCAATATAATATAACATTTTAAATATAGTAAGTTCAAAGTAAGTTTTAATTATATTGTTCAATGTAATATAACATTTTAAATATAAGTTCAATATAATAACACTTCAATACAACTTCAATAACACTTTAATACAAATTCAAAATAAGTATCAATTATATTGTTCAATATAATACAACATTTCAATATAATAAGTTCAAGATAAGTATTAATATAATAAGTTCAAAATATAAGTATCAATTATATTTTTTAATATAATATAACATTTCAATATAAGTTATTATGATATATATATATGTAATAAATATTAACATATTGTAGTATTAATTGTTAGTATTAATTATATAAATTAATATATAATATAAAATATATACTAACATTTTAGTATTTATATTAGTATATAATTTATTAATATATTTTTAGATATACAACCAATAGATTTTTAGATTATCTAAAATGTTAGTATTTATATATATATAGATATAAATATGTATTATCAATAGGAATCTGTTAAAGCATTAAATAAATAAATTAATAAATTATTTGATATACAATCAATCAATTATTTCAAATGTTACTATTTTTGTATTGAGTCACTGTGTATGTATCTCTATCATTTTCATAGTTCTTTCTTTATCTATTGATTAATTACATATTTTCCATTCTCCTCTTGCATTCTAAGCAAACGAATAGACCTTTGCATAATGCAGCTGCTGCTGCTGCTGCTGCTGTTGCTGCTACTCAAGCAACAGCCGGCAAACAGAAACAAACGATTACGTGTTTCCCTTGTGTAGTTTTAAAGTGGGAACACCAAAAAAAATCGCCTTTGGCGTTTGTAGCTTTCTTTATCTCGAAAATCCTTCTTCAGTCTTTTCGTTTAATTCCAATGTACCTTTCTCTCTTGGTAATTAGTCGTATTAGTCTTTTTTTGAAGTGAAAACTTCTTTAGAATGGGAGTGATCTGAAAAGTAAATAAACGGAAACGGACCTATGTAACGAAGCTATGAAACGACTGCCATACTAAATAATGAGAGAAAAAGAGACAAACATAGGATTTAGACTGTGAGTGAATGAGACGGAATATAGCTATACAGTTTTTCCTATTCTCGGTCACCTGTTTATGCTATGCTTCGTAGTTATCGCTCCTGGTTGTATATGTGAGTGTTTGTGTGCGACTGCATACTACGAAGCGTGGACACATATTATTTCGATACTCGAAATATTTCTAAGTAGGAGTGATAGAAGGGAAGAAGAATAAACAGAGTTAAGCACGTAGGTATGCACGTACAAAAGTATAAGGTCCAAACGAACCGACGGTCGACATAAACAAAGAAGGTGCGTGGTATGTTTTTTTTTTTTACCAAACGTGTCATTTCTTTTCTATTTAAAAATGTTTCTATTTTATTGAAAAATTAATATTACATTATGAGTTAAAAACGTTTTTGAAAAAAACCCAAAGGGTAATTCCGAAAAGTCCGTAGGGTACATTAAATAAGATAAGTACGTATAGTATTTCCGAAAAGTAGTGAGGTTTTTTCCGATAAGTAGTGAGGTTTTTTCCGAAAAGTAGTGAGGTTTTTTCCAAAAAGTAGTGAGGTTTTTTCCGAAAAGTAGTGAGGTTTGTTCCGAAAAAAAAAATACTATTTATAGTAATAATAAATTTATAGTACACATAAATTGTCTTTCTAAAGATTAAAAATGTAACATTTTTGAAACACATATATATATATTATAATATTTAGAACCAATTAGAAAATCTGATTTTTTCAAAATAATTATAAATAAATAATTACGAAATCAATTCAATTCTCAGATAAATAATATACATCGATTATGCTCATTTTCTTCTGTTATTCGATGATCTTTTATTTTTTGATATTTCATTTCACAACCAGTTGGCCCATCCCACAGATATTTTTTTTTTACTAATAAGCGTAGGAGAATTCGTCGCAGTATTCGATTCATAGTAGTAGGATCATTTATTGTAAAAAATAAAATTTAAAAAAACGTCTTGGGGAAAGTGACAGCGGCCTTTTGTGTCGTGAGAGTAAGGTCGTAAAGCATCTACACACAAACACACAAGTATCTATTGTATAAATGTATACATATATTTATGTGTTATTTGTATTATTTGTTACGAGAAACCAATGAGCGACACGTCATGTATATATATATACTTGTAAACATAGAAATATACATACGTGTGTGTTTACTGGGTGTCCTAGAAGTCATGAAAATAAACTAGGATAAGAAAAACATAGATATGACAAGTGTTGAGAAAAATTTAGAAAGATCAATTTTTTCATTTTCATTTTTATTTATAATATTTACTCTTTTGATTTATAATACATTTAACAAGAATATTTATTGGTATCCATTTTGTTACTACCAATTATTATTATGCATAATTTATTAATTAATTATGATATTAATTTAATTCCTATCCATAATGCGTGAGTGATAATTTAATTATTATTTACTAATTAAATATGCATCATTTAATTATTATTCAGTAAATTATGCTAATTATCAATTTGAATGATTAATAAATTATTTATTAAGATACAATCTTTTTCTTAAATAATCAATTAAAGTTCATATCTATACATTGAATAAAAATAAAAAAATAAAAATATGAAGACATGAAAACGACTTTATTCATCTATGAAAGTGAAATAATTTTTAGATTAAGTGCATTTTATTTTTCTATGTTACAAGGATTAATGAATGTTTCATAATGAAAAGATTTCAAATGATACGTAAAATCTGTAAATAAAAAAAAAAAAAATAATATCAAAGAGAGATGATAGATAAATGGAATTCAAATGTTTTGAAGGTATAAAAAATTTCGTAAATGGATCAAATGGAAATGATCTTTTACCTTGAACTGACCGCGACCTACCTTCTTTTACTTCTTTTATGCAACATTGCATTTTTTTTTTCTTCTTCTATACCAAATGCCTCGGTGCAAATATTCATGCGCAAAAAGGTTAATTATACATATATATATTATTAATGCAGGTATCTTATATTTTCTGTATATATAATCATCTTTTATACAATTTTGTATTTAAAATTATGGATGAGGTGTGTAATAAAATGTTGGGTTGAAAGAACAGTTTGAAAAAAGTACCCAGTTGTAAAAAAAAAAAAAATAAAAAAAATTAAAAAAAAATTGTCTCCAACTTTTTAATTTTTTTTTATTCCTTCTTTTATTTTTTATTTTTATTTTTTATTTTTTTTGGTTAGGAGTGGACACATTTTTTGAGATAATTTTGTCGAGTAGCACATGTCGTTTTTTTTTTTTTGAATTTTTTGAATTTTTTTTTTTTTAGCGATTATTCACTTGTGCGTTTAAGTATGCGTGTGTTTCTTTGTGTGTGAGTGTGGATAAAGTTTTATGTTTCTTTCATCATAGCGTAATTATGAACGATTTTAACGAGTACTACGTTATTTACTAAAGTTGAATATACTTGACACAGGTAGCACAGAGAATTATAGTAAAGTACAGGTAATTTATATAGAAAGGCCAGTGAGCTAGAATTTAACCCTTTTATATCCTTTCAATTCTTATTACTTCTTTTTTTTTTTTTTTTTTTAATATATCATATTTCTCTTTTTTTTTTTGTATAAATTCGTTGAAATATTTTAACAATATATTTTTATTAGATTGTCAAGTATGAAATGGGGCATATCGAATTCAATTATGTGCATTTTTTGCCCCATTTCATACTTGACAACATAATATAGTTTGTTTTTTTATTATTTTTTTATTTTAATAAAATCTGATATATAATTCGTAAGATTGTTAATAATATAATTTGGAAACAATTTAATTGAAATTATGGTAAGAATTAAATATAAAAATTTAATTTTCTGTTAAAATTAATTTAGTTATTAATTTAATTATTAATCTATTAAAATTACTAATTCAATAAAAATAATATATATATAAATTTTATTTAAAGATAAGTAAAAATATGTAGTACGTAAAATTGACAAAACAAAACAAAAACAAAAAATAGTTTTTATATTTTTAAAAATTTATCCAATAAATTTATGTAAAAAAAAAAATAGAATGTAATAAAAAAAAAATATAAAATAAGATTATTACTTGTATATTATGTTTATCATTTTATTTTATTTTATGTTATTTTTTTTTATTAATTTGTAAATTAAATAATAAATAATTTCTCAAAATTCGTGAAAAATATATTGTACCAATTTTTTTTTTTTGGAAAATATTAAAAGAATGTTTAGATAAAAAAGAAAAAAAAAATGGAAGCACATCGAATAACGCATTGAATCGTGGATTACATAGTGAAACTTTCACTTCTATCGTCTTCATGCTCGCACACATTCGTTTAAAGGTCGTTTATTTCGCCAAGTCTATCCTAATTCTTTCTCACGCATACACTTTTAACTTACCCTATCGATCACATCAAAAGAAATCCTTTTTTATTCTTTTTATTCTTTTTATTTTTAGTCATTCGTTCATTCAGTCATGCAAACGTATCCTTGTACGGAAACGTGTATGACAAAAATAATTATAATAATAATAATAATAATAATAATAATAATAAAAATGTCGAAATGTGTCAGTTGACATAAGAAAAATGATCCAATTGTTTTCTTAACAAAAAAAAAAAAATTTTATAGAAATTTTATGAAGAAAATTATGCAAATTGTATCTGAATCGAAACTGTGTCAAAAAAAAATTCAAACTTATTTTCAATTTATTACAATTAATATTATAAGATATTTTATTAAGATATTTATTATCATAGTAATCATTTATGGACACTGTATATTTAATCTTTTTCAAAGAAAATATTTTAAATAATAATTTATAATTTTACATTGTTCAATGAACTGATATGTTAAAAATCTTTCTTTTATAAAATAATTATTGTGGTAATATTTAACAAACAAACAAACAAAATTATTATTAATAAAATATAATAATGTAAAATATTATACAATCATTAAATGGACACTGTATATTTAATATTTGCTAAATAAAACATTTTGTAATTATATTATAATAATTTAAACGTAAACCCTTTGTTTTATAAAATGATAATATTAATATTAAATTGTTCAAGACTTTGTATATACCTATATATACAGGAAATGAAGAAGAAGGGGGGAAGATAACAAAAATTATTAAAAAACGCACTTATATGTTGTATAAAAAGTCAACACAATTCTAAACAATTTTATCATCTTAATATATATAAATTAAGTGTCACATTGTTTGTCCGCAATGGATTCCTAAACTAATGAACCGATTTTAATCAAATTTTACACACAGTGTACAGTTTCATCCAACTTGAAAGATAGGATAGTTTATATCTCAATTTATAATTGCAATTGACTTAAAGACGTGTGTGTATCGGACTGATTGTGAGCCACAGCAACGCGTTGCGGAGCATATTAAACAAAAAAATAATGATGATTATTGTTAGACTCATTTAGGGACACTGTGTATGCATTATATATCTATTTAATCATTTGTACACACATATAGAAATATTAATTTGTATAAGTGAATAATTCAACGTGAATTATTCGTACCTGTTCGAAGAAGATAACAATCTCAAGAGGATTAGACTACGAAGTTTGTGCGACTAGTGTTTGCAGTACTTGTGAGATCTGCCAAACGAGATAAGTCGATTTAACTATAGTTAATGCATAACGATGAACGATCGATATATAGTAAAACTTGCCTTTAATGAGAAAATAACAAGAAATTACTCTCTTACCATTGAATAATAATATTTTATCTTATTACTCTCAAATATCATAGTTTTTCATTTAAAAAAAGATCTGTAAAGGTTCGATCAGTGAATTATTATTGAATTTGGGTTAACCATTTATGGACAGACCATATATAGAGATAATTCGAGTAATCGAGAAAGTAATTTTCATGTGTGTTGCGTCCTTACTTAATTGTTAAATTTGTCTAAACTCACGTGTGACTTATTGATCCCAAATAAGGTCAAGAAAAGCTTACTATTAGACTTTACGATACTATCGAACCTTTTAAAGAAACACCATGTAACAACATAATCATTACAAATGACATAACAAGACACTCATTGTATAATATACCATCTTATTAAGATTATGATATTTTTCATCATATCATTACATCAAATTAATATCAATAATAATCAAAATTATAATTGTTATATTATTGATAAATTATTATTGACATACATCAAATTAAAACACAATAATTACATCAAACATATATTCACGTTTATTATAATAATATTTGTGATTATAGGAAAAACAATAATGTGAATAGTATATAATTAATTTTAAGTTTATAAAATTAAGAAAAATTATTGAAATATTAATTTATGTCATTATATTTATTATCTAATGAATTATTAATGATCTGTGGCACGGTGTTAGAGTCTCCGATTCGTATCCGTGGTATCGTGGGTTCGAATCCTGTCAGTCGCAAAAAAATAAAAATATTTTTTATATTTTAATATAAATAAAATATTATTAATATAATATTATATTTATAATTATAATTAATATAATATTAATACAATTATTAAATATAATTTATTTATAATTATAAAAAAACTATAATCTCAACAATATTATAATTCTTAAGCTTAATAAAAATTACGAAAAATTATTAAAATATAAATTTATGTTTTTATATTTATTATATAATGTATTATTATTATTAATGTAATTATAATTATAAAAAAAACTATAATCCCGAATAAAATAACATAATTATTTCTAAGCTTATAAAAATTAAGAAAAATTATTAAAATATAAATTAATGTTAAAATTTATGTGACTTTTAAAGTTACAAAGTGTTATATATAAAAGGTTAATAAATATAATAATTAATAATATTAAATTATAATACAATTACAAACAAAACTATTTTAGGTACCAAAACGACAACTAAATTATGTAATATATTTAGGGTAATATTATTATAAAAATAATTGTATTATAATAATCAACACTTAAAATTACGAGACATTGTATAAAAGGTTGCATCAGGGTTAATAAAAGAAATAATAATTCTTATATTAATCTATTAATAAATAAATTTCTAATATTATTTCATAGAAAACCATAATCGTGATAGTTATTTTGAGTCTGACCTAGAAATATAAAGAATATAATCACAAGATTAGTTTATTACAGTTGTACCTTCTCTACCACAAAAATACAAAAATGAAAATCATGTAATATAAGTGTTACAGTATAGTTACTACTACCTATAGAATTATTCTACAATAATTACAACTTAAAACAAAAATACAGAGACATGTAATATAAGTGTTACAGTATATAAAAATATTCTACAATAATTACAATTTAAACAATACACTCATGCAATATTAACGTTACAAGACACGTTACAGAAAAATAATAAATAAATATATCTAATAATTCCCCTAATAAAAAAACAAAATCTATTAATAAAATTAAATCTGTAATATAACACAATTGCATAAAAAATAAAAAAACCATAATCGTGATAGTTATTTTAAATCCGACCTGAATAAAAAAATTGTAAAGTATATGATCACGAGAATTATTTTAGTAATAGTTATTGTTATTGTTGTTGTTGTTGTTAATATACCTAAGAGTCCTAACGCAATTTCATCAGAAGAAGATCTCTATATATATATTTTTTGTTTCTTTCTTTCTTTCTGTTATTTTTTAGTTTTATTTTTTCACTCTCGCTGATGATAAAATTATGTACCGGCGGGTACTGTCGGTGATGGCACGTTCTTTCTACAACCTAGCTAAGGTAAGGGGGCACAATACCTATATAAAGCTTCAATGAAGATGCTCCCAGGTATTCGCTCTCACCTTTCTCATAAGCTAACGTGCGGTTCAACGTGAATCTTTCGTTGGTTCGTTGGAATCGCGAGGGAAGATCAACACGAGACTATTTTATCTCACTGGACACACACACACACAAAAGAGATTATTTTTCTTCTTATTCTTCTTATTCTTCTTCTTCTTCATCATCATCATCATCTTCTTTCTTTCTCTTCTATTGGATTTCACTGACAGGTGAGCACAAGTTTCCAATTGGTGAAAATATTTCATTTACTATTACACGTTAGGTTTATTTTCTGTGTGTCTCTTAGGATGTTTTTGAATTTCTAAATTCAGTTTGAAAAAAAGATTATCATAAATATTCAATGATTTCATCTATGAATTCATGAATTAATCTATTTTAAATATTTTATTACCTATTGATATTTAAATAATAAATAAAATATTAAACTAATATTTAATTAATAAAATGTTAATGCAGTTTTGAAAGTTCAACTAAAAGAAAAATAAAATAAATATATTAATTTTATTATATTATAAATATAAATATTAATTTAAATTTAATATAAAATAAAAAATATAATATATATAAATATAAATATAAATATAAATGTATAAATTTATATTTTCAAAATATAACTAGCAAAATTTATTATATTTAATATAAAAATTAAATTTAAAATATATAAAATTATAATATATGAATTATATTGCATTTATAAGTTGATATAAAAATATAATATTAATAAATGAATTATATTTAATTTAAAAATAAAATTGAAATTTATTTATATTACATTTAATATATAAATTTATTTTTATTTTTATTTAAAATTTAATTCACATTTTGTGCTAATTTTTTGGGAGTGCTTTTTTTCTGCAATTAAATTTCGTAACATAAATATAAATTCATATTTTCTTACCTTTCATAAATTCTGACATTTCTACACAAAAAATTTGACTTCTGATAGAAAATATTTCATTTTTATCAAAAAAAAAAAAAACAAAAACATATATAATTGTATTAAATAATTAATCACATAAAACATAATAAAATACATTAATACAATTAATTAATTAATTAATTATATAAATTAAAGGGTTAAATTGAATCGTGAAAAATTAAAATTCATTCACTTTCTCCCATTGACTAAGTTTGACCCACATAAAGTTACTTAGAATTTATCTCTTTCACAAATCTCTTATGCATTCAGGTAATAAAAAAAAAAGCCAACCATCAAAGATACATGTTTTTCTTTTTCTTTTTTATACAAAAAAAAAAAAGTAACTAATAAGTTTTTTCATGCCATTTAATTCATAATAACCGCAAGAAACGAATTCGTCAAAAGAAAAAAAAAAAAAAAGAAAAAGTGTTACACTCGTATAAATTACTTATCTTTTTTGTTAGTAAAATTTAAATTATGTTTGGTCAATCATTCAATGTTAAGTACGTTGAACTCAAACCACAGAAATGGTTTTTTTTTTTTTTTTTTTTTTTTTTAGAAGAAATGGCTTCTGAAGTAAAAAAAAAACATGATGTATATATGTATGTGTATATTATATCTTTACTTACTTTGTGTTAACGTTGTGTGTAAACGTGATCAAGCGAGAGTGAGAGAAACCATAAAAAAAGAAAGAAAAGGGGAAAAAAAAAGAAAAAGAAGAAGGAGAAGAGACGATGATGATGATGATCGTTCGTTTAGTCACGTCTTGAAGAAAGTGAGTACATCATACACCATACGTTTAATGTGTATATGTGTATATGAATTATGAATCTCGTATAAAATGATAAACAAGAGTATTCATGTAGAATAAATTTCACTATCGTTTTCTATATTATTATTATTATTATTATTATTTTTATTAATTTCATAATTTGATTCGATTTTTTTAATGAAACATAAGAATATTAATAATAATTAATAATATTGTTTTGTTATATTTTTCATATATATATATATTTTTTTTTTAATTATATTACAATTTGATTCTTGATAAAATAATAATAATATTAATAATATTGTTTTTAATTATATGTTAATAAAAAATATATTATGTATTATTATTATAGTGTTTTTTTTCTTTTTATATTTTTTTTATTAGAATTTTGATTAAATTCTTATTAGATTTTTATATTCATTTTCATTCGAATTTGATATTCTATTTTAATTATTAATATTATTATTTTGTTGTATATTCTATTTTATATATATATATATATTTTTTGGATTATATTTCAATTTGATTTTTAATAAAACATAATAATATAATAATATAGTATTTCTTTAATATTTTTATTTAATTTTTATTTATATATTAACTCTTATTCGCGAATTTGATTTGATATTTTAATTATTAATATTATTATTTTGTAGAGTATTCTATTTTATTTCTTTTTTTTGGATTATATTTCAATTGGATTTTTTTTTGAAACATATTAATATTATAATAATATTGTATTTCTTTTATATTTTTATTAGATTAACTTTCATTTAAATTTGATATTATATTTTCATTATTATTAGGTCATTAAATATGAAATGTCTGATTTCGAGATGAAAATAATCCAAGTAATCAGACATTTCATAGTTAATAACCTATAATAGTATTATTATTATTATTATTCTTATATATTTTCTATTTTATTTTCCTTTTATTATATGTTCGTAAGATATATAATTAAATACAATACTTTAATATAATAACAAAACAAATTCAACAAAAACATACTTTCATAACAAAAACAAATTATGTGTTCTTCTTATTATTTACAATTTTGAATTTTTTTAAAGTCAAATTTAAAATTAAAATAATGAAACATTTAAGATTCACACTGTATATATTCATGAAAAGTATAAAAAATTGTATGCAATTATATATCGTATATATATATATAACAGTATAAAACAAAAATTTGGTAAATTTGTGACGTGTTTCATGAAATATTTTATAACATGACGAATAAACGATTGAAATCGTTGTAAATTATCAGATATTTTTTCGTCTTCTTCTTCTTCTTCTTTTTCTTCTTTTATATTCTTCTTTTTCTTCTTCTTCTTCAATTTCGTTATTGTGAAATTTGTAAATAAATAAAAATGATAGAATTTACGATTCGTGATGTATGTATTCATGAGGAACATAAATATTGTATGTATGTACTTTGCCAGAGACAAAGACAAAAGATTCACCTAACGTATTTTATATATCTCTATATATATATATATATATATATATATATATATGCTACTTCTTTTATTACACGTAGAAGAACAGTACCAACACGGTTTACTGTAAAATATATTATTTTCTTTCTTTTGTTAAACGATGAACAAGACGTGAGTTGGATTTCGTAAAAAAAAAGAAAAAAAAAAAAGAAAAATAGAAAAATAGAAAGAAAAAGAAAATGGTGTACCTAGTTTCATTTAACGATGAACAAGTTCTTATGAAATACATGTGTTGCGAGATATTAGATATTGATACGTGTGTTGTACTACTATTTTTACACTTATATATATATTATTTCTTTTTTTTTTTTTGTAATTTTTTTCTAATATATTTTATTTGTTAAATTATTTTTTTTTTTTATTTATTATATTCCATGTTCTTCTTTGTTTTTTTTTTTTTTTAATTATTTTCTATATTATTTTATTTTTATAAATATATATACAGTACAGAGTAAATATATATATATATATATATATATATATATATATATATATATAGTAAAAAAAAAAATTCTATAAAATGTTGCACTATTTTACTATTTAATTTTGACATATATTATTATTATTATTATTATTATTATTATAGAAAAGAATGAATTTATGTACTATTTATTATATTACAATATATATGATATTATACAATTATTTATTATATATATATATATATATATATATATATATATTATTTTACATATATATATGTATTTAATGTAAATTAATATAATATAAATAATATATATAATAATTTATTATATTACTACAAATTGAACAACATTTATTAAATAATTACTTAATATATTATTTTATATACATAAATGAAATTAGTAGGGGGGGGGAAATAATTTATTATAAATAAAAAGAAAAATAAGTTTATATAAAACAAATAATGATTAAATAATAATTATTAAACTTATTGTAAATAGAATTGTTCTACTTAAACATAGTTCACTCATGTGAATCTATGATAAACTTTATCTTGTTGTAAATTAGAATTTTGACACATATAATAAAAAATAAATATATAATCAAAACTTATTGACAGAATTTATCTAGAACAACAAAAAATACAAAATACAAAATGTATTTCTAGAAAATTCAATTTTAATCTTTATCGTAGAAAGTCCAGTAATTTAACTACCATTGAAACTGTTCCTAAAGTTAAATTCAGAAACACAAGTTTAATCGTGGAGTATTTCCTATTCTATATACTATTCGAGATTTTCGATACGATAACTTTAAATTGAAAATTAATAGAATCATTTGTTACTAACTATTAGAAATGATACAAAAAATATATATTTTCAATTAAAAATAGAAAAATAAACAAATAAATTTAATTTAACCTTTGCTTAGTGCTACACCCGGGTCCAAAGGACCCACACCTTTTCTGCAACTTCAGTCATTTTTCTCAATTGTACATCATGTTTAAGTAATTTTTTTAAACATATTTAAATTTAATTTAAAGCTATAAAACCTATATAGTCTTTTTAAGTAAGTATTCAAGAAGTCTCAAAAGTATGCTGAAGTAAATCTATGCAATAGTTTTTTTTTTATAACAATTTTTCTCGTCCGGGTTCAAAGGACCCGGGTGTGGTAAGCGTGTTACTCCAGGAAGTATGGTAAACAAAGGTTAAATTACACAATCTTATTGTGTTTCAATTTTTTTGAGTGTTTAAATAGAAAATACAAAATAAATAAATAAATAAATAGATAAATAAATAATAATAAATATAATAAACTATTTTATATAATTATTCAAAATTATATTACGTTATAACAACAGCTATTTCAAATAAGGTTTTCAAAATCTTCTTATTGTGTTCCGATTTGTCAAATATAATTTTTTAGGGGTTGTTCATATAGAACATACAAAATAAATAAATAAATAAATAAATAAATAAATAATAATAAATATAATAAACTATTTTATATAATTATTCAAAATCATTTTACGTTATAACAACAGATATTTCAAATAAGGTTTTCAAAATCTTCTTATTATGTTCCGATTTGTTAAATATAATTTTTTGGGGGTTGTTCATATAGAAAATACAAAATAAATAAATAAATAAATAATAAATATAATAAACTATTTTATATAATTATTCAAAATCATTTTACGTTATAACAACAGATATTTCAGTAAAGGTTTTCAATATCTTCCTATTGTGTTTCAATTTTTTTTAAGTGTTTAAATAGAAAATACAAAATAAAAATAAATAAATCAATCAATAATAAATATAATAAATTATTTCATATAATTATACCATGTATATATATATATATATATATATAATAAATAGTACATACACATGACTAATAAAAGATGTCATTATTTCATAATTATTACACAAACATTTGTTTTAACATCATTTAAGAATAAATTAACTATCTTTCAACATGAAGATGTACTAAAAAAAAAAAAAAAATTAAATAAAAATAAAAAGAAAAATCGGGAAGAATAATAAAAGATAAATAGTTAAAAAGAAACATACACATACACATACACATACACATTTATGCTATTTAAAAGAAGAGTTTCAAAATAGCATACCTATTTCGCATGAATCGATAGTTGGCATTTAGAAACGAGTATTAACATGAGTTTTGTCGTATTTAGGTTCTGCATTAACAGAAACATTGAAAGTCAGTGTATATAATAAATGTTTTTTAATAATACCAACACACACACACACACACAATTTCGAAACTAATAACGAAACTATTTAAACATCTTACATTAGTACACTAATATAATAATAAATTACAAGTTTATGATACTTCAAAATAATAATTCAAACTAACAAAAAATGATTGAACACAAAACAGACAGATTGAAACACAAAAAGAAGATTCTGAAAATCTTATATGAAATATATATATATCTGTATATTATATAATGTAAAATAATGTTGAATATGTAAAATAAGATTGAAAAATATTTCTACGAAATATAAAATTAATTCAAATTAATTGTACTACACAATAAAAACTGCAAATGCACAAAATACACAATATAAAAAAAATTGTGTAAAAATAATAATTCTTAAAAATATAAAAATTAATTATAATTAAATTTTGTTTTTAAAATTAAAATTCATTTTCTTACTACAATCGAATAAATAAATTATTTTCATAAAATAACAAAATAAATATTTGTTTAATATTAATTGAACTACACAATAAAAACAGCGAATGAAATACACAAAATAAGAAATTGTATAAAAAGAATAATTCTTAAAAATATAAAAATTAATATATAATTAAATTTTGTTTTTACAATTAAAATTCACTTTCTTACTAACAATCGAATAAATAAATTATTTTTACAAAATAACAAAATAAATATTAGTTTAATATTAATTAAACTACACAATAAAAACAGCGAATGAAATACACAAAATAAGAAATTGTATAAAAATAATAATTCTTAAAAATATAAAAATTAATTATAATTAAATTTTATTTTTACAATTAAAATTCATTTTCTTACTAACAATCGAATAAATAAATTATTTTCATAAAATAACAAAATTTAATATTAATCGAACTACACAATTGAACCACGAATGATGAAATACACAAAATAAACAAATTCTGTACAAAAAAGAAATAGACGAATTGTATCACATATTACAGAATATCGATACTAAAAGTATCGATATACAATTAAAAAAAAAAAATAAATAAAAGTAAATAAAAGAAAATGAAGAAGTGAAACTAAGAGGATAATATCGAGATTTCAGTTTCACCTACTAGTAAATCGTTTCGAATAGAATTCAATGTTTACAAAAAACAACCAAAAAATATATATATATATATGAGACATTTATTTTGAAAGTGTCCTAACTAACTCCATTTGAACTTTCCACATTGAATTTTTTTTTTTGTCATTAATTTATTCGATAGATCGCGACAAACGTTTGATGAAATTTAACGATAAAGTTGATACTTCAAGTTAATCAGTTTACTTATTAGGTATTTTACCTTTTCAGGATAGAAATCACATCTATGTTCTAAACCATCTATATATATATATATATATAAGTATGTATATTTATATACTTTTATATATGTATATATGTTCTTTCAGTTTTTGTAAAGCAATGAATCTTTCTTAGTGTTCTTGTGTGTCAGCGCAAAAGGAAATCAATGTCCTCGTGACCCAGACCTATCGAACGTAACAGTTTTCTCAGAGAGAGACAAAAAGAGAGAGAGAGAGAGAGAGAGAGAAAGAGAGAGAGAGAAAGAGAGAGATCAAAGAGCACTCTTAAGATAGGTAGACACTAACTATACTATACTATACCTAATTCGAAACGTTCACGATCAACAATCATTCTGTAATATCACGAACTACTCATCGATTATTTCCATTAACAATGAACTTCCTAACACTTTCCATTTTATTATATAATTTTAAATCAAATATCAAAAAGAATTTGTGTTCAATTTTTTTTTTATAACATTCAAATGTTT
Source organism: Polistes dominula (assembly GCF_049000335.1). NCBI lineage: Eukaryota > Metazoa > Arthropoda > Insecta > Hymenoptera > Vespidae > Polistes > Polistes dominula. Next base: position 975,413 of record NW_028300953.1, read on the forward strand.
CTAATAATGATAGAAATAATTATTAAATAAATGCTGTTAACATTGGAAATATTCAACAGCAAATTTCTTAAGTAACATTTTTCGTATTTTAGAATTTATTTTTTAAATCAAATATTAAAATGAATATTTACGATTATGATATTTTTATTTTATGTAGCATTGTTTTTTGAAGTTCCTCAAATTTTTTTATAACATTGAAACGTTTCTAATGTTTATAGAAATAATTAATAAACAAATGCTGCAATATTGGAAACATTAAACAGCAAATTTCTTAAGTAACATTTTTCGTATTTTAGAATTTATTTTTTAAATCAAATATTAAAATGAATATTTACGATTATGATATTTTTATTTTATGTAGCATTGTTTTTTAAAGTTCCTCAATTTTTTTTATAACATTGAAACGTTTCTAATATTTATAGAAATAATTAATAAACAAATGCTGCAATATTGGAAACATTAAACAGCAAATTTCTTTAAGTAACACTTTTCATTTTATTATTTATTTTTTAAATCAAATATTAAAATGAAAATTCACGATTATGATATTTTTATTTTATGTAGCATTGTTTTTTGAAGTTCCTCAAATTTTTTTATAACATTCAAACGTTTCTAACAATGATAGAAATAATTAATAAACAAATGCTGCAATATTGGAAACATTAAACAGCAAATTTCTTTAAGTAACACTTTTCATTTTATTATTTATTTTTTAAATCAAATATTAAAATGAAAATTTACGATTATGATATTTTTATTTTATGTAGCCTTGTTTTTTGAGGTTCCTCAAATTTTTTTATAACATTAAAACATTTCTAATATTTATAGAAATAATTAATAAACAAATGCTGCAATATTGGAAACATTAAACAGCAAATTTCTTTAAGTAACACTTTTCATTTTATTATTTATTTTTTAAATCAAATATTAAAATGAAAATTCAGGATTATGATATTTTTATTTTATGAAGCATTGTTTTTTGAAGTTCCTCAAATTTTTTTGTAACATTCAAACGTTTCTAATATTTATAGAAATAATTAATAAACAAATGCTGCAATATTGAAAAAATTAACTTTCTTAACTAACACTTTCCATTACATTATTTATTTTTTAAATCAAATATTAAAATATAAATTCACGATTATGATATTTTTATTTTATGTAGCATTGTTTTTTGAAGTTCCTCAATTTTTTTTATAACATTGAAACGTTTCTAATATTTATAGAAATAATTAATAAACAAATACTGCAATATTGGAAATATTAAACAGTAAACTTCCTCAAGTAACACTTTCCATTTTATTTATTTTCAAATCAAATTTAAAAATAAAAATTCACGATTATATTTCTATTTTATTTTATATTCTTTTTTAAAGTTCATCACAAATTTTATGCCTTTAAAATTATCAAAACAATACACACACAAAAATTACTTTAATCAAATCTACATTTTTATATTTTTTTGTTAATTTTTTAAATTAAAAAATGTTGTTTATTGCTACCTTTTTTTTTTAATGTTCTCTTTTGTTGTGATCATTTATTTGTCATTTATTAAATATTATATTTAATTTCTTTGTTAAGTTTGTCGTATGGTTTCGTTTTAGAAGAATTTTAATAACGAGTAAGCCTACGAGCCTCTTTTATTATCAGAATTACGAGCGTGGTTTCATAATGAGCGCGTGCCTTCCAAGATGGTACATTTCAAATCGTCGTCTTTTCTACAAGAAGACTTTACATTAGATTATTATTCTTCAAATGAAATCTACAAATCTTGTCATCTTATTTCTCTCTCTCTCTCTCTCTCTCTTTCCCTCTCTTTCCCTCTTACTCATTCACATTATTTTCATTGAATTCAAACTAATTATGTTTACAATCGTTAAAAAGGGAAAATTTATATGAACCATTCAAACTCAAATTTATATTCACATTTTATATTTTATTCATTTAAAAAGAAATATATATAAATAAATATATAAAATGTTTATTTAAAAAATTGTATTTTATTAGTTTAAACTAATGTTGATTAAAAATAATAATAATTAATTTCAATTTAGAAATGTCATGTAAAGTAATTATTTTTGTGTGAATATTTTTATATTTCAAACAAATTTTCTTTTTAATAATTCATAATAAATTAATTATTTATATTAATAATCATTTAAAGATTCATCTATTCGAACTTATTATGGGTACACATAGAAATACTATTAATTATATAAGAAAATGGAAAGTTAATATCTCGAGGTTATATTCTGGAAATAATTGATGAACAAATATCATAATATAGAAAATATTATAAGAGAAAAACATCTCATTTATACAATGTGTATTAATATATTAATATTTAAGCCATTAAAATGATTAAAAAAAAAAAAAAAAAAATACAAACAAACAAAACAATAGAATATAAATAAATATTAATAATAATGAAATATAAATTTTAAGTATAATATAAATTTAATTATTTCTGCTTGAATTAAAATTAAAACCCATCTTTTAAATTTTCCCTTTAAAACGAAGCAAATTTTTCCTAACCCTCCCCTAAATTAAAACAAAAGAAAAAAAAAGAAAATAAAAAAAGGAATAAAAGAAAGTAAGAAAAAGTCGCAATAACTGGGGGAAGAAATATTCTCAAGTGCGTTGTTGCTTAATCGTTTGGAAATAGCACGAAATTAACCGCAGAAAATTCGCGCGTTAGGACGCATCAAGTCCTCAAGAAGATTTCGCACGATAATTACAAGCCATATTGCTGTTGAAAAGTCCCTCGATACGATTCCCTCGACTATTTTTTTTTCTTTCTTTTCTTTTCCTTTTTATTTTCAACTCACAGTTACGAGATATCGCTTGGATACTCTTAAAAACACTTATTTCGTAAAATCCTAACATTAAAACAACCAATTGGCGTTCCTTGCTCTCTTTATCCCCACTCTTCACCGTTCACTCCTCCCCCACTTCTCTTCCTGTACCCCCACCCCTCACTCAACACTTTAGCAGTATTTCGTTCTCTTTCTATCGCACTAGTTCTATCGTTTCGCTAATTAACACCCGGTTCAACTTAATTAACGTGCTACCATTAATTTCATTCGCGGGAAACGTTTCTTTGCTAACAAACCAACGACTTCTTATACGAATCGATCATTCGTTTTTTTTTTTTTTTTTTTTTATTAAATACAATCAAATTTAACCTATTTTTTGTTTCTAATTTTCTTCATTTGGATCCATCCTTGAAATTCTACAAAATATTTATCTATATATATATATATTAAATTAATAATTTAATATCATAATGGTTTCATTTTAATTTTATATTAATAAAATTAAAAATGAACAATATATTTAATTTATAAGTATGTAATTTTTTTTTAATTTTATATATATAAATGTTATATTGTAAAGAAAGTTATATGTTATATATTTTATTAACACTCTTGTAAAATATGAAAGGAACAAAATAATTAAAATATATAATTATAATTATTAAAATACATATAAATATAATTATATTTTTTTCCCTAATAAATATATAAATATTTAAAAAATATAATTTTTTAATATTTAACATAATTTTTATCATAAATTTTTATATTTTAATTTTTAAATTAATTTTTTATATATACAAATTTTATTATATTATAAAGAAAAATATATGTATTATATATTATACAAATATTGTTACAATATTTAATTAATTAATACAAAATTATTAGAAATATTTATATTTTTTTATCCCTAATATAAATTAATTTATGAATTAATATATAATTAAATATATAAATTATTATATAATATATAAATTAAATATATAAATATAATATTAAATTAAATATTTATTTTTATATATATATATATTTTTTTTAATAATTTTTATTATAATTTTTTTTTTAATTATAGTTTCTTAATTTTTATTTTAATTTTTAAATTAATTTTTTATATATAAATTTTATTATATTATAAAGAAAGATACATGCATTACATATTATTACAAATATTGTTATGCAATATTTTATAAGTAACACAAAATCATAAAAATTGTTAATGAAAAAAACTATAAATAAAAAAGGGAAACAATTAATAATCAAGAAACATTTTGAACATAATAAACGAATTAATTAACAAATGACTTAATTTAACTCGACAAAAGTAATTACAATTAGTGACAATGTAACAAGTTAAATGTAAATTAAGTAAGATTTGTTAAACTAATTAAAATAACTTTAATTGTATTGTATACAATCTTATTCAAAAGTGATGTCCTTAAAAAGGAAAATATTTCAAATGAAATTGGATGATCTCTTGGAAGTAACTAGAATGGAATTAAGATTAAATTAGAAAGCTACTAAAGTAGTTTTAGAATTGATGAATGAATCTGATCCAGTAGTTGTATCTTCTTATTATCTTTTCTTCCCTATTTGAATTTAAACTCTTACTCTTTCTCTTTCTCTATTTCTATTTCTATTTCTATTTTCTGTTACGAGAACATCTCGGATGTCTCCAGCATGTGATACGTCTACGATTTGTGCACACTTTTGCAAGTTACAAGTTTTACCATGAACAGAAAATCTTTTCCCTTTGGAGACTACGTCTGAAGATACTTTCACCTTTCACCTTACACGAGCACGATTCCTCTTATTCGATTCTTTTTCTTATCGACTTATCGAACTCTTATTGCCCCATCATTACTTTTTTCTTCTTCTTCTTCTTATTCTTCTTTTTTCTTTTTTATCATGGTACATTCCATAGATAATTCATCGATAACGAAATACAATGGTACGAAGGTACAGAATTAATAACAATTTGTGTTATAAAAGTAAGATGAGTTTAATTAATATTTTTTATTTCAATAGAATAATTAGAAAATTTGTATATTTTGTTTCAATAATTATTTTAAAGGTTCTTTTTTTTATAATTAATTGAAATTTAGAAAATAATTCTTTAAATATTTGTATTTAAAAATATTGTTTTGTTATTTAATTTTATCAAAATGTGCAAGCCAAATTCATGCAGTTATTAATTTTTTTTTGTTTCAATGATTATTTTAAAGGTGTTTTTTTTTTTTAATTAATTGAAATTTAGAAAATAATTCTTTAAATATTTTTATTTAAAAATATTGTTTTGTTATTTAATTTTATCAAAATGTGAAAGCCAAATTCATGCAGTTATATTTATTATTATAATTTTTATAACAAATTGATCACTATTTAGAAGATAATTCTTTTAAATTATAATTAATTTAATTAATATTTGTAGAATTTGGTTTAGTTATATAATATTATATAATAAAATTGACTAAATTATGTAGAAAGTTATAAACAAATTTCATTTTAATAAAGAATCTTATAAATTTTATAATATTTAATATTATATAATATATAATATAAAATATATAAGATAAATTTAAATATAATTAATTAGATAAATAACACATTGAAATCAATTTTAATAAAATTAAAATTAAATTTTCAACTATAAAAAAAATTAAAATAATATAAAAATAAAAATTGACTATGCAAATCCACATAAAAAAAAAAAGGAAAAAAAAGGAAAAAGAAAAAATGGAAAACTACTAATGCAATAACTAAGATTATTATTCTCCACCTTGTGATTCATTAAAAAAAATGTTTCAGGTCGGGTAAACCGCAAAAATTACGAGTCACGTTTCTACGTAACAATTGCGAAGAATGTTCCAAACGAACATTTAAGCGAATTATTACCGTGAATTCTCTTGCTTGGTGGGTGATAATAATCATTTAACAGGTATTTCGAGAGATACGTAAAAGCTCGTTTCAAATCATTTGATATTCACCATCAGTAATCATGAAACTATATTAAAGATGCAACTCATACAAAAAATAAAAAAGAAAACGTGCATTATGTATCTTATAGTATAATATATATCCCCATATGTGTTATAATATATATATATATATGGTGGTATATATTATATATAACAAATATATAGTGCAAGTATATAACTTCAAGTGTTTAAATAAATTTTACTATTATTTATCTGTATTATAATATATACTCCTATACCCCCATATGTGTTTTAATATATATATATTGGGTTATATATTATATATATATCAAGTATAGTGTTATATATAAATTCAAACGTTTAAACAAATTTTACTATTATTTATCTGTGTTATAATATATACCCCCATATGTGTTATACTATATATTTATATGGGGGTATTTATTATAATATATATATATATTCTATTCTTTATATTATATATTTTTATTTATTATATATAATTATTACATGTTATTATACATATTTTATTTTATATATAAATTTTATTTTTATTATATAATAATTTTTATATAAAATAAAAATTATATTTTATAATTTTTATATAATATTAAAATTATAAAGTATAATTTAAATAATAAAAATAAATATATATATAAAAATATAAAGTTGTAAGTAATAATTGTTAAATATAATATATAACAATTCTATATATATATATATATAATAAAATAATAATTTTATATTTTATAATATAAAAATATATAACAAATATAATTAATTAAATTAAAAAATATTATTATAATATTGTATAATATAAGAATTATTAGAGAGTTGAAACGTTTGAATAAATTTGAGAACATTTTGTATTTGAATATAAACTTTGAAAATAACATTTATAATTTCATAAACTTGCACAAACCCATCACATCATCCCCATAATTTTCATTTAAAATGATTACGAAATAAATCCTTGCAACGAATTATCATGCAAAATGTAACTTTGCTAAATTTGCTAACATACAATTCGTCTTTCGAGATCAAAGTACACCTTTTGAAGTATAAAATCTTACAATCTCATTTTTATTACAGTTCTACTACTCTTTCTCTTTATTTCACATCATCATCATCATTACCATCATCATCATCATCATCATCATCATCATCATTATCATCATTTTCATGTTCATTCTCGTCTCTTATTCGTTCGCAAGATAGATGCTCATTAAAAACAGGTTATCCTAACTTGATTCTCTTTCAAAGTAACACCTCGTTTAATTTTCTCTCTCTCTCTCTCTCTCTCTCTCTCTCTCTCTCTCTCACATAATCGAATATATTTTTCTCTACAATTTGATTCCTTTTTTTTTTTTTTTTTTAATTTTGATTAAAAGTATTTTTGAAGATTGAGAAGAAATTATTTCGTGTATAAGTAAATTGATTCTTTACCTTTCTTCTTGTGTTGAATTGAAATGCTGACGTCAACCTTGAGAAGGATCCTAAGCTAAGATTTCATAACTGTAGCTTTCTACTTTCGAACTTTGTAAAAGTCACGATTGTTGTGTTGTTGGTTGTCTTACCCTCAGGGTCCTTGAAAATCATTTGTCCTAAATCTTCAACATTTATTTCATATTTTTTTTTGTTTGTTTATAATTTAGTAAGAAGTGTGTGTGTGTGTGTCTCTTAAAAATGAGTTTCATTTAATTAACTCGTTAATAATTTCATTGAAACATTTTTAATAATATTATATTTATTTAATAAACTATGAAAATATATTACGAGTTAATAAAGCAATTAAATTTAATTAAATGCTTGAATAGAAACAAAGTTAATTAATTTAGGATCATTAAAGATTGATAGTTTTCTGTGTAACATGACCTAATTGACGTTAAAGTATACCACAAATGATCGATATTAAATTTTCATTGTAAAACAATTCTATTCGATGTTAAATCTCATTATTTACTTTATTTTAATTTATAATTATAAAATATTATTTTATTATTATTTAAAACAAAGTATAAAATATGGACAACTATTCTATGTAGAATCATTTTTTACTACGTAATTTTAATTTATAATTGTAAATTATAAAATATGAGCAACAATTATACATTGAATGTAGAATCATTCTTTAACTCATTTTAATTAACAATTGTAAAATACAAAATATGGGAAACAATTCTATGTAGAATTATTCTTTACCTAATTTTAATTTACAATTGTAAATTATAAAATATTATTCTATTATTTAAAACAAAGTTCAGAATATGGACGACAATTCTACATTTAATGTAAAATCATTCTTTACCTAATTTTATTTTACTATTGTAAAATACAAAATATGAGCAACAATTCAATGTAGAATCATTCTTTACCTAATTTTAATTGACAGTTGTAAATTATAAAATATTATTCTATTATTTATTATTTAAAATAAACTACAAAATATGGACAATTCTACATTCAATGTAAAATAATTCTATACCTAATTTTATTTTACAATTGTAAAATACAAAATATGAGCAACAATTCAATGTAGAATCATTCTTTACCTAATTTTAATTGACAATTGTAAATTATAAAATATTATTCTATTATTTATTATTTCAAACAAAGTACAAAACATGGAACAACAATTCTACATTCAATGTAAAATCATTCTTTACCTAATTTTATTTTACAATTGTAAAATACAAAATATGGGAAACAATTCAATGTAGAATTATTCTTTACCTAATTTTAATTTACAATTGTAAATTATAAAATATTATTCTATTATTTATTATTTCAAACAAAGTACAAAACATGGAACAACAATTCTACGTTTAATGTAAAATAATTATTTACCTAATTTTATTTGACAATTGTAAAATACAAAATATGAGCAACAATTCAATGTAGAATCATTTTTTACCTAATTTTAATTAACAATTGTAAATTATAAAATATTATTCTATTATTTATTATTTCAAACAAAGTACAAAACATGGAACAACAATTCTACATTCAATGTAAAATCATTCTTTACCTAATTTTATTTTACAATATTAAAATACAAAATATGAGCAACAATTCAATGTAGAATCATTCTTTACCTAATTTTAATTGACAATTGTAAATTATAAAATATTATTCTATTATTTATTATTTCAAACAAAGTACAAAACATGGAACAACAATTCTACATTTAATGTAGAATCACTTTTTACTTAATTTTAATTTAAAATTGTAAAATATAAAATATTATTCTTTTATTATTTAAAACAAAGCTCAAAATATAAACTATTATTTATATTCAAATTTAGATTATTTAATATGTGATTTTACAATTGTAAAATATAAAAAATATTATTTTATTATTTATGATTTAAAATAAACTACAAAATATAAGCAACAATTCTACATTCAATGTAGAGTCAGTCATTTTGTACCTAATATTAATTTAAAATTGTAAAACATAAAATATTATTCTTTTATTATTTAAAACAAACTACAAAATATAAAACTATTATTTTTATATTCAAATTTACATCACTTAATATATGATTTTACAATTGTAAAATATAAAATATTATTCTATTCTTTAATTATTTAAAACAAAATATGGGCAACAATTTTACATTCAATGTAGAGTCACTTTTTACCTTATTTTAATTTACAATTGTTAATTATAAAATATTATTCTATTCTTTTATTATTTAAAACAAACTACAAAATATAAACTATTATTCTTATATTCAATTTAGATATTAATATAGTCAATTAATTTATTCAATTAATATATTCAATTATATTATTTAGTTCATATAATATATACAAATGATCTAAATAAACTTAAAATTGTTAATAAGGTTGAAGTGTTAATGTTAAATGAACCCTCACGAAATATTGAAACGTCAATTAGGCATGCTCTCATTAAAGGATTATACAGATTTGCATTTCACATTTCCAATTGATGATCCTTTGTTTATGTATAAGTGAAACCAATACTAATCAATTATTATCGTATCGATTATTAGCTCCTTACGTGATTGGTTGTTAATAATATTATTATTATTATTATTATTCAATAAATGAGACTTAAAAAATATTGAAGAGACTATTAAATCAACAAGTTTTCTAATTAATTTTACAATTAGCACCTAATATCAATTTACAGAAAGTAGATCAAATATTAATTTTCATTTACAAACTTATCTGTCTGTATGTGTCATTCAATTTACATACGAATCATTCATTTATGAAAATCAATTGAACCTATAAAAAAAAAAATTAAAATAAAAAAGTAAATCAAATTCGTCAGATTACAAACACACATATTTATTATTACATAATTATAATAATAGATACAAAATAAATGTTTTATATATATATATATATATATATATATTCGTAAAAGAAAAAAGCCAAAATAAGAAAAATATATTCTTATTGAAATTTATAATTAATTTGTAATTAATAAAACATTAAAATGTGTTATATTAAAATACAAAAAAAAAGAAAAACATAATTGTCCTAAGGATTATATCAAACTATTAATTGTCTAATTAAATGAATAATCTTGATCTATACGATATGTGATTAATTAACACGTTCCATGTCTACGTGTAACATTTATGGTACCATCAGGCCATGTGTATCATAAATGGTACACGTAGACATATTCATTAAATGTGCTGAAAATCAAATGGCCTGTACGACAAGTTGGACAAAATTGGCTTTGGCAGGGAACGTGTTTAATAACATTTTATAGATCACAATAATAGATAAATTATCTAATAAGAAATTTATCTTTAGAATATAAAGACAAACAAAATTATTCAATGTATTTTCAATTGTGTGAATTAATTTGCATATTAAATCATTCAATTATATTCTATCATCAAATTGAATTGAATTGAATTGAATTATTCTTCATATTGAATAATTCAATTATATTCAATTGAATAATTCAATTTGCAGAAGAAGAAGAAGAATAATAAAATTCAATTGAAAATACATTGAATCATTTTCTTTTCTAATTTTTTTTCTTTTTTTTTTTTTTTTTTAGATATAAACAGGGAAAACACAACGAGATGTGGTGGAGTAGTACGACGACGATTATTCTCGTCGTAGGTGTTCTAGGAACAACGATGGGTCAAGAATACATAGGACATGCCCTGTTCGTGAGAACCTCGGACGACGTCGACGATGCTGGTAAGAAAGTTAACAGGAGGAACTCTATTTTGAGAGTTCACTCAAGTGTCTCATGACATTCAATAAAAAAAAAATAAAAAAAAAATAAAAATAAATAAATAAAATCCATAAACCGACAAAAGAAAAAATCAAAATCAAAATCAAATCAAATAAAAAATGAAGGAGAAAATTGTGTGAGAAATAAGAAATCAAGTTGACCAACAAAAACAATTCCTTTGAAATCCATTAGCACGGTCGAGAGTCCAGCGAGCCGCACCAACGTCGGCTGCAGATGTGATGGCACAAAATATCCTAGAGTGGATTCAAGGGATCTACCGACAGGGCGCACGTAAAAGTAGGTTCTCCTTTCGATGAACGAGAGGAAAAGTTTCGGTTCGAGTTCTCTAAATTTCACACATCATCATTTATGCCTCCTACCTATTTCTATCTTTCTAACTTATTTCATCTACACTCTCACATCCACATCACTTTTATATCTATTCTTTATCTATCAATGTAGATATATATATATATATATTTGTCATATTATTTTATATACATTTCACATTTTCATAATATCACGTACAAAAACGCACGCAAGCATTTCAACACACGTACACATATGCACATATTATAAAAAAAAATGAAATGATCGATTGCTTGGTATTAATTAACATTGAATAATATTATTATTGGATCTTAGTGAAAATGATTTCATCGTGCCGATCTACATGACTAATCGGTGCTCTCTACAAAGACGATGGAACATCCAAATCAACGATTATGTTGATTCAACTATAATGTTTCCTTTCGTTTATATTTCATTGCATTATTCTTTATTTTATTTTATTTTTTTATTTTTTTTAAATTAGTACAATTTCAGACAATCCAATGTATATACTATCGAAGTAATAATAAAATAAAGTATTTTAGTTCTCGATGAGTTTCCTTCTCGTTTTTTCAGTTCGTCAACAATCGGACAATGGGTACCTGCCACCATATAGTACACAAAGACCTCCGGAAAAGCCTCGACCTTTCCAACCGTCAACCAACAACCACGTACAACAACAACAATCATCTTTTTCATTGAGTCAAAACGAAGTGACCAATTATCCTTATCAAGGACCATCATCCCTATACACGCCATCTAATGAACCTTCTTCATTTTCTGTATCTTCTGAGAGTGACACTTCTTCACATAGTTTATCAACTCCTAATACACTTTATGGCTCACCAAGCAGTTTACGTCCATCATCCACTTACATACCACAAAACAGTTATGGCAGTTCTCCCACATTTAATCCACGACCACAACCGTCCTATGGTCCAGGATCCTCAACTTTCCCTCCTTTTGGAAGTACAACTGGTGGTTCCAGTTCTAATTATCCTAGTTCTACGAGTGCAAGACCTGGAACTTTTCCTTCTTCAACACCATCAACAGCATACTCGTCGACCTATTTACCACCACAGTATACTGGATTTCCATCAAGCAATCCAAGGTATTATATAGATCAAGAAAATCATTGTTTTTAATAAACTTGAGCAATACCTTGCTTATTTTATCTCTTCTAAGTTTTATTGTCCTGGTGCACGCGATACGAATGAAGAAAATATAACCAAAGTGTTGCGTAAACTGACTCTGAAAGAGTATTAATAGATATTCAGAGTTAAATCGACAATGCAATTATTCTCTTGTGTCTGATGTAAGACTTACAAGACAAATGTTTTGTAATTTTCTTCTTTCTTTTGTTTTAACAGCACACCAAGACCAACGTCTACACCATTGCCACCCAAAGTATCACAACCAGTTGGTGGTTATCCTTCTCAACCTGGTGGTTTTTCGACCACTTATTTACCACCTAAAACCAGTGCATTTCCTTCGAGTACTCCAAGTGGTTCTCCATCGGGTGGATACCCCTCTTCTTCAGGATTGACAACACCTTATGGATACACTACTCAAAGACCTGGATTCTCATCGACTGGTACTGGTGCTGGTAATATTTACAGTTCTCAAGGTGGTTATGCTTCTCAACCATCCCCTAGACCAAGTTTCCCAACACCAGGCACAATAGGTACAACAGGTACCGTTGGTGGTACTTCTGGGTACACTTATTCCACACCAAATCCAACATCCAATATAGATGGGTCGACTAGTGGTGGTACTGGTAAGAGATTCTTCTTTTGATTTTTCTTAACAATTTTCATCATTTTGTTTATCTTTCGCAATTGTGCAGGCGTAACGATGGGCACCGAGGCTGACGATGACCTCAAACATCCACCGCATATTCATAATATATCGGTTGAATGTGGAAAGACCATGATGACGATTAATATTGAATTTAATCGTGCTTTCGATGGCGTCATTTATTCCAAGGTACGTTTATTAAATAACGATGAAATGAATGATCTGTTTTTGATGATTTGTTTGTTTTCTCTTCCAGGGTTTCTTCATGAATCCTGATTGTAGATACGTCGAACAAAATTCCGGAAAAACCGAATACTCTTTCACAGTTAGCTTAGATTCTTGTGGTACTCAATTCATCAATGATTTCGAGGGTGAAGCTGGACAAGCATATCTTGAAAATGTCTTGGTCTTGCAGGTTTGTTTTCTTATTATCTTAAATAATATTGATAATAGTTTAAATAGTGATGAATATATTCATTCTTCCATTATCAGACATTCAAAATGAAATCTTTACAGAACGAGCCAGGTATACAAGAAGTTTGGGATACTGTGAGAAGAGTACGTTGCCTTTGGGAAGGTAACATCAATAAGGCTCTTTCGGTAAATTTATCCGTGGACATGCTCAATCAGGAAATCGTTACGTTCAGTGGTGATACTGCTGTTGCCAAATTAGATATACAAATTGGTAAAGGTCCGTTTGCTCCTATAGCTGATGGTTTGGTCAAAATTGGAGAAACTATGACGTTGGTTGTAACATTGGAAGGTGATCCAGCTTTCGATCTTCAGGTGAATTTTTTACATTTATAATAATGTATATTATTTTTAATCTTAATTTTCTAAAATTAATAATCAAAATTGTTAAATATGGTTTTAATACATTGCCCAATAGATAGCACAAATAATATATCATCAATAATAATTTATATATAAATTATTAATGAAGTGTTTCGCAGATACATAAAACAATTTTAATGTTTTTATTTTAATTATTTAATATATTATGATGTGTGTGTGTTTTTTTAGGTACGCGATTGCGTAGCACGTGACGAAAGTTCAACGAATGTCTTACAACTAACTGATGAACGTGGTTGTATACTAAAACCAAAATTATTTGGTGCATTTCAAAAAACAAATGACACTGGTAACACAGGTGCCTCGATTATAGCCTACGCATTTTTCCAAGCTTTTAAATTTCCCGACGTGATGGATTTATTCATCGAATGTAACGTTGAACTTTGTAAAACGGATTGTCAAGCTTGTCCGGAATCAAATCAAGTACGTATCAAAATGACATTTAATATACAATTAATAAAAACATTAAAATTGTTTTATTAGGGGGACCGAAAAGTACTACGCATGTCAAATTATTTATATTTTAAATTAAAAAATCGATTGATGATTTTTATCGTTAAGATAATTAAAAAATTTTGCATAACAGATAGAAAAAGATTGTTGATAACGTAATTAATTAACACTTTAATGGCCGCTCACACAACATGTCTGTTTTCCTAGCAGGAAGATTAGCCATTATTTTATTCATAATTTTATATATAAAATTAAATCTGTTGTTTTTTATTTTATGTTAATTTTTTGTGTGAATGACAATAAAGTTTTTTTTTCAAATTAATTTATGAAAAATATTACCGGGCCCCTGACGACGTTTGACTGCGTGCACGTGCGGCCATTAAAGTTTGTTTGAATTTTAATGTTAAAAGGGCGTCATTACTTTTCAGTCCACCTAATAATATGACAAACAATATCTTTTATTGATATATGTTTATCCTAATTTTAACTACACAACACACATACATTTCATACATTAATATTTTGTGTTTTTTTCTTTTTGTAGCAAATTGAACCGGGCAGAAGGCGTCGTTCGGTAACAACTTATGCACCTTCAAATATGTCAATGGCACCTTTATTAACAGATCCAGTTAGAGTTGGACGTGGTTTTAAAGTGATTATGCTTGACGATTTGAGTGCGGTTAGTAATCAAATATTGGATAATAATATTGATTTATCATCAGCACCATTTGCAAAAGAAGTTACGAAAGAGGAGGAGAACATTTGTATGAGTAATAATGGCTTTTATGCTGCATTTTCTCTTATGTTAGGTACACTTATTTTAATGACCGTTAGTGCAGCAACATTGCACATTAAATTACAAAGAATTTATAGGTCGAAATCAATTGATACGTAGTTAAAAATTTTGAAATATCATTATGCAAATGATTATATGATATGATTTTAATGATTAGATCATTAAAAAGCATCAATTAAATTTTTGTTCACATTTTGTATTAATTTATAATTCAAGACAAGAGCAAGAGATTTGACTAACGTCATTAAATTAGTGTTGTTATTCGTGACAAGAAGCATATATTAGAACAGCCATACATATCACAAATGACTCAACGCCATTTTATATGGTAACTTATGATTAAATCTATGCATATACCCAATAAATATTCTAATAATAAACATAGTAAATTGTATTATAATTTTTAAGTATAAACGAATGTTTCTTTATGATAATTATTATCTAAAAATAATAATACAATAAAATAAAAAATTAGATCTTAGATTAACATAAGATAAATAATAATAATAATAATAATTATAAAGAAATATTTATAACATTTTTTCTAACGTGTTAAAAAGAAATATTTGTTTATAATTATAAATATATATATATAAATTATTATTGAACATTTGAATCTTTGGTAAAACGTATTACATACAAACGTTCACCCATAATTTTTCGTTTTTTAACAATGGTACCAGTCATACCTAAATGTCTGAAAGATTCTATGATATAATTTGGATTATTGTCTTTGATAACAAGTAAATAAAATACTCCAATATTTGATAATAATCTAGGAATGTATGGAAATGCTTTTTCCATAACTTCTCTACCATTTTGTCCTCCAGCCCATGTTCTATAAATTAATTCTGAAGATGTAGTTTCTTCGGTAGGGGTTACTACATATGGTGGATTGAAAATAATAATATCAAACATTTCATTGTAACGTATATTATTCAATAAATCCATTTGCACAACATTAATATCAACAGCATTACTACGACCAGTTTTTTCCGTAAATTTACACGCTTCTGGATTTATATCAGTAGCTAAGTAATAACATGGAATGTTATCTTTCTTTAATTGTTTAGCTAATGTAGCAATAACAACACCGCTACCACTACCAATTTCTAAAATCATGCCTACATTCATTAATCTGATTCTTTTTAAGTCTTGTTCTAAAGTATTTATCAAAGTAAAAGTATCTTCCCGAGGTTCATAAATATGATTACGTTCTTCATAGGTAATGTTATATATGACCATTTGCATATCTGTGGTATCATCATCGGTAGTTTCAATATTGTTCGGTCCCATTGTTAAATTCAAAGAAATTACACTTACAAATTTATAATATACAAATTATTACTTATTAACACGAATAAATAAAAAAAAAAAGAAAAAAATATGATAAAAAAACTATGTGAGTAGAATATGTTTAATTTTCCGTTCCCACTTCTTTCTCTTCCACCACATGAGTTGTACTACTACTACTACTACTATATATTGAACTATGATCCAATAAAGCTTTCCTCTTTGAGGTATTTTTTTCTACAGCTTGATGAAGCTTATTTATTCGTTCTTGTGTAACTTGCAAAATGTTACTTACTACGGTTATCTTTTGTTTAGCATTAATTAACTTCTTAACGTAAGAATCAGTCTCGAATGGACATTGAAGTGCTTCGTTAATTTTATTTAATACGTCTGACAATGATTCAATACGTTGCTTCAATTCTATTTGGCAGATTCTACAAAAGAGTTAAATATTACTCTTAAGATAATAGATAAGTTAATAGATAATATTTTTTACTCTTATAACAAATTATCCTAAAATATTATTTCAAGTGTTTAACCAAAAATTTTTATAGGTTATAAAAATTAAAAAATATATATATATATTAATTATAAATCAAATTAATAATACCTAGTAGCACGAATTCTTTCGTCCAGTTGATCAACCGTAGGTTTTAATAAACTCATTAAACCTTCCGTTAGTGCGTCTCGAGTCGGATTTTCACAAAAGTCTTCAATTTTGTCATCTATCGAAGTATTATCGCTGGTCGTATCTATGTCCATAGCTGGGGGCGTTGATTCCTCTGTTGACATAACTTTATTTTTACTGAAAATGTATAAATAATAAATTATTTAAATTTTTATCAATAATTTTTATTATCTAATATAATATTATTAATAATTATTATACCAATGATATTAATATTTCATAGAAGAAAATTTTAATCAAAGTTTAATTCTTCTGCTCCTTTAGATGACTTGCCAGCCATTGGAGATATTTGGTGGCAGATTTGGTAACTACAAACGCGCATATATTAAACATTAAGAAACATGAATAATTTATCAATTTTTATTATCTAATATAATATTAATATTAATAATTATACTAATGATAGGAACATTTTAATAAAAATTACTTTTAAATGAGTATGAGATAATTTAACGATTTTCTCTGCTCCTGTGGCAGACTTCACACTTAGTGACTCTGGTGACGCGTTCTTCCAACATAGCAAGTTCTGCCAACTTAAGAAAAATATGATTGGCACGACTGTACAAAATTTCTACTTCACTTGTCGGCTAGATACCACGTTGTATCATAGAGATACTACACATAGAGCAGACAAGCCATCATAAAACCTGTCGGCGAAATAAAATGAGATAGAACATGGGAGGTTGATGTTGTCTCTCTCTCTAACTTGCGCTGAGCGGCGCATGCGCATTAGTCTGCTAGTCAGGTAAGGGGAGCTAGTATCGTATACATACGTGTACGTAAGCACAAGCTAATGCGCATGCGCCGGTACCGCATGAGTTAGAGAGAGACAACATCAACCTTTCGTTTTTTGCTGCTATATTTATGCAAAAACATTTCCACTTACACAATATCTCTATGGAAAAGTCACGTTATATATGTTATATAATAAATATATATTTGTTAAGTTTAACTCGTTTATATTATTTGTAGTTATTAAGATACCCGATAGTTACACTCCTTTAAAAGCACTTGACATCTGGTGGCAGATTTTGTAACTACAAAAGAGAAAAAATTATCAAACTATATTCCGACCAATAGTAAATTAGCGTTTGATCACCTAGTGGAAATTTTTGGAATTTCATAAAGGACGCTTAACCTTGTTGAATAAATTTCTGTTGAAAATGCGCAAGGAGGATACGCATCAATAAAATTGTAGGCTTAATGATTAAATTGAATCTGTACAGTGCAGTTGTTGCGGTATGGCTGACATGGGCTTAAGTTTAGATGACATAATTAAAAAAACTAAACCATCAGGCATGAGAAATCGTACTGGGTAATAAATTCATCCAAAATCATTAATTAAACTTCAGTTTTTCTATTGTATTAATAATCAATTAACTTTCTAACCTTAAATAATGATTAATGATATCTTTGAATGAGAAAAAAATCGTTTTCCTGTCTGTACCATCAGTAATATATCATATTAAAAATTCTAATTGATTATGACATATCTTAAACATTTAGATGATTAATACAAATGCTATGTTTATTTCAGAATTAAATAAACAATTATTTTGTTCACATTATTTATTAAATATGACAGATATCATGTTAATCAAAATGTTTCATTTTAAGTTTGATCAATCAATTTAAATTTGAAAAAACAAAACCTAATGTTAATGAAAATAATTCATTACAGAGCTCGTAGAGGCTTCAACAGAGGAGCTAGAGCAAACGGTTCCATAAGAGGAGGAGGAGGAGGTCGTGGTGGAGGTGGTGCTGGTGGAAATGGTGGTGGTGGAGGAGGAGGACATACGTTAACAGATGCACGATTTAAGATAATACAAAAGAATCGTGAAAAGCTTACCGATGCTAGAGACAAATTAGCTGAAATTGCTAAACAAAGTGATGCAAGATTAAAATTAGACAAACTAAGAGCATCACAGTTAAAAAGGATAGAAACTCAAGTATCTGGAATATCGAGGAAAACTGGTAGAAATGGAAGACTTTCATTGTCAACTAATAAAATTCCACCAATGATGCCACATGTAATGCCACCAAATAATTACATGCCATCACCATCAAGACCAATAGGTTATAGGACTCCTTCGTTATCCGAATCTCATTATCCTGGAGAAATGCCCATGGATTATAGTGATGGTATTATTAACTAATTCATTAACAAGTTTATAATAATTCTTAATCATATGTGTTTATATATTATTTATTAATTTATAGATTATGCTGTAGATATTATGCCATTGAGAAGAACTGTCAACAACGATTATGCTCCAACACCACCACCACCACCTCCAGTGTTCAATATTAAACCTTCATCTCCATATACGTGGGTTAAACCAGCTGGTAACAGTGTAACTAGGATTGTACCATCACGTAAATCTGATATCGATAGAGAAAGAGAAAGAATGAGAGAATACAAAATTATGTCACGTCCATTTATGGTAAGTTAATCTAAAATAATCTTTATAAATGAATCTATAATTCAAACATATATTTAATCCTTTCACTTCGGTAGTCCAGTCCGCTGAAATGTTGTCACAGATGCCGGATATATACGGCGCTCGTACGTACAAGTCATTGCACGGATGCCGGATATATACGGCGTTCGAATTGAAAAGGTTAAAATATCCCTTCTGTACATTTGTAAAATAATAATTGAATATTTTTGTTATTATTATAGGGTAAAACTGTATCTCCTCCTTACAAGGAAGATTGGTCCTTTGGTACAAAATCAAGGTAATTATTATAAAATGTGTTGTGTGCGTGTGTCTTTCATAATTTTCTTGTTTAAATGTTTCACATTGATCATTTTATTATTTTAGGACTATAATATCTGAAGATTTTATGAATACGAAATATTACGATTCAAGATGTCAAAGAGATGTTGGAATAAAGTCGCGTCTTGATTCAATGCCAAGTAAATCCAAAACTATGGATCATTTGTCACGTCCCAAAACTGGTTCCAATTCACCAAGCCAATCAACTGGATATAGAATCGTAGTATCCAACTTGCAAGCTAATGTGACACAAGAGGATATTAAAGAATTGTTTGAGGATGTCGGGGAATTACTTGTTTCTAGATTGGTACGTCCAGGTACTGCCGAAGTCATTTACAAAACATTAAAGGATGCTACCAAAGCTGTAGAAACTTATCACAATAGACAATTGGATGGTCATCCAATGAAATGTCTACTTGTCAATCCAAGACCGAAAAATAATCCAACTGGTCCAGCTGTCAGATCATTGTCGGAGTAAGTTTTTATTTGTAATTATTTGTAATTGGATAATAAAATAATAATACAAATCAATATTAATATTAAGAGGACTTAAAAGTAATGTTACTACGCATGTCAAATTATTTCTAATGTTTTAAATAAAAAAAAGAAAAAACTGATTGATGAGTTTTATCGTTACGGTTGTTGATTCGTTTGAATTTTGAGATTAAAAAGGTGACATTACTTTCCTGTCCACCTAATAATAATAAGAAAGAAAAAGGAAAATACTTTATTATCGCCATATTGTTTTTGTTGTGTTTTACAGTTCGAGACGAAGTGTTAGTTCAAGTTATGTTCAACCAAGTTTAGGAGCCGTTCATCGTGCGTTATTCGACGATTCCTAATTAAATTGAACAGAAGAAGGATATATCTTAAATCATGGAAATAAAAATAAAAATAAATTCATTTTAAAACAATTTCAATGAATATGCTATGAAGCATAATAGCATAATAATTAGTAAAAAAAAAAAAAAAAAAAATGGAAAAAAGGAAAGAAATGAAAATTACAAAAAAAAAAAAAAGTAAAGAATCAATCCAAGGAAAAGAAAAATAATAATATTAATAATATTAATAATATTAATAATAATAATAATAATAATAGGAACAAAAATAGAAATTTCAAAATGAATCATACGTTGTTGATTGGAATTTTCTTATAGACATGGTGAATCAAAAAAAAAAAAAAAAGAATCATAAATCATGGTTTTTGACTCAAATCAATTCAGAATATTTCATTATTTTATAAATTCATAATTATCATTAAATTGTAGTCCAATGATCATTAATTTCTTATAAAATTGTGTATTAAAAATTTGAAATGGTATTTGTTTGGAAAGACAAAATATATATTATATTATATTAGTTATTATGCGCTATTTAATTGTATAATAAAAAACAAGAAAAAAAAAGAGAAAAGAAAAAAAAACTAAACAAAAAGAATTAATTAAATAAAAACATATGTATTGTACGTACAATCTTATCTGATCTTCTTTTTATTATTATCGTTGTTCGTTGTTCGTTGTTGTTGTGTTGTGTGGTTGGCCATTTTATTTTATATTAAGTGGACCAAAAAGTAATGTCACCTTTTTAACCTCAAAATTCAAACAAATTTTTTATTATATTAATCAATAATTAAATTAATTAATCACGTTATCAAAAATCATTTTCTATCTGATATATCAAATTAATAATATCGTAGACATAATTTGACACGCGTATTAACGACCTTACTTTTTGGTCCCCCTAATATTTCACACTTAATGTTTCTTTTTTTTTTAATTTTAATTTAAATAAAAAATAAATAATGCTTTCATTATTATTATTATTTTTTTTTTTTGATAGCAAATTAATATCATAATCTCTTACAAAAAAAAAATAACAAAATGGGGTTGGTGGTGTTCTTGTACAAAAAAATAAATACAGTGACAATTAGAGTATAATTGAATTGCACAGAGAAAGAATTTATTAGATTCTATTACAAGACGATGGACGATGATGACGTTGATGACTGTGAATGTTATTATTATTATTATTGATGAAGATCATAATATCGTAGACCGTTTATTAATTATTGAATTATTTGAATATAAAAGCTAAACATACCGCACTTATACATGCAAGTCTCTCTCTCTCTCTCTCTCTCTCTCTCTTTTTTCTTTCATGCACGAAAAGATTATCTCGAAGATAATCTAATCCTCACACATCTATAAACTTTATCGTCGAAATATTATTGTATATATATATATATATGTGTGTATGTGTCTATTTGTTTGTTTAATAATTTTTACGATTATACAATTTGATGTTACGAATGGCACGTTAGTAATTTTTTTAGCACTTCTGCATTGTGTTTTTTTTTTTTTTTTTTTTTAAAGACACAGGATTGTTTTTGTTAATTAATTAATTTCATTAGAAATAATAATAATAATAATTCGAGCGTAAAAAAAAATTTCATCTTCCTTTTCATTTCACACCACGTTTTCATCCCCCACCAACAAAAGTTCATTAATAAATTATTTCAAAAGTGTAACTCTTGTGTGTATGTGTGTGTGTGTATTCTGTAAGTCCATGTATGTGTGCGTTAATGTCGGCAGGGGAGATTTTGGTGAGAACTTTCCAAACAAAAAAATACGAAACCTTTACAAAAAAAATTAGGCAATATAAATACAAAATATACTTAAAATTAATACAAACCGCTTGTGTTTTCTTATATTTTTTCTTGTTTAAATCTAAATTGGACAGAACTATATATTATATTACTTAATCTCAATCGAAATATATATATTTACAAAATGGTACCTATATTTAATATAATATAATATAATAATTATTAAAAAAGAGAGTTTTGTTTGTTTGTTTGTTTTTTCTTTTCTTTCAATACTGTTACCATTACACAATGTGGAAAATAAATTAAAATTCTCTTTGAATACGCTCCATTTAATTATATCTAAACTTAATGAACCTTTGAACATAATCTCACTTGGTTTATTATTATTATTATTATTATTATTATTATTATTAATATTATTATTATTATTATTATATAATATATGGAAAAAGAAATGTCACTTTTTTTAAATCACTTCTTTAAACCATTATTTTCTCTTAATTAATTAATTATATTATTTAATTTACTTTTTGTGTGTTTGTGTGTTTGGCGAAAGATTATAATAATAATAATAATAATAATAATAATAATAATAATAATAATAATAATTTATTTAACTTCTATGATGATTCCCTTTGGACTTGTTTGGCATTCTAAGAACTTCAGCGTAAGATAATTCGAGACGTTTCAATTTAGCAACCTCTTCTGATGCTGTACTAGGTTTATATTCGCTATATTCATAGGAATGATGACTATGTTGTTCAGTAATATTACGATTAACGAAAATTTGAGATTTCCTAATTGGATTTGGTGATTCTCGCGTTTTCGAATGATGATTATAAGTTGATGTATTATTCCAAACATTAGTAGTACCACCATCCTGTTCAGCTGGTTTCAGTGCTCTGAACCTTCTTCTACCACCGCTGTTTGATTTGGTTTGTACGAATGTTGGATTGGTCGTTGACACTACGTTTGGTGTTGTAGGACGTTCATGATTGTTAAATGTTAATTTTCTAGCAGCATTTTTCTTAGCTGACGATGATCTGCTCTTTTTAACATGGACGTTAACGCTGATGTAATCGAGTTTAGTTGCGTGTCTAGTTGTTTCTAATGATACTTTATCGTTAACCTTAACAATATCTGTTTGCGAATGATCATTTTTAGGTGTTTCTTTTTTCAAAGTTGATTCTTTCGATGACAATGGTGTTTGTTGCATTTTGTAAGGTGGTTCTGATACTACGGAAGAAATGACAGATGACATGACACTTTGATTATCGTCCGTTGTTTCACTAGGTTGATCATCCTGTCCAATACTTATTATACTATCATTAAGATTATCTTTATTAACGTTGTAAATAATTTGACCATTGTTACCAACGTTGTTACTACCGTTATTGCTGCTGCTGGTGTTATTAGTTTGATCATCCAACAAGGGTAACTTTTCACCTTCATCCTTAGCTTCAGCTGCACGTTTCAATACACCAAATATCTCGCTAAATATTTGCCTGTATTCAGGTGTCTTTCTAAATCTACTTTCAAATGGACTGTTGTCATCGTAAATGCTAAATTTGCAATCCTCCCCGTCAGCAATTGAACATAGAAATGAACCTGGTCTACCATCAGTTTGAGTTGCTTTGTTACTAGTTTCATCTGCAAAACCTGACGACGAAGTTTCGGCTTCGGAAAAGTCTGTTGGTGTTGCGGAAAATGTTTTTTTATTATTGTTATCACCCTTTCCAGGTTTACCATTACTACTGTTAGTGTTACCACCATTACTAGTACTACTACCAACAATACTACCATTGCTAATACCGTTGTTGATGGTGTTGTTGCTGTTACCGATCAATGATGATTTCATTTCAACAACTTCTTGCTGTTGTAAGTCGTTGTCATCGACAACTGATGGATTTTGGAAACAATTGTATTCACCAGACATCTCCAGTTCTTCTTGCAATGACATGACACCACCTCCCATCATTGGTGGTGGTAGACTGTTCTTCCTACGTGGTGCTGATAATCTCTGGACTTCTAACAATGCTTGATACTTTTCCACCAATTCTCTGTAAGGGTTGTTGTTGTTGCTGTTGCTGTTGTTTACCACCACCACCGCCTCGTTCATCACCTCTGTCTTCTTGTCGCATGTCTCCTGCGGAAACAAAATGGGGTTTTTTTTTCTTCGTATGTACGCGTGAGATGATTTAAAAAATAAAAATAAATATGATAAGAATTAACAAAAAAAAAAAAAAGGAGAGAAAAAAATATGAAATAAATATTACAAAATAATTATGAATATTAAATAACAGTTTGGGAGTAATAAATGAAGAAGTGTTACTTTTTTTTTTGTGTTTTATATATAAAAAAATAAAAGAGAATATAAAGTAGAATATTTTTAATATTATTGTTATTTATATTCCTCTCGTTGATTATTCCTTTTTTTTTTATTTTTTTATTTTTATATATATTATGTACTATTTATGATTTATATTGTATTGACAAATATTCATTATTGAATTAAAAATTTGTAATTTATAACAATTAAATATTTGTAAAAATATGTAATTATTTTTTTTAAAATATACTTAAAATATATTTATTATATTTAAAATATATTAAAAAAAAAAAACTATATTTAAAATACATTTAAAAAAACTATATTTAAGATATTAAAATTTATATTTAAAATATATTTAAAAATAATTTAATAATAATAATTAAATTAAAATTAAAAATAATATTAAAATTTATATTTAAAATATACTTAAAAAAAAAAAAACTATATTTAAAATATTAAAATTTATATTTAAAAATATATTTAATAAATATAATAATAAATGTAGTATTTAATAATATTTAATAAATAAAATATTAAAATATAATTTAAAATATATTTAAAAATTATATTTTAAAATATAAAAATATTAAAAAAATATATATATATAAAAATATTTATATGTATATAAAAAAAAAAAAAATAATTAAATATTTTTTTTTGTTTTTTTTTTTTTTTTTTTTAATTTGTTTTCCAATATTGAATTAATTTAATGTGTTAATTGTTTTTATTGTTTAGTTAAAAAACAAATGAATAATAAAAATTATCAACGGAAATGAACGAGAATTGGAAAGGCTTAGGATACCGGCCAGATTTATAGGATATTAAAAAAATACAATATGCATCTTTTCCAAAAATATATATTTTATTTAAGATCATATAAATCTGGCACTCATACATTGTACAAGATATGTTTTTGTTTGTTTACTATCTATCTAATTTTTTTTTTTTTTGTTCTTTCTATCTTTCTTTCTTAAAAACCACACACGAAGTCGACTAGACAGGCGTACCAATCAAAATTACTTTTTACATTTAAATATCATGCTAAAGAAATCAATTTACTAAACAAAATTACTAAAGAAAAAGCGCTTATAACAAATTAAATATATATATATATTTTTTTTTAAATCCTAATTTAAAAAGCAACGTTTAAATCTAAACGTAAAATCCCCAAATAATTAAAAATCTTTTGTGTGTGTGTGTTTTTTTAAAAATAATTTCTTGTGCACGCGTGTTAAAATTAATTAAATATTAATTAAAATCATAAAAATATTAATTAAATTAATTAATAATAATAATAATAATAATAATAATAATAGTTTGAAATAATTCATATTTGAAACTTAATAAATTAAAACTTATTTGGTTAATATTTAATATTATCAGATGCATAGCAGTCTTTTCATTCTCTTTGGAAATAATAATTTATAAATAATTATATGTGTGTTAATAAAAAGAAAAGAAAATAAAAAACAAAAGACAAAAACAAAGAATTAGAAAAATTAATTTGAAATAAAAGCAAACATAAAGAATTTAAAATTCCCCTCTTCGTTAAAAAAAATAATCTCTTGCAACGCAATCAATATAAATATTATTTACACAATAAATTATTTACTTATACGTATATATATATATATATTTATATGTATTAGTTTTTTTTTTTTTTTATAAAAATCTTTCTTTTCTCTCTCTCTCTCTCTCTCTCTCTCCCTCTCTCTCTCTCTCTCCACGATATCCAATTTCAATTCAATGGAAATTGATTTATAAATTATTTACAAAAATACAAATTTCTATATATATATATATATGTATATACAAATACGTGTACGTGTTTGTGTCTTTGTAATTATGTGTATGTCAATTAAATTTGTCACTTTATATTACCGTTATATAATAAAAATCTTAATTATTATTTATGATATTAATTAATTATTATAATTATATCATTTAACCGAATGTTAATTATCAAAAATAATCTTAAATATTCATTTTTGAAAACAAATATTTACGCTTTGGCATAAGTAACGATAGTGTTTAAATTAAATAAAAAAAAATATATATATATATATAAATAAAAAGAAATAAATTAACAAATGTTTGCAATCGATAATTCGATTAAAAATTTGTACCACGAAAAAAAAAAGAACAATTATAAAACGTAAAATGAAAACAGTTTAATAAGAATATTTTTCTTCATAAATTTTTACGTAATCTCTTTCATTACTTTTTAATTATTTAATTAAATAAAAAAAAAAATATATATATATATATATGTTATTCTTCAGAATTTATTATTTTATATTTAAATTAAATATATTTTATAAATTGTTTAAAATTCTCTATGTATATTATAAATGATTTAATTATTAAAATTCGTGGCCATTATTTCCTGAAGATAAAAGAAGACAAATAAAAAAAAAAAAAAAAAAAAAAAAAGAAATGAACGTTACAATTGAAAGTAAAATTAAAATTAAACAAAAAATTAATAAATAAATTAAACGTATAATTTTCTTTGTAAGCATAAAACACAGGCATGCCACTACATAGCAATTAATTTAAAAAAAAAAAAAAAACAATGACTAAAAAACAAAATAAAACAAAAAACAAAGATAAGCACAAGATGAAACGTTGATGCAAAGTCGTAAAAATAGCAATTCAATTAAAAATTTTAAAAGCTTCTTCTCTCTCTCTCTCTCTTCTCTCTCTCTCTTCTCTCTCTCTCTTCTCTCTCTCTCTCTCTCAGATGCATTTACTATCAATGATTGAATTACAACGTGTGTTAATTGAATTCAATATGAACGACGATGAACGTGAAAATATTCATTACGAATTTCTATGAATTAATTTTTGTTCTTATTGCAAGTATTCTTTTCTTTTTTTTTTTTTTTTGTCAAATAAAAATCATTTTTTATATTAAAAAAAAAAAAAAGAAAAAAAAATATTAGAAAAGAGATTACGAAAGAATTAAACGAAGAAAAAAAATACTAAACTCGATTATAGTTCCTTGATTTTCTGTATTATGTTTCATCCTAAGTTATTAAAATGACCGGAAACACGTCCAGGTAGGATTATCCTGGATTGAAATTTTTAATTCTTTTTTTTTTTTTTTTTTTTTCGTAGTACTGCGTTTTAAAATTGTCTTGTAAAAATGTCCTTGAACAAGACACGTAAAGACACTTTGACAAAAATTAATTTTTAAATAATGAATTAATCGTAGTTTTACAATTAATCAATTTTTGTCTCGTTTACATTGTCATTCAAATAAATTGTTATTTAATATTCAATGTTTAAATTTAATAAATAAATTAATAGTAATATTGATTTAAATGACACAAGAGAGACGTTCAATTTTTCAAATAATTAAATTGTAAATATTTTAAATAATTTACATAACTTTTTGCTAAATTTTCCAAGAGAAACACGTGTGTCGAGAGTTTTGTTTTGTTTCTTCAAAATTGAAATACCCTTTTAAATAATTAAATTATAAATAATTTAAATAACTTTTTGCAAAATTTTCCAAGAAAAACACGTGTGTCGTAAGTTTTGTTTTGTTTCTTCAAAATTGAAATACGTTTTTAAATAATTAAATTATAAATAATTTAAATAACTTTTTGCAAAATTTTCCAAGAGAAACACGTGTGTCGAGAGTTTTGTTTTGTTTCTTCAAAATTCAAATACGTTTTTAAATAATTAAATTATAAATAATTTACATAACTTTTTGCAAAATTTTCTAAGAGAAACACGTGTGTCGAGAGTTTTGTTTCGTTTCTTCAAAATTCAAATACGTTTGTAAATAATTAAATTATAAATAATTCAAATAACTTTTTGCTAAATTTTCTAAGAGAAACACGTGTGTCGAGAGTTTTGTTTTGTTTCTTCAAAATTCAAATACGTTTTTAAATAATTAAATTATAAATAATTTAAATAACTTTTTGCAAAATTTTCCAAGAGAAACACGTGTGTCGAGAGTTTTGTTTTGTTTCTTCAAAATTGAAATACACCTCTAATTAAACAAACAAACAAAATTCTAAATTAAAATAATTTTCGTTAACTTTGATCTATCACCCTTAAATTGTTTATAAAACAATGAATATAATAATAAAACAATGAATAAAATAAAACCAAAAACCAAGAAGAAGAAAAAAAAAAAGAGAGAAAAAAAAAACTAATTCGTCAAACCAAAAAGAAAAATCTAAAAAAAAAAAAAATAAATTCTAAAAATTCGATTAAAATTCAACTCTTTGATTTTAACAAAATATTCCCGAAACGTATCAAAAAAAAAAAAAAAAGAAAAAAACCTAGGAAATTAATATATATATATATATATATATATATGTATATATATATATGACTAAAAAATTCTTTTCCGAATATACAAAGGCAATAATTGTCTTAATATAAATATCGGTATCGTAAATGGTTTCAGTAGCAACGGTATCACGCATTCGTCTTTGATGTATGTTATCGTGTCGTGTACGATATGCATCAGTGACGGTGCGTCCCATATATGAGTGAAAATCCTCCACAACAGGCAAACAAATTCTTTACGTTCTTTTTTCGCGCTGCATTTCGTTAACATTCTTGGTATAGTTTCCTAAAGCAAAATAATCAAAATGTGAATAATTACTTCATTTAAATATCAATCAATAGATATTACATACGACGATCATTTAAGAACAAATCCAAAAAAAAGACAAAACGGGAGATTTAAAAAAATATATGAATCTGACAAATCTATAAAAAAAAAAAAATTAAAAAAAATTATAAAAATTAACAATAAATAAATTGATTGAGTAAATACATAAGACGATG
This sequence comes from Polistes dominula, assembly GCF_049000335.1. Classification (NCBI taxonomy): domain Eukaryota; kingdom Metazoa; phylum Arthropoda; class Insecta; order Hymenoptera; family Vespidae; genus Polistes; species Polistes dominula. The sequence continues at coordinate 1,005,136 of NW_028300953.1, forward strand.
AATTGATTATTTAAATTTTTGCAATATAAAATTAAACTCGTCGATGATTATATATAAAATCATTTTTTTTTGTATTTAGTTTAAGTTTGAATGTTAAACAAAATAAAATTAATTAATTAATAAATATAAAATCTAAAATTAAAAATATAAAACCTAATATATATATATATATATATATATATATATATATATATATATTATATTATTTATATATTATGTTACCCTTTTAGTCGCCTTTTACGACAAGCAGGGATTACTGAGGGGGGTATTCTTCCCCGCCTCCCTCACGGGGAATATATAATTATATATTAAATATTATTATAATTAATATTAAATATATATATTTAATATTATTTATTATAATAATATATTATAATAATATATATAATATATTATTATATAATATAATATATAATATATTATTATATATAATTTAATATATTAATAATATAATATATTATAAAATATATTTTAAATAATATTTTCAATATGTATATATATATATATATATAAATTATATAATATAATTTTTAATATATTTAAAATATAATATATATAATAAATATTATAAAAATAAATATAGAACCTAAATTAGAAATTGCTAAAAAAAATAAATAAATAAATTAATAAATATAAAATCTAAATATAAATATAAAACCTAATAAATAAATATTATATAAAATATATTATATTATAATATATATATATTTAATATTATAATATAATATATTTTAAATAATATTTTTAACATATAAATATTTAAATTATATAATATAATTTTTAATATATATTTAATATAATATATATTAAATATTATATTATAATATATATTATAAAAATAAATATAGAACCTAAATTAGAAATTGCTAAAAAAAAAAATAAATAAATAAATTAATAAATATAAAATCTAAATATAAATATAAAACCTAATAAATAAATATTATATAATATAATTTTTATTATATTTAATATAATAAATATATATATTATAAAAATAAATATAGAACCTAAATTAGAAATTGCAAGCCAAAAAATAAATAAATTAATAAATATAAAACCTGAATAAAGAAATTGCAATGAAATTACATACAACACGACGAGTTTATTATTATATCCTATCAAACATAACAACCAAAGATTAATAATAATAATAATAATAATAAATCTCCACGAACAAGGAAGTAAATATTCATCTTTTTTTAAAAATAAAAATTAAAAAAAAAAAACATACAAAATACATTTACATATGTATGTATATATACTTTGTAATATATTACGCGTATAGTTTAGTTTCCTTTTTGATTTTCTGATTAGAACGGAAATTCAACGTTAGAAACGAGAATGAGATTTATGTAACGATATAAAAGAAAAAAAAAATAAAAAGGGAAGTATACATAAATTATATATATGTGTGTTTTATGTGTGTATATGGAGTAGAGCAGCCAACAGCAACACCTTAAAATTATAATAAATGAGTAAAATGCATTTCATGCTTACACGGAGCGAAAACGAAAGGCTTCTTGCAAAGTAACTATAACGTAATACTATGTTAATGTTTTTTTTTTTTTTTTTTTTTTTTACCTGTACAGTTGGTTCAGGATCAGGTTGTTGTTCGTTAATTAACGAACCTGCGATACTAATGTCATCATATTCTTCTCCATCCAATACGGATAATTCATCATGATTTCTTGTATCCATTCCACGTAGACAACGTCCACATAATTGGCCCCGTCTTCAAATTTCATTCAATTTTATTTTATATTCAATTTGATTTTTTGATTTTTAAAATTATATTTTTTTTTTTACAATTTTTATATTGTTTCATAAGATTATGCATTATGCGCAAAGAATGTATGTGTGTATGATTAATTATAAAATATTTAAATAAATATTTTTATATTATATTAATTGTGCTCATAAATTATGGCAAGTGGGTTTTGTAAGTTAAAATTAAAAAAAAATAAAAATGGTACAGGATAAATTAGAAATTATTTAAATAAATATTTTTAGTATTCAATTGTACTCATAATTATGGAAATTGATTGGTCTAATTGTAAGTTAAAATTAATAACAAAATAAATTGATCTATCAGTTATTTTACACACTCACATTATTTTCAATTAAATTAATTTAATATAATATTTCTTTTTTCAATATTATATATAGAATTCATTTATTATTGTTGTAATTTAAAAAATAATAATCTTTACATATAAAAAAACATAATTATGGGTTTTAGAATAAAACAAATTATATTAATACTATTTAAATGCACCCATTTAGTTAAAAAAAAAAAATAAATAAATAAATAAATAAATTCAAACCTTACTTTTTTAAAGGTATTAATTTCATCTTAATTATAAAATACATAAATAAATATTTGTATTATTAAATTGTGCCCATAATTATAGAAAGTGGTCTAAGTTAAAATTAAATTAAGTGTCTAGCACTTGAATACGCTATCTGGTGGCTAAATTCAAAATTAGAATAGATAGGTCGAATTGCTGAACCACGTGGTGGGATCTCTAGCACTTGAATACACTATCTGGTGGCTAAATTCAAAATTAGAATAGATAGGTTGAATTGCTAAACCACGTGGTGGGATCTGTAGCACTTGAATACGCTATCTGGTGGCTAAATTCAAAATTACAGTAGATGGGTGGAATTTTGCAACGCCACGCCTCTGTCAGAGATCCCAGTAGAATTCATTTAGTGTTCAAATAAAATTATTTAAACAATATGACTTACAATTAAATCAATTTCATAATTATGGGAACAATTATTGATTTCAGTTTTTGAAAATAAATTATTACTATTATTTAAATGACACACACACACACACACACACACACAAGTATTTGTGTAATTAAATAAATAAAATAAAATCTTACCTAACTTCCTCGAGGGTATTAATTTCATCTTGTAAATTTTTCACGTCCTGTGCTTTACTACGCCAAAATGTTAATTGTTCTTCCAAAGAACTATTTTCTTGTAACAAAGTAGTCAATTGTTGACCAAGTTCATTAACCTTCTTTTGTTCTCTAACTCTTTGACTACGTGCTTCTTGTAATTGAATTAATAAATCCGTCAATTCTTCCTCATTTGAGTTTAACGTTAATGGTTGTTGCGAGTTAGTATCGTTGATGGTTTCTTGAAAAACTTTTTGGTGAACTTGGGGCAGCGCACTACATTTATTTATAAAAAACAAAAAAAACAAACAAAAACGAAAAATTGATTAAGAAATATTTGAATAACTTTCATCATTTATTTATTTATTTATTTATTTACCTGTTTTATGCTGCCACCAGGCGTTACCGATGCTTTCCAAGAAACTGATTGTGTTTGAACGACATCAGGATTTAAATTATTTGTTTGCTGACGTAGCAAAACTTCTCTCTGTGATGTAAGATCGTCGATTTTCTTTTGAAGTTCCTCACACCTTGTCTCGAGATTTTCGATAGTTAAGCATTGACTGTATAAATATAATTAACAAATAATATTATTACCAATTTATATATGAATTCGAGTGTATATAATATTATTTAAATATATAATAGACTTTCTGAGTTAAAAAATGGTTAGAAATATTTGACAGTAATTATTAAAATTGTAATATTAAATAATATATATATATATTTCTTTTTTTTTCAAGTGGAATAAAATAAATCTTGATATAATATTTATATAATAAATAATATTACAATTATAATAAATGATATATTTAATATTTATATAAAATAATAAGTATTGCTTTACTATTGTTAATATAATAATGTATATTTAAATATAATAGATATGTATATTAATTTTGTATAAATAAAATATAGCGATAAATTATTATAAAAATTTGTCAAATATATTTTCATAATTATACAAATTTCTAACTTTTTTTTTTCATAAAAATATTTAAAATACCAAAAATATTGCAATTATAAAAATTATTCAAATAAAATACAATACTACAATAATATAATACGTAAATTTGTACTTCAACGTATTGTAAAAACAATTTTGTTATTTACCAAATTAATTTTTATATTTCTAATAAATTAAAAGTTGATTATTAAAGTTGACAACTTTCAAACTCACCCTATTATAATAATAATAATAATATTAATAATAAAAATATTATATATGTATATTCAACAAACACGTGTTAATTGAATGAATAATAATAAGATGATAAATTATTTATATTTTTAATTAATTAAGTAATTTGAAAGAATTGTAAATAGGGTGCATTGACAAATTTGTACTTCAACGTATTGTAAAAACAATTTTGTTATTTACCCAATTAATTTTTATATTTCTAATAAATTTAAAGTTTATTATTAAAGTTGACAACTTTCAAACTCACCCTATTATAATAATAATAATATAAATTATAAAAATATTATATATGTATATTCAAACACGTGTTAATTGAATGAATAATAATAAGATGATAAATTATTTATATTTTTAATTAATTAAGTAATTTGAAAGAATGGTAAATAGGGTGGATTGAAAAATTTGTACTTCAACGTATTGTAAAAACAATTTTGTTGTTTACCAAATTAATTTTTATATTTCTAATAAATTAAAAGTTGATTATTAAAGTTGACAACTTTCAAACTCACCCTATTATAATAATAATAATATAATTAATAAAAATATTGTATATGTATATTCAAACACGTGTTAATTGAATGAATAATAATAAGATGATAAATTATTTATATTTTTAATTAATTAAGTAATTTGAAAGAATGGTAAATAGGGTGGATTGAAAAATTTGTACTTCAACGTATTGTAAAAACAATTTTGTTGTTTACCATAATTTAATTTTTATATTTCAAATAAATTAAAAGTTGATTATTAAAGTTGACAACTTGTAAACTCATCCTATTATAATAATAATAATATAATTAATAAAAATATTGTATATGTATATTCAAACACGTGTTAATTGAATGAATAATAATAAGATGATAAATTATTTATATTTTTAATTAATTAAGTAATTTGAAAGAATGGTAAATAGGGTGGATTGAAAAATTTGTACTTCAACGTATTGTAAAAACAATTTTGTTATTTACCCAATTAATTTTTATATTTCTAATAAATTAAAAGTTGATTATTAAAGTTGACAACTTTCAAACTCACCCTATTATAATAATAATAATAATATTAATAATAAAAATATTATATATGTATATTCAACAAACACGTGTTAATTGAATGAATAATAATATGATGATAAATTATTTTGTATTTTTAATTAATGGGGAAGGGAGTGGGAGAGGGAGAGTTAGGGGGTGGGTGGGAAGGGAAGTAATTTGAAAGAATGGTAAATATAAAAAAATAAACGTACTTTTTTATAAGCTTTTTATCGCCAGTATTCTCGACGACCAAACGATGATTGGCACGCTCCAAATCTTGTATACTGACTTCTAATTGTTCATAAATCTTAAGACGCGAATCATTGACTTCCCTCAATGCGGCAGTTTGCTTCTTCATATACTACGGATAATAATAATAATTAATTAGAATAAATTAGAATAAATTAGAATAAATTGCATCAAATAATTCAATAATTATTACGATCATTAATTTAATCTTAAAGATACAAAACGATGCTTATTGTTAGTAAAAAAAAAAAAAAATGAAAAGAAGTAGATGAGAAAAGATAAATAAATAAACAATTAAAGTTTATTTAATTATTATTTTTTATGTTTTTTTTTTTTTTATAGAATAAAACTTACTTCTATTTCTTGTGCTTGTTCCTCGATCGTTGATTGATGAATTTTAATAATATTTTCGAGTTCTTTGTTTCGTTCTAACAAAGTTTTGCCAAGTTCCGCTGCTAACTGAAGATCTGTAACAAATATTTCAATATGTATATATATATATATATATAATTTTGTTTGTTATTAATTTAATATTTATTTAACGTAAATCATCGACATTTATATATATATCTATAATATATATTTTTTATATTTTATAATTTAATTTTTTTTGTAATTTAATTTAATTTTAATTTAATTTTATAAATTGATTTATAAACTAATATATATATTTATATATTATATTTTTTATTTTATATATTTTATTTATATATTAACATATATAACACACACACATATATATATATAATATAAAATATTAATTATTAATATTATAATATTCTATATATAAATATGTTAATATGCAACTAATAAACAAACAATTTTTATACTAAATTATTTCCCTTTACATCTCATTAAAGATAGTTACATCCTGTTTTTTTTTTCTTGAGAATATTTTTAATAATAACAATTACACTTGTGCATTTACATCTTTATTATACATATTACATATAAATGTAAATAACGTAAGCTTGGGAAAATATATATTTTGACGAATTTATTCGAACAAAGTATATGCATATTTTAAAATACTTATCATTATACTTAAGTTAAATATAATTTGTATTCATTAAAAATAGATGGGATGTATTAAACAATGACCTTGCGAGGGAAATAGAATTGCATATGACGTGCATATATGCATCGTAAAATGAAGTCTCAAGTATTATGTTTCATTTAATTATTATCAAGTTCAAAGTGTATCCTAGTTCTTTTTTTTTTTTTTTCATTTTCATTTTCTTCTTATTGAATTAATGATCCCATTGAAAAAAAGAAAAATAATTTTCTATACGTGTGTATAATTATTTGCTACTGAAATGAAAATATTATTTTTGAACGATCATGTTTGATCGTTATCAAAACTATTTTGGTATTCTAATCGATTTGATGATAATCAATACAAAGATCGTTCACACGAAATGTACATTTAATCAAAAATTGATTATAATCATAATGATAAAAGGAATAATTATATATAAGTGTATATTAAATAAAACATACAAAAATATATTACTTTACATCTAAAAAAAATATAAATTACGTGTCATGTTGTTTGTCCGCAATGGACTCCTAAACTACTGAATCGATTTTAATCAAATTTTGCACAATGTGTGCAGTTTTATCCAACTTGAAAGATAAGATAGTTTATATTAATCTATATAAATTATGTGTCACGTTGTTTGTCCGCAATGGACTCCTAAACTACTGAACCGATTTTAATTAAATTTTGCACACTGTGTGCAGTTTTATTCAACTTGAAAGATAAGATAGTTTATATTAATCTATATAAATTATGTGTCACGTTGTTTGTCCGCAATGGACTCCTAAACTACTGAATCGATTTTAATCAAATTTTGCACACTGTGTGCAGTTTTATCCAACTTGAAAGATAGGATATATCTCAATTTATAATCGTAATATTATTTGTTTATTAACAAAGTGTCATGATTATCTCTATTAGTTCGATATAAGGTAATTCGTTGACTTAAAAACGTGTGTATCGGATTGATTGTGAGCCACAGTTACGCGTGGCAGGGCACCCCTAATAATAGATAAAATAATTTATTAGATTATTTATTAGATTATTTTATTAGATTAGATTTAACATCAATGTTATTGATAATATTAATTAAATTATATTTAACAATTAAGAATAGAAAATCGCACATAAATTTGAATAAATTAAATAATTAATATTCGAATATATGAGAATGGAATCAGAACCATAGTCTACTTCGTACTGGTTTAAATTTAAATGCAAGAAACCAATTTTAAAAATTATAAAAAAAAATAAATAATTATAACCAAAAATAATATAAAATAATAAACAACGATTTTCTAATGAAATTTCGAAAAAAAAAACAACAACAAATATTAAGAGACGATAAAAAATGAAAAATTAAGAGTTAGAAAAAAAAATAAAAAAAATAGAGAAACATTTGTTTGACATGTCTAAGAATTTCATAATCCCTTTTTAACTGAACGAAGCCCTTTCTCGTCTGTACGAGCATTGACATCGTTCCCTCGTTAACAAGCTCACAAGATTTTCCCTCTCTCTTTCACTCACTAACTCACTCACTAACTCACTCATTCTCTTTCTCCTTTGCACGAATAAGAAGCAATGCAAAAAAAAAAAAATAAAATAAAGAAAAAGAAGAAGGAACCAACGTAACACAAATTTTCATCTTCTCTCTCTTTCTGTTATTATTATAGTTTCTTTTATTTCAAAATTATTTATCCCATTTTCATTCACAAAATTTTAAAGAGAAAAATCCCATAAAATTGTTTTCATCTTTTAATTGTTTTTTTTTTTTTTTGTTTTTTTTTTGGGAAAGTATACCTTGGGGTCCTTGAAGACAGGCCAATTCTATGGAATAATCCCAACAATCCAAAGAATTCATTTGAGTTTGGGGATCCCAAACAACATCCACATTGGGTCCGCCGTTCATGTTAATAACACTGATATTTAAACTACTTTTTATTTAATCACTCTTGTCTTTTTATTATTATTATTATTATTCCTTTTTTCCCATAAAATTAAAAAAAAAAAAAAAAAAAAAAAACAAGAAGAACACCAACAACAACAAAAAATACAATTAACAAATCACACAATTAACAAATCCTTGGTATCACAATTTCAAATCACTGATCAAAACTATAAAATCCTTTCTCGTAACAGAAATATCGTCGAATAATAAATTAATAAAATAATAAACAATTAACCCAATAACTGAATAACAATAAACAAATTTTTATATTTTTCTAATACTCTGATCAAAAATTCACTAAAGTGATAATCAAAATTCAACATGTTTTCTCTTTCAAATTCAGCAATAAAATAAAATACAAAAAAAAAAAGAAAATGACAAAATATAAATACTAGAAAAAAAAAAAATCACTTATGCGTGTGTATGTATAAATGCATGTGTGTGTAAATGCGTGTTTCGCGTGAGCGTCCTTCCGTTCAGGTTATCGACCACTGACAAGTAGCAACAGCAAAAACTGCAAAACTGCCAAACTACAAAACTGTAAACTACAACTGCAATGTACAACTGCAAACTGTAACTGCAAAACTGCAGTAGTAACAGCAACCAACCAATCAACCAACAGTAAAAGAAACGAAAAGCAACTCTGAGCAACAGAGCAACGTCAGAAACACGACCGGTTCCAACGAAGGCACCCGATCTTCTGTGAATCCGTCAGGTAAGCGAGTATCTTGTACGACTGAGAAACGTTCCCCGTTCACGCACCTCTAATCCTACCTATCTCTTCTTTCAATTCCCTCCCCTCTTCCCCCTTTCCCCCTCTCCCCATTCCTCCCTCATCCCCTCCTCTCTGATCTTCTTTTCTGGCTCCTGCCGACCACCCCCTTTCCCTACTCCCCTGCCCTGTCCTGCACACATAACCCACTATACTTAAGAACCTTCTTCTCTCTTTTTAACTTACTATACTTATACTCCTTCCTTGTGTTCCCTTTCCCCCTACTTTATGCTTCTTTTCCCTTTCCCCCACCCCCCACCACTCTTTTAGGTATTCCTTCTTCTTCTTCTTCTTCCTCGTCTTCTTCTGCTTCTGCTTCTTCTTCTTAAACCTTTTCCTCTTCCTCGTGCCGACGATGAACCCTTCCCCAGGGGGGAAAGGTTCCCCTCTCTCCTCCCATCCCCACCCAACATTTCTGCTCCCACCTCACATTGCAGTTCCTTCGTTGCAAACTGCATGCTCTAGGGCACTCTCGCTTCGTTATAACTTCTTTTTAGTTTTTTCTTCTTGCTTATCTTCTTCCTCTTCTTCTTCTTCCTCATTCTCATCTTCATCTTCATCTTCATCTTCATCTTCATCTTCATCTTCATCTTCATCTTCATTTTCATCTGCAACTTAAAGTATATAGTTCGTGAAGTTGTTTTTTGGTATTTTTTGTTGTATGAGGAAGTTGTACCATTTTTTATTGGTTTCTTTTTTTGTTCTTGTTTATCTTCTTCCTCTTCTTCTTCCTCATCCTCATCCTTATCCTCATCCTCATCTTCATCGTCATTTTCATCTTCAACTTAAAGTATATAGTTCATGATGTTGTATTTCGGTATTTTTGATATGAGGAAAGTGGTCCCAATTTTTATCGATTTCTTCTTTCTTTTTTTTTTGGTTTTTGTATCGTTTTCCATCGTAAATTTCTTTCAGGGTAATTGCAGTTTTACATATCTCAGAGTGGGGTAGAGTGGGGGTGTCGAGTTCTGATAAAAATAATTTCGATAATAATTTGTAATAATTTGTTTTTTTAATCATAATCGTGTGAGTCTGTCTGCCTGTCTCCGTCTGTCTGTCTGTCTGTCTGTCTGTGTTTGGTGAATGAAATTTTATGAATAGTAAATTTTTTAAACACATCTCTTAATAATCATCTTATTGTTTCAAATTTAGATGAGAACTTTATATATTTCCCCTTTTTTTATTCTCTTCTTCATCATCTTCTTATTCTCCTCATTATCTTAATTATAATCGTGAGTTGTTTCAATCTATTATGTGATCATACTTATGGGGACAGGGGTTGAGGTAAGGGGAAACTGGCCCACTTTTAATCGATGTTCCTTCATTTTGTTTCTTTTTCTCAAAAAAATTCCCACCGTGTTAAATTCCATCATCTTCACACGTAATTACGTGTGTGTTCAAGTTGCAAGTAAAAGATAATAGTGTTTTATGGTGTTTTTATTATCTTCCTTTTTTTTTTGGTGTGTGTGTGTTTTTTTTTTCATATGATTAATGATCAAGTAAATGAACGTAACAGATCCTAGTTTTTTTTTTTTAAATAAATTATTATCCTTCCAAAATATATCAGTTTTTATATACACACATCTGTACACACAAGCACACACATATAACTACATATGAACAACAACAAAAATATGAAAAACCCATGAGAATAAATTAACACGTATTTTATGTTACAAGTGCACATCAATTTTGGAACAATTATTCAAACAATAAAATTATGAAAGTAATATCTTATTGTTTATAAAAAAAAAAACAAAAAAACAATTAAATTAATTAGAATTAACACGCGAATCAGTGAAACAATTAAACGTTGTATGGAGACTCGTATATGATATGTATATGTGTGTGTGTGTTTGTGTGTCACATGGTGGCAATTGAAAACAATGTATGTGTGTGTCTTTTTAAGCCACGATCGTGGTCTTCCGCTTTTACTTTCCATTCCTGGTTCCGTTTTACCCGCTTTATCCTATTTTTCGACTTTCTCTTTAGATTCAATCACAAACCAACCTCAAAGTAAAACCTTTTTTTTTTCTTTTTTTTTTTTTTTTTTGTTAATTTGCACCTATGTAAAAGAAGGAGGAAGAGGAGGAGGAGTTGGAGTATCGTTACCTGTATCTCACCTGTATCGTTACTTGTATCGTGAGAATTATTTTTTGATAATTTTTGCAAATATTTTCGATCATTTGTAATACGATTATTGTAATAATCGATTCATTTTATTAATCGATTAATTAATTATCATAATTTATAAATAAAATGACTAATATTATTAAATTCTTGTATGATATTTCTGTGTAATTCGATTATTAATAATTAATTTCAGTATTTAACATAATTTATAAATAAGATGACTAATATCTTTATATTATTGTATGATTTTTATGTGTGATTTGATTAATAATAATTAATTTAAGTATTTAACATAATTTATAAATAAAATATCTAATATTATTATACTATTGTATGATTTTTATATGTAATTCGATTAATAATAATTAATTTAAGTATTTAACATAATTTATAAATAAAATATCTAATATTATTATACTATTAAATGATTTTTATATGTAATTCGATTAATAATAATTAATTTAAGTATTTAACATAATTTATAAATAAAATATCTAATATTATTATACTATTAAATGATTTTTATATGTAATTCGATTAATAATAAAGAATTTAAGTATTTAACATAATTTATAAATAAAATATGTAATATTATTATACTATTGTATGATTTTTATGTGTGATTTGATTAATAATAATTAATTTAAGTATTTAACATAATTTATAAATAAACTATCTAATATTATTATACTATTGTATGATTTTTATGTGTGATTTGATTAATAATAATTAATTTAAGTATTTAACATAATTTATAAATAAAATGACTAATATTATTAAATTCTTGTATGATTTTTCTATGTAATTCGATTATTAATAATTAATTTCAGTATTTAACATAATTTATAAATAAGATGACTAATATCATTATATTATTGTATGATTTTTATGTGTGATTTGATTAATAATAATTAATTTAAGTATTTAACATAATTAATAAATAAAATATCTAATATTATTATACTATTAAATGATTTTTATATGTAATTCGATTAATAATAAAGAATTTAAGTATTTAACATAATTTATAAATAAAATAACTAATATTATTATATTATTGTATGATTTTTATGTGTGATTTGATTAATAATAATTAATTTAAGTATGTAACATAATTTATAAATAAGATAATTATTTTATTAGATTATTCTTAAGATTTTAATATATAGTTTGATTAATTATAATTAATTTACGTAAATATCATAATTTATAAATAAGATAATTATATTATTATAATATTTTGAAATTTTTATTTATAGTTCGATTAATTATAATTAATTTACGTAATTATCATAATTCATAAATAAGATAATTATTTTATTATAATATACTTAAGATTTTTTTTACTTAGTTTGGTTATTTATATAATAATTAATTAACATAATAAGAATATGTAATAATTAATTTAATTTTATATAAATATAATTAATTTAATATTACAATATTAATAATTAATTAATAAAAATAATAATTTGTGCTCACAATCATAGATTTTTTGTTTATACTTTTGTTATACATTTAAATATAGATTTATGTTTTTCTCGTTGTGGATTTGATTGAAAACCAGGTAATTTAGGTTCTTTCGTGATAATAGAATAAAAAGAAAAGAAAAGAAGATTGAAAGATGTGCGTGTTTAATGTTATGCAAGATTACATCCGTTTTACAATGACACAGATATGGGGTTTACATACGAAACTTCCATTTTTTAACTCACGTTTCTTCTAAGATAATCAAGAATATACAGTTATCTTGATAGGAGAGTTAGATAACGTAATTGCAAATGAACTTTTACGTTTAATGTATTATTAATGTAATATATAATAATATAATTCTATTTTTGAATATCTAAATGTATCCATAATTATTAAAATGGTTTAGGTCTAAATTTACAAAAAGATAAAAGAAAAAAATCAGTTTTATATACATAAATAACATAATATATAAAATGTATAAAAAAAATAAAAATAATTAATATATAAAATTAATACACACACACACACACACATACTATATAGTATATAAAATATATAGTACATAAAATATACTATATATAGTATTACATATAATAAATATACTACATATAGTATATAAAATATATAGAAATAAAATATACTATATATAGTAAATATATAATAAATATTTTATATATAGTACTACATATAATAAATATACTATATATAGTATATAAAATATATAAAAATAAAAACAAAAATAATAAATATATAAAATATGTAAAAATAAAAATACATATAATAAATATACTATATATAGTATATAAAATATATAAAAATAAAAACAAAAATAATAAATATATAAAATATGTAAAAATAAAAATACAAATAATAAATATATAAAATATATAAAAATAAAAAGAATAAATATATAAAATATATAAAATATGTAAAAATAAAAATACAAATAATAAATATATAAAATATATAAAAATAAAAATAATAAATATATAAAATATGTAAAAAAATAAATTTATTGCAAATTATAATATTCGAGATTTCAATGTTTTTTTTTTTTTTTTTTTAATGTAAAATATATAAAAATAAAATTGTTGCAAATTATAATTACACGAGATATCAATTTTTCTTTTATATATAAAATTAAAAAAAATATTTATATATATATATATATACATCAATACATTATCAATATCATTGATAACAATTTTATCTGTTATTATTTAGTTCTCATTCAAACAGGAAATAAAATCAGTATGATTTACAGCTAAATTGTTCTATTATCCACTTATTATACCATGATACTATACATTTAACCCATTTGCATTATCTTATTTTATCTTTTCCTATCAATATAATATATTTATCACCCCTATTTATCTTTTCAACTTGTTCAAGATATACATACACATACACATGCACATTTATATATATATATATATGTATTTAAAGTTAAAGGTTTTAAAAAGTGATATGGAAATAATGGACGAATTTAGAACGAGCAAGATTAGTTCCTGATCGTTTGATTTTATTTTCTAATGTAAGTTGTTTTTCACACCGTACAATACTTTGAACGGTGCACTTCTCGTGATCCCCATGAAAAGGTCAAATCGGATACACATTCACCTGTTAAAACCACATTGAATCCACACCATCCTAACAATGCACCTTTCTTTCTTTCTTTCTTTCTTTCTTTCTTTCTTTCTTTTTATTACGATCGATAAAAGATTAATAACATTTTATGGAGTATCAACTTGCATTCTCAAGAGAAAGTTAACAAACACCGTGAGAGATTACGATTCTTCTATTTTATCAACACAGTATTGTGTGTATTATGGTTGAATCACAAAACGGGGGGGGGGGTTATTCAACAATTTCAAATTAAGTTTTCTATTGATTCTACTTTAAATTATTTCTTATTTTATCATTTATGAATAATCATGAATAGTTAAGTTAAATTCATGGGAATTGAAACAGTAATTATTATTCAAAGTTGATAATGAAAGATTTAAATTTGATTTTGTATTGTTTATGTCTTATTTTATAATACTTAAATGAAAATCAGAAAATAATGAAAAAATAATGAATCATTATTTTGAAATCTATGAATAGTTATGAACAATAAAGTTAAATTCATGGGAATTGAAACAGTAATTATTATTCAAAGTTGATAATGAAAGATTTAAGTTTGATTTTGTATTGTTTATGTCTTATTTTATAATACTTGAATGAAAATCAGAAAATAATGAAAAAATAATGAATCATTATTTTGAAATCTATGAATAATCATGAACAGTAATTATTAAAAATATGAAAATGAAAGATTTAGGTTTGACTGGTTCTTGTTAAAAATGATTTCTAATTTTGTTTGAATTAAAAATTAAAATACAAAGAGTAATGAAAATTGTAAAATACTTTGATCCATGGATCCATAATGAATAATACTTGAAAAACAATACTTTAAATGAGATATAGAAAAATAATTAATTAAAAATCAAATAAATGATACAATGAACAAATTGATTACACCTCATTGAAATTGTATATTTTTTATTTCTAATTTTTCCCATGAAAATATAAAAAAAAATTATTATCATCATTGGATCGATAGATCACGAACAATTAATAAATTAAATGACGTTTAAGAAAATAATAATTCAAAATAAGCAAATAAATGCTAGAAAAATGTTTCAAATATTATTCCTCATTAAAATCATACATCTTCATCATCTAATATTTCAAATAATTAAATAAAAAAATAAAAACAACAACAACGATAAAATAGAAAATGATTTTTCCTACGACTGATGTGATGGATCATTGTGAATTGATTTAAAAAATAAGTAAACAAATACTAAATGAAGTTCCAAAAATTATACCTCATTAAAATCATGTATCTTCATCATCCTATGTTTGAAATAAATAAATAAATAAATATAAATAAAAATAACAAAAATAAAAATAACAACAACAACAACATAAAAGAAAATGATCATTCTATAATTGATGATAGATCATTGTGAATTGATTTAAAAAATAAGTAAACAAATACTAAATGAAATTCCAAAAATTACACCTCATTAAAATCATGTATCTTCATCATCCTATATTTGAAATAAATAAATAAATATAAATAAAAATAACAAAAATAAAAATAACAACAACAACAACAACATAAAAGAAAATGATCATTCTATAATTGATGATAGATCATTGTGAATTAATTAAAAAAATAAATGAATAAATAAATACTAAACAAAGTTCCAAAAATTACTTCTCATTAAAATCATACATCATCTTCTTCTTATATTTTAAAATAAAAAAAATAATAAAAACAACAACAAAATAAAATAAAATGATCATTCTATAATTAATGATAAATCATTGTGAACTGATTAAAAAAAAATAAATAAATAACTGTTAAACAAAGTTCCAAAAATTACACCTCATTAAAATCATACATCATCATCAGCATCTTCTTCTTCATATATTTTAAAATAAAAAAAAAAAAAAAAATAAAAAAACCAACAACAACAACAATAAAATAAAAAAAATAAAAAATAAAAAACAATAATCATTCCAACGATTGATGATGGGATGTGATGATGGATCATTGTGAACACGTCGAAAGTAAGAAAGAAATTATGCAAAATGAAAGACAAAAGTAGTCAATTATCCTACAACTACTACTCCTCGTTAAAATGATGTCTACTTCTGTCTGACATAAATAAAAAAAAATAAAAAAAAATTACTAATCATTGTCCTTCAATCTATAGATCATTATGAAGGAACTTACAATCCTTATGGTATAATATCTCACACATGTTAATTTAAAAAGAGAAGAAGAAACGAGCATGCATGCATGCATGCAATGAAAACGAATGGAATGACGTATTCCATAGGCTGAGGAGGAGGAGGAGGAGGAGGAGGATGGGGAGGGGGGAGGGGGGTAGGGGGGGGAAAGTAGGAGAGGGTTGTGTAATTACAGCTTTGTATCTTTCTGAAGGAGTTGAATGAGGAGGAGGTGAATGAGAAGATGAAGAAGATGGTGAAGGAGGTGGTGAATGATGATTAGAAGGTGAAGGATAAAAAGGAAAACAGGAGGGGATTGGAGGAGGGTGTAAGAAAAAAAAGAAGAAGAAGAAGAAGAAGAAGGAGGAGTCCTTTTCTAAGAGTTCCACCATTGTGCTGAATAACTGCACCGTGAAAATAATATGGGGGATGGGGTGGAGTGAGGAAAGGGGATAGAAACGATGTTTAAGTGGACGTTTTCAAAAGGAATTATTGCATCTTTATCAAAACTATCCTTTTTATCTATTCCTCTCTCTCTCTTTCTCTTTTGGTTTATACATTTATTATTATTATTATTACTACTATTATTGTTATTATTATTTAATGTTGCTTATTTTATACTTAGAACGTTTATTTTATTCCAATTGCAATTGCATGTTAGTTAATCCTTTTTACAAATCTTTTATTATTGTGTATGTTTATGTATTTGTATGTGTATGTGTGTATTTTAGTTTAAGGTATATGAGAGTGTAATCAAAGTGTGTGTCTCAGTTTATGTATGTTTAGTGCACGTTAGATGAGAGTGTAATCAAAGTGTGTGTCTCAGTTTATGTGTGTTTTAGTGCACGTTAGATGAGAGTGTAATCAAAATGTGTGCTCAGTGTATGTATTAGTATTAGTGCACCTTATATGAGAGTGTAATCAAAGTGTGTGTCTCAGTTTATGTATGTTTAGTGCACGTTAGATGAGAGTGTAATCAAATTGTGTGTCTCAGTATATGTGTGTGTTTTAGTGCATCTTATATGAGAGTGTAGTCAAAGTGTGTGTCAGTGTATGTATTAGTATTAGTGCACCTTATATGAGACTGTAATTAAAGTATGTTAGTGCATGGGATTAATTTAGGTTAAATTTATGGTTATAGAAATGGGAATGTATATAATCAAATTTATATTAATATATAATTTAATTAATATATAATTTAATAATTATTAAATGTAACACACACACACACACACACACGAAATTTTATATACTCAATTATTTAATTGATATTTTATTAGACAAATGATATTGCATTTATGTTATATTTATAATCAACACATGTACACACACTGTACACACACTGTACACAAAATTCACATACTCTTCAGTTACTCACATATATGATGTTACACATTCACTTACACATGTGTGTATGTATTTGTGTATTTATTGATGTTGAAGAAATAAAATAAATTTCCTTAGAAAGTGATCAATAGAGATAATTCACGATTGAATTTCAGTTAAACGAGACACGCAAAGAAGCTACTCGTCTTTATAAAAGACTTCCTCAAAGAAATTCCTTTTACTACGAGTCAATACTTGATCAACGATCGATCGATTGATCGGTCATTTGTTAAATCGATCACGAAGTCTTTCGATTTCGAGGAATTTTGCTCTCTCTCTCTCTCTTTCTCTCTCTCTCTATCTCTCATATGCCTCCTTACGATGAAGTCAAAACGAATGACTGAATTACAAATCAACTTTCATCATTCAATATTATAAAATATCCGTTTATTTCAAGTTATGTAAAAAATAATAAATAAATAAATAATTGTTACACATAATTTTGAAATTTTATGATAGAAATAATAAAAACAAATGAAATGAAATGAACAACAAATTTATACATCGATAGAATGAATAACAAAATAAATAAATAATAATTAATAGTATTCGATTAAATTGAGATACTTTTTGTTAATTTTCATTGTAATTGTATGTGTGTGTGTGTGTATGTGTGTACAATTACAGATATTCTAATCGGTCTAATGCATAGGAGAATGACCTTAGAAAAATATTTCGTCGTCGAGGATGCATATCGACGAAGTTTAGCCGTGGGTAACGACCACTATCGGTAATATAATAATATGCTTGTATGTTACAATCCTACCATAAAGATATATATATATAGATGTATATAGAAGGTTGTTTTTCCCACCTGATTTTGCAGATGTTAGACAATGACAACAAACATAAAGTAAAAAGAAAAAGAATGAAGAATGCGCGGACAGTTATCTCCTTCTCTACCGTTATTTATGACTCTATTGCCATAAATTGATTGCCATAATCTTTAAAGTACATACCCTAATATTCTTCGTAAATAAGAATATAATATACACTATGGTGTTTATGTATAAATTAATTTTATATTTATTAATCATTTAGCACTTATTTGAAGTTGACACATCTTTTTAAAAACCTAAAGTATTGCATTGGATTTTTTTCCCTAAAAGCAAGTTACGAAATATTTACTTCAAATTTATTATCATAATCTTTGATATTCTATTTTTTTTTTTTTTGTAAATAAGAAAATACTAAGGTGTTTGTACCATAAATCAATTTTATATTTATTAATAATTTAGCACTTATTTGAAGTTGATACATCTTTTTAAACACCTAAAATATTGCATTGTATTTTTTGTTTTGTTTTCTTTCGAAAATTAAGTTATGAAATATTTATGAAAATATTTATTATCATAATCTTTGATATTCTATAATATATTTTTTTGTAAATAAGAAAATACTAAGGTGTGTGTAACATAAATCAATTTTTTAATTATTAATAATTTGATACTTTTTTCAGAATAATATTTTTTGTAACACCTAAAATATTGCAATCAACTTTTTTCTACAAAGTATTAAGGGGACCTTCTACTCTGCAATTTAAAAAAATTTTTTTTTTTTTTTTACATTATTTGAATGTATATATATGTAGAAATATTGTGTTAAAATTTCAAAAAGATCCGATGTCTCTAACTACATTTTTGGTGCCTGAACGTAACTACCTCGGACCGCTTTCCTGAGCGTTCGGCGCGCACGGACGACTCTTATCTTGTTCAATCCCTTTCTCTTTCATTGTTTATTCAAGCAGTTTTTTTTATTGTAATCTGTATAATCCTTCGTATTGTCAGGTATATTTTTCGGGGGATCAGACATAGAGAAATATATAACTGTCTGAAGATGATGATATATAGATTATTAAATTATGATGATGTTAATAGCCTAATAATTTGAATAAAACGTGGCCCATTGCTGGGCCCATTAATCGGCCAATGATCAACTACCATTAATAGGCCGATAATAACTGCCGGTAATGGGCCGATAATAACTGCCGGTAATGGGCCGATAATAAAAGCCGGTAATGGGCCGATAATAACTGCCGGTAATGGGCCGATAATAACTGCCGGTAATGGGCCAGTAATAAATGCCGGTAATGGGCCAGTAATAAATGCCGGTAATGGGCCGATAATAAAAGCCGGTAATGGGCCGATAATAAATGCCGGTAATGGGCCAGTAATAAATGCCGGTAATGGGCCAGTAATAAATGCCGGTAATGGGCCAGTAATAAATGCCGGTAATGGGCCAGTAATAAATGCCGGTAATGGGCCAGTAATAAATGCCGGTAATGGGCCAGTAATAAATGCCGGTAATGGGCCGATAATAAATGCCGGTAATGGGCCAGTAATAAATGCCGGTAATGGGCCAGTAATAAATGTCGGTAATGGGCCGATAATAAATGCCGGTAATGGGCCAGTAATAAATGCCGGTAATGGGCCAGTAATAAATGCCGGTAATGGGCCAGTAATAAATGCCGGTAATGGGCCAGTAATAAATGCCGGTAATGGGCCAGTAATAAATGCCGGTAATGGGCCAGTAATAAATGCCGGTAATGGGCCAGTAATAAATGCCGGTAATGGGCCAGTAATAAATGCCGGTAATGGGCCGATAATAAATGCCGGTAATGGGCCAGTAATAAATGCCGGTAATGGGCCAGTAATAAATGCCGGTAATGGGCCAGTAATAAATGCCGGTAATGGGCCGATAATAAATGCCGGTAATGGGCCAGTAATAAATGCCGGTAATGGGCCAGTAATAAATGCCGGTAATGGGCCAGTAATAAATGCCGGTAATGGGCCAGTAATAAATGCCGGTAATGGGCCAGTAATAAATGCCGGTAATGGGCCAGTAATAAATGCCGGTAATGGGCCAGTAATAAATGCCGGTAATGGGCCAGTAATAAATGCCGGTAATGGGCCAGTAATAAATGCCGGTAATGGGCCAGTAATAACTGCCGGTAATGGGCCAGTAATAAATGCCGGTAATGGGCCAGTAATAAATGCCGGTAATGGGCCAGTAATAAATGCCGGTAATGGGCCGATAATAAATGCCGGTAATGGGCCGATAATAAATGCCGGTAATGGGCCAGTAATAAATGCCGGTAATGGGCCAGTAATAAATGCCGGTAATGGGCCAGTAATAAATGCCGGTAATGGGCCGATAATAAATGCCGGTAATGGGCCAGTAATAAATGCCGGTAATGGGCCGATAATAAATGCCGGTAATGGGCCGATAATAAATGCCGGTAATGGGCCGATAATAAATGCCGGTAATGTGCCGATAATAAATTTTATTAATGGGCCGATAATAAATTTTATTAATGGGCCGATAATAAATATATATATAATAACACTTTGTAGCTGAAGTCATACAGAATATAAAACCATTTTACTTGTATGTTTCAGGTAAGCCATTCTCAAGTTCTGATGGAGCTACCAAAGCACTAAAGTTTTAAGGTGTTTTTTTATACTACTGTTTTTGCAATAAAAAATTAATTAAAATGAAAAAATAAAAATTCATTTATATAGTTTAAGACTCAATTTAACAAACCCAACAACTTTTAGATCGATATCTTTTATAGTTTTCTTGGAAAAAATTCGCGAAAATAGCCTTTTTTTAGGTGCTCAGAGTAGAAGGTCCCCTTAAATAAAAACAATGTTTACTCTTACGAAATATTTCATCAAAATTTATTATCATAATCTTTGATATTCTATTTTTTCGAAAATAACAATATATTATGGTGTTTACGTATAAATCAATTTATTTTATTTTGTTTATTAATTTATGCACCTTTTTTGAAGTTGACATGTTTTTTTTTTAAAACACATAAAATATTGCATTGGATTTAATGAAGGCGGGTGGTTTGCAATGTCTACCTACACACACACACATACACACACGCATACACTATTCAATAATTTTTATTTAACATACAACGTGTGACTCACTAAAAGTCTCGTTGAGTAGTCTAAGGGAGTAAAGTACTGTGTGTACTCGCATTTCCGTCACATTGATTTATTACATCATATACCGTGAGATTTGATATAAAAGTATTTCGAAATCTAACGAGAGAAAGAGACAGACAGAGAGAGAGAGAGAGAGAGAGAGAGAGAGAGAGAGAGAGAGAGAGAGAGAGAGAGAGAATACACCTACACATGAATTCGACCTAACATAAGATAAATTCAAACGATCTTTTGTAACTTAACGAAGTGTGTAGGATCACGTACACGAAATTTATCCCAATTATTTTTTCCCTTCACTAATTTACTTATTTATTTATTTTTTTTTTTAAATAAAAACAAATACAAATAACACAAACGTATAAATATTTCATCCCCCTTCAACGTATTTATTTTATATTATTTAATATAATTAATTAATAAAATACTATGATGATTTATTTATACAAATTATAATAAATATTTTATTTGTGTGTTAAATAAAATCTAAACACATAAACTCTCTCTCCCTCTATGGTAAAATAATTTTCCTATAATACAAAAATTAATTTAAAACAATTTTGTATATATATATAAAATAAATAAATCTAATTTACAACCAAAAAAGACAATAATAATAAAATAAATAAAATATACACCAAATAAATAATAATAATATAATGTAAACCGAAGCAGCACGTGGAAGAGAATGTAAACAAACAAATAAAAAAGAAAACAAAACAATAACAAAAAATAAAAGGATAGAATGATAACAATTCGTTGAATTACAACATGAATATCTAACAATAATAATAATAATAATATTTATTATTAGTAATGGTACTTATGAGTGTTTTAATTGTAAGTTAAGCTTGAACCTGACCACGTTGATCAACTTCCGAGACAAGCGGTGTAATTCCTAAGCAAGAAACGGAAGTTACGAGATAACCTTAGGGCGGCTGAATGGAAAAGACGGGATAGGGGGATTTAGGGAGGGAAGGTTAGTTGTGTTCACCATCACCATCATCATCATTATCATCATCATCATCATCTTAAAGGATTCAAGAAGGAAATTCTATCGGCGAGAGTTTATCCGCCGCTTGGTTTTTAACCACAACACTTTCCAGCCCTCTCCTCCTCCTCCTCCTCCTCCTCCTCCACCTCTTACCCCCTCATTCCTCCCGCTACTTAAATTTCAGCTTGGAAGAATCAGACTCAACCACATGAATAAAGTCTAACTTTAAACTAATGTAAACTTTGACACAATTCTATTTCATTAGTACACCCCCCTCCACCCACCCCTCAATGGCTTCATTAAATTGAAAATTATTTGTTAATCTTAATTTTATAAACAATATATGTATATCTATATATATATATATTAATTGTATATGTTATTATATACTATTTCTTATATATTTATTATTTATTGCATACATTAATTATTATTGTTATTATTATTATTAATTATATATTTATTTATTTAATTTATTAGTAATAAAAAAATAAATAAATTTATAAAAATTTAATTAATTTATATATATATATATTTTTTTTTTTAAATTTAATTTATATAATAATTACATATATATAAATTATAAATATATTATATAATATAAAATATTTATATATTATATTATAATTAATGAGAGAGAAATATAGTTTATATATATATTATTTTTATTAATTATCCACGAATTATTAATTAAACAATTTATAAAAGAATTGATAAAAGAATTAAATGAGAAATATTTGATTCTAAGAGGAGACTTCAATGCTGGTATAGAAAAAAAAGTGTGGAGATTTAAACGCACTCAGATCAGAAAAAGAAAAGAAACTCGTAAAAAAAGAAAATCATAAATAAAATCGTAAGATAAAATTCTATATATATATATAAATATTAATTTAACATTTACTGAATAAAATAAATATTATTTGTCAAGCATGGAAAAAGTATGAAATCTATTGAAAAAAAAAAGAAAAAGAAAAAACAAATCAGACAGATGTGCAACAAGAAATGGCTAATTAACTTCCCGTATACATATAGTGAAATCGAAAGATAAGAATAACAACACCTTTCCAATCTTTCTCTTTCTCTATGTCATTTTAATATGTTAACATAAACCGTTAGGGTCACACCTATGTATATAAATACCATATATACCCATAACTGTTCTCTGTTTTTTTTTTTTTTTTCTATTTTATATTCTACAAAATATATTTTCCATTAGTCTAATATATTATTATTATTATTCTTATATCATTTATTAAAGTGTATAATAAATAATTTGGTTCTTTTTAATTCTCTAATAAATAAAAATATTAATATATAAAGTATATATATATTAGGGTGGGTCAAAAAAATTGACTTATTTTTCAGAGATAAAAATGAATACACATGAAAGTTTGATGATGAATATCTTTTGAACGTTTAATTTAATCGCCAAAACATAAGACACCATTTTTATAGAGCAATTAATTTCCTACAAAAATTTGTATTGTGCACTTTTGAATAATCATTTATTGTTGAGTTATAAAATTCATAAACAACAATGAAATTTGTCGTAAAATAATCAAACTTAAATCTTCAATATCATTCAAATGGTTAGGTTTACGAAAAAAATATAAGATACCATTTTTGTAGAGCATTAAATTTCCTACAAAATTCGTCTACAACATTTTTCTGTACAATCAATAAATAATGAGGTATGAATTTTAAACTATTAGACTGGAAAAAAAAGTTGTAAAATTCATAAACAAAAATCAAATTTGTCGTAAAATAATCAAACTTAAATCTTCAATATCATTCAAATGGTTAGGTTTACGAAAAAAATATAAGATACCTTTTTTGTAGAGCATTAAATTTCCTACAAAATTCATTTACAACATTTTTCTGTACAATCAATCAATAATGAGGTATGAATTTTAATCTATTAGACTGAAAAAAAAAAAAAAAAAAAATAAATAAAAAACTGTGATGCGGAGGATCTTTTCCTATTAAAATGAAGAGCTCATATTTGGTGAGAATTTGTTTAAGGTTTCTAGCAACCCATTTTTCCGTGGCACTTGTAAAAAAAAAAAAAGAAAGTCATTTTTTTGACCCACCCTAATGAACATAATAATTGACATTATTAAATGACAATAGTAGTCATAATAATTAATTAAAATGACTAACTTTTATGGTATCGAACTACACACGTTTAAATGGAAATAAAATGAAACTAAGTTAAAAAAAAAAAAAAGAAAAGAAAAATCTGAAATAAAAAAAAAAGAAACAATTACCGTTACAAGAAAGAAGTACGTATACTGTATGGTATTTGAAAGTATATACTTTATTTGTTAAAATGTGCACGTAGTTAAAATAAAACAATGTATTATTATGTGTGATCGAAAAACAATGCAATAAGATTCTTCTTTCATTTCTTCATTTCATTTGATTTGATTTGATTTAATTTGAAAATTTCTCGCCTAAAGAATCATACGAATAAGAATGATTTTAATCAAAATAAAAATACTTATGTGATCAGTTGAAATAAAAAGTAAGAATTCCCATGAATTAATAATAATAGTCTTTACGATGTATTTTAATTAGGTCGTTCGCAAACTCTGCTGCTTTTCGAATCGCGAATTACCGGATGTCCCTTCCGGTAAAGGAAGAAGAGAGGGCATCGTACTTTGGATATCATGCTCTTGTTGCGTCCTTGAAGAAAATACACGAACTAAAATTACGATTCAGTTCTCAATCATCTAATATGCAAAAAAAAAAAAAGAAAAAACCAAAAAAATAAAAAAAACAACATAAGTGCAGATTATACGTGTTAGAAGTGAAAACTTCAACAAAATTAAGTATCGAGAGAATGAAACTTGAGTTGCATATGATTGTAATTGCAACTCATGAGTTGATTATGATAACTACAAAATGAATGGATACTTTGCTTTAATGTACACAAACAAAAACAGCACCGCAATGCACCGCACCACAATCTGCATATCAAATCCCGCATTCCGCATTCCACATTCCCCATTTTAAAAAGAGTCTCGTAAAAGATTATATTAAAAAATAATTTATTATTTTTCATTGCATTTTGATGAATTAATTAATTGGATAATTTAATAAATGTGGGATAATAACTCGTGACGTTAAATTAACACGTTGACGCCGGCGCCGATTTTCAGTGTCTGCGCTGTGGGACGGCATTCGAATCTAAGATGCGCTTCATCTGGCGGCGCGTGATTTTTGCTTGTTCAAAAACCTGAACGCAAGGTGGACCACCGGTGGTACGCGCCGCCCGATGGGACAATCTAGTGCGGGCCACCGGTGGTACGCGCCGCCCGATGGGACAATCTAGTGCGGGCCACCGGTGGTACGCGCCGCCCGATGGGACAATCTAGTGCGGGCCACCGGTGGTACGAGCCGCCCGATGGGACAATCTAGTGCGGGCCACTGGTGGTACACGCCGCCCGATGGGACAGTCTACTGCGGGCCACCGGTGGTACGCGTTAAATTAAATTTATATTTGTAATTGGCATTAATAAATTTAGTTGAGTTTAAAAAAAGTATATATATATATATATGATTGAACAATATGTTAAAAGATACGAGAGTACATGTATGTGTTACGAGAACCTCTGTTATACTTTTGGAGTATTATATTATAGTATTAGAAACGTGAGAACTAATGTCTCGAGCAGGGAACGTGTGAGCCATACGGACGAGTAATTTCTTTCACTTTGATCTTTCAACGATAATTTCCACCTACAACAACATCGTGCCATGAATGAAAAACGTCTTTTCAGTGAACCGTTACGTAAAATTCTTCAAAAGATTCGTTCAATCAGAATCCTAAGTAATCCTTATTACGTGATTATATTTTATCTACACATGCCTAATACTAAAACATAAAAAAGAGAACAATTTTTCTAATAAACAAAAAAAAACAAACAACAAATAATAATAATTTTAACACGTTGCCGCAAATGACGACTATAGTCGTCCAATCTTCATATTTCTAACATAAGAAGAATTAAAGAAAAATTAGATTTAGCAAACTTAATAAATTTAGAAAATTATTGAAAAAACGTGTAACAAATTATTTATGTAATAATTTAGTATACATTTTTTTAAAACTAATTAATTAGTTTTATACTATTTAACTAATTTTAAAATAATTTTATCTACTACTATGAAAACATTTTAAAACATTAAAAAAAAAAAATTCCCAAATTAATTATTTTAATTAACAATATTATAAAAATTAATTTAAAAAAATACACTTTTAAAGATAATACAATTAATTATTGTAGATAAAAAATTATTTTGCAATTCACGCGTTCGTCAATTGATTTGACGTTAGATCCGATAAAACATTGAATAACAAAATTCTTTATAATAAATATATATGTATGCGTATGTGTTACGTATGTGTACATGTGTACGTGTACAACATTAGACAATTTTCTAAATAAATAAACATATACTTGAAGTTCTCAATATCCGATACTAATATCTATTCAGGTTGTATCAAGTTGTTAACCTAATGATCGTCATGCGAAGTAGTGATAGTTCGTGAAAATTGTCGATACTATGTTAAATAAACATTTTAACGTTTACATCGGGGTCAAGTATTCTTAACTTAGTTTAACTTAAAGTAATAGAAATTCTAAACACTATAATGCAAGTGTATATATTCTCAAGATTGCAAACTATTTTCGTATTCAAAGCACACGTCACACAGTTTATGAAAGATGCAAATCTTTACAAAAAATCAGATTAGTCTTATCCTTATTATTATTATTATTATTATTATTAGTAGTAGTAGTAGTATAAGTATAAGTAGGATAGATAATCTGCTACGTCAAAAGTGAACTTTGGTGAAGGTTTAACAATCTTGATGTAAATGAAAGATAAAATAAGAAATAGAAAGATAGGTGTGGTTAACAAAGGAACAAAGTGTATCTCATAGAACAAGAAAACAATGTATAACACCTGTTAAATTGTTTCAACTATTTTTTAATTTTAAATACAATATTTCTTCTAAACCTTTTTTTATATTCCATTCTACTCCCCCCTCTAATCCTAATTTATAATAGTAATTTTGAATAGTAATTTTGAATAGTAGTTTTGAATAGTTCTGAAAAAAGTCATTTCAAAAAGTAGTCATTTGAAAAAATGAGGGAAAATAAAAAATAAAAAAAAATAAAATTAATAAAATAAAAGAAATACAAATAATAACAAAAATCTGTGTGTATGTATGTGTGTGTGTGTGCGTGTGTGTGGGTTGTTTAAAGGAGAAAACGAAAAAAATAAAAAGAACAAAAATATTTTCGTTTTAGAACAAAACGAAATGAATTTCGTTGAAATTAAACGATGATAGGATTTGTGTATGTATATATATATGTATGTGTGTGTCATTTAAAAAGAGGATCAAAAAATAATAAAAAAAAAATAAAATAAAATAAATAAAAAAAGATAAGAAAAAAAAGGATTGAAATTGAGTTGACTAAGTTGACTATATATGACACGCACATTGTCACGCATCTGTATGCGGATATACACGTCGAAGAAGCAACAAGACAACACAAGTCAAGAACAACACCACACCCAAGTGAACAAGGAATCGTGTGGCAGGGCAATGCGCCGGTTAGCGAACGAGAGGAATGCGTTATGAGCATGATAATACTGCATGTATACTGCATATAAACGTGCCTAACACGCGAGCTCATTTTACGAAGGTTCACACGGAAACTTTCGCACCCACACGTCTATTTTACTACAAATAATGTAACAAAAAAAAAAAAAGGGGTTATATTCATATTATTTTTATTTTATTTTATTTATTTTTAGACTCAAATTAAACTTATTTTAAAATGACAGTACATAAATTTCACACCCACGTGTATTTTATTTAAAAAAAAAAAAAAAAAAAAAATAATAATAATACATTTGTTAGTTTTATTTTATTTTATTTTATTTTATTTCTTTTTAGTCTCACAACGGACTAAACACCCATTTAAAAATAAGTTAAATAATTTTTGAATTCACGTGTATTTTATTAGAAAAATACAAAGGGTTTTACATTCGTATTATTTTTATTTTATTTGATATATAATATTTTATTTATTTTTACACTCAAACTAAACTTATTGTAAAATGAGAGTAAATAAATTTTACACCCACGTGTATTTTATTAAAAAAAAAAAAAAAAAAAAATAAGGGTTACATTTATTATTTTTATTTTATTTTATTTTATTTACTTTTAGTCTCAGATTAAACCTATTTAAAAATACGAGCAAATATTCTTAACAATTTTGTAAAATATTTAAAAATGATATGGAAAATGAAAATAAAATGAAAATTAAATGAAAACTAAATGAAAATAAAATGAAATGGAAAATGAAATAAAAAAATGAAAATAAAATGAAAATAAATTGAATTGAGTTTGCATACAATTACAATTTTTGTTTATTGTAATTGTATCATTTATCTATTTTTTTTTTTTATTTAAATTAAATGATTTAAAAAATTTTTAATTTAATTTTAGGTTCAATGACTTTTCTAACAAAAGAGAACCGATCAGAAATAATTGTACATATTTTTTTGTTTCCTCTATTTTATATACATTCATCATTTAAATGATAACTGAACAATGAATAATACTATAAAACTTTATCAAATCTATTCACGTAATTATTATCTCATACGCATCAACGGAAATGCGCATTGCACACGATAATCATATATCGTAACGCATGCATAACTCGTCGATTTTTCATTATGCAATCACAAATTATTATTATTATAATAATAATATTATAACATATTATGCGTACAATCATACAGAAACAAAGACGTTTGTGAACATCAACGAATTGATCAAAGAAAAATAATAATAATTAAATTTAAAAAAAAAAAATAATCAAATCCTGTCAATCAAACTCAACAGGATTTTTAGATTTTTCGAAATTTTTTACTTGTCCAATTTTCCTACGATACAAAGCTTTTATATAATTTATTATTATTATTATTATTTGGTGGACACGATAAACAATTAATACTTGAGTATATTTTAAAACTGACGTATCATGCAATAATTTAAATAAAAAAAAAAAAAACAAACAAATAACAAATAAATAAAAAACAAGTTATAATAAATTTCAATTCGATCAAAATTATGAAAACAAATTCATGTAAATTTTGCACTAAAAATACAAAGAAACATTTCAATAAATTATTTTATATAAATGTATACCTATGCATCTTTAGAAAATATTTGATTTAAACTATGAAAGAAATTCATTTACAATTTTTTTATTAAAAATATGAAGAAACATTTCAATGAAATATTTTATCTTCTTAATATATATATATATATATAAATTACCTGTCACGTTGTTTGTCCGCAATGGACTCCTAAACTACTGAACCGATTTTAATCAAATTTTGCACACTGTGTGCAATTTTATCCAACTTGAAAGATAGGATAGTTTATATCTCAATTTATATAAATTACGTGTCACGTTGTTTGTCCGCAATGGACTCCTAAACTACTGAACCGATTTTAATCAAATTTTACACATTGTGTGCAATTTTATCCAACTTGAAAGATAGGATAGTTTATATCTCAATTTATATAAATTACGTGTCACGTTGTTTGTCCGCAATGGACTCCTAAACTACAGAACCGATTTTAATCAAATTTTGCACACTGTGTGCAATTTTATCCAACTTGAAAGATAGGATAGTTTATATCTCAATTTATAATCGCAATATTATTTTGTTTATTAACAAAGAGTCATGATTATCTCTGTTAGTTCGATATAAAGTAATTCGTTTTCTTAAAGACGTATGTATCGGACTGTATAAATACATAAATATATATATGCATTTTGAACTTTCTTTGAAGTTGAATTGACACTGGTTTAGAATATTACCGATATGGTTTCTCTTTCTATCTGTTAACCTTCCCCTTTTTCCTCTCTTTTCTTTCAATTCCCATCAAACTAGTCTTAACCCTCTTCCTTTTTCTCATGAACCTTTTTTTTGTTTCTATTTCTTTGGTTTGGTCGGTTATGGTTAAGTATAGATCGGCGTTATATGTGCACCACTCTGTGTACCGTTAGACAGGTATAATCGTACTCGTTGACCGTTCTGCATTTACTACTAGTTTCAAACTAGACAAGGAATAGATGAAAAGTACTACGAACGAACGAACGAACGAACGTGTTGTGTGTTGTGTTATGCTATGTTGTGTTGTTGCTTTGAACAAACCGGCAAAGATTTTTTCTTTTTATCTGACAAAGACGACCAACGAACGAACGAACGAACGAATGAACGAACAGAACGAACAAAACGAACGATCGAATTCGCCTCGGTTAACCCCAGTTTAACGGTAGTAAGATCGGTAAGATTCTCGATATGTGCTTCCGTACTTTGATAACTTCCTATTTCCCTTCCGTTTAATAATTCTAATATATATATATATATATATATATATATATATATATATATATATATATATATATAAATATTTTATTTTGGTTACCAATACAAATAAAATATAAAAAGAAAATATTATATAAATGGATATGTTTTACATATATTAATTATAACTTCTATTATTATACAAATAGTTAGATTATAAAAAATATACTTTCTATAGGTAGATTATAATTTATTATAATCTATTATAAATTTATATTATCAAAATATATCTCTTCTATAGGTAGATTATATAATATAAAATATAATATAAAAATATAATATATATATATATTTTATTTTGGTTACCAATAAAAATTAAATGTAAAAAGAAAATTACACAAAAAAAAAACATTATATGCATGTATTACATTATATATATATATATATATATATATATATATATATATATATATATGAAAATTAGAAGTTCAATTTTATTTAAAAAATTACTATTTTCTATTCTATTCTATTGAATATCTATTTTTAAAAAGAACAAAAAATATATCCTGAACAGTACATAAGTAAAGTTAATTTAGTTAATTTATTATAAACCAAGTATGGTTCCATTAAATAAAGTTTTCCTGTCGTGCCGATACATTTGCACTAACGAGCACGTTACCCCTTTACGTTCTTTTACAAAACAAAAAAAAAAAAGATAGAAAAGATAGAAAAGATACAAAGACATAATAATATCAGAGACCAAATCGATATACGATCGCCTTTGATTTCATCGTTTCATCGTTTCATCGTTTCATCGTTTCATCGTTTCATCGAAGAAAACGCTATAATAAGTAGAATCATAGATAGCAATCTCTCACTCGTCTATCTTATTGCTAGCTTGGCGAATAGCAAGAAGAAACACACATTTACTCTCACACACGCACACACCAAACCTCACTACTTTTCGGAAAAAAACCTCACTAGTTTTCGGAAAAAACCCTTACTATAGAGGTGTTTAGTTACCATGCATTTTTTAGTTACTAGAAGCAACTCGTCTCATTTCTTTGAATTGAGAACTTGTTTGCTGTGTCATATGTTATCTATTTATATTTGTTTTTTCAATAAAACTTCTAATAATTTTTGAATATGATAACAATAATATAATAATAATATTATAACAAATAAACCCAACAATTATCCTACTCCTGATATTCTGCAGTCGTCTCTTTCTCTCTAAACTTAGTTTATCGAAGGTTTCACTTCGAACACGTGTCATCTGCCCACATGATATTTTTTATTTATATTTCATTGAATTTTGAATTAAATTCACTCGCAAGCTCAATCCTACATGTTTGTCTTATTTTTTTTCCTCTTTTTATTTAATATCTTGGCCGTTTTATAGACGCCATTTGCTCTGTTACACCACCGCCTACCGCTCCGTTACATTGCCGCCTACCGCTCCGTTACATTTTTTCAAATCACACCCATTCTAAAGAAGTTATCACTTCAAAAGGAACACACACACACCTGGACAGAGAGATCAAAGTATACAGGTGTATAAAGTATAATAAGAAACATTTTTCTATGAAATAAAAAAACAAGTAATAATAAAACGTTCCATAAAACGATTTAACAAAGTCTTCTTCTTCTTCGTCTTCTTCTTCTTGTTGTTTCACCTAAAACAGTCACGTTTCTTTTTATCTCGTGAATCTTTTGAAACGAACAACAATCGACCTCTCGAAACTGTGAAAGTATCGAGAAGAATCCACCTCCTATACATTTTGCTTTCTCATATCCGACGTTTAAAGACTGTAATTTTTTTTTTTCTTTTCTTTTCTTTTCTTCGATTACCTTCAAAGGGTATTATATTGTCTTACTTTCTTTTTCAACTCCTTCCTTCCTTCCCCCATATAAAAAAAAAAAAAAAAAAACAAGAATTTACTAACGAACATTTATAATTACGATTTGAATTAAGTTAAAAATCAAATATTTGTAAAACAATTGATTTTTGTAATTTTTGATTGAATGATTTTTGAAATTATTATTACAATTATATGTTGATTATAATTAATTAAATAAATTGTTTAAAAGATAACGTTTTGTCATTTTTTTTTTTTTTTATTTTTTTTTTTATTGTCAGAATTATTCTTAACATTTATGGGATTTTTCTACAGATGGTTCAATGTGTGTGGTTGATTTTATATTATAATATTTACAAATTATATTTCAAATGAGATTTTATAATAAGATTTTAATAAATGAATTATTTAAAAAGTAAGTTTGGAACATTTTATTATTATAATTACCCTAAACATTTAATGAAATTTAATTATACAGATGGTTAAAGTAGTTGATTTTATAATTTTTCAAAAATATATATAAGTATAAATTACAATTATGTAGATAATTATAATTAATAAAATGAATCATTTAAAAAATACATTTGTACCATTTTATTTTATTATCATAATTACCCATTTAAAAAGAAATTAATTGTCATAATTAAAACATTTATGGAATTTAATTACAGATGGTTCAATGTGGTTGATTTTATAATATTTTCAAAAATATATTTCAATTAGATTTTAATAAGATTATAAAAAGGAATTATTTCAAAATAAATGTTTAACATTTTATTATTATAATTGTCCATTTAAAAAGAAATTCATTATCATAATTAAAACATTTATGGAATTTAATTACAGATGGTTCAATGTGGTTGATTTTATAATATTTTCAAAAATATATTTCAATTTGATTTTAATAAGATTATAAACAAGAATTATTTCAAAACAAATGTTTAACATTTGATTATTATAATTGTCCATTTAAAAAGAAATTCATTATCATAATTAAAACATTTATGGAATTTAATTACAGATGGTTCAATGTGGTTGATTTTATAATATTTTCAAAATTATAGTTAAGTTTGATTTTAATAAGATTATAAAAAAGAATTATTTCAAAATAAATGTTTAACATTTGATTATTATAATTGCCCATTTAAAAAGAAATTCATTATCATAATTAAAACATTTATGGAATTTAATTACAGATGGTTCAATGTGGTTGATTTTATAATATTTTAAAAAATATATTTCAATTTGATTTTAATAAGATTATAAAAAAGAATTATTTCAAAATAAATATTTAACATTTTATTATTATAATTGTCCATTTAAAAAGAAATTCATTATCATAATTAAAACATTTATGGAATTTAATTACAGATGGTTCAATGTGATTGATTTTATAATATTTTCAAAAATATATTTCAATTAGATTTTAATAAGATTATAAAAAAGAATTATTTCAAAACAAATATTTAACATTTTATTATTATAATTGCCCATTTAAAAAGAAATTCATTATCATAATTAAAACATTTATGGAATTTAATTACAGATGGTTCAATATGGTTGATTTTATAATATTTTCAAAAATATATTTCAATTAGATTTTAATAAGATTATAAAAAAGAATTATTTCAAAACAAATGTTTAACATTTTATTATTATAATTGCCCATTTAAAAAGAAATTCATTATCGTAATTAAAACATTTATGGAATTTAATTACAGATGGTTCAATGTGGTTGATTTTATAATATTTTCAAAAATATATTTCAATTTGATTTTAACAAGATTATAAAAAAGAATTATTTCCAAATAAATGTTTAACATTTTATTATTATAATTGTCCATTTAAAAAGAAATTCATTATCATAATTAAAACATTTATGGAATTTAATTACAGATGGTTCAATGTGGTTGATTTTATAATTTTTCAAAAATATATTTCAATTTGATTTTAATCAGATTATAAAAATAAATTATTTAAAAACTAAGTATTGAACATTTTTCATTATCATAATAACCCCAAACATTTATGGAATTTATCAACAGATGTTTAAGGTATCAATCTACCTATCTATCTATCTATATATCTATCTATCTATCTTGTGTATAATTTATTTCTTTGATGTTGTTTTTCAATTTTTTTATTATCATTATTATTTTTCATGATAGTATAAGGAAAGAGAATGGCGAATCGTGTGCTATTAGAAATTCTAAACGTACGTGTGTAGATAACCGTGAAATGATGATCTATCGTTTTCCAGCTTCCTTATCTTCATACTATGACTATACTAATCAACACGTTAATATATATCTATACATATGAGGAGGGGGAAGGGGGTTATAAATATATCCTATTTACTGAATAAAACACATGTTTCTAACATCTCGATTGTAACGATTAATGACAACTATGAAAACTTATCGATTAAACATCGAATATATTCACCTTCGATGAAGCGTTAACCCGTTATCTTTACATAAATCTTTATCAAAACTCAAATCAAAGATGTATGTAATATACACGTGTGTATGGTGTCTCTACCACGTTCTCATTTCTAATAATAATAAAGAAAAAACAAACAAACAAAATTAAATAATACATAAAATAATGTAAGATAATCGTAGTGTGTTTGAACTATGTTGTTGTGTTTTTAACATTAGTATATTTTAATTGAATTATTAATAATATAATTATTTATTCTATTTTAATTATTATTTAAATATGAAATACTGAAACTACTGATATTAACTTCGATGAAAATTTGATTAAAATCGGTTCAGTAGTTTAGGAGTTCATTGCAAACAAACAACGTGACACGTAATTTATATAAATTGAGATATAAACTATCCTATCTTTCAAGTTGGATGAAACTGCACACAGTGTGCAAAATTTGATTAAAATCGGTTCAGTAGTTTAGGAATCCATTGCGGACAAACAACGTGACACGTAATTTATATATATAATAATTAAAAAAAAAAAATAAATAATATAATTTAATCATGAACTTTCGAGTTCCTAATGCTAATTATTAATA
This sequence comes from Polistes dominula, assembly GCF_049000335.1. Taxonomy (NCBI): domain Eukaryota; kingdom Metazoa; phylum Arthropoda; class Insecta; order Hymenoptera; family Vespidae; genus Polistes; species Polistes dominula. Next base: position 1,041,312 of record NW_028300953.1, read on the forward strand.
TAATAATAAATTAAAAATAATAAATAATATTTTTAACGATACCAATACCAAATATATTTTAATTTATTTGCAACACAATAAAAAAAAAAAAAAATATCAAATCTCTTTCTATCCCTTAAAAAAAAAAAAAAAAATAAAATTCTTAATACGATTGAACCCTAAAACAAGAGAAAACTAATGTAAGTTATCAAAAAAAAAAAAAAAAAAAAAAAACAACAACAACAACAACAAAATACTTTACGAGAGAGAAAGGTAAAAGTATAATATTTAATAATAATAATAATAATATTAGAAAATTCTAAACGAAAATATACGACAGGACAAAGTTGATTCGTGTCTCGTATAAATTTCATTTAACATTTCTCGGTTCGACAAAAACAATGGCCTTGTACATCCGCCGGAAGTACTATTTAACTACTACTACTACTACTACTACTACTACTACTACTACTACTACTACACTCGGATGAAATAGAAACCATACTTTTACTACCATTAGTGTTATATTATACTTCTCACTTTATTATTCTATTTCTATTATACAAGAAAATGAAAAAAAAAAAAAAAAAAAAAAAAACAAGAAGAACTAAAATAACTAGTACAAAAATAGCAACAAAAATAAATATAAAAATAATAATAATTATTATAATTATTAGAATAATAATAATAATAATAATAATAATAATAATAAGAAGAAGAAGGTGTAAAGTTGTCTCACGAGAAAGTGAAACCCATTCAATCCCATTCAATCTTATTTTACCCCACCCTACTCCCACCCTATCTTTAAAATACCCCCACCAACCTCCACCAACCCCCACCAACCCTATCTTTTCTTATTAGATTGTCTATCCTTTTCTTTCTTTCTTTATCTTTGTTTTCATACCTATATATGGAACTAGCCTCCTTATTCTACACACACACACACACACACAGAGACACATACTTATATGCAACTATGCACATGCAACTCTTTTTTGCTCTTTGGTGAACGGTCGAGAAATTTGCAAGGAAAGAGAGAGAGAGAGAGAGAGAGAGAAAGAGAGATAGATACGTTCTTATTAAATCACAAGAGAAGTTCGATCTTGTTGATAAGACGATTGACGAATGAGCGTATCGATAGACAGCTTTGATTATTTTTTTTTCTTTTTCTATTTGTCTATTTTTGAAATGAAAACTTCTTTAGAACGGGGATGATTTTTATTGTTTTTTAATTGTTTTTTTTTTTTTTTATTGTACTCGATATCGCACATTTCTTCTTTTTTTTAGTTAATCGATTTGATTTGATTTGATTTTTTGTTGCAATTTTTTTTTTTATTTTGTTTAGGATTAAAATCTTGCAAATGCAAACTCTCCGTGACTTTCGGAATCTTTTTTTTTTTTTTATCAACTTCCTTGATATATTATTGATATATATATGAGTATGTGTTTTTGTGTGTGAATGTAGGTGTATTTGTGGATATAATTGTGTGTGTGTGTTTGCGTGTGTGAATAGGAATGAGAGATAAAATTGACTTGGTCGATCAGACAACCGTAAATCGTCCAATTTAATACTCTCAGATAGAAGGATAAACGGTGAAATTTCATCGATTAGATATTTTCACGTTGAAATGTAATATTTGGAAAAATCTACAAGTTTGATTATCCAACTGATTATTTCAATAGGTCAATAAAATCATTTTGTAGATTGGTTTTTGTGCACAATTTCAAAATTTTACAATACTTTAATAAGTTACGATAATTAATCTTCTGTATAAACAAAATAATCTTTTTATTTATTCTACCAGGTTAAATAGAAAAAAATAAAAAAAATATAAATTAGATAAAAGATAAACGAAAATTTCTCAATAATTAATATTATTTAAATATTTTTAAAGTAATGTCTTAATTAAAAATATTAATATAATAATCTTAATATATATATATAAATTACGTGTCACGTTGTTTGTCCGCAATGGACTCCTAAACTACTGAACCGATTATACTAAAATTTTGCACACTGTATGCAGTTTCATCCAACTTAAAAGATAGGATAGTTTATATCTCAATTTATAATTGCAATATTATTTTATTGCCAATTATTTGTTTATTAACCAAGAATCATGTATTATCTCTGTTAGATTCGATAAGATTCTAACAGATGGCTGTATAAGTAATTTATATGGCAAAACAACATTTGCCGGGTTAGCTAGTAATAATATACTATTGAATAATCAAATAAAAGAGATTATATAAAAAAAAAAAAAAAAACAATTTGAATCTAACAAACAAACCAAAAATATTCTGATTAATCAAAATAAATGGGTCCCATATTCATGATGATGAATGATTATGATCATTTTATCATATAAAAAAAACCAATTTGAATCTAACAAAAAAACATAAAAATATTCTGATTAATCAAAATAAATAATGGGTCCCATATTCATGATGATGAATGATTATGATCATTTTATCATATAAAAAAAACCAATTTGAATCTAACAAAAAAACATAAAAATATTCTGATTAATCAAAATAAATAATGGGTCCCATATTCATGATGATGAATGATTATGATCATTTTATGATATAAAAAAAAAAAACAATTTGAATCTAACAAACAAACCAAAAATATTCTGATTAATCAAAATAAATAATGGGTCCCATATTCATGATGATGAATGATTATGATCATTTTATCATATAAAAAAAACCAATTTGAATCTAACAAAAAAAAAAATAAAAATATTCTGATTAATCAAAATATACATAATTGGTCTCCATTGTAAATTTGAAAAATAATATTATAAATAAAATAATAAATAAAACTAATAAAAACTAAAATAACTAAACTAATCAAACTAATTAGGTTTGAATTCGTGGAATAAAAAAAACAAAAAAAAAGAAATTATTTCATTAGAAAAGAATTTTCACATACACGTATATATAAAAACAAATAAAATTCTGATAAAGATTATTATTATTATTAGTTGGTGTCCTCGCAAGTGTTCACCATTCATAAAATAGTTAAGAAAGTAGGTTAACCATAGAAGAACATATGGGGTGGTTGAGGTTGAGAGGGGAGGAGGGGGACACACATTCTTTTAAGCGTTTCTTTGCATAGGTATAATGAATTTATGCGTTTCTATGTTATTCTATGTTGTTCTTAATTGCAATTGTGCCAACGATTGTTCCCCCCCCCCCGCCTGAATGAATTCCAAAACGTGTGTGTAAATATGTGTGTGCATATGTGTGTGTGTGTGTCATCACAGGTGGCACGCACTTCCTTCTTCGTTTTCTTACCGTTCCTATTACCTGTTCTTTTAATCGCGAGAAAGTGAAATGGTTTCGCCTAGTATCTAACTAACCCTTCTTCTTTTTCTATATGTATATATATATATATATATACAATAACGCGAATATATTTTTATTATTATTATTAAAATTTCATCATTAATAATATAATAATATAATAATATTGTAATAATATTATTGTAATTGTATTATTTTTTAATTATTTTTATTTATCATTAAAACTATAATAACATTATATAAAATATAATATTTTTAATAATATAATAATATTGTAATAATATTTTTGTAATTGTATTATTTTTTAATTATTTTTATTTATCATTAAAACTATAATAACATTATATAAAATATAATATTTTTAATAATATAATAAATATGAAATTAAAAAAATTCTTTTATAAATATTAACATACTTTATAGTATAAATTTATTAACAAAAAATATAAGATTTCATATTTATTATAATATAATTGTATTATAATATATTTTATATTACTTTATTATAATATATATATATATTACATAATTATATTATAATATATATATATATAATACACACATAATATGTAAATAATATTATGATAGTAATATAATAAATAAACCATATTAATATAATTAATATAATATAATAAATATGAATACAACAAAATTATTATTAACATACTTTAGTATAAATTTATTTAAAAAAAAATGTTAAATTTTATATAACCGTATTACTTTAATATAAAAAAAAAAAAAAAAGAAGTTAAGAAGCTGTAATTTCGTGGAGTATTATTATTTAGATATTATCTAAAACTAACGTTTTATTTTGATAATTATAACAGTGTTTATTCAACTGAAAAATATGCATAGTCATGATCGAGTTAGCATGAACGAGGGAGTTTAAGAAGATATTTTTTTACTTTTTATTTTTTTTTTTTAAATAAAGAACTGGTTAACTGCATAGGCACTCGAGATAGCGTAGGAGTTAGGCTCGTTGTCGGTTAATTTCTTTATGCTTGTTAATATGCTTCTCCTTTTTCTTTTAAATTTTTCGTCTATCTCTCTCTCTCTCTCCCTTTCTCTCTCTCTCTCTCTCTCTCTCTTTCTTTTAACGTTATAGTGAAGATCATTTACGCCACGTCACTTCCATTTACAAATTTATCCAGGTGCTTTTGCTTGTCTAAAACGATAAGCGAGTTCGTGCGAACGCATAATAAGTTTTCGCACGAATAAATTTTATTCATTTTTAATCATTTAATTCAATTATATATATTAATTGATAGTATTTAGTTTTCATTATTATTATTATTATTGATTTATTTTAATATTATAACATTATATATATTAATTATATTAGTAAGTTTTATTTATTATATAATTATTATATTATATATAATAAATATATTCTAATATTTTAATTAATTTATTTATCAATAACCATGCTTGCTTATAAAAGCTAAAATAAATTCTAATAAAATATTTATTATATTCCAAAATAAAAAATAATAAAATAATATAATAAACAAAAATAATTAATATAATAATTCTACATAAAGTAATAAAATATATTCTAATATTTTAATTAATTTATTTATGATTAACCATGCTTGCTTATAAAAGCTAAAATAAATTCAAATAAAATGTATATTATATTTCAAAATAAAAAATAATAAAATAATATAATAAACAATTTTTAAAATATAAAATAATAATTAATATAATAATTCTACATAAAGTAATAAAATATATTCTAATATTTTTATTAATTTATTTATGATTTACCATGCTTGCTTATAAAAGCTAAAATAAATTCTAATAAAATATTTATTATATTTCAAAATAAAAAAAATAAAAAAAAATAATAAACAATTTTTAAAATATAAAATAATTAATATAATAATTTTACATAAAATAATAAAATATATTCTAATATTTTAATTAATTTATTCATCAATAAACATGCTTGCTTATAAAAGCTAAAATAAATTCTAATAAAATATTTATTATATTCCAAAATAAAAAATAATAAAATAATATAATAAACAAAAATAATTAATATAATAATTCTACATAAAGTAATAAAATATATTCTAATATTTTAATTAATTTATTCATCAATAAACATGCTTGCTTATAAAAGCTAAAATAAATTCTAATAAAATATTTATTATATTTCAAAATAAAAAATAATAAAATAAATAATTTTTAAAATATAAAATAATAAATATCAGAATATAACAAAATCCGATTAAAAAAAAAATACTATAATACATTTAATATATTCTACAAATAATTTTTTTAATTAAATTGCATTGAATTAAAACAAAAAGTGATTTACAAAAATATGTTAATAAATTGTTAATAAATTGTCGTTCGATAAATTCATGAACAAAAATTTGAAATAAAAATTCTAAACGTTATAAATAAATAATTAAACTAATAAAAAAAAAAAAAAAATAAAGAAATTTTCACTTAAAAAAAAAAAAAAAAAAAAAAAAATCGTTGCAATATGAAAGGTAACATATATGTATAGATAAGGAAATGTGTTCTCCGATAAAATATCAAATGTTTCAGAGTAGAAGAGAATGTTTCATCCTCTCACTAGAAATATAAATATTCGTTAGAACGTATATCTAAACATTATTAAAAATGTCTTATTAGCTTTCGCGATTTATCGAAATCGGTGAGAGTTATATCTTTCATGTAAATCCGAAAAATCCGTTTCTCACCAGTAGTTAGTCGTTAACATTTCGAGTGAACGTTTACTACCATATTTATATCTATATATATATATAGACTAATATTATATGTATATACGTGAATCCTTTTCGACACGTATAAAATTATTGGTTCATCGACTTTCCATCAGTTTCCTGTCTCTTAAGAACAACTCTCGATCAAAGATATTTTAACTGTGAAATTATCCGCGATCGTTCACTTTCCAACTTTTAAAACTTGCATCTGTTTTTTTTAAATTATTTCTTTGAGTTTTTCATTGAAACATTTCTTGTTCTCTCATATTAAGTGTCGTGTTAGATGATTGGATCGATCAATTAATTATTATTAATCATTATTAAAGTAATTAATGTTCATACGATAGTTTTTATACGAGTAATGCAATCTAATCTCTACGAGTTAGATTATTATAATGATTTAGGTTTGAATTAGCTATAGGATTTATGTTGATTTTATTTGACTATTAATTCGTTTTGTATGATATGTGACTAGTGTAGTATTTTAATTAGTATTTATTTTTATTAGTTTTCATGTTTTCATTGGTTTGAGGGAGGCTCGTTATCTTTATAATTTGTTTAACAACAAGTTTTATGTTCATTTATTTGCATTATTTATATATTTATTAATAAGTTTGCATGTATATGAACTAGAAAATTATTAAAAGTATATTATGTTGAAATAATATTTTTGTGAAGATAAAATTAACGTGAATATATTTTTAATATAATGTGATAAATAATTATAATAATATATTAATATAATTATAGTAAATATGAAACAAACAAAAACAAAAACAAAACAACAAAAAATTTAATTAAAAATACTTTTTAATTTATTAACAAGAATGTTAAATTTTATATAACCGTGTATTACTTTAAGGGAACACGTCAACAAAAAAAAAATCGATTTTTTTTTCTTTTCGATTTTCGATTCTTTTGAAAGAATATTATTTCAAAAATATTTCTTCAAATTTTCGTCAAGATCCTATTTTTGAATGGAGAAATTTGGTAATTTCTCTTATTCGCGTTTTTAAGGGGTTATATACAGTTAGAATTTTCAAAAAATCGATTTTTTTTTAATTTTATTTTCTTAATGTACATATATTTAAGAATACACACAGAAAATTTCATATCGTTCCGGTGAATATTTTCAAAGTTACAAGCTAATTTGAAAAGGCGTTTCAGAGTGCTTGAAGTACAAGGTACAAACTTTAAACGCGTTTTTCTCAAAATGGTGTTATCAAAGTCGGTGACCAACATTACTCGAAAACGGCTAAACCGATTAGTCTCAAATTTTAACACGACCTTCTTAAATATATTTTTTAGTAATTAATCGAAGATTTTTTCTCTCCGATAGATATTTTTTTTTTTTATAAACAATTTAAGGCCGAAATTTCGGTGAAGAATCGATTTTTTTTTTTGAGAAACCGCCATTTTGTCAAAAAATTTTATTTTGCTTATTCCTTCGATTAATTACTAGATTTAACATTATTTTAACGAAATCTGTTTGGTTTTTTAATTTAAGATGATCCAGTTCCGAGATATAGTGGTCACCGCAAAACGTCTTTTTTGAGAGGAGCTCCTGGAGATCAGCTGTAGCTCTTTTTCAAATAAATATTTTTACTAGTACTAAGTCTTAAAATACAGTTAAAAGATACCATAATATGTGTATAAATTTTTGGATCAATAAATTTAAAAGGTTTCTCAGAAAAAATTCTGGAAAATTCACTTTTTTTCGGCCGTCTAACTGTATATAACCCCTTAAAACGGTGACCCTCGCTGCGTCCAGACCATTTATTCGATCCTTACCAAATTTTGTACAGTAATACTAAATACACGTATCTAAGGAATGACAGAAAGGATTTTTCGAAAAAATGCCAATTTTTCTTTTTTTTTTTCTCTCTCAAAAACTCGGCAAATTTTTCTGCAAAAATGTCAATTTTTTCGCAAAATGTCAACTATTTTAAGAAAAAATTAACAAATCAAAATTTCCATTCGTTCATTCCTTACGCCAACATCTCTACTAAAGGATAACACTCAGTTTTTTTTTGTTTATGATGAACCTGTTTTTGCCAGTGAGGGCCACCAAAAATCACCGTTTTTTTTTTTCGTGGACTCTTAGAAAAGTGGCCACAGACAACACAACTTACAATATTTTTACACACAAAAAATTGTGAATATAGTTCAGATATATATTACTTACATATACCACAAATTTGTATTGATATTAATAAAACTGGCTGCAAAAAAAAAAATTCACAAAAAAACCGCTCTTTTTTTTTTTTACACTCGAAGGTGACGTGTCCCCTTCGATATATATATTATTCCCCCCTTAATATATAATTGTATTTTATAATAGTTTATATTATAAATAGAATATATCATCACTTATACAATTTTCATAATTATGGGCACATATTATGATATTTTAATAAACATATATAATTAGATTTGACCACACATATCCAACATTAAACAATGTTTTAATTAAAAATATCTAATACTTTACATTTTAAATACCTGTGTATCATACTAATCATAAATTAAAATACGTACTATTACAGAATACCAAATTCTAGTATTGTATTCTATCATATTACGTAGACAAAATGTTACGTAAAATTATCATTTAATGCAAGTCATTTAAACGAAACGACATTTAACGCATACATTTTATATAATAGCTAAATAATTACTGTTAATAAATATTTCAAAATGAAATAAAAACGTATTGTCATCATATTATCATATATCATTACTGATACTGATATATATACACACACACACAGAAACAAGTATACCTAAATACACTTAGATCTTATCTCTCTAAAAAAAAAAAAAAACCAAACAAACAAACGTTTTGTATAAAAATATCCCCAAAAAAAATATTTTATTATAATATTTTGTTTATATTTTTTAAATGATTTATTTTCTAAAATATATTAAATAAATTTATATGAATCATGTGTATATATGCATACTAAAATAAATCATAACGATGACACTAACATCACCCACATTTCGTACCTTCATTTCAATCATTTTCTATTCTATGAAAAAAAAAAACAATAATAAAATAATAATAATAATAATAATAATAATAATAATAATAAATATCCCTATGGGGGCAACCGGTTGCTTTCTCTTCTTTCTCTATTGGTCAGTAAAGATAAAATGAATGTCCTTCATATGAAAAGTCTAAAGCCGCAAGCGAATAGAAACTCGAAAAAAAAAAATAAAATAAAATAAAAATAAAAAACAAAATAAATTAATTCATAAAATAAAAAACAAAAAATGTAAAAAATTACAAAAAAATAAAATTTACAAAGATTGTCTTTCGTAGAACGTGATTTTAATTATCCTAACGTGAAATTGATTATACTAAAGAAGAATTATTATATTATCAGAACTACGATTCGTTTCATCGATGTTAATCATTTTCTTAGTGATCGTAATTCATATCTATATGTATGTATGTATGTATATATTTGTATGTATGTATGTATGAACGAATAAGTAAGTACATATATACACTAATACAATTGTATTCGCAAGGTTTCATTAAACTCTCCTACGAGTTCCTTATTAAGCTAATAGTCTCGACTAGACACGAATGGTTACACTAGTTCAAATGTAATAGAAGATTTTTATTAAATATCGTATTAAATATCATGTTACATTGATTAACTTTTATAGTATTCATTTGTTCGTGTATATATATATATATACATGATGTATGTAATAGAAATTAATGAATAATTAAATGAAAATTGTTAACACGTTAAAATGATTCATTTAGAAATATTGTAACAAATTATACTTAAAATTTGATTTTTATATTTATAATTATATTTTATTTGATTTAAATAAATATATAATTTATTTTTGAACTCACGTTAACACGTTCGTCGCCATGTCACCGTATAGAAGAGACGGGCAGCATGCTTTCTCATGGGACCCGTCACCGTATACGGTGACGCTCTTCTTGTCGAAGTTAAAGGATTTTTAAAAATATTTTTATATTTTATTATTTTAGATAAATAAAAGATAGTTTTATATTTTATTAGTTTTGATAAATAAAAGATAGTTTTATATTTTATTATTTTCGATAAATAAACGATAGTTTTATATTTTATTATTTTTGATAAATAAACAATATTTTAAAATATTTTATTATTTTTGGTAAATAAAAGATAGTTTTATATTTTATTATTTTCGATAAATAAAAGATAGTTTTATATTTTATTATTTTCGATAAATAAAAGATAGTTTTATATTTTATTATTTTCGATAAATAAAAGATAGTTTTATATTTTAAAATATTTTATTATTTTTGGTAAATAAAAGATAGTTTTATATTTTAAAATATTTTATTATTTTCGATAAATAAACGATAGTTTTATATTTTATTATTTTCGATAAATAAAAGATAGTTTTATATTTTATTATTTTAGATAAATAAACAATATTTTAAAAATATTTTACTATTTTCGGTAAATAAAAGATAGTTTTATATTTTATTATTTTAGATAAATAAACGATAGTTTTATATTTAATTATTTTAAATAAATAAACAATATTTTTAAAATATTTTACTATTTTCGATAAATAAAAGATAGTTTATATTTTATTATTTTAGATAAATAAACGATAGTTTTATATTTTATTATTTAAAATAAATAAGCTATATTTTAAAAATATTTTATTTTCGGTAAATATACAATACTTTTATATTTTATTATTTTCGATAAATAAAAGATAGTTTTATATTTTATTATTTTCGGTAAATAAAAGATGGTTTTATATTTTAAAATATTTTATTATTTTCGATAAATAAAAGATAGTTTTATATTTTATTATTTTCGATAAATAAAAGATAGTTTTATATTTTATTATTTTCTATAAATAAATGATATTTTTATATTTAATTATTTTAGATAAATAAGCAATATTTTAAAAATATTTTATTATTTTCGGTAAATAAACAATATTTTTATATTTTATTATTTTAGATAAATAAACGATAGTTATATATTTTATTATTTTCGGTAAATAGAAGATAGTTTTATATTTTATTATTTTCTATAAATAAATGATATTTTTATATTTTATTATTTTAAATAAATAAGCAATATTTTAAAAATATTTTATTATTTTCGGTAAATAAACAATATTTTTATATTTTATTATTTTGTGATAAATAAAATATAATAATATAATATAACCATAATACTCGGGTCGCATTTTTAATATTTCTATTTATCGCTTCTTTCTTTTTCACAGCTCGCCGGAAGTCGAATTTTGGGCCTGACGAGAATCACAACCGAAACGGGCTGGGCGACGAATATGTTAATAATAATTAAAAACAAAGATTATTAAACGATAAAATAATTTTTTTTTAAATTTACGAGATTAGAAGTAGAAATGAATGAAATGGTTTTCTATGGTTTTCTATGGTTTAAATGAAAAAGATGACGCATCGGAGGCTATTTACTATCGATCGATTCCACATCGGTAAACATTTTTATGGGACGCCCTAAAACTAAGGAAACCCGAAACGAAGGGAGTTATCATGGCAACCAATAACCTTCGGTCATGCAATTTGTATCAAACATACTGTTCAACCTAAAACTATTACAAGTTCGTTGAATTCACACACACACACACACACACAATGATTCAAAAATTAACTAGAAATAAATAATGATTTAAAAAATTGTTTAAATGTATTAGGTTGTTCGAAAAGTAATTTCATTTTTTTTCTGGCACAATTTTTGCATTACTTAAATGCTAACTGGCAAATAAAAACACGTGAGATTGGTGATAGGTTAAATTTATCAAATTCAATTGTTTATGTCCACTTGAAAGGCCTAAGTTTAAACTTTAAAGTGAAAATTGTCTTTATTTTTACAAAAGAAAAATGAAATTACTATCCGAACAAAACCAATATATAAAAAAAATAAAATAAAACTATCTATAAAATATAACTAACTATAAAATTAAAAAAAACTATGATTTACAAAATATACAAATATATTACATAAAAAAAAGAAATAAAAAACAAACTATTAAAATAGAAAAAAATACAATTTACAAAATAGAAAAATATATTACATAAAAAAAAGAAATAAAAAACAAACTATTAAAATAAAATAAAAACTATGATTTACAAAATAGAAAAATATATTACATAAAAAAAAAGAAATAAAAAACAAACTATTAAATAAAAAAAACTATGATTTGAAAAATATAAAAATATATTACATAAAAAAAGAAAATAAAACAAACTATTAAAATAAAAAAGCTATGGTTTACAAAATATAAAAATATATTACATAAAAAAAAGAAATAAAAAACAAACTATTAAAATTAAAAAAAAAAAAAACTATGATTTAAAAAATATAAAAATATATAAAAAAAAAAATAAAAAAAAATAAAACAAACTATAAAAAAAAAAAAAAAAAAAATAAATGTGATACAAAAATTGTTTCATAACAAATAATAAAAATGTTACAATTAAAGTGTAATTAAACATAATCAAATAAAAATAATTGAAAAATAGAAAAATTTTATTACTTTTCTTAATCTTGAAACTTTTCTTGATTTATTATAAATAAAAAAAAAAATAAGAAAACTAATTGAAATAAAAATAAAACAAAAAATAAAAAAAAAAAACTTGTATACTATGATGAATTGTACAAGACTGTGTAAAAGATTTAAAGTTCACAACATGGCTTATTATACGTGCCCCAGATACTTCCACTTTTATCTCAAGTTAAACCCTGAAGGTATGCCTTCGAGCCTTCGAGAAGGAATCATAAATATGCTCAACCACTTCCTTCGAACGTCAGGTAACATTAGGTACGCTTGTTTCAACAGGAAAGAGCTGCTAATCCGTGCCAACTATTTCTAGTTACAGTTTCATACTGTGATTTCATTTATTTATATTTATATTTATATATATAGATATATTAATGCATAATAATTAATTTAGTTAAATAATTGCTATTAAAATATATTACACTTATTTAATTATATATCGATGTCAAAATGATTAACGATTATGTTAATAGATGATTATTGCACTATCCATTTTTTTGTTGACCTTTATTCTTAATTTATTAATTTAAATATTAAATAATATCAAAAATACGAAATTAAAGATAGAGATGAATTAAAAGTGAAAGTAATTGGTCGATAAATCTAATTTTTTTTTTATTATTAATTAATTATTATTTTTATAAAATAATATTTTATTGGCAATTGATTGGTTGAGTAAATGAACTTGGTTTTATAAAATAATATATATAAATTAATTAATAATTATTAATTATTAAGTTTCTTATCCTGTTTTTATTTTCATTATAAAAATTACTTAAAATTTTAATTAATGGTTGAGTAAATGTGAACTTGGTTTTATAAAATAATACATTAATTATTAATTATTAAATTTCTTATCCTGTTTTTATTTTTTATTACAAAAATTACTTCAAATTTTAATTAATAGTTGAGTAAATGTGAACTTGGTTTTATAAAATAATACATTAATTATTAATTATTAAATTTCTTATCCTGTTTTTATTTTTATTACAAAAATTACTTCAAATTTTAATGAATGGTTGAGTAAATGTGAACTTGGTTTTATAAAATAATAAATTAATTATTAATTATTAAATTTCTTATCCTGTTTTTATTTTTATTACAAAAATTACTTCAAATTTTAATTAATGGTTGAGTAAATGTGAACTTGGTTTTATAAAATAATATATTAATTATTAATTATTAAATTTCTTATCCTGTTTTTATTTTTATTACAAAAATTACTTAAAATTTTAATTAATGGTTGAGTAAATGTGAACTTGGTTTTATCAAATAATAAATTAATTATTAATTATTAAATTTCTTATCCTGTTTTTATTTTTATTACAAAAATTACTTCAAATTTTAATGAATGGTTGAGTAAATGTGAACTTGGTTTTATCAAATAATACATTAATTATTAATTATTAAATTTCTTATCCTGTTTTTATTTTTATTACAAAAATTACTTAAAATTTTAATTAATGGTTGAGTAAATGTGAACTTGGTTTTATAAAATAATAAATTAATTATTAATTATTAAATTTTCTATCCTGTTTTTTTATTTTTATTTATTTAATTACAAAACTATTTTTTTATTTTTATATGAAGATAATATTTTATATGTATATGTGTGTTATGTCGAATTTATGGTTTAAATTAGAATTTTTTGAAAATATAGGTCAAGGATATTTATGTAAAATTAAAAAATTTTTATAAACGAAATGATAGAAAATTAATTTAAATTTAGTATAACAATATTTTGTCTATACTTCAAATTTTATTTGAAGATAGTGAAAGAGAAGATAGAATAAGGTTTATACCCAGTGTCGTGAAAATAGTTTCTCGGGTAATTAAGGTCGATAAATGGGAAAGTTTGATAGATTATACTAATATTTTTTCTATTTATATTACAAATGTATGCATAAATAATTTAATAAATTATTATATTTATTATTAAATATGTTTCTTTAGTTTAAACGTTATAGAATTTAATTGTGTTAATTTAAGTTGTATTAATATAATTTTATTTTTATAATATATGATTGCACACATAGATAGTTGATTTTATTTAAAAAAAAAAAAAAATTCTATGAAAACGAGAATGTATGAAACTACGAGAAAGAGATGGAATATATTCTGATATCAGTGCAAAGTTATCGATCCGTCTCGGATGCTGCGTCTCGAAACAATGTTCCCCTCCTACACCCACACATACTCCCACACATACACTTAAACTAAATCTCGTGTGTTCTATAAAATCTACAAGCTTCGAACAATATAATACACACATATGTAATACATGTATATATCTGATGAAAAGTTAAATGAAAAAGAAACAACACAAAAGGAAATAAAAGTAGTTCTGATAAAATGAATCTCCGATAAGTATTAATAGAAATTTATATAATTTTTCTTCTTGACATACCAATCGATATATGTATATTTTATTCTACGTATAATAAATTACAATGCAAATATTAAATATTTATAATTCATAGTATAAGTACAAATACTTTTGTAACTAACTATAACTATTAATTATATATAATATCAAATATATATATATATAAAAAAATAAATATTACTAATGTACATCAATGTATATTAGTGTACATCAATGTACATCGGTGTATATTAATGTACTAAATCAAAAAAATTAATGATATTAATTAGAATAAAATATAATAATATAATAAAATGTGTAATATCGAATATATACATATAGGAAAATAAATATTAAATCATTTATAGAAATTAAATTATATATAATAAAAATAAATGTTAAATCATTTATATCAATTATAAAAAAATAAATTATTAATAATGTACATCAATGTATATTAGTGTACATCAATGTACATCATTATACATTAATGTACTACATCAAAAAAAATAAATGATATTAATTAAAATAAAATATAATAATATAATAAAATGTGTAATATCGAGTATATAAAAAAATAAATATTTTAATAATATTATATATAAATAAAATAATTTAATCATTATTATTAATTATAAAAAAAAATAAATTATTAATAATATACATGGGTGTACAATTCAAGTACATCAAAATATACTACATAAAATAAAAGATAATAATAATTTAATGATATTAATAATAATCAAATAAATATTACTTTCCTACAAGTTCAATATACTTTCATTACTTTCATAGATATAATTTACGAAGTATAGTTCATTAACGATATCGTTTATAGACCAAAAAAAAAAAAAAAAAAATATATTTTAAATGGTATAACACATAAAACGCGCGTTTATACGATCATCTAACATACAATTTTAATCTCCACTTTCTATCGAGAGTATCTAACCTTGAAAGATCTAATCGTTAAACAGTCACTAATAAAACTATAACGTAATCTTCCACGAGATTATGGTAACGTCATTATCTTTTTTTTATTTTTATTTTTTTTTTTAAATCAATTTAAACTTTGTGAAATATTCGTTTGTAATAATTCACATAAATCTGAAGAATGATTATACTATATTTATCACTAACATAAAAGCTCTTAACGTTTCTTAAAATGACTGCTCGTTGATCTTCGTAATCACCGAGTTCAAGAGTCAACGATTGATTGATAATAATTCTTCAAGGACAACAACGTATTATATATTTATAATGTTCTCGTGGAAAAATCCAATAATTTCTTTCAATCATTTTATACTTCGTTACAAAATATATAATTATATATTCATTTATGTACATGTGGTGTTTATGTGTGTGTGTGTGTGTGTGTGTGTGTGTGTGTGTGTGTGTGTGTAATTTCGTTGATTACGTCATACGTAAAAATAAATCTTCTCAACTTGATCGTTGATCTTCAATTACGTAAAAAAAACATATCATCTTTGATCATGTAATTGTGTTTATTGTTATTATAATAATAAATAAATAATTTATTTTTTAAATAAAATATATTAATGCAATTCTATATTTAAATTATGTAATATTAAAAAAAAAAAACCATAAAAATTGTTTACCTTGTGATTTTTATTAATTTGTCAATCATTGACAAAATTATTTGCTTAAAGTTGTACAAACTTGTTTGAACTTTTATTAATACAAACATAAAATAATAATTAATTTAAATAATTAAAAAATATAATACGATGCTATATATAAGAATAATTTTATCAAACAATATTATTATTAAATAATTTAATTGAACAAAATAATTATTTCATTTCAAATAATTTAATGTTGTGTTTGTGTTTTGTTCAATTTTATTGTATAATAATTTCCAAATTGTATTATACGTCTGTTTACCTTGACAAAATGATAACGAATGATAAATAAAATATTGAACGATCAAATTCATGTCACCCTTTCACCCTTTCACCCTTCACCCTTCACCCTACACCCTACACCCTTTAATTTTTTCTACAACGAAAATCAGATATAAAAGTCGTAGTTTATGTTTTCCAAAAGATTAGAAACGAGGATAGAAGAGAGAGAGAGAGAGAGAGAGAGGATAAGAAAGAGAAAGAGAGAAATAGAAAGGGTGAGGGAGTAAAGGGAGAAGAAGGTTCCCCCCCCTTTTGCAAAGGAAGCATCATTGATCGAGTTCTCTTCTCTTGTCAGCGAGAATTTAGCTCCACCTCTCACTAAAAACGAACATCTTACTCCTATTTTCTTCTAAATTAATTGTCTGTTTTTTGGTTTATAATATTGCAGTTGTTGTTAATAATAATAATAATAATAATAAGTCATTTGATTTATTTCTTAGAATTATTAATCATAAAATGTGGTTTTGTGGTTAATAATAAGGACGTTGATTCAATTTCGAGAAATTGGAAAGTTCTGTGTCTGATTTTTCTCATAGAAATCTTTCAATGTACATTTGTTTATCTCTCATTTATTTTTATTTTTTTTAAATTATTTATAAGACCTACCACCCTTCCTTTTTATTTTTTTATTTTTTGATAAATGTACCACCATCATTTTTGGATGGACCACGATTATTTAATTAATGATATATAAAATTACACATTTAATATATATGTTGTAAATTAAATTAAATTGCAAACTATATTTGTTTTTATAATAGAATATTTTAAATAAATATTATATTATAAAATAAATTTCATAATACAATTGCAATAAATGAAGGAAATAATCCTATTGCAACAGAAAGAAAAAAATTATAATAACATTACACACAAAGTATCAATAATAATAAAAATCTAAATTTCATCTTTAACAAATTCTTTTCTACTATAAAAAAAAAAAGAAAAGAATCCCATTGATCTAAAAGGTAAATAAAAAAATAAAAAAAACCCCTATAACCAAACCGAGAACACAATTCGACGATTTACAAATCCTCGAACATAAAACATCAAATGTTTTAATACGAACGCGTAAACATTAAACGAAAGAAAAAAATTCAAAACCTAAGAAGAAGAAGAAGAAGAAGCATAAAAAATACTCAACAAGATAATATTATAATATTACAACAATAATAATAATAATTATTATTAAAAATTTACCCTGAAGCATGTTGTTATCAGCTTCCTCATCCGCCAAGCAGCGAATGCTGCCGATGCTGGAAGACAGGAGACTCATCTTCTTTTCTTTATTAAATCTCGCGTTTAAATTGTGACTCAAAAATTGGTCCTTCGAGATTTCAAAGATTTCAAAGATTTCAAAAATTTCAAAAATTTCAAGATGGAAGAAGAAAAAAATTGTCCCCAAACAAAAAACAACAACAACAAAAAATAATCAAACAAAAGTGAAAAATTGAAAGATGAACATCAAAAAGTATCCCCCGAGAAAACAAAAAGAATAAGAAAGAATTAATATTAATATTAATAATAATAATAATAATAATATTTAATAAAATAAATAAATAAATGGCAGGCGATTGGCCCGAGAAACGGTCAAGAACGTTGCGCGAACCAATCGCCTTGCTTTCCTGAATCCTACGAAAGGCGTCCGTCCATCGGCACTGAACACGGCCTTAAACTTTCGCCCAACCAACAAAAAAATGCTCCTTATATATATATATATATGTGTTTGTGTGTGTGTGTGTGTGTGTGTGTGTGTGTGTGTGTGTGTGTGTGTGTGTGTGCGTGTAAGTGTTTGACTCGAGCAGGTGTTTGTTTATGCAGTTGTACGTTTTAATAGTACAAATGTGTGCTGCATGTATTTGACAGCAGGTGCATGTGTATGTGTGTGTTATAGGTGTGTGTGTGTGTGTGTGATTGTATATATATATATATAATACTCTGGATCGATTGGTTGTTTCCTCGAGACCAGAAGGTTAAAGCTTCTCTGCTTTTAACTCTCAATCTCGTTTTTTTTTTAATTCAAAAAAAAAAAAAATATTAAAAATAGAAATCTCTCTCAGAGAACAAAATAAAAGAGAGAGAGAGAGAGAGATAGATAGAAAATATGCAATGGCGTCACCGAAGCCGGTCGTCCTTCGTCTCTTCAATTTTTATTTTATTTATTATTATTATTATTATTACTATTATTATATTGTCCCTTTCTTTAAAAAAAAAAATCAAACACAAAAAAATCAAATTTTGTTTCTATACTTTTACTTCTATCCTCTTAACCCCCTACGCGTATAAATAAATAAATAAATAAATAAATAAATAAATAAATAAATAAATAAATAAATAATAAATTTATAAAATATCAGTCTTCCTCTTCCTCCTCTTCCTCTTCTTCCTCTTCCTCTTCCTCTTCCTCTTCCTGTTCCTCTTCTTTCTTCTTCTTCTTCTTCTTCTTCTTATCTTGAGTAAACTTAGAACAATATTTTCTTTTTTATTTCTTTCTCACTAATTTTGATTACACTTATTGGTTCCTCTTTTTCTGTCTCTCTTTCTCTTCTTATTTGACAGAAGTTCTTTTTATTATTATTATTATTATTATTATTCTTGTTCTTGTTGAATAATCTTCCTGTCTCACCAGCACCGCGGATACGTCGCGAAAGACGCGCCGACAATGACGATGATCGTCTACCTCACCCTCCCACCCCCTTCGATCTGGTCCTCCTCACGAAGAAGACGCGCGCGCACGCGTATCTCTCTTTCTCTTTCTCTCTCTTTCTCTCTCGGTTTCTCTCTTTTTTTCTGTCTCACGTTGAGAAATCGATACTGCCCAGGTCTTTGCTACCGTGCGCGCGCGCAAAACTTACAAAGAGAGAGACAGAAATACACACACACACACACACATTTATTAATATGTGTACCATAGATATACATATATGTATATGTATATATATGACACTTTGCTGTTTTCCTGGCTGGTTGGTTGGTTGGTTGGTTGGTTGGTTGGTTGGCTAGCTGGCTGGTCCCAAAGATCAGACACGCAGGCGCGTGCATGCGACACCACCACACCTGTCAGACGACGACGACGACGACGACGACGACGACGACGACGACGACAACGACGACGACAATTAACTATAACACGTGCTTATTTTATATTTTTTATTATCTTTTATTTTACGTATTGATAACGTTGATATTTCCATTGATTTATTTTGATTTATTAATTAGATCAAATTTAATTATCTATTTATAAAGTATCTTTTATGTTTAACTTTTGTATATATGGTGTGTTGGTGTGTATGTATTTTTTATTTATTAATTACTATTTTATTTTTATACTTAATCTTTGTATATTCTTATTCATGTATTTATATGTATATATGTGTACGTAAATGTATTTTTTATATTTTTGTTTGTTAATAGTATAGAATATTGTTTACAGATAAGAATTTTAGAGTACTAAGTTTTATGATTATTTTTTGTCAATTTTTATTTCTATATTTATCTATGTATGTAAATGTATGTTAATGTATTTTTTATATGTCTGTTTTTTATTAATATAGAAGGTTATTTACAGATACACGCATTAGATTATTTATTTTATGATTCTTTTTTAACAATTTTCATTTCTGTATTTATTTATGTACGTAAATGTATTTTTTATATATTTTTTTCTTAGTATAGAAGATTATTTACAGGTTCACGCTATATTTATATATTTATATATTTATATATAGTATGTAACTGTATTTTTTATATTTTTGTTTTTTACAATTAGTATAGAATATTATTTACAGGTACACATTTTAAAGTATTTATTTTATCATTCTTTTTTTATCAATTTTTATTACTGTATTTATCTATGTACGTAAATGTATTTTTTAAATATTTGTTTCTTAGTATAGAAGATTATTTACAGGTTCACGCTATATTTATATATTTATATATGATATGTAACTGTATTTTTTATAGTTTTGTTTCTTACAATTAGTATAGAATATTATTTACAGGTACACATTTTAAAGTATTTATTTTATCATTATTTTTTTATCAATTTTTATTACTGTATTTATCTATGTACGTAAATGTATTTTTTATATTTTTGTTTCTTACAATTAGTATAGAATATTATTTACAGGTACACATTTTAAAGTATTTATTTTATTGTAATTCTTTTATCAATTTTTATTACTGTATTTATCTATGTACGTAAATGTATTTTTTAAATATTTGTTTCTTAGTATAGAAGATTATTTACAGGTTCACGCTATATTTATATATTTATATATGGTATGTAACTGTATTTTTTATAGTTTTGTTTCTTACAATTGGTATAGAATATTATTTACAGGTACACATTTTAAAGTATTTATTTTATCATAATTTTTTTATCAATTTTTATTACTGTATTTATATATGTATATAAAAAAAATGTATTTTTTATAATTTCATTTCTTACAATTAGTATAGAAGATTATTTACAGATACACATGTTAGAATATACTTTTGTTTTTTTTGTATGATTAATTAATAAACTTCGTTTTAATTTAATATATTATTATTATTATTATTATTTTATAATTTAAAGTTTTGTCCTTTTGTTTTATGTTTAGTTATCACTGATATAGTTAAAAAAAATTTTTCAATACAATCAAATCGAATGAAAATAATAGGCGTCGTAATATTTTCATCGACCACTTTGCGTCACGAAGACAACGTGAGGTATGGGTATGGCGTGTGAGATCGTGCTCGCGATTTCTAACGAGGGCGCCACTCGTCGCATTGCAATGTGCATCATGTATATGTATGCGTCTCTTATATATGTATGTATTTGTTAATACGTATATATGATTGTCTTATTGTGTGTATCTTATATTATGTTTATATGTGTATTATGGTTATATCGTTATGAAGCCTTATGCTTGCTAGCAGACGGAAACGAGCCACGACGATGACTCACGATCGGTAAACGGAAAGGAAGTTTAGTAACATGTTGATTCCCTTTTTTTTTCTTTTTTTTTTTAACTTTTTTTTGTTCTTTGAATTAATAAAAAACAGGAAATATCGGAAATATTTTCAATAAAATTATTTGTATTTTTATAGTGGTAATGATGTTGATTAATTTAAATTATTTCTACGTGAAATAGTTTGATTTAAATAATGATAATAAAAAGATTATTTAAATAATCATTATACCACTAAAAATACAACAATTTTTTTTTTAAATATTTTAGATATATATACATCGATTCATTTTTTTTTTAAACAATTCTATTGAAATTTACACGATGTTGGTATTTTTAAAAAAATAATCAATGTATTGTGTAATTGTATATTGATTATTTAAAATAATTCAGATTTATGTACATATATTAATTGAAATGATTTTGAAAAATGTTAACTATTTATATGTAATTTATATGACGTTGATATTCCTGTAAAAATCAATTAAATGAATTTCTAAATTTATTGCTGATTTGTTTAAAATGAATTTTGTGAAAATATATTATATTATGCAAATATTATTAATGATAATTTGTAAATGATATCATTTAAATATATATTTATATAATTCTATTTATAAATAATTAATATTATCATTAAAATAAGATTTGTAATAATTCATATAATGATCTCTAAATGTTATAATAATTAAATTAAAAATTATTATATTTATTATTTATATATATATATACAAATGTACTATATTATGTGAATACTATTTGAAATACTATAAAAGTTAAATATAATTTAGCTATATCGATTTATAGCTAATCGATATACGTTTTTAAAATAAATTTTAATCAATCAACGGTTCAACAAAAAATTTGACTAATAATCAAAAATTAAAACGTAAAAAAAAAAAAGAAAAAACACACACATGAATGTAAAAAGTCAAACGCAAAAACAAGTTTTTCTACGTGTAAAAAAATTGATTCACAAAGTAGTGAATTTTAAAATGAAATGATAAAAAATGAAAAAAAAAAAAAGATAAATAAATTAATAAAACATGAACAGAACAAACAAATGGAAGAACAAGAACAGAAAGAAGAAGAAGAAAAAGAAGAAGAAGAAGAAGAAGAAGAAGAAGAAGAAGAAGAAGAAGGAAAAGAAAAAGAATGCGTTTTCGCAATGAATTACTAATTCATCCACGTGTGTTTTCAATCGTCTACAAAAAAATGTCTTCGTATCCAGCCTTTCCCTGAGAATACACACACGTACATGTTGTTCTTGTTCGTATTCGTATTACATCGTGTTATTTACTGTCGTAACAGATGATGTAAGAACATAAAACCATTGTGTGTCACATTTTAATCGTTCACCAAGATACGAAGGTCGATACAAGTTCCCCCCACCCCCAAAAAAAAAATATATAAAATAAAAAATAAAGAATAAAATAATATCAAAATTAATATTTAAAAAAATATATATATATAAATATTAAATATAAATATAAAAAAATGAAATAAAAATATTATATGCAAGTATAGTAACTTATAGTAACTTATAGTAATTTTTGCAACATCTATAATTATTATGATAATAAAAAAAAAAACCAAAGTACAATATATATGTAAAAAAAAAAAAAAAAAAAAAATACCAAGATTGTATATAAAAGAAAGGTGTATATCATTTTTCATTTTATCTAACGCGTTATACAGGAAACGTGCATACCGTTGCTCACCATGAGAGAGAGAGGAACACCATACATTTTATTTCCACTTTGATAAACTACAAAGTGTATCTACGAGGTATCGTTTACGGCGTTAAGTGTCTCCTATTAAATAACTCGTATGACTTGAAAGGTAAGCTTGCCTTGTGCAAATACCGTATGCACTATGCATCCTATATGACTACAGTAGTATCGTCTTGGTAACTAGTTGCACAAACCCCAAGTAATATTACTAAAGTTACCATATCTTTTATTCTTCTTCCATTATATTCATTCACTTTTTCTTTTTTTTCTTTTTTTTCTTTTTCTTTTAACTGACAAAAATATTTCATTGCATATGTAATAAAGAACAAAAAAAAATAATAATTATTATAAATACGATATATTTAGATTTATATTTATGTAATTTCACTTATTAGAAATTTATTCTATTATATAATAATTAAAAATATATGTAAATATTAAAAAGAAAGTTCTCAAATAAAATAATATACAAATAAATATTAAAAAAAAGATTAAATATAAATGTTAATATTAAAAACTTAAATAAAAATATAAATATAAATATTAAAAAATTATTTAAATAAAGATATAAATATTAAAAAGAAAATTCTCACAAATAAAATAATATACAAATAAATATTTTAAAAATATTAAATATAAATATTAATATTAAAAACTTAAAGAAAAATAAAAATATAAATATTAAAAAATTATTTAAATAAAGATATAAATATTAAAAAGAAAATTTTCAAATAAAATAATATTAAAATAAATATTTTAAAAATATTAAATATAAATGTTAATATTAAAAACTTAAATAAAAATAAAAATATAAATATTAGAAAATTATTTAAATAAAGATATAAATATTAAAAAGAAAATTCTCACAAATAAAATAATATTAAAATAAATATTTTAAAAATATTAAATATAAATGTTAATATTAAAAACTTAAATAAAAATAAAAATATTAAAAAATTATATAAATAAAAATATAAATATTAAAAAATTATATAAATAAAAATATAAATAATAAAAAGTGTACACGTAAATTAAATGTGTCATAAATTGTCACAAATCAATGTAAAAAAAATTTGCAAATGATTGGAGAATAAAATATAATAATAGATATCTACTAGAATAAATTTATTGATAAGAAGAAGAAAAATAAAAAAAAATATTCTACGATTTTCTGCGAATCATCGTTATTTGTAGACGTTGTCATTTTAAAATGGAAATGATTAATGGTCGAATAGGTGCGATTAATGCATTACCACCTTCGTCAGCATATTTGATAAGACGTTTTTTTATTTTCGATTTAAACGTCATTCGATGTCCGGTTATCATCAACACGAGATTATTTTTTTCTTTCTTTTTTTTTCCCCATTGAAGTTTCAACGACTACAACAAGAAAATGGACACACACAAAATGTCTGTTTTCTTCTTTTTTTTTTTTTTTTTTTGAAATTTAATTTTTATTTAACAAATTTTCAATAAATGAATTTTATCAAATTTCATATGGCAAAAGAATTTCACGTTCGCGAGAAATCAGGTTGCTAATGGAAGAATCAGGTCTTCCACCTAAGAAAATCGATCTCTTTGGGCTACTTTTCAACTTGTACATACATATACGTCTATGTGTTTGTATATATACATATATATATATATACATAAATACTTGCTAATGGTGCTTAGAGAACTGTCGTTGCTTATGCACACTTTAATCAAGCTCTAAATCTTATTCGATGCGTATAATTATGCATTTAGTTCGATTTAATTTGCAAATTAGATGAAATTAGATAAAATTAGATGATTCCATTGACATTTCATATTTAATAAACCAATATTTAGATGATAATATCTACATTACTCACAAGAACACGCATTAATTTGCCTAATAAGTCAAAATTAAAATTAATCTTCTTCAGAAAAGATTAACGAACAATTTAATTGCATAAGAGAAAATATAAAAACTGCATAGGTTGAAAAGTTTTGAGAGTATAACAAAGAAACAATTTATTTTTGTTGAAATAAATTTGTATTTTTCAAAAATAATCTTAAAACTTTTTTCAATTCCACCCTGGTAAATTGGATATTTTAAATTAAATATAATTAACAATCAAATAATTTGTTGTAAATAAATTTCTTCTAATGTAAACTCGAAAAAAAATTGATTATTATATTTTATTTTTTTATTTTAATTAGTTTTATTTCGAATTTATTTACAAATTAGAACAAAATAAGATAAAATTTGTGAATTTATATTTATAATTTAATTTTAAAATAATAATTTACAATTGAAATTATATTTTTATTATTATTTTGTTGTTGTTTGTTTGTTTGTTTGTTAGGAATAAAATATTTGAGTTGAGAAAGATTATTATAGGAAGATATCCGTTATAGAATAATTTGATAAAATTTAGAAACGCGTATGGTATAGTACTATCTATCATTACATATATGTACAGTAAGAGATTTCTAAACATCTGTAAGATCTTTACGCAAGGTTAACGGTTAAAAGCAACGTACCTGCTGTCATCGCACGTCGTAAACACACCCTTATCGATGAAAATCACTAAGTAATGCACTCGACCGTAAATCTTTCGAGTATTATGGTATTATCCTATCATTTTCTATTAGAATTATCCTATTCGTCAAGCATATCACATTTTTTATTCCCATCGAACCCAATAATAACAAAATTAAATAAATACAATATTATTATTATTATTATTATATATTATTCAAATTATATTATAATTATAGTAAACGTGTATGTTAATACATTTTTTATTATTATTACTGTCAACAATTAATAGAAATTAATTTTTTGTTTTTGTATAAATTAAGATGTAATTAATTTTAGCAACAACAGTATAGATTTTTACGTTAATGAAAAATCATTTTACTTTTTTTTTCTTATAACAAAAAGAATTATTCTATGTTAGGCTCGAAACTTTTCAACCCATCATCCACCAATATGAAAAATCTCAATATTTATAAATAAAAACAAATGAATAAATAAATAATAATAAATTACATAATAATTCTCGATTGTTAAATTAACGAAAAATAATATTTTACTTTTATTTTGAATAATAAAAATTAAAGTATAAAAAAAGAATTATTCTATGTTAAGCTCGAAACTTTTCAACCCATCATCCACTAATATGAATAATCTCAATATTTATAAATAAAAACAAATGAATAAATAAATAATAATAAATTACATAATAATTTTCGATTTTTAAGTTAACGAAAATTAATATTTTACTTTTACTTTGAATAATAAAAATTAAAGTATAAAAAAAGAATTATTATATGTTAAGCTCGAAACTTTTCAACCCATCATCCACCAATATGAAAAATCTCAATATTTATAAATAAAAACAAATGAATAAATAAATAATAATAAATTACATAATAATTTTCGATTTTTAAGTTAACGAAAAATAATATTTTACTTTTACTTTGAATAATAAAAATTAAAGTATAAAAAAAGAATTATTATATGGTAAGCTCGAAACTTTTCAACCCATCATCCACCAATATGAAAAATCTCAATATTTATAAATAAAAACAAATGAATAAATAAATAATAATAAATTACATAATAATTCTCGATTTTTAAGTTAACGAAAAATAATATTTTACTTTTACTTTGAATAATAAAAATTAAAGTATAAAAAAAAGATTTATTATATGGTAAGCTCGAAACTTTTCAACCCATCATCCACCTTTATGAAAAATCTCAATATTAATAAATAAAACTAAATAATGTCTATAATAATTCTCGATACACGAAACAATATGAATTTTTCATTTCACAAAGCAAAAAAAAAAAAAAAAAGAAAAGAAATTACCTTTAATAAAAACGAAAAGGAAATGACAAGAGACATATTTACTGTAACGAACAATAAAAATAAATATGATTGCAAACGGAAAGTCGATTTTCTCCGAATAAATTAGGACTTTCCATCATCAATTCTCTGCTCTTAAAAATAAGAAGAAGCAGAAGAAGAAAAAGAAGAAGAAGAAGAAGAAGGGTAAGTGGAGGAGAAAGAAGAAAAAAGAAGAAGAAGAAGAAGAAGAAGCTACCGGAAAAAAATGCAAAGTATTCCAGTCACGAAAGGTCAGCCGGAAAGATGATCAGTCTGCTTTGACGATGAACGTAAAAGTTTATACTACATGTATATACAAATATATATATACACGAATATTCTCTCTCTATATATATATGTATATGTGTACACACTTTGACTCAAAGCTCGTAAAGTAAAGGTAGATATTTAGATAGAAAGATATAACAGGTAATCTCGGTGACGATGTAAGAGAAGAAATCTCTGTAAACGTGACCTATCTTATAAATACGGAAGCAAAGTTAATTTTTTCGTTTTGTTATTTTTATACATGATTAATAAACTGCTAATAATCTATATAACTTATGTTAATGAGTATTAATTTTTTTTTTTGAAAATGTTCATCATCCTTACATCATTAACTCTCTCTTTGAACAAAACAGATAATCACGTATTTTTATTTAATAATTGGTTCCAATGTTTATTCAAGTTATCCTACATTAATAATTATTATTAATATTATTTGTAATTAATTTTAAATAAAAGAAAAGAAAATAAAATTAAATTACATTAAGAAATTATTATTATTATTATTATTATTATTTGTAGGTAAATTTTAAAAATATTCAAATAAAAATATTAAATTTTAAATAATATAAAATCAAATCAAATCAAATTAAATTAAATTTAGAAATTATTATTATTATTATTATTATTATTATTATTATTATTATTATTATTATTTGTAATTAAATTTTAAATAAAATAAATTAAAATAAAATTTTAAAAATATTCAAATAAAAATATTAAATTTTAAATAAAATAAAATAAAATTAAATTAAATTAAGAAATTATTATTATTATCATTTGTAATTAAATTTTAAATACAATAAAATAAATTAAAATAAAATAAAATAAAATAAAATAAAATTAAGAAATTATTAATATTATTATTTGTAATTAAATTTTAAAAATATTCAAATAAAAGTATTAAATTATAAATAAAATTAAATGAAAAAATATATCAAATTGAATTAATAATCATAAACAAAAAGATATTCATATTAAAACACACACACATAACTGTTATATATATATATATATTATATATAATATATTTTAATAATATAAAAAATAAATGTGTAAAAAAATATATTATATCTCGTTAATTAATCTGTTGTAATATATTAACAATTAGTAGATAATAAATCAAGTCAGAATTTGTTATTCAAACATAAACGAAGGATCTATAAAACAACACGTGCTTTCGCTTACTTACTTTAACAGTGAAAGAAATTGATCGTAGTATTGAGATAAGTATGTTTCCGATGTCTGCTAGTTATACTAATGAAACGATATGATCTATTTTTCGAATATCACAATCGATTAGTTCTCTGAAAGGCTAACTTTCGAATTGGATGTTACGTTAAAATCGAAAAATCAAATGTGTGGAACAAAACCAAAAAATGGAACAATGTTCGCATTATTTACTTTTTCTTGCTCGTGGGAATTCTTCTTTCACTTTGTTAGTATCCTTGAAATCTTATGTTAGATTCTTCCACTCGGAAATGCCTATGTCAACAAATGAATTTATTGTTTTAACAATCAATCTATCACAAATTAGATTTGAGAATGCAGAAATGGGTTTTTTGCACGACTATGAAAGTGGTTAACACCAACCCCATAAACCATCCTTTTTTTCTATCATACGACAATATTAATTTATGTTATTGGAATGTAAATTATTATTTATGGTAATTTTTATTTTTTATTATATAAATTTTTGCGTTATATAGACAAAGCTTGTTATATTATTTTTATTATATTTTTTGTTTATTATATTTGATAAAATAAATAAGATCAAAATAATAAAATAAAATATAATATAATAATTAAATTAATATAATAAAAGTATATATTATATTATAATAAAATTAAAGTAAAAAAATAAATATAATAAAATAAAAAAATATTTGTGTAAAAAATACAATATTTTATTTCAATAGGATTTTAAATAAAAAATTTGTTAAACTTTGAACCCCTTGACAAAATCTGGTTATACTAATTTAATTATATTATTTTTATTATATTTTTTTATAAAATAAATAAAATAAAAATAATTTTTGTAAAAACTACAATATTTAATTTTAATGAAGACCTTAAAAAAAAATAATTTGTAAAACTTTGAACCCCTTGAAAATCTTGTTATACTAATTCAATTTATGGAATCTAAAAAAAAAAGTTTGTAGAACTTTGAGACCCCCCATGAAGATTTAAGAAAGTAAATCAATCACTTAGAGAATGATATTTCTTATTTATGATGATCAAAAAATAACAGTAAAGATAAAAAATGAACAAAGAATAATAATAAGATCCAATGCAAAGTGAAATTAGGCTAAACTAATAATTTTGAACTTTCGACGGTAAGAATTGATGTACAGTGACGAGTGGGTGGTCATGATTATTATGAATTAATCATTCCCGAAATAGAGCATAGTTAAAATCATTCGCCTTTCTCTTTCGCCTATTCAAAAGGAAGAGTGAACAAAATAATACAAAAAAAAAAAACAAAAAAAATAAAATCTGTTCATCTCGATCATTGATCCTATTCATATGCAAAAGGTTTCCTTTTATCATTCTTCTTATCATATCTTAAAATGATTTCTCTTATCAACATGATTGATTCATGACTTTTAGAACACCTATACAAGTATACATACTTATATACAGGGTACTCTGTAACTGGTGGTACAAACGAATAGAGGTGATTCTATATGAAAAAATTGAATCGAAAATATAGAATAAAAATGTTTCGTTTGAGGCTTTGTTTTCGTGAAAATCGACTTTGAATTTTTGCAAAGTACGAGTTAAAAATCACCCTGTATTTTTGAAAACTTCACAAGTGATTGCTTTTGTAAGAATTAATTAAATTATGCAAATATTTTAGAAAATATTGTAAATATTGTGTTACATACATACAATTAATTAATAAACCTACACGTAGTAATTTGTGTGTAATTACTTTTATAAAAAAAATAATTAAATTATGCTAATAATTTTGAAAATATTTTTTTAATATTATGTTGTAATATTAGGAAACTGTATAAAAATAAGTGAAATAATTTAAAAGAAAAAAATAAAATAAAATAAAATAAAATACTTTAACTATTAAATAATTGGCCCAATTCTTCACAGTTTTCAAATTACCACGTGTTTGTTTATTAATAAATTATA
Source organism: Polistes dominula (assembly GCF_049000335.1). Classification (NCBI taxonomy): domain Eukaryota; kingdom Metazoa; phylum Arthropoda; class Insecta; order Hymenoptera; family Vespidae; genus Polistes; species Polistes dominula. Next base: position 1,072,193 of record NW_028300953.1, read on the forward strand.
CTTAACGTAATATTTAAAAAGTATTTCATTTTTTTATTTCAAAATGATTTCATCTATTTTTATTATTTTTTTTTTTTTTTGTATTGATTGATCAATACAAAATTTTGATTGATTTTGAAATGTCCTACATAAATGTACATATATGTATATGTATATATAAATATCGTAGATACAAAACTGATTTCTACATAGAATAAAATTAGATGCGACGTATAGCACACGATTAATGATTTCTTTTCCAATTAATGACTCCCTAGAGAACTAACTAACGCCAATAATATCACAAACGCAATGATAGTTATAGAACGTTCTGGGTATTTGATTTCAATGATCGATCGATCGATCGATACGAATCGAATATAAAACCAAGAGAAAATGAGAGAGCGACCTAACTATATTGAGAAATTAATTGAAAATACAGAATACACTCGACTATAAACATCTGTACTAACTAATATGGTTAGTTGTTAATGGAAAGATGAATTAATATTACCTATCTGAACTTGTAGCTCAATAAAAAAGATAATTAAAAAAAAAAAAACCCCAAAGATACAAGAAAAGATATTAAAAAATTTAGAAATATAATTTAAAAGAAAAAAATAATAATTTTTTTTACTACAAATAATCTTCCCAATTATTTACCATAATATAAAAAAAAAAAAAATTTAATTAAATAAAAAAAAATGTATAAAAATAAATGAAAATCAAAACTAGTCTTTACCAAAAGAAAAAATATTAGAATTTTTCTAATATTTTCTAAAATAATAAATTTCATCGATAAATTTCTATCTTAATCAAACAATTCAAATATGTTAACTTAACAGATAGATAATAGAAAAAAAAAAAAAAAATAGAAAATATATTTCATTGATCTGTCTCTCTCTCTCTCTCTTTTTCTCTCTCACTTTTTAAGGATTATCTTTGAAACATGAAAAAGAATAGAAAGATACATGAAAGATTTAGCGTAATTGGTAAAGTTTATAAGGTGTAATTGGCATGTTGATATCGTGGTATCGATAGATAGTAAGTCCAACTACGACAAACAGAAGCAATCATTGTACAAGATACGCGAGAGTTTAGTTTCGTTAGAAATGCATTTAGAAGTGCACGCGTGATTGCAACTTTCTACTCGGTCGAGTCCTATCTCCTTTTACGTGGATACTACGAGTGTGCCCTCTTAATCGATGATGGTAAGAAAAAAAATAGAAAAAACAACAACCATCATATAAGAAAGACGTCTTCTTCTTTTCCCTTCTCTCAATGCTTAATTATTATTCGCAAAATAAAAATAAAAATAAATAATTATAATATACGTCAGAAAAGTTAATTCATATTTTATCCTAACAATTTCTTTATTCAAAGTTATCTAAAAAATTGTATCAGGGTCAACGTGTAAACAAGATAAAATGTAATGTTTTATTTATTACAAATTGAGATTAAAAAAAAAAATAAATTGTGATAGACTGTAAAAAAAAAAGATATTTTGATAATAACAAAATATTGTTTTGTTATCTAAATAATAAAATTGTACTGTAATATATTTTAAAATAATGTGTTATATAAATATGCAAAAGTAATTCATTTTACAGTAAAAAAAAAATGAAAATAAAATTAATATACATTTATATAACTTTAAACTTATACTAAATTATGATTTTTCAAACAACCTATAAGAAATAACTTGTTAAAAAAATATCTAAATAATAAAATTGTACTGTAATATATTTTAGAATAATGCTATACACCTATGTGTTACATAAATATGAAAAAATAATTAATTTTACAGTAAAAAATATTAAAATAAAATGAATATACATTTATATAACTTTAAACTTATACTAAATTATGATTTTTCAAACAACCTATAAGAAATAACTTGTTAAAAAAATATCTAAATAATAAAATTGTACTGTAATATATTTTAGAGTAATACTATACACCTATGTGTTACATAAATATGAAAAAATAATTAGTTTTACAGTAAAACAAATCAAAATAAAATTAAAATAAATTCATATAACTTTACACTTATATTAAATTATAATTTTTCAAAAAAACTTTATAAGAAATAACTCGTTAAAAAAATATAACGTGTTTATATATCATCGAATTTTTATAAAACAAAATTTTCACAAGAATAATAAAACATGATTAAATTTGATTTACATTTCTAACAATAAAGTATAGTGTTTTTTTTCTATTCCGCAATATTAAATCATGTTTACCACAATCGAGAAAATCTTGATTTCACTGTAAAGAGATATATATATATATATATACATCGATAGTAAAGAAACTAAGAAGATAAGTGGGTGATATACCCTAGGAAGGAGAGAAAAAGTCGATTCAAAAATGGAAAGAGAACGACTATTAGATGCACGATATACGGTTCGTAATAAAGAACAAATACGGTAGTAAGTCCGCATTACAGGAGCAACGCGAGCGTAACGTTACACGCTATTTGCAGTCCCAGTTACAACAACGCGATTTATTCACACGATTACTTCCCCTTTACTTGAATTAATCAAAAATAATATTTTTGGCGCGAAAAAATTTATAAACATTTGAAATAAATTAAACAAATAATATATACAAACATAACAAATTATATACGAAATCATATTTTTATTTATATATATTATCAAAATAACTTTTTAAATATTTAATTAATAGATACACCATGTAAATATCTTTATTTTCTTCAAGATTAATGAAAGATAAATTGTAATATATTTTTAAGAAACTTCTTTGTATTTAATTTATTTATATTTGATAATATAATAATTGAATTATATAAATGTTTAAAAAATAAAATTATATTGATAGACGTGATATTGAATTTTATATTTTATTTTTTTATTTGAATAAATATCTTTTATCTATCTATCTATAGACACTTATCACTGTATTTTAATGTATATACAATAACAAAAAATTGTGTAATTTATATCAAACAATCATCAATTTATTTAATTAACCAAATTACAAGCTAAAGCTTCAAGACTTTCTTTGACCACAATAAACCATAATAATTATAAAAAAAAAAACCTTCTCTACCTTATTAATCAATATAATTTATTTCACATATCGTTTATAAATATCTTCTAATATAAAACATTGTTTTTAATTAAAAATCAATATATTATTATCTTATTATTATATTTAATGATTTATAATAGCAAATTACAAACTGTAGTTTAATCATAATTTGTTGTTTTTTTTTTGTTTCTTGTGTCTATCACGATAGATCCACAATAACTTTCAAAGAAAAGAAAAAAACAACAAAAAATGAAAATAAAAAATATAATCCTTCGAAAGATTACAGGTAAAGAGAAAGAAGAGAGAGAGAGAGAGAGAGAGAGAGACAGACTGTATAATTGTAGGAGAAGTGAAAGAAGAAACGAGAAACGTGGTCTCACACAGCGGTAAGAGTGTATACCTCAAAGGGGGAAATCGAGATCGCACATGACTAACGAGTACTCATCTCGGTTTCTTCATGTAGGTCGTTACAACTTCATTCATTAACTCCTTGATCCCACTCGATAAAAATAAAAAACAAAGATATATACACATACACACACACACACACACATAAAAAAAATATCAAAGAGAAATAAAGAAAAAGGGATACTAGAAATTCTAGAATTTAATCACGAACTAATTATCCTTAAAGATAATGATTTTTCCTAGGAAGAAGAAAATTATATCAACAGAAGTAGAAAAAAAAGAAAAAAAAATTAAAAGAAGAAAACATCTTTGAGAAAACATCTTCGTAGATATTATATCGACTTTTTGATGTTGTAGTAATATCTAAAAGTGTAGAATTAACTTCTTCCTACTATGGTGGAATCCGATGGTACGAGTCTAACGGGACGACGAGGACGACAACGAGGATGAGGACGACAAGAAGATTAAAACATGCTGATTTCACCTACATGAAAATTCACTCTCTCTCTCTCTCTCTCTTCGGATTGAGTATTTTGCCAACGGGATGAATAAATTATCGACCAAAAGGTGAATACGAAAAAATGTAAATTAAGAAAAGAAAAAAAAAACAAATGATAAATTAAGCAAAATTGAAAGAACAAAAATTCCTTTATCTTCTTCTATGGTGCAAACGAGTTGTTATATAGGTTTTTAAACGTAAATGTTCAAACAAACGCTTTCACACTTGATGTAGTTATGTTGGTAGAAGAACTGAGCGAGAAAGTCAACACACTAACACATCCGACAAATACGGTTAAATAGCTCGGATGAGAGAGAGTTATGTAATTTTATATTAGAAGGAAAAGAGAGTAGAAGAGTGAGAAGAAAATCCTTCAATAGTTGTATAAGTACTTCTCATCTGTGTTTATATGATATACGTAATATTAAATAGTATTTATATAATAATACATTTTATATACATATTTTATTTATATAATAAATAGATTCATTAATTTACACTTTATTGATTCAATAAATGAACTAATATCATTTATATATTTATCTGTTTTAATATTATAAATAGAAATGTATAAATAAATATAAATAAAAAAAATAAAATTTAAAAATAAGCATAAAAGCAATATTAGAATTTTATAATTTATAAAATACAATTGTTTTTATATTGAACCAACAAACTTGAAATAAACAAATCTATCCATCGATAAATAAATATGTAATACCTAATATAATATTAATTAATAAAATAAAATATAGAGCTATTATTAAATAACCATATATGTAAATTAATATTACTAGATACGTAATTTAATAAAAAAAAAAATATATAAAAAAATATGGAAATATTTTAGGAATGGTTGTACAGAGAATATCGAGTACAGCAACAACGGTATCGTTCGTAACGCATAGCAAGCTTATGTTAATCGATCTTGCGTACTACTATCACTCGTGCACTTTGCAATTCGTTTTTAGAATCAGTTTCCACTCACGACTTAAAATGAGATAAAGAGAGAAAGAGATAAACCGGTAATCGCAAAGAAACGTTTCAGAATATAACGGTCGAGTGTCTCCTCGGCAACCTTCGACAAACACCTGCAAGAGCACGTACTGTTCTTTTTACATACATATGTATTTTTACCTATACATATATGTATATTAATATATACTTATTAATATATCAGATCAAGTACCTATACAGTCATATAATGAATTCTTTAATCCTATATTATATAATTACATAGGATGTAATACTGTACATTTCGATAGATGAACATTTCTAATTTATTTAATTGGTCAGTAAAGAATGTTGGAATTTGCTATGTAAAAAATATTCAAGTTGTTTATTAATGTATTTGTGTTATGTTAGAAAGTGTAGAAGTGAATATTATATGGTTATAAAATATTTATAAATATTTTTTAATAGAACTATACTTAGATATATACAATATTAAAATTTGTAATTTAAAAATCAATTATATTAATATTATCTATTTATATATATATATATATAAGATCTTAATATTTTTTAATAGAAAAAATACTGTATATATAATTATTTTTTAAAATATAAAATACCACAAATTTGCAACTATCTAAAGTGACAATATTTTTATATATAAAAACAATACACCTAATTTTAACTATGTATGTTATGTTTTTGTAAAGTTTTTAAATCTTTCACAGTAAGAATAATTATTAAAAAAATAAATAAATAATAAATGATTTTAATTACAGTTTTATTCATTGAAATTATAAAATATCAAACCTTTTTTGTATAATAACTACCAGTGTTAATTATTTAAATGCAAACTATTACAAATGTTGACATTATTTATCTGACCAATTAAATAATTTAAAAATTCTGTAACTTCAATTACAATTTATAAATTTGAACAACGATCCCACAATTTAACGAAACATTTCTATCTTCTAATTAATAAAAATAAAAGATATCTATTTTAACAAATTAATTTTATTTAAACAAAAAGACAAATCTAAAAGGCGTTATAAACTAAATGAAAACTTAAACTATAAATGACGATAAAGATAAAATATATTACATGACGTTAATTCGCGTTTACGATTTATACGTAAGTATATTACGATGAATAATACATTGTTTACATGGTCTAAAGGTTAAACCCAATTCTCATACATACATCATACTCCAATACATACATACATACATACATACACACATACACATTTGCACTTTAACGAATATTTCTAACGAATCGTAGATAAAAATATTTTGTTAAAAATAGCATTTAACAAACAAAGTAAAGAAAAGAAAAGAAAAGAAAAATAGTATCCCCCATTCACCGAAAAAAAAAGATAAATTACAAAAATAATAGCAATAATAATAATAATAACAATGATAAATAAAAACGCACCAGAATCAGTCCATCGGTCAGTTGAATTGTGACACAAAGATGTCCAGTCATTTTTAAGATCCTTAAAAGTCGCCATGATTATTATTGTTATTGTTATACCCAAAATTCCAAACAATCCGTTCCTCCCTTCAGGTAAAAAAACAAAACAAAACAAAAAAACAAAAAAACTTTCAACAAATTCTTTTTGTCGTCTCTCTTTTTATCCTCCTCCTCCTCCTCCTCCGCCACCTCCTCAAACACTTCGTCTTTTTTCACAACGAGCTCTTATTTTTTTTTTTCTTCTTCGAAAACTATCACACTAATTTCAGAAAAATCACACACTTTGATAAATAAAAAGACAAAAAAAAAGATATCTTTTAAACTTTCGATTTAACAATTATTAAAACCAAAGATGATGTCTTTTTTCTCTCTCTCTCTCTCTCTCTCTATCTATCTCACTCTCTCTCTCTCTCTCACTCTTTCCAAAATTTAATATAAAACACGAATAAAAATAATAAACAAACAGGGATGGAAATGTGAAATAAAGTTCACGAGCACATGGGTGATGATACTAAAGGTGGTCGTGATTATCTTTCGACACGCGTGCACGCTTCTGGCTGGTTCCACCCGCTTCTCTTTCTCTCTCTCTCTCTCTCTCTCTAACCCTTTCTCTCTTTCTCTTTCTCTACCTGAACCCCCACTTTCTTATTTTCTTACTTCTTTCCCCACCCTTTCTCTTTCTCGTTCGTTCACTCACCTGCTCACTCACTCACTCACTCCCTGGAGAACCTGTACTTATTTCCTTCTACCTGTCTCTCTCTCACTCTCTTACTCTCATACTACCTTCTTTAACTCTTTCTCTCTCATACACACGCACACACACACATCGTATAAATATGCTAGCCGTTTCTGCTACCACTCTAAACGTAGCCGGTCCTTCGTTCTGTTTATTTTTATGAAAGATCCATCTCGAGGTCACGTATTTACTTTATCTCTCCCTTCTTATTTCACATACTTTTATATTGATAATAAATTAACATATATATCTAAACTATGTGTGTGATAGTTATCTATTTATCTGTGATTTGTAAATGTATATGGAAGTACGTGTGTATGTATTTATATCGAGATAACTTCAATCTGTTTTACCGACAAATATTCATTTATAAATATATATGATTAATATATTATTTATACGATAAATAATTATATAAATAATTGATCTATTAATTGTTATTTGGTTATATTTGAAAATTGATTTGATTGAAAATCATCAATCTTTTTTATTGGTAGAATAAATATTTGTTTGTTTCTTTTCATATGAGTAACGAAATTCAGCTTTTCGTTTTTATGTAAATTAATCTATTTTTACAATAAAAGAATGTAACACTATAGAATCCTAATGTGAGAACTATGAAAGAGAAGAAAGATCGAGTTGATGTACTAAAAGATTAGTACACTTACCAGGGGATGGTCAGGTAGACAACCTCCGATTTTCTCCAAATTTTGCAACACCAATGTAAAGCTGTAATAATAATATAAATAACACGAGCAATACAATGAATACGTGATATTTACTTTTTGTGTGTGCCTTCAGAAATGCCATTATAAACATATATTTTAAAAAGTAACAATTATAAAAGATCAAATAGAAGAAAATCAAAATGAGTAGATGATTAATCCAACGATGATCACCTGTAACAAAAAGAAAACTATATTAATCATACAGTCAAGTGATACAGTAGTAGCCTGACATATAAATCGTCCCATTCGCAGATGCACTTTATAATTAAATTCTCTATTTATTTTTATCAAATATCTATTTACCGTTGCAAAGAAATTAAATTTAAACGCGTGACTTTACAATTACAAAAAATTAAAAACATAAAAAAGTAAAAGTACAAACATTAAGTTACTAGAAAAAAAATATCCATTAATTATTATGACTAAACTTTTAGACTGCATTATATAGAAAAGAAAAAATTACAAATTTAATAAAATACGATCACAGTTAAAAATTTATAAGACAAAAAAAGAAAAGAGAGATTACTTTAATATTCAAAAAATGATAATTAGGCTTCAAAATGTAATAACAAAAGAATTTAAATTTTTTGACTCGAACTAACTAAACACGTATGCATCTTTTTGACGATTAGACACGAACTTCGTGTCCCAAGGAGATGGAATGGTCCATCATCTTCAATTACAACTACAAATTAATGACGAGCAAAAAAGTAATACAATAAAATATAAAATATGACTAAAGAACCATTCTCGAAAGGTTCGAACATGATGTTGAACCTTTGAAAATAATTCAGTAGCCTGTAGTTGCCCTCTTGAGCCACAATTAAGTGGGGGCCTCTTCGGCATTATGCCTCTTCTTTCTTCATTCCATGAAAACTGCATTTGGACATTTTCTACGTGCGAGCAAGATAAGATCTTTCATACTAATTTTACAAATGAACTCGTATTTTGTTATGATTCTAATTCTCAATTATTACAAAATTAATTTACATTTCGCGTTCACTTTTTTAGCTCGTGGACCATCAATGAACTTACAGTTCATTGACCATACACGAGCACATTTAAACGAATGTCCAAGCAGATAATTTCCCACGATGACCTAATAACACTTCGCACTTTTAACGTCGAGTAATAAAATGGAATTGAAAAGAAAGTGCAATAAATGTAATGCATTTTTTTGCAATACTTTGTTATATTTATTTATATGAAATATTTCCAGCTGTAAGACGAAATCGCGATGGTGCGTAGTGCTAATCCTGAAATACTTAAAACTAAGTATCAAATGCATCAAAGAATTTGCGAATTTGATTCGACTCTATCTCGTTCGAGATAAAATCGAAGAAGAAATGAATCTTTCAAATGGTTGCAAATACCTTTGAATCATGATACATAATAAAGATCACAGAATAGTTACAAAATAAATTAACAAATCAAACATAATATAGAATGAGATGATCAAATTTTGTAACAATTCTGAGTAAACCAGGAGGCGGAATTTCCACTCCGGAGTGGAAGCAAGAAGTCTAATGCCTTTCCTGGATCCTACCTACTTAAAATTAAAGTTTTCACATTCATTCAGAGAAGTATGCTACCTGCCTGCCTATTACCCATATTTTTACCCATTTAAAGAAAAACCATACATACCCACCCACTCACTCCACGGTTCTCTCACATACCACCAGGGTGCAAAGGCCTAAACTAGAGAGCATGCCCCGGGGCACCTCCGACACCCTAGTTCAACCACGTTTTCTAAACTTACATGCTAATGGGTATACGTACGTTTTGCTGAAATCGACTGCCAAGGCTAATGATTATTGCATAAAAAGCTAAAGCAAAAATACAAGTATACACTAGTATATATGTCTGCATACTAGTAATATACAAGTATATCAAAGTTTCCACAAATAAATGCAGTAACTCTACTATGCAAACGATTATCAAAAAAATGAGAAATATTTAATATAAATATAAGAATGAAGATAGATATGTAGAAGTAATGCTTTAAGTATTTAATGATGTATTAAATGAATAAAAAATATCGCGAAACGATGTACAATACACACTACCTAATACGCACACACAGGTGTAAAGTACATCGTGCAATCACTAGCACAATAACAGCCGCCAATAGGGGAAAAACTAAAACTAAACCCACGCTAACTGTTTCTCACCTATACGTGTAACACCTGGGCACTCGCATAGATGAGAACGCAGAAAGTATGGGGGGGAGAAACGGGAGATTAGTATATTAGAAGCTGAAAATCCTGATCTAAAAAATATGATTAACACATATATAAATATATCAAAAGATTTCAATAAAAATTCATCTAAACGGGCTAAGGACTCTACAAGTCATTTGGTGAATAATGACTTAAACAAGCGAATGAAAAAAAAAGTTACCCCATAGGAAACAGTTAGAGTTTCGAGGTAAGGATGTATTAAAAGACTCTACGGTGATGATGGATATTTTTTGCAAACCTCGGACGATTCTTTCACTAAATGGCTGTTCTAATGAAAGAACTGGGCTTTGAGCCACCACTTAATTGCCAGAATCTATCCGTTCGCGAATTTGATTTGTCTTCTTGCTCATTTATTTAAAATATCAAAGTATTGATATATCAAAATTAATCTCGATTAGAAAAACTATGTACGAAGCAATGCATGTAAGACATTTATTACATGCTTTTAACACGTAATAAAAAAGAGTGCATTTATTAATTGCATTATTAATTAAATGAATTTAATCGATGAGACAAGAAAACCTATCCTGAACTAATAATAAAACATACAATAAAATATACAATTTTCATGAGTAACTCCTAAAAAGGAATTACTCATGTGCTCGTCAATAATTTATTTAAATAATTACAACCAGTAACTCGTGCCGATTTGGACCTTTCATCCTCGGCATGATTGAGCACTGGAGGGACTTTAAATAAAAACTCGCGGTTTAAGAAGTTCTGCGATGGCTCCAAAACACTCCTACTTCACAGCAAATATTGTAGTCTGACGATGGAAGACGATACTCGATTTGCCATGGGAGAAAATCCATCGAAGATCCACCAAAAATCCATCGAAGAATTCATCCAACATCTTTGAAAGGAAGAGAATCCATGGTTATTTCTGTAAAATAAAATAGAACAAAACGATAAGTTATTTGGAATATAATTTAAAATCATATAAAATAAAATCGAATAAAATGTAAATACAAATGAATACTTACGATGCATTTCAAGAAGATGCAGCTCTATTGCACCATGGTAATGCACCTCGCGTGAATCTAAAAACGCGGTATAAACGAAAATAAGAAACTATAGATGAGTTTCTTATCGCGAAATCGATATTTTATTATACAACGAACAACACTGACTCTAATTCGCGTTTGATTTTAACTTATTTTTCGCCCGATCACTGATTCTAAACTGCACTAATTTAAAGACTGCATTGCTCGCAGTCAAATGCAAGAACAAAAATTTCACTCTCGGTCACTTCACATGGGCCATTCGTGCACGATTGCAATCTGAAACTGAAATAAAAAACAATACTATTAATATCATTACTATTACAGAAAATCATTAAAATTTTTGAAGAATTATTTAATACAAAAATATACTTACTTTAAATCTTTATTGATGAATGCACAATGGATCTCCTATCCTCAGGAGGACGATGACAATGCACAAAGAATGACTATAAAACTGCATTACATGCAGTTAATTCATTTAACACTAGATTTATGGACTGAGCAAATGTGATTCATTTCAAACTTTTTTGTTACATACATATTAAATAGAAATATTTTAATTAATTGTAATTTAATAAAATTTAAATTTAATTAAAATTTTAAAGTAGAATATTTTTTTAAAATATATGTTAATTTTTAATACTTCAATGAAATATATATTAATATTAATTCCCCTCCTCTATGCACTTTTTCATTCAAACAATGTTCGTAAATTTTAAAAAAATATTGAACAAAACAATAGTGAAAAGATCTAGTGTTAAACGAATTACTAAATGAATTTAATTAATAAAATTTGAATACCATTCCAACGATGATCTAAAACACAAATAAAAACAAGATTATATAAATCTTTGTTATATAAAAATTACTATAATTATTGAAAAAATGTTTCATATAAAAATTGACTTACGTTTTTTCTTCATTGATGAATGCACGATGGGTCTCCTACCCTTAGGATGACGATGAGCACACTTTTAAACCAAATAAAAGAAACTTGCGAGTTTCTTAACCGAGCAAACGAAACTTTGACATGCGACGATCAACACTGAATCTACTTGTCGACTTTTTTATATTTTATTTTAACACGATGCAACACACGAGTATTTCATTGCCTGCACGCACGATTGCAATGTTCTGAAACAGAAAAAGAAAAAGAACAATTAATGTCATTGTCGTAATGAAAACTTATTGAAATTATCATAGAAATGTTTGATAGTAAAATATACTTACTTTTAGTCTTCGTTGATGATTGCAGGATGGGTATCCTACCCTTAGGATGACGATGTATAAAATAAAATGAAATAAAAAGTCTGAAAAAGCTGAAACATACTAAAGATTATATTACAATATTTCCTGTCAATCATTTCTGAAGGCAGAACACACACGTTATAAGATACTATATCATAAAGAATCAATGTTAAATATAATTCAATAAAGAGTGTAACCTAAAAATTAAATCGTTTTTTATACCATTCAATCTAATAAAAATCTTTTTAAAGTATTAAAATTAACACGATAAGGTTAGAAATGAAATTATTCAATAATTTACTGTGTGTAGTTACTTTTGACGATCTTAACATGTCAAAAGACGAAAGGGGAAAGAGATACATTACTACGTTTAACCTTGGTAGTGCCGAACTCTCGGTGCTCGGGGGTACTCGGGTGCTCGGGGGTACTCGGGTGCTCGGGGGTACTCGGGTGCTCGGAAGTACTCGGGTATTCGATGCTCGGTGCTCGGTACTCTGTTGTTTTCTTTTGCTTTCAACTGTTTCTTTTTTATTTTCATCTCGAGAATTTCCTAGAAATTTATGAATACATTTGACTACCTGGAAGTCGAATGTTTGTATACTTTTTCTTTCTTTCTCGTTTTCTCTTTCTGTTGCACTTCTTTTTGCTTTAAAATAAAGTGATAGATTTACCTCGATAGTTTAGTCATTACTCCGATGTAAAAGGAAGCACGATTCTTAGATTGAGTATATGTATTCATATTGGATTCTCCCAACGCTTGGAAAACTAAAATAAGTAAGAAATAAAATTACATTAGTACAATATAAAGAAAATCAAATATATAAGAGTACGTATACGAGTTACCTATACTTATGTATATATGCCATATATATATATATATATATATGTGTGTATGTGACAGAAATCAAATTTAATACGATATACGATTTTTGAATACATAATTATGAAAAATAATTAATTGGAACATTATTAGAGATGATAAAAAGTATTGATACCATGAGAAAAAGATAAAAATTAGACGAAATATTATAAGTTAGCCTTGGTGAGATATGGCGGGAAACCGAGAAATAACGGGCAATTATATTTTCACGGATATCTTTCGAAATTTGTATTTTTCAGTTTTGAAAACACTCACGTATAAAAATCTTGCTTTTAGTTATCGTTTAATATATAATTTAAAGGTTTAAACGTTAGAAAAAATCTTTTAATTACCTGATATCAACAGACGACCAAATCTGCTGCAACTACTATAGATGACAAATTCAAAATGGTGGTCACTTCTCCTTCGCGGTACGTTGGTGACAGATTGCTGTCGTTTCATTGGCTAATTAGCTGATTTGTTATTTCGGACTTGAAATGACCAATCATAAGATTCATCACGCACACAAGCTTAACCACCACACGTACGTATAACTCGTTTTTCTCCTACAACAACGTTAAATTCCACATAATATAATTTATTTATAAACAATATTTCAACAATAATGAATAAAAAAAAAGATGATGTAAACACTGTGAAAACTTTATTGCATCGTACAGAAGAACACAACCGTACAAAAGAGAATCGTCCGTTTATATAGAAATGCATAAAACAATTGATATCTTTATCTCAGGCATGCCACCATAAATTATATCGATAAATAAAAAATTCGCGGGAATGATCTGCATTATCGATTAATTACTGACGCGCTAAATTCAATATTTTCTAATACACTTTACTTATATTACAGGAAATTTTTGTCCACGAATCATTAATGCGCAGAAATGATAAAATAATTATTTTAGAATAAAAAAAGTGCTTAAATCTGAACGTTATAATGTTCAATTTTCTTTATTAGAAATATTATTACCGTTGCACGCATGTTCAACATTCGAAAATGTCTTATAAACATCATTGAATATATGTATTTTCATATGTATTTTCACAGAAGACAAAAGCTCAGTCTGAAGGGAAATTTCGAGGAAAACGGTGCAGCTAACATATACACAGTGTTTCTAAATTACAATACGCATTCTTATCGATTATTTAACAATTATTTTAGTATTGTAATAAACTCTTCTTATATTTCAGACTGTTTTACAGTATGTAAATTTACATACACATTACACAACTATTGACATACATTAAATATTGAATAATTTTAAACCGATAATTTTTTAAACAAAAATATTACCATACAGGATATCACTGAGCATGAGTTAGACAATAATTAAATTAAAATGGAAAAAATGTTCAAATTAGAACGGTATAATATTGAGTTTTCTTTATTAGAATTATTATTACTGTTGGATATATACTTAACATAAAAAAAAGTCATATAAACAACTTTCTAATTAATGTTTTGTTATAGAAAACAACGGTTCAGTTTATAAGTGAATTTCGAAGAGGAAGGTACTTACAAATTATATTCCGTACTTTTAAACAATAATCGATACTTCTATCGATTAATTAACAATTATTTTAATATTCTAATACACTCCTCTTATATTACAACATAATTTAACACTCCAACTTATCACTGCGCATGAACAATAAATTAATTACATTAGAATGAAAAGATTGTTAAAATTGGAACGTTATAATCTTGAATTTTCTTTATTAGAATTATAATTACCGTTGCAGAAATAATCAACATAAGAAAAATCATAAACAACTTTCTAATCAAAGTTTTGTTTTAGAAAACAATGGGTTAGTCTGTAAGTGTATTTCGAAGAGGAAGGTACTCCGAAAATATATTTCGTACTTTTAAACAATAATCGATACTTCTATCCATTAATTAACAATTATTTTAATATTCTAAGACACTCTACTTATATTACAGGAAATTTTTAACCTCAGAGTCATCACTGCGCATGAACAATAAAATAATTACGTTAGAATGAAAAGGATGTTAAAATTCAAAGGTTATAATCTTGAATTTTCTTTATTAGAATTATTATTACTGTTAGATATATACTTAACATAAAAAAAAGTCATATAAACAACTTTCTAATGAATGTTTTGTTATAGAAAACAACGGTTAAGTTTATAAGTGAATTTCGAAGAGGAAGGTACTCCGAAATTATATACCGTACTTTTAAACAATAATCGATACTTGCATTGATTATTTAATAATTAGTTAATTATTTTAATACACTTTACTTATATTACAGGATATTTTTGTCCCGGAAGTCATTTCTGCGCAGGGACAATAAAATAATTGCATTAGAATGAAAAGATTGTTAAAATCCGAACGTTATAATCTTAAATTTTCTTTATTAGAATTATAATTACCGTTGCAGAAATAAACAACATCAGAAAAATCATAAACAACTTTCTAATCAAAGTTTTGTTTTAGAGAACAGTGGGTCAGTCTATTAGTGCATTTCGAAGAGGAAGGTACTCCGAAAATATATTCCGTACTTATAAATAATAATCGATACTTCTATCGATTAATTAATAATTATTTTAATATTCTTATATAGTCTACCTATATTACAGGAAATTTTTAACTTCGGAATCATTACTGCGCATGAACAATAAATTAATATCATAAGAATGAAAAGAATGTTCAAATCTGAACGTTATAATCTTGAATTTTCTTTATTAGAATTTTAATTACCGTTGCAGAAATAATCAACATAAGAAAAATCATAAACAACTTTCTAATCAAAGTTGTGTTTTAGAGAACAACACTTTAGTCTATAAGTGTATTTCGAGGAGGGAGGTACTCCGAAAATATATTCCGTACTTTTAAACAATATTCGATACTTCTATCGATTAATAAACAATTATTTTAATACTCTAATACACCCTTCTTATATTACAGAATAATTTAACACTTGAAGTTATCACTGCTCATGAACAATAAAATACTTACTTTAGAATAAATAAAATAATAAAATCTGTACGTTATAATATTGAATTTTCTTTATTAGAATTATAATTACCGTTGCACACATGATCAACATATATGAAGTCATATAAACAACTTTCTAATCAATGTTTTGTTTTAGAGAACAACAGCTCAGTCTATTAGTGCATTTCGAAGAGGAAGGTACTCCGAAAATATATTCCGTACTATTAAATATTAATTGACACTTCTATCGATTAATTAACAATTATTTTAATATTCTAATACACCCTTATTATATTACAGAATAATTTAACACTTGAAATCATCACTGCTCATGAACAATAAAATACTTACTTTAGAATAAATAAAATAATAAAATATGTACGTTATAATATTGAATTTTCTTTATTAGAATTTTAATTGCCGTTGCAGAAATAATCAACATAAGAAAAATCATAAACAACTTTCTAATCAAAGTTTTGTTTTAGAGAACATTGGGTCAGTCTATAAGTGAATTTCGAAGAGCAAGGTACTCCAATAATTTATCTCGTACTTTTAAACAATAATCGATATTTCTATCAATTAATTAACAATTATTTTAATACTCTAATACACCCTTCTTATATTACAGAATAATTTAACACTTGAAGTCATCACTGCTCATGAACAATAAAATACTTACTATAGAATAAATAAAATAATAAAATCTGTACGTTATAATATTGAATTTTCTTTATTAGAATTATAATTACCCTTGCACACATGATCAACATATATGAAGTCATATAAACAACTTTCTAATCAATGTTTTGTTTTAGAGAACAACAGCTCAGTCTATTAGTGCATTTCGAAGAGGAAGGTACTCCGAAAATACATTCCGTACTTTTAAATAATAATCGATACTTCTATCAATCAATTAATAATTATTTCATTATTTTAATAAACTTTAATTATTTTTCATATTGTTTCAACGCATATACATTAATTTAAACGTTACATACCTATTAACATACTTTGAATAGAAAATAATTTCCATATGATATTCTTGCAGATGAAAATTCTACCCCTGAAGTCATCACTGCTCATGAACAATAAATTAATTACATTAGAATGAAAAGAATGTTCAAATCGGAACGTTATAGTCTTGAATTTTCTTTATTAGAATTATTATAACCGTTGCCCACATGCTCAACATAAAAAAATAGTCATATAAACAACTTTCTAATTAATGTTTTGTTCTAGAGAACAACGGCTCAGTCTATAAGTGAATTTCAAAGAGGAAGGTACTTCGAAAATATATCTCGTACTTTTAAACAATAATCGATACTTCTATCAATTAATTAACAATTATTTTAATACTCTAATACACTCTACTTATATTACAGCATTATTTAGCACTCGAAGTCATCACTGCTCATGAACAATAAAATACTTACTTTAGAATAAATAAAATAATAAAATTTGTACGTTATAATATTGAATTTTCTTTATTAGAATTTTAATTACCGTTGCAGAAATAATCAACATAAGAAAAATCATAAACAACTTTCTAATCAAAGTTTTGTTTTAGAGAACATTGGGTCAGTCTATAAGTAAATTTCGAAGAGGAAGGTACTCCGAAAATATACCTCGTACTTTTAAACAATAATCGATACTTCTATCAATTAATTAACAATTATTTTAATACTCTAATACACTCTACTTATATTACAGCATTATTTAGCACTCGAAGTCATCACTGCACATGAACAATAAATTAATTACGTTAGAATGAATAAAGTAATAAAATCTGTACGTTATAATATTGAATTTTCTTTAATAGAATTATAATTACCGTTGGACACATGCTCAACATAAAAACATGTCATATAAACAACTTTCTAATTAATGTTTTGTTATAGAGAACAACTGCTCAGTCTATAAGTGAATTTCGAAGAGGAAGGTACTTCGAAAATATATTTCGTACTTTTAAACAATTATCGATATTTCTATGGATTAATTAACAATTATTTTAATATTCTAATACACTTTAATTATTTTTCAGATTGTTTCAACGAATATACATTAATTTAAACGTTACATACACATTAACGTACTGTGAATAGAAAATAATTTTAATATGAATTTATTTTTTCAGTTTATCAGATGACTGTCTTTAACTTGATTGCGTTCCTAGATCGGAAGGTAATATAATATACTCTAATTACTTACATGGCAAATAAAATTGTATTAATATTCATTAAAAATTTCTGTTTCAGAAGTGGTTTAATGGGTAGCGGGTAAATTTTTTGTTCGTAAAGGGTGGTACCATTTACAAATAAAGAATTTACTTCAGGGATGCGACCCTGCCCACGCGAGCCATGATTCTATCTTACTCCCAAGGATAGAATCATGTTCATTTGACTTTTAAGCTGGAGCTACCGTCTTTATTTCTTTTTTTCCTGTTTTTTCTTTTTCGGCTTTTTGATATGCATAGATAGATATGCATTTAGCATGGGAAACTGAAGCTTCATTGTAAGGGAAAACATCTTCCGCTAATTGTTAGACGGACCCAAGGATTCTTTTCCGTAAGTTCGCAATAGTATACGGTGTTGGACTGAACATTTAGTGTAGGTTTCTCCTAAATTTAGAGTCAGTGGACTAGTCCAATCGGGGGGAAACCACTTAAAAAAAAAATCGTGAAAAGTTCCGCTTTAAAAGTAACACCCATCCCCCCTTTTTTCCTATCCCTTTTATTGTTTAACTCTTTTTTATCCCTTTGTTTTCTGTTGCAGACTGGACTATGTTAAGGAAACGACGACAGGTGGACCAAAGGAGGACTAAAAAAAACAAGAAGTGGACTTGGTAATGTAAGATAGTATAAAATAATTATTTGTATAAATAAAATAAAAATTTGTATCTTTATATAATTCTATTTGTAGCATTGCACATGTGTGACAATTATTTTTAATGTATTTTCTTTATTTATAGATTCCATGAAACAGATCATAATTGTATACTCTTTTTAATTATTATACTTTATTTTATGGAGATTGAAAATTATGTATGTGAATGTATATAGATTGTATTTCTGTAAGTTGAAGTTATTCTAGGGTGTTTTAGTTATAAGTGTCATCGATGATTCTATTGAATTTCTTTTCAGATTACACTCCTTGTTTATCTCATTTTATATTTTTTAGTATTGAAATTTGTCTCTGGTATTTTCGATAATAATTTTAACGATTTTTTGAACGGTACTCTTATGGTGGGGCCTAAGAGTTAGGTATATTCCTTTGAATTATATTCGGATGTGAGCATCTTTAGGATGCACATCCCTCTTGGGTCTTCAGAAGCGGTTACCTCCTCGTGGTTAGACCCGGGCAATGGTATTTTACTTTCCATGTAATGTTTAACATATTTTGATATGTTTTACATTCCATGGCAAGTGAAATCTAGCCAAAGACCGCTTATCATTAATATTATAATAATAATTGGTTTCTTTTTAACTTCCTAATTAATAACTTCCATGTAATATTCTTGCAGATGAAAAATCTACTCCTGGAAGTTATCACTGCGCATGAGCGATAAAATAATTACTTAAAAATGCAAAAAAATACAAATCAGAACGTTTTCATCTTAAATTCTATTAATTAGGTTGATTATTTTAGTTAGGCACATGCGCAACTTTCGGAAAATCATATCAACAACATTGAATGAAAGAAACCTTCATAGAGGACAATGACCTAGTTTAACAGCTGATTTCGAAGAAGACGGTACTCCTGACCTATATTCCGTTTTTTTAAAAACAATACACACTTTCTTCTAATAATTGACAATTATTATAATACTCTAATATATTCTCTTCATATTTTAGATTGTTTAAACATATATAAATTTGTTTAATCATATTAAATTATCATTAACATACTTTGAATAGAAAATAATTTCCATATGATATTCTTGCAGATAAAAATTCTACCCCCTGAAGTCATCACTGCTCATGAACAATAAATTAATTACATTAGAATGAAAAGAATGTTCAAATCGGAACGTTATAGTCTTGAATTTTCTTTATTAGAATTATTATAACCGTTGCCCACATGCTCAACATAAAAAAATAGTCATATAAACAACTTTCTAATTAATGTTTTGTTATAGAGAACAACGGCTCAGTCTATAAGTGAATTTCGAAGAGGAAGGTACTTCGAAAATATATTCCGTACTTTTAAATAATAATCGATACTTCTATCGATTATTTAACAATTATTTTAATATTCTTATACGCTCTACTTATATTACAAATAATTTTTAGTTTCAGAATCATCACTGCGCATGAAGAATAAATTAATTCCATTAGAATGAATAAAATAATAAAATTTGAACGTTATAATATTGAATTTTCTTTATTAGAATTTTAATTACCGTTGCAGAAATAATCAACATAAGAAAAATCATAAACAACTTTCTAATCAAAGTTTTGTTTTAGAGAACATTGGGTCAGTCTTTAAGTGAATTTCGAAGAGGAAGGTACTCCGAAAATATACCTCGTACTTTTAAACAATAATCGATACTTCTATCAATTAATTAACAATTATTTTAATACTCTAATACACTCTACTTATATTACAGCATTATTTAGCACTCGAAGTCGTCACTGCGCATAAACTATAAATTAATTACGTTAAAATGAATAAAATAATAGAATTTGAACGTTATAATATTGAATTTTCTTTATTAGAATTTTAATTACCGTTGCAGAAATAATCAACATAAGAAAAATCATAAACAGCTTTCTAATCAAAGTTTTGTTTTAGAGAACATTGGGTCAGTCTATAAGTGAATTTCGAAGAGGAAGGTACTCCAATAATATATCTCGTACTTTTAAACAATAATCGATACTTCTATCAATTAATTAACAATTATTTTAATACTCTAATACACTCTACTTATATTACAGCATTATTTAGCACTCGAAGTCGTCACTGCGCATAAACTATAAATTAATTACGTTAAAATGAATAAAATAATAGAATTTGAACGTTATAATATTGAATTTTCTTTATTAGAATTTTAATTACCGTTGCAGAAATAATCAACATAAGAAAAATCATAAACAGCTTTCTAATCAAAGTTTTGTTTTAGAGAACATTGGGTCAGTCTATAAGTGAATTTCGAAGAGGAAGGTACTCCAATAATATATCTCGTACTTTTAAACAATAATCGATACTTCTATCAATTAATTAACAATTATTTTAATACTCTAATACACTCTACTTATATTACAGCATTATTTAGCACTCGAAGTCGTCACTGCGCATAAACTATAAATTAATTACGTTAAAATGAATAAAATAATAGAATTTGAACGTTATAATATTGAATTTTCTTTATTAGAATTTTAATTACCGTTGCAGAAATAATCAACATAAGAAAAATCATAAACAGCTTTCTAATCAAAGTTTTGTTTTAGAGAACATTGGGTCAGTCTATAAGTGAATTTCGAAGAGGAAGGTACTCCAATAATATATCTCGTACTTTTAAACAATAATCGATACTTCTATCAATTAATTAACAATTATTTTAATACTCTAATACACTCTACTTATATTACAGCATTATTTAGCACTCGAAGTCGTCACTGCGCATAAACTATAAATTAATTACGTTAAAATGAATAAAATAATAGAATTTGAACGTTATAATATTGAATTTTCTTTATTAGAATTTTAATTACCGTTGCAGAAATAATCAACATAAGAAAAATCATAAACAGCTTTCTAATCAAAGTTTTGTTTTAGAGAACATTGGGTCAGTCTATAAGTGAATTTCGAAGAGGAAGGTACTCCAATAATATATCTCGTACTTTTAAACAATAATCGATACTTCTATCAATTAATTAACAATTATTTTAATACTCTAATACACTCTACTTATATTACAGCATTATTTAGCACTCGAAGTCGTCACTGCGCATAAACTATAAATTAATTACGTTAGAATGAATAAAATAATAAAATCTGTACGTTATAATATTGAATTTTCTTTATTAGAATTATTATTACCGTTGCACACATGCTCGACATAAAACAAAGTCATATAAACAACTTTCTAATTAATGTTTTGTTTTAGAGGATAATGACTCAGTCTGAAGGGAAATTTCGAGGAAGATGGTCCACCTAACATATACACAGTGCTTTTAAACTTTAATACGAGTTCTTTTCGATTATTTAATACTTATTTCATTATTCTAATACACTTTAATTATTTTTCAGATTGTTTCAACGCATATACATTGGTTTAAACGTTACATACCTATTAACATACTTTGAATAAAAAATAATTTTAATACGAATTTATTTGTTCAGTTTATCAATTAACTGTCGTCAACTTGATTGCATTTCTGAATCGAAAGGTAATATAAAATACTTCAATTACTTACATTGAAAATAAAATTGTATTAATATTTATGAAAATTTCTGTTTTAGAAGTGGTTTAATGGGTAGCGGGTAAATTTTTTATTCGTAATGGGTGGTACCATTTACGAATAAAGAATTTACTTCAGGGATGCGACCCTGCCCACGCGAGCCATGATTCTACTTCTTACTCCCAAGGATAGAATCATGTTCATTTGACTTTTAAGCTGGAACTACCGTTTTTTTTTTCTTTTTTTTTCTTTTTTGGCTTTTTGATATGCATAGATAGATATGCATTTAGTATGGGAAACTGAAGCTTCATTGTAAGGGAAAACATCTTCCGCTAATTGTTAGACGGACCCAAGGATTCTTTTCCGTAAGTTCGCAATAGTATACGGTGTTGGACTGAACATTTAGTGTAGGTTTCTCCTAAATTTAGAGTCAGTGGACTAGTCCAATCGGGGGGAAACCACTTAAAAAAAAATCGTGAAAAGTTCCGCTTTAAAAGTAACACCCATCTCCCCTTTTTTCCTATCCCTTTTATTATTTAACTCTTTTTTATCCCTTTGTTTTCTGTTGCAGACTGGACTATGTTAAGGAAACGACGACAGGTGGACCAAAGGAAGACCAAAAAGAAACAAGAAGTGGACTTGGTAATGTAAGATAGTATAAAATAATTATTTGTATAAATAAAATAAAAATTTGTATCTTTATATAATTCTATTTGTAGCATTGCACATGTGTGACAATTATTTTTAATGTATTATCTTTATTTATAGGTTCCATGGAACAACTCATAATTTGTATACTCTTTTTAATTATTATACTTTATTTTATGGAGATTGAAAATTATGTATGTGAATGTATATAGATTGTATTTCTATAAGTTAAAGTTATTCTAGGGTGTTTTAGTTATAAGTATCATCGATGATTCTATTGAATTTCTTTTCAGATTACACTCCTTGTTTATCTCATTTTATATTTTTTAGTATTGAAATTTTTCTCTGGTATTATCGATAATAATTTTAACGATTTTTTGAACGGTACTCTTATGGTGGGGCCTAAGAGTTAGGTATATTCCTTTGAATTATATTCGGATGTGAGCATCTTTAGGATGCACATCCCTCTTGGGTCTTCAGAAGCGGTTACCTCCTCGTGGTTAGACCCGGGCAATGGTATTTTACTTTCCATGTAATGTTTAACATATTTTGATATGTTTTACATTCCATGGCAAGTGAAATCTAGCCAAAGACCGCTTATCATTAATATTATAATAATAATTGGTTTCTTTCATTTTCCTAATTAATATCATATTCACATTCCTCTCATTGTTTTTCCTTAAATATTCACCTTTATATTATATTTCACATAATAATACTCGATTTATTTTGTAGTAACTTTAATCATGTACATTCTTTCAGTCGATTTTTCGACGTGTAGTGCGGTCGGTTTAAACACGTCCCGGTCGTGGTCGCGTTCGCGTTCGCGTTTGTAATAAAAAACTTTATTATAGTTTTTTATTTTCGTTACCGTCTACTGGTCAACGTCATCTTAAGGGTAGGCAGACCCATCGGGCATTCATCACAGAAGACTACAAGTAAGTATAATTTTTCTATCAAACATTTTGATGGTAATTTCAAAATGATTTTATATTATGATGATGATATTAATAGTTCTTTTTCATTTTTCTGTTTCAGACTACCATTGCAATCGTGCGTGTTGGCAATGAAGGGATCGTTTGCTTGCATCGTTCAACAAAATCGCGAATTAGAGTCAGTGTTTGTTCGCCGTAAAGAAAAATTTCGGTTTTGTTCGGGAAAAGAAACTCCGATAGTTTCTTTTATTCGATTTAAACGCGCGTGCATCGTCATCCTAAGGGTAGGAGACCCATCGGGCATTCATCACTGAAGATAGAAGGTAAATTAAATTTTATATTAAACATTTAATTTAATAATTACTTATAATTTTGAAATGATAACAATGATTCTAATCGTTTTGTACTTTTTTCTTATTTCAGAAGGGTAAGCAGTGTAAGTGTTTGAATTTTTTGACTGCGTGCAATGCAGTTAATAAAAATTAGAGTCAGTGTTTGTTCGAATAATTAAAGTAAAATTGAATCGCGAAGTAGATTCAGTGCCGTGTTCGCGATAAGAAACACGTAAAGTTTCTCCGTCGTTTGAACCGTCTACAGCATCGTCATCTTTAAAGGTGGGATACCTGTCAGGCATCATCTAAAAAGATGAAAAGGTAAGTTAACTTTTCTATTAAACATTTCTTCAATAATTTTATATGATTTTTAAATGATAACAATGATTCTAATCGTTTCGTTTTTCTTTTTTTTGTTCACAGGTAAGACGTGTGTCGGGTTTTGATATTTCAACTGTTCGGTATACAGTTGTAAAAGTAGAGTCAGTGTTTGTTCGAATAATTAAAATCAAATTTTTATCGCGAAATAGAGTAAGTGTTTGTTCGTTTGTATTATATAATTTTAAATTTACGGATTTAGAATCATCAATAACTGCGAGCAATGCAGTTAATTACAATAGTGTATTTGTTCGTATAAAGTTGTTTTTTTTATATTTATAACAGTCGTACAGACTGTTCGCGAAAGTAGAGTCAGTGAAGTGACCGGGAGTGAAGTTTTCTTGTGTTTGCATTTGACTGCGTGCAATGCAGTTTTTTTAAAGTAGAGTCAGTGTTTGTTCGATTAATTAAAAAGTACAATTTTGATCGCGAAATAGAGTCAGTGATCGGGCGGGCGTGTATAAATTAAATTCAAATCATACGCGTATGTAGAGTCAGTGTTGTTCGCCGTATAAGAAAAATTTCGGTTTCGCGATAAGAAACTCATCTATAGTTTCTTATATTCGTTTATCGCGTTATTAGAATAACGCGAGTGAGTGAGTGAGTGCAAGAAGAAGTGCATCAAGGAATTCTCCGATCGACCTGGTGGACGAGGGATGCAGCTGGGACCA
Organism: Polistes dominula; assembly: GCF_049000335.1. Taxonomy (NCBI): domain Eukaryota; kingdom Metazoa; phylum Arthropoda; class Insecta; order Hymenoptera; family Vespidae; genus Polistes; species Polistes dominula. The sequence continues at coordinate 1,097,729 of NW_028300953.1, forward strand.
TTTTCTACGAAGTAGGAGTGTTTTGGAGCCATCGCAGAACTTCTTAAACCTCGAGTTTTTATTTAAAGTCCCTCCGGTGCTCAATCATGTCGAGGATGAAAGGTCCCAATCGGCACGAGCTACTGGTTGTAATTTTTACCAAAAAAATTATTGACGAGCGCATGAGTTTATTCCAAAAAAGGATTATTCCTTTTTTGGAATGGCTCATGAAACTGTATATTTCATTGTATGTATGTTTTATTAGCTTAGGATAGGTCTTTTTGCTCTTCGGTTAAATTCATTTTAATTTACAGTGCAAATTACTTAAATGCACTTTTATTTTTTATTACGTGTTTGATTCGCGTTTTAGTAGTGGTGAAATCGAGTATTAATTTACTTGATTTCGTACCAATAAAGCATGTAATAAATGTCTTACATGCATTGCTTCGTACTTAGTTTATTTAATTGCGATTAATTTCGATATTATAAATAAATGAGCAAGAAGACAAACCCCTTTCGCGAACGGATAGACTCTGGCAATTAAGTGGCGGCTGTAAAAAGCCCAGTTCTTTAATTAGAACAGCCAACTTAATCAAAGGAGTCGTCCGAGGTTTTTTAATTATTTTCAATTTTTAATATCTAATATCTTTTTTTTGAAAGTCTTAAAGACTTGTAGAGTCATAGCCCGCTTAGATTTATTTAAGAATATATATTTTATTGTATTAATCAATTTTTAGATTAGGATTTTCAGCAACTAATATACTAATACCCCCTTTTCTCCCCCCTGTGCACGCTTCGTTCTCATCTATGCGTGTTACCCAGGTGTTACACGTATAGGTGAGAAAAAGATTGCATGGGTTATTAGTTTGTAAGTTTTCCTTTGGCGGCTGTCATTGTGCTAGTGATTGCACGGTGTACAGTGCACCTGTGTGTGCGTAGTAGGTGGTGCATTGTACATCGTTCGCGAGACGTGTAATACCGCGCATTTTTGAAAAAGTTATTAAAATAAAAATAACTTGTAGAGTCACGCGTAAGATACGAATTTGTTTTTTTTTTTTTTTAATAATCGTTTTGCATAGTAGAGTAACCCACATTTATTTGTGGAAACATACACGTATATAACTAGTATGCACATATACTAGTGTATACTTGTATTTTTGCAGTAATTTTATTTGCAATAATCACTAGCCTTGATAGACGATTACAGCAACTGGTACGTAACCTATTAGCATGTAAGTTTAGAAATACGCGGTTGAACTAGGGTGACGGAGGTGCCCCGGGGCATGCTCTCTAGTGTAGGCTTTTGCACCCTGGTGGAGTGTGTGAGAACCGTGGAGTGAATGGGTGGGTATGCATGTGTTTTTTACTGAGTGAATGTGAAACTTTAATTTTAAGTATGTAGGACCCCGGAAAAGCACATGGTACACTTGCACTTTGATAGTGCAAGTCCCATCTCCGGGTTTTTTTTATATAGAATTGTCACAAAATGTTATCTTTTTTATTCTATCATGCTTACTTAGTAAATTTATTTTGTGACAATTCTATCATTTTTAATATGTATCATGATTCAAAGATATTTGCAACCATTTGAAAGATTCATTTTTACTTCGATTCTATCTCGAACGAGATATAATCGAAATTAAATTCGCAAAATCTTTGATGAATTTGATACTTAGTTTTAAGTATAACAGGTTTAACACTTCGCACTATCGCGATTTAGTCTTTGAAATGTTTGATATAAATCAATTTAAATTAAATAAAAATATATTGCAAAAAAATGCATTACATTTTTAGTATTATTTTTATTTCAATTCGTTTTTATTATAAGATAGTAATAGTGCGAAGTTTCATGGATTAGCTTAATTAACTGCTCGGACATTCGATTAAATGTGCTCGTGTAATATGTGCACAGTCGATGAACTCTAAGTTCATTGATTGTCCACGAGCTAGGATAGCTAACGGTAAACGCGAATTTATTTTGTAATAATTATTTAACAGAGTTATACAACGAACATCGAAATTATTTTGCAAAATGGTATGTATGATAGAAAAATAAATGAAATTATTTCATAGGTATTGTAATATGAAATGTATTTCATTTATATTAGTGTTATAAGCAGTTGAGAGTAATTGGGTGAAAATGTCTTGAAGTCGTTTCTAAATTGTGGGACCATAATCTGGCATGTTACAACGGTATGGTATTAGAATAGAATCGATAATTTACATGGTTAATAATATTCCTTTCGACGAAGAGATATCTCTCGATCAAAAGGTAATCGTTATTTTCTATGTAAAAAAAAAGCTCAGGATGTTTTACTAATCACATTTTTATTTTCAGGGTTGTGTTAGGGTTGGTTAGGTCGGGTTTGTTTTTTCATTTTATAATTTAGAATCAGGGACGATTCTGATTCTATATCATTGATCGTTGTAACATGCTAAATTATGAGAATACTTTTTGGGAACGATTGATGTTTTTGGTCAATGATTCTTTTCATGCTCGCACGTAGGGAATGTCCGACAGTAGGCATCAAGAAAGAAGAGGCAAAATGCCGAAGAGGCCCCCACTTAATTGTGGCTCAAGAGGGCAACTATGGACTCAATGAGTTATTTGCAAATTCAACAGCATGGTTGAATTTTTGCGAATAGCTCGTTGGTCATTTGATATTTTGATTGTTTTATTATTTTGCTCGTCAATAATTTATAGTGGTTTTTTAAGAATGGAAGTAATTAATATAGTTTTCTTTATGTTATAGGTGAACATCGTTGGAATTACCACTACCAACTACCAGAGATTTTTATTGCCAAAAATAAATCGAGTATTTGATAAATTTGATTTTATAGAGTACAATCCCATTTAGAATCCCCCCTCACTTTAATATCATATCATTTTTTCATTTCCAATTACCCCACACCTTTCTTCATTCTTCATTTTATTCATAGAAACTAATTATTTTATAATATTTTTTAATATAGCTTTTTTTCAAGGTATTATGAACATAATTTTCATTTTAATTTGTTTCAGGATATGATTAATTCTAATGCACTTGTAAGTGCATCGGATTTTTCATCGGGAACTTGCCCTTTGATGCATTCATTGCATCTTTTCAGACCTCCAAAATAATCTTTTCTTTTTCTTTTTCAGGTTCGTTTTGAGTTTCTTTTTTCAGTGGGTAGCGGGTAGATCTTTCTTTGGTTTCTTCACAAAGAAAGGTCTACTTCAGGGATGCGACCCTGCCCTACGCGAGCCATGATTTTCTCCTACCTCCAATAATTGGGAGAAATCATGTCCTTACCTAAAATCCTTCCTTCCTTCCCCCAACCATCCTATTTTTAATATTTTGTTAGCAGGATGAACTATGGAGACGATGTCAAAATTCTTTTCAAGAGAAGATGGCAAAGGACCAAAAGAGGACTGAGTTATGGTAAACTATTTGGTAGGATAAAATAATTATTTTTACAGGTAAATGAAGTATTATATTTTTACAGGTACCATGGATAAGTTTAAAATCGTGAAATTTTTTTCTTAAAAATTTTATTTTTTTACTTCAGTTTTATCCTTTTTCAGGTTTTGTTAACATATGTTGTCATATAAACAACTTTCTAATCAATGTTTTGTTTTAAAGAACAACGGCTCAGTCTATAAGTGAATTTCGAAGAGGAAGATACTCCGAAAATATATTTCGTACTTTTAAACAATAATCGATACTTCTATCCATTAATTAACAATTATTTTAATATTCTGATACACTTTAATTATTTTTTAGATTGTTTCAAAGCATATACATTGGTTTCAACGTTACATACCTATTAACGTACTTTAAATAGAAAATAATTTCAATATGAATTTATTTTTCAATTTATTAGATGACTGTCTTCAACTTGATTGCATTCCTGGACCCGTAGGTAATATGAAATACTCTAATAACTTACATTGCAAATAACATTGTATTAATATTGATTTAAAATTTCTGTTTCAGAAGCGGTTTATTGGGTAGCGGGTAAATTTTTTGTTCTTAAAGGGTGATACCATTTATGAATAAAGAATTTACTTCAGGGATGCGGCCCTGCCCACGCGAGCCATGATTCTATCTTACTCCCAAAGATAGAATCATGTTCATTTAACTTTTAAGCTGGAACTATCGTCTTTTTTTTTCTTTTTTCTTTTTTTTTCTTTTTCGGCTTTTTGATATGCATAGATAGATATGCATTTAGCATGGGAAACTGAAGCTTCATTGTAAGGGAAAACATCTTCCGCTAATTGTTAGACGGACCCAAGGATTCTTTTCCGTAAGTTCGCAATAGTATACGGTGTTGGACTGAACATTTAGTGTAGGTTTCTCCTAAATTTAGAGTCAGTGGACTAGTCCAATCGGGGGAAACCACTTAAAAAAAAAATCGTGAAAAGTTCCGCTTTAAAAGTAACACCCATCCCCCCTTTTTCCTATCCTTTTTTATTTTTTAACTCTTTTTTATCAATTTGTTTTCTGTTGCAGATTGGACTATGTTAAGGAAACGACGACAGGTGGACCAAAGGAGGACCATAAAGGCACCAGAAGTGGACTTGGTAATATAGGATAGTATAAAATAATTATTTGTATAAATAAAATGAAAATGTGTATCGTTATATAATTCTCCTTTTAGCATCGAACGTGTTTGATAATTATTTTAAATGTATTTTCTTTATTTATAGATTCCATGGTACAACTTATAATTGTATACTCTTTTTAATTATTATACTTTATTTTATGTAGATTGAAAATTATGTATATAAATGTATATAGATTGTATTTCTATAAGTTGAAGTTATTCTAGGGTGTGTTAGTTTTAAGTATCATCGATGATTTTATTGAATTTCTTTTCAGATTACACTCCTTGTCTTTCATTTTGTATTTTTTAATATTGAAATTTTTCTCTGGTATTTTCGATAATAATTTTAACGATTTTTTGAATGGTACTCTTATGGTGGGGCCTAAGAGTTAGATTCATTCCTTTGAATTATATTCGGATGTGAGCATCTTTAGGATGCACATCCCTCTTGGGTCTTCAGAAGCGGTTACCTCCTCGTGGTTAGACCTGGGCAATGGTATTTTACTTTCCATATAATGTTTAACATATTTTGATATGTTTTACATTCCATTGCAAGTAAAATCCAGCCAAAGACCGCTTACCATAAACATTATAATTGTAATTAGTTTCTGTAATTTTCCAATGAACATATTTTTATTCCTTTCCTTGGCTCCTTCTATCCATTTCATCTCCAGAAACTAATTACCTTATAATGTTTTTTAATAACTTTTATAATGTTACAGGCATTACACCGATAAAACAAGAAATCTTTTATTGTAATATTTCTTTTATTTAATTTCAGGATAAAATTATTTTTGTTATAATGCATATTTTATTTTTTAAAGCAGGTTTCTACTATCTCACAATTTAACATACATTAAATAGAAAACAATTTTGATATGTTATAAATTTGTGTTTCTTTTTTCGATTACAAATAAAATGTACACATTATTCATAATTATTCTAAAAATAATGAATAAGATAAAGAGAATGTAGTATCTTATAGCATAGAAAAGCATGTGGAATAATCTACGTGTGTGAATCGTGTATAAACGTTATTGTGAATATTTTTAAAACAATTATGCATCTCTGAAAGTATTTCAATTGTGAGGATTCTTTATCGATACAGATTTTGGGAATTTATTCTTTCATATGCTACATTTCATATTAGACATTTTTCTATCGACAATTCTCTTCTATACGATTTTGTTCTTTTATGCAAAACGACAAAGATCTCTTAATGTCTACATTGTCTTTATTCTATTCATTATTTTAAGAATATTTATAAGTATTGTGTACATTTATTAGAAAAATAGAAATGATTTTTAATTTATTCAATAAATAAATTATCATATGTAGTTTGACCAGCGTGGTCATGAGGAAGGTCAGATTCTGTCCGTGTAAGAAGCCGTGATGACCCTTTTCATGATCAAAAAAATGAATTAGCCAATCACGGCCAAGCTTTCGTCCGAATTCTTCAGTTTCATGGCGTCATTCGTGGAGAACACATCGGAGTTTCATCGTCCCGTTAAGATCAGGTAATTAATAGATATTTTGTAAGGTTTACACCTTTCTATTATAATATATAAAGGATATAAGGATCAATTTTGATTTTTTGAGTATATTTTGACAATTTTTATGCTTCTATATCGTATTTTTAATCATTCGAAATTTGTTTTTATTATAGGTGGAAAGAAGATTTACTGCGCATCATTTTCGCGCATGCAATATTTTCGCGCCAGTCTTACGCGTCTGTTTTATGTCGAAGAGAAAGGTACTTCGAATATATATTCCGTACTTTTAAACAATATTTAACACTTCTATCGATTAATTAACAATTATTTAAATATTTTAATACACTTTACTTATATTACAGCATAATTTAACACTCGAAGTCATCACTGCGCATGAGCAATAAAATAATTACATTAGAATGAATAAAATAATAAAATTTGAACGTTATAATATTAAATTTTCATTATTAGAATTATTATTATCGTTGCAGAAATAATCAACATAAGAAAAATCATAAACAACTTTCTAATCAATGTTTTGTTTTAGAGAACAACAGCTCAGTCTATTAGTGCATTTCGAAGAGGAAGGTACTCCGAAAATATATTTCGTACTATTAAATAATTATCGATACTTCTATCGATTAATTGACAATTATTTTATTACTCTAATACACTCCACTTATATTACAGCATAATTTACACTGGTAGTCATTACTGCGCATGAACAATAAATTAATTACATTAGAATGAATAAAACAATAAAATCTGTACGTTATAATCTTGAATTTTCTTTATTAGAATTTTAATTACCGTTGCACACATGATCAACATATATGAAGTCATATAAACAACTTTCTAATCAATGTTTTGTTTTAGAGAACAACAGCTCAGTCTATTAGTGCATTTCGAAGAGGAAGGTACTCCGAAAATATATTCCGTACTTTTAAACAATAATCGATACTTCTATCCATTAATTAACAATTATTTTAATATTCTAATGCACTTTAATTATTTTTCAGATTGTTTCAACGCATATTAATTGGTTTAAACGTTACATACCTATTAACATACTTTGAATAGAAAATAATTTTAAAATGAATTTATTTTTTCAGTTTATCAGATGACTGTCTTTAACTTGATTGCGTTCCTGGATCAGGAGGTAATATAAATTGCTCCAATTACTTATATTGCAAATGAAATTCTATTAATAATCATTAAAATTTTTGTTTCAGAAGCGGTTTAATGGGTAGCGGGTAAATTTTTTGTTCCTAAAGGGTGGTACCATTTACGAATAAAGAATTTACTTCAGGGATGCGACCCTGCCCACGCGAGCCATGATTCTACTTCTTACTCCCAAGGATAGAATCATGTTCATTTAACTTTTAAGCTGGAACTACCGTCTTTTTTTCTTTTTTTCTTTTTTGGCTTTTTGATATGCATAGATAGATATGCATTTAGCATGGGAAACTGAAGCTTCATTGTAAGGGAAGGCATCTTCCGCTAATTGTTAGACGGACCCAAGGATTCTTTTCCGTAAGTTCGCTGTTAGTATATGGTGTTGGACTGAACATTTAGTGTAGGTTTCTCCTAAATTTAGAGTCAGTGGACTAGTCCAATCGGGGAGAAACCACTTGAAAAAAAAATCGTGAGAAGTTCCACTTTGAAAGTTATACCCATCCCGCATTTTTCCTATCCTTTTTTATTTTTTAACTCTTTTTTATCAATTTGTTTTCAGTTGCAGGTTGGACTATGGTGAAGAGACGACAACAAATGGACCAAAGGAAGACCAAAGGAGGACCAAAGGTGGACCATAAAAGAATAAGAAGTGGACTTGGTAATACAGGATAGTATAAAATAATTATTTGTTTAAATAAAATGAATATTTGTATCTTTATATAAGTCTCTTTGTAGCATTGCAGATGTGTGATCATTATTTTTAATGTATTTTCTTTATTTATAGGTTCCATGCAACAACTCATAATTGTATACTCTTTTTAATTATTGTACTTTATTTTATCTAGATTGAAAATTATGTATATATGTATATATTCTAGGGTGTGTTAGTTTTAAGTAACATCGATGATTCTATTGAATTTCTTTTCAGGTTATACTCCTTGTTATTCATTTTGTATTTTATGATATTCAAATTTTTCTCTGGTATTCTCCCTAGAAATTTTAAGGATTTTTCGAATGGTACTCTTATGGTGGGGACTAAAAGTTAGGTACTTTCCTTTCAGTTATATTCGGATGTGGGCATCTTTAGGATGCACATCCCTCGTGGGTCTTCAGAAGCGGTTACCTCCTCGTGGTTAGACCTGGGCAATGGATATTACTTTCCATGTAATGTTTAACATATTTTTATATGTTTCACATTCCATTGCAAGTAAAATCCAGCTAAAGACCGCTTACCATAAACATTATATTTGTAATTAGTTTCTTTTTTTGTAATTAGTTTCATATTTAAAATAAATTTAGTATAGTTATTTTTATTTATTTGATTTTACAAATCTAATTACAATTTTATAATTTAATTTTACCTACTTACTATATCAATAGTTCAAAAGATCGATCTATCGATAGTTCGATAATCAATATATCGAAGTTTGATATATCGAAGTTCGATATATTGATATATCAAAGTTCGATATATATCGATCGTTCGATAATCGATATATCGAAGTTCGATATATCGATAGCTCGATAATCGATATATCGAAGTTTGATATATCGATAGTTAAATAATCGATATATCGAAATTCGATATATATCGATTTATCGAACTATCGATATATCGAACTTCGATATATATCGATTTATCGAACTATCGATATATCGAACTTCGATATATATCGATATATCGAACTTCGATATATATCGATTTATCGAACTATCGATATATCGAACTTCGATATATACCGATTTATTGAACTATCGATATATCGAACTTCGATATATATCGATTTATCGAACTATCGATATATCGAACTTCGATATATATCGATATATCGAACTTCGATATATATCGATTATTAAACTATCGATATATCGAACTTCGATATATATCGATTATTAAACTATCGATATATCGAACTTCGATATATATCGATTTTTAAACTATCGATATATCGAACTTCGATATATATCGATTTATTAAACTATCGATATATCGAACTTCGATATATATCGATTTATCGAACTATCGATATATCGAACTTCGATATATATCGATATATCGAACTTCGATATATATCGATTTATCGAACTATCGATATATCGAACTTCGATATATACCGATTTATTGAACTATCGATATATCGAACTTCGATATATATCGATTTATCGAACTATCGATATATCGAACTTCGATATATATCGATATATCGAACTTCGATATATATCGATTATTAAACTATCGATATATCGAACTTCGATATATATCGATTATTAAACTATCGATATATCGAACTTCGATATATATCGATTTTTAAACTATCGATATATCGAACTTCGATATATATCGATTTATTAAACTATCGATATATCGAACTTCGATATATATCGATTTATCGAACTATCGATATATCGAACTTCGATATATATCGATATATCGAACTTCGATATATATCGATTTATCGAACTATCGATATATCGAACTTCGATATATACCGATTTATTGAACTATCAATATATCGAACTTCGATATATATCGATTTATTAAACTATCGATATATCGAACTTCGATATACATCGATATATCGAACTTCGATATATATCGATATATTGAACTTCGATATATATCGATATATCGATCTTCGATATATATCGATTTATCGAACTTCGATATATATTGATATATCGAACTTCGATATACATCGATTATTAAACTATCGATATATCGAACTTCGATATATATCGATTTATTGAACTATCGATATATCGAACTTCGATATATATCGATATATCGAACTTCGATATATATCGATTATTAAACTATCGATATATCGAACTTCGATATATATCGATTATTAAACTATCGATATATCGAACTTCGATATATATCGATTTATCGAACTATCGATATATCGAACTTCGATATATATCGATTTATCGAACTATCGATATATCGAACTTCGATATATATCGATTTATCGAACTATCGATATATCGAACTTCGATATATATCGATTTATCGAACTATCGATATATCGAACTTCGATATATATCGATATATCGAACTTCGATATATATCGATTATTAAACTATCGATATATCGAACTTCGATATGTATCGATTTATTAAACTATCGATATATCGAACTTCGATATATATCGATATATCGAACTTCGATATATATCAATATATCGATCTTCGATGTATATCGATTTATCGAACTATCGATATATCGAACTTCGATATATATCGATTATTAAACTATCGATATATCAAACTTCGATATATATCGATTATTAAACTATCGATATATCGATTTATCGAACTATCGATATATCGAACTTCGATATATATTGATATATCGAACTTCGATATATATCGACATATCGAACTTCGATATATATCGATATATCGATCTTCGATATATATCGATTTATCGAACTATCGATATATCGAACTTCGATATATATCGATTTATCGAACTATCGATATATCGAACTTCGATATATATCGATTATTAAACTATCGATATATCGAAGTTCGATATATATCGATTATTAAACTATCGATATATCGAACTTCGATATATATCGATTATTAAACTATCGATATATCGAACTTCGATATATATCGATTTATCGAACTATCGATATATCGAACTTCGATATATATCGATTTATCGAACTATCGATATATCGAACTTCGATATATATCGATATATTGAACTTCGATATATATCGATATATTGAACTTCGATATATATCGATTATTAAACTATCGATATATCGAACTTCGATATATATCGATATATCGAACTTCGATATATATCGATATATCGATCTTCGATATATATCGATATATCGATCTTCGATATATATCGATTTATTGAACTATCGATATATCGAACTTCGATATATATCGATTATTAAACTATCGATATATCAAACTTCGATATATATCGATTATTAAACTATCGATATATCGATTTATCGAACTATCGATATATCGAACTTCGATATATATTGATATATCGAACTTCGATATATATCGATTATTAAACTATCGATATATCGAACTTCGATATATATCGATTTATTGAACTATCGATATATCGAACTTCGATATATATCGATATATCGAACTTCGATAAATATCGATATATCGATCTTCGATATATATCGATTTATCGAACTATCGATTTATCGAACTATCGATATATCGAAGTTCGATATATATCGATTATTAAACTATCGATATATCGAACTTCGATATATATCGATTATTAAACTATCGATATATCGAACTTCGATATATATCGATTTATCGAACTATCGATATATCGAACTTCGATATATATCGATTATTAAACTATCGATATATCTGTAAATATATCGATAAACTGAAGAATTCAGACGAAAGCTTGGCTGTGATTGGCTAATTCATTTTTTTGAACATGAAAAGGGTCTTCAGAGCTTCTTACACGGACGGAATCTGACCTTCTTTATGACCACGCTGGTTAAATTACATATGAATATTTATTTATTAAATAAATTAAAAATTATCTCTATTTTCCTAATAAATGTACATTTAACTTAAAAATTTTCTAAAAATAATGAATAGAATAAAGACAATGTAGACATTATGAGATCTTTGTCGTTTTGCACAAAAGAATACAATCGTATGGAAGAGAACTGTTGATATAAAAATGTCTAATATAAAATGCAGCATATGAAAGAATAAATTCCCAAAATATGTATCGATAAAGAATCCTTACAATTTAAATACTTTCAGAAATGCATAAGATGTGCATTGTTTCTCAAATATTTACAATAACGTTTATACACGATTCACACGAAGATCATTCTACATGATTTTCTATGCTATAAGATCCTACATTCTCTTTATTCTATATTCATTAATTTTAAAATAATAATAAGCAATAAGTGTTAATTTTATTTGTAATCGAAAAAAGAAACAAATTTATAACATATCAAAATTATTTACCATTTAAAGTACCTTAAATCCTATGAAATATTTAAACCAATGTGTATGCATAGAAACAATCTAAAATGTAATTAGAGAATATTAGTATGATAAAATAATTGTTAAATTATTAATATAAGTGCATATTGTTATCTAATAACTTATTACATATGATCTATGTACCTTTCTCTTCAAGATTCACCTTTTAACTGAGGCATTATCCTCTATAAAAATACTTTTATTGAATGTTGTCTATATGACTGTTTAAATGTTATGCATGTTGGAAATGAATATGATATTCCCCAAATAAAGATAATTTTTAATTAAAACTATGACAATGTATCATTTTTCTCCATCTATTATTATTATTTTATAGCTCCTATGCTATTATGACACATTTTTATTTATCAAAATACTAATATAAATTTGTTTTTGTCATTTTCCAAATGCTGCCCATGTATGTAACGCAAATAACATTCCTATTAAACAGAGATTCACATTATATCACTCTAATTTTTAAACTTTTTTTACTAGTATTTTACACAGTTTTACTTGTAAACATTATAAAAATAATGAATAAAATAAAAAAAATACATAATAAGAACATTATCTCATGACACACGAGAAAACAATGATTTAGAAATGAAACCTTGTAAAAGAAATTTGTAAAACAATTGACAATCTATCGCTTGCCAACAGTATAAAAGTCCCTATTATCAATATTGATAACGTAAAAACGCGCCTTTATGATGAGGATTTATTTTTATAAGGATGGCAAGCGAAATATTGTCAATTGTTTTACTAAATTCTTTGACAAAGTTTCTTTTCTACATGATTATTTTCTCGTATGCAATGAGATAATGTTCTTATTATGTATTCTTTTTTTGTTTTATTCATTATTTTTGTAATGTTTACAATTAAAGTTTGTAAAGTATTGTGTAGAGTGACAAGAGTGTAAAAATAAGAGAATTATAATCTGAAATTCTGTTTATTTCGAATTTTATTTGCGTTGCATACATGGGCAAAGTTGGAAAATAACCTAAACAACATTAAAATAAAAGTATTTTTATAGAGGATAATGCCTCAGTTAAAAGGTTAATCTTGAAGAGAAAGGTACATAGATCATATGTAATAAGTTATTAGATAACAATATGCACTTATATTAATTATTTAACAATTATTTTATCATACTAATATTCTCTAATTACATTTCAGATTGTTTCTATGCATATACATTGGTTTAAATATTTCATAGGATTTAAGGTACATTAAATAGAAAATAATTTTGATATGTTATAAAAGTATGTTTCTATTTTGGATTACAAATAAAATTAACACTTAATGCTTATAATTATTCTAAAAATAATAAATAGAATGAAGAGAATGTAGGATCTTATAGCATAGAAAATCATGTAGAATGATCTTCGTGTGAATCGTGTATAAACGTTAGTGTTAATATTTTTAAAACAATTATGCATCTCTGAAAGTATTTCAATTGTGAGGATTCTTTATCGATATAGATTTTGGGAATTTATTCTTTTATATGCTGCATTTCATATTAGATATTTTTCTATCGACAATTCTCTTCTATACGATTTTGTTCTTTTGTGTAAAACGACAAAGTTTTCGTAATATCTACATTGTCTTTATTCAATTCATTATTTTTAGAATATTTATAAGTGTTGTGTACATTTATTAGAAAAATAGAAATGATTTTTAATTTATTTAATAAATAAATTGTCATATGTAGTTTGACCAGCGTGGTCATGAAGAAGGTCAGATTCTGTCCGTGTAAGAAGCTGTGATAACCCTTTTCATGTTCAAAAAACTGAATTAGCCAATCACAGCCAAGCTTTCGTCCGAAATCTTCAGTTTCATGGCGTCATTCGTGGAGAACACATCGGAGTGTCATCGTCCTGTTAAATTCAGGTAATTAAAAGATATTTTGTAAAGTTTATATCTTCCTACTATAATATATAAAGGATAAAAGGATCAATTTTGATTTTTTGAGTATATTTTGACAATTTTTATGCTCTTATATCGTATTTTTAATCTTTCGAAATTTTTCTTTAATATAGGTTGAAAGAAGATCTACTGCGCATCATTTTCGCGCATGCATTATTTTCGCGCCAGTTTTATGCGCCTGTTTTATGCACATCAATATGGCGAATCTTTCGAATTTTTTAATCTGTTATCTATATACTTGTTACAGCGGATTTTGTTATCCCGTTAATTTCAGGTAATTGTTTCAATTATTATTTTAATGTACACCTTCCTGTTATATATTAAATGATATATAACGAATTTTATATACCAAATGATAGTTACATGCAAGATTTTAATACGTGAGTGTTTTCATATTTCACTTTTTTTTTAGCTTTTTAAGCATGGGGAGAATTGCACCACGAATTCACATACCTAACGTTTTAACCTTGTGACAAGTTTTTTTTATCTTCTCTATATACGTCGAGGTGAGCATTATTTTTTTTTTTAAGTGTATTTGGCATATAGAAATACTACAGAAAGAATGAGAGAGTGACAAGGAAGGAAAAAGAGAGTGAGAAAGAAATAATAATAAAACAAAACACCCGATATATTGGTTATTATAAATGTGTATTTATATTTCCAGGAATTTCTCGAGTCGACGACAAAACGTAAACAGCCGATAACATAGGTATAATAGCCGAACGTTCAACACTCCGAAAGTCTCCTCTAACAAGGTTACGTAGTAACGTATCTCGTATTCGTCTTCTATCCTTCAACGAGACAACATCAACGAAAAAGGAACGTATTAAATTATTTAATAATTTTATTTCTAACGTTATCGTTTTGATTTTAATAGTTTAAAAAGCTTTTCATTGCATAGAATGGTATTAAAACTAGTTTATTTTTTATGTTACTCTTTATTGAGTTTGCTGATACAATTACTGTTTTATTTAGACAACTTTAAAGATTTTTAATTAATATGTGATATGATATTTTAATATTTAATCTTATAATTTAATCAAATCTTATTTGATTTATAGGCTGGTGCAATCATTATCGATGACGTGAATGTTTTGAATTAGGTAAGAAGATCTTTAATTAATATCTTATAGAATCTTATACTTTTCTATGGTTTCATAAAGATTTTTATAATATTCTTATTCTTTTTATAGTTTCAGAAAGACGTTCATTATCGTTCCATGGAGACATACAAATCAATGGTGTTATAAACTACTCCATGTATACGTGCAGATATATTTCTTTCTTTCATTTCTTTCATTTTATAAATTCATCAATTTTTATATGGATCTCCGACGCAGCAACCTCCCAGTGGTGAGATCCGGTAACCGATATTGCTTACGATGTCCATAGAATTTATATGGTACAACGTAAGCACTGTCGGGCCAATGGCTGACGTTCGATGCATTAGAAAATTTTAACTTCTTGCATCATTAATTAAATTGTAATGTGAATGCAACGATTCATTGAATTAATTATTTAATTACACGTTGCAATTGTTGTTTAAATTTTATTAATTTAAATTCATTTTATCTATCGTGGTATTAAATAATCACATAAATAATTCAAGACACGTTCAATCGATTTTAATTAATTGTTTAAATGATTGTTTATAAATATTGTACCTTACTTAGTTTTACATTAATGCTATATCTATTCTTTCTTATAGGTATTCACGCAATTAGCATACTTCTGTAAAAATAACCCTATCGCGATGAAATATATTTTTTGAAAGATAGAATGCAATGTGATATTTGTTCGTTTGTATTTTATATTATTTTTCATATAGTTTAAAAGGTTGTGGTTACATCATTTGAATTATTTTTTTTTTATTAATAATTAAAACATTAAAATAATAGTACGATTTCAGAATTTTTGAAATATGTAGTTTAAATAATTGAATTTTAAAATGAATAATATTATTTTTCATTAGTAACGTAATAAATAAACAGAAGTACGCTTCGACTTGCTTTAACTAAACTTTCATTTTCAGATCTTCAATTGTGATTGCGTGCAATGCAATCTTAGAGTCAGTGTTTGTTTCGAACGAAGTTACATTTTTTGTATGCAATCGCATAGATTGCTTTAAAAATAATTACTAAACTCGATTACATTTAAAATCAATGCAAGAATTTATTTAAGTATTCTTGTTAAATGAAAAATAATTTGCTCGGTACGCGTGATTAGAATCATTAACACACTTTCGGCCAATTCGGTAGAAGAGGATTTGCGTTTTCGATAAAAATATTGTAATGGTCGAAAGTGTGAATTAATATCTTCATTTCTTCTGGATCATCTTTATCAACGAATCTGGGGCTTCGTCTGGATAAATCAACGGTTAGTATTATCTTGTAATTTTAATTATTACTTCTCATATATTTTTTAAATCATGATTGTTTTTATTCATAGTTTTTATTCATGAAAAATGTTTAGAATGATATGAAACATAATTAATTTTATATTGTATTTTGAATTACAGATCAATCATCAATTCAACGATTCAACGATACATCGATTCAACAATTCATCCAATTTGAATCCACTTCACGACATCATTCAACCAACAGCGAGGGGGACGAGTGTTTTGGAGCCATCGCAGAACTTCTTAAACCGTGAGTTTTTATTTAAAGTCCCTCCAGTGCCCAATCATGCCGAGGATGAAAGATCCAATATCGGCACGGGTTCCTGGTTGTATTCGTAGATGTGTTTTGTCCGAAACGAGCATAAGCGACCGTGAGTAAAATCTATGGTTTTGCTCACGAGTGATCCCCAATATATGTGATTTTTATATATGTGATTTTTATATATATGTGATTTATTTAGATTAGGCCAGGGTCTTCTTGTTTCATCGGTTTCATTTCACTTAATTAACACTTCAATTAATTATTGTACTTATTTTTTTCTTTACGTATTTACTCGTGTTAGTAGTGGTGAAATCAAGCATTAATTTACTTGATTTCGTGCCAAGAAAGTATTTATAAATTGTTATACATGCACTGCTTCATAATTAATTTTTCAAACGTGATTAGTTTTTAAATCGTAATTAGTTTTTCAATCGTAATTTATTTCAATATATCGATACTTCGATATTGTTAATAAATGAGCAAGAAGACAAATCAAATTCGCGAACGGATAGATTCTGGCAATTAAGTGGTGGCTCAAAGCCCAGTTCTTTCATTAGAACAGCCATTTAGTGAAAGAATCGTCCGAGGTTTGCAAAAAATATCCATCATCACCGTAGAGTCTTTTAATACATCCTTACCTCGAAACTCTAACTGTTTCCTATGGGGTAACTTTTTTTTTCATTCGCTTGTTTAAGTCATTATTCACCAAATGACTTGTAGAGTCCTTAGCCCGTTTAGATAAATTTTTATTAAAATCATTTGATATATTTATATATGTGTTAATTATGTTTTTTTAGATCAGGCTTTTCAGCTTCTAATATACTAATTCCCCCTTTTCTCCCCCCTGTGCTTTCTTCGTTCTCATCGATGCGTGTTACCCAGGTGTTACACGTATGGGTGAGAAAAAGTTTGCACGGGTTTTAGTTATTAAGTTTTCCTTTGGCGACTGTCATTGTGTTAGTGATTGCACGGTGTACATTGCACCTGTGTGTGCGTTATAGGTGGTGCATTGTACATCGTTTCGTGGTACTTTTTAATTAATACATCATTCAATATTCAGATAAATACTTGTACAGTCACGTGTGTGATATGTACTTTTATTTTTATACTTATATTCCATTTTTCTCATTTTATTTTTCCTAATCGTTTTGAATAGTAGATTTCCCACATTTATTTGTGGAAATTTAACAATACTTGTATTATACTAGTATGCTAATATATACTAGTATGTACCAGTATTTTTGCTTTAGTCATTATTGCAATAATCATTAGCCTTGGCAGTCGATTACAGCAATTGGTACGTAACCTTTTAGAATATAAGTTTAGAAAACGTGGTTGAACTAGGGTGTCGGAGGTGCCCCGGGGCATGCTCTCTAGTGTAGGCTTTTGCACCCTGGTGGAGTGTGTGAGAACCGTGGAGTGTATGTGTTGGTGTGTCTGTTTGCACTTTTTAAATATAGGTTGATAGGTAGGCAGGTAGCATACTTTTCTGAGTGTATGTGAATACTTTAATTTTAAGTAGGTAAGGACCGGGTACGGCAAAAGGTTTGCTTCCATTCAGGGTGGACATTCCTGCCTCCGGGGTTTTCAGCTAAGTGTCAGCAAATTTTTACACCTTTCACCATATCTTTTTTCTTTATTCTTTTTTGCTGATACTATGCATTAAGTTAAGATAATTGTATCAAACAGTTCAAAAATACTTTGCAACCAATGAGAACATTAGATAGATTACCCATCTTTTGAACTTAGCAAAGAATTTTGAATTAGTTTTGATACTTAGTTTTTTAAGTATATTAACACTTGCACCTCGCGATCTTTAGTATACATTATATATTTCTTAATATTAGAAATAACATACACCTATACGAATAAAATGAGAATATTACAGTTGTTGTAATTTTTTCTTTTTATCGAAACATTATTCACTTTTAATGTGCAACGTGTTAATCCTAGTTTGTAATAGGTTCATCATTTAGAAGAACAAAAATATATCTGCTGGAGCATTCGATTAAATGTGCCTGTGTAGTTGCGCACGATCGGTGAATTCTTTTGAGTCCATTGATCGTCCACAGGCTAGCCTGATTACTTTACGGGATTAATTAAATATTTTTTTACTATTGTACACATTTATTTTTTTTATATTTTTTTTTTACACATAAATAAGTAAGTAAGAATTGTATTAGAAAAAAATCGAGACGCACTTAGGTAGGAACGCAGTTGAGATTGCGTGTTGGGACTCGTCAGTGGCGTTTGGGATGATGCATTTGCAAACTTTGTCATATTTCAGTGGTTATATTATTTAGAATAAATCGATACTATACGTTGCAAGCTCTTACCTCTCGTTAGGTTAAGTAAGAATAAGAATATAAAAAAAATACCAGCGTAAAAACCTGCGGAAATAACAATTATTAATACCTGTGTTGATTCCTTCCCCAATTTTCTTTCAGCTTAGATCCAATATGCGTCTCGTATAATAAAATGCGTTTTATTAAACACGAGGGTTTGAGTCTTGTCGCGTATGGTGAGAACAGGTCGGGATTAGGTCGGTTTAGCTCAGGGACGATTTCATTCTTTTGATATAATCCACTGATATATGCCCATTTTTGCGATGTATTGTTTCAAACGGTAGGGCGTTTTTTGACACGTAATTTTTTTCTTGCGTCGCACGTAGGGAATGCTCCATTGCAGTGGTCAGGGCACGAAGCAAAGAAGAGGCAAAATGCCGAAGAGGCCCCCACAAATGTGGCTCAAGAGGGCAACTATTCGACTACGAGTTATTTTTCAAAGGATTTTTTAATAATCCTTTGATCGATGATTCGTGGTCATACCAAAATCCCTTTTTTACCCTTTATCACGTTGTCACTTATGCTCGTAGTAGTATTAGTTATAAGTTGTTCCTGAATGGAGATGATGGACCATTCCATCTCCCTGCTACGCTGTTCCACACTCGCGTTCGTGAAAAATTAGAGTCTTTTAAATACTAGAGTCTAGATTTTACTATTTTTATTTATATAATAGAGTCATTGCATTTTTTTCTTATTTAATTCAAAGTCGAGTCATTGCAGTTTTCTTATTAGATTAATATTCGAGTCTTACACACCCCACCATACACAAACACATAGCAATTTTTTTATTAAATTAAATTAAAAGTCGAGTCATTGCAGTTGTTTTTATTAAAATAAATTAATAGTCGAGTAATTGCATTTTTGAAGTATATAAATTAGAGTATTTTCTTAGATATTTTTCATTAAATTAGAGACACGATCGTTTAAATTGTGTGGACGTCCATGGATTGCTGCAGCTTGCACAAAAGAGTGCATTTGGATACAACGATGGAAGAAGAGGATATTTCTGCATACAAAAATGCAGATAAGGTCAACAAAAAGGTTTTATTATTTTGAATGATTCAAATGGAATTAATAAATACATTCATCAAAGTATATAATAAATAAATATTTTCAATATTTTTTAATACAATTTAAATTCATTTCAATTTTTTTTCCAAGATATAATAATTTATTGAATATGTTTAATGTAATGTAGTATATTTTTTATTGCATCCAAAAGTTAAATAATTCTTTTTTTTTACATAGTCTCTTAATTCATTTATACATTTTTTTTTTTATTGAATATATAGTCGTTGATTTTTATTTTAAATAGTAAAAAATAAATAAAAAGAAAATTTGAATCATTCTGATTAAATGCACTGAAGAGTGCATATGAAAATCGCAGTAAGTACATGTTTGCACTGAAAAGTGCATATGAAAATCGCAGTAAGTACAAACATACCTGCTAAATGCAGATGGAAATACCTGCTAAGTGCAGATGGAAATACCTGCTAAGTGCAAATGAACATACAGTAAGAATATACATTTCTCATTCAGAATAATAAAAAATGAACGAGTGATTACATTAATGAAAGTATTTAATAAATAAATATTTGAAATATTTCTATCTACGTAATATTTTTTTAACCAAAGAAATTTATCTAATAATAATTAGAAAATTTCATTTTAATCTATATATAATAATTAATTTATATTTACATAGTGTAAATTAATGAAAAACTATTTTGAATTATTCTGATTAGGAACGTATAAGTCTTACTAAATAAACGGAATAAAAGGAACGGCAGCCAGCACTCATAAGTGCATATTAATATGTCCAGAATGTACATTTTTATTCTATAATTATTTATAAATAAATACCAAATGTAAGAGTTAATAAATTCATAAGAGATAGTTGGAGAAAGTATTTTTTTTTTTTTTACATAAATATTTAAAGAAAGATTTTATAAGAGATGTATGGAGGAGAAATAATTAGTAATATGAAGATGATTAATATATTTTTTAATTTATTATATATAAAAGTAGAAAGAGAGAGTAGTTTTTTGGAATAAAAATGTATAGTTCTTGGTACATAAATGAAACAATTTAAAAGGCTTGCCTGCACTTAAAAGTGCATATGAAAATCGCAGTAAGTACAAACATACCTGCTAAATGCAGATGAATATAATTGCTAAATGCAATTGAACATACCTGCTAAATGCAGATGAACATACAGTAAGAATATACATTTCTCATCCAGAATGATCAAAAGTGAATGAATGAATGCACTGATAAAAGTATTTAATAAATAAATATTTCAAATATTTAAATCTTCATAATATTTTTTGTTTAACCACAGAAAGTTATCTAATAATAATTAGAAAATTTCATTTAAATCTATATATAATAATTAATTTATATTTACATAGTGTAAATTAATGAGAAACTATTTTGAATCATTCTGATTAGAAACGTATAAGTCTTACTAAGCGAATGAAAATACACAAAAGTACAGCCAGCACATGCGAGTGCATATAAATATGTCAAGGGTGTGCATTTTATTTCTAAAATTATTAACAAATAAATATCTAATTGAAAGATTTGAGGAGAAAATATTTTTATGAAATATATATATAAATAAATATCAAAGTTTTTCTAAGAAATGAAAGCAGTGAGAGAGATGATACAAAAATCATTTGACTATTTTTACATAGATTTATAATAGAAGAAATGATTTAATTGGAATAAAAATGCATAAGTCTTGATATATAAAGAAACGTAATTAAAAGGCTGTCCCACACTCTCGAGAGTGTGGATTATACGAATAAGTTGAGAACAGGGAGCCCAGGCTTTGCATACGGGATTGTAAATGCACCTGGGTGATTATCAATCTTGTAGATTTTAATTTGGAATAATTTTCCCTTGGCATTTTATTTTTCTATTTTTTATGTAGATTTGTATTATAATTCCCATAGAGTAGGGACACTCCTCTCATACAGCTCATAGAGCTGTGGGTAATGTAAGGTAAGCCTTACATACCCTTCATTCATGTTCATTCATAATTGCGTCTACATATATAATCGCACTCTTCGACGATTAGTAGTACGCTTCATCTAAATTTCATCCTAATCACAATTGCTTCCACGAGGGTATATCCCTCTTACGTGGTCGCAGAAGAACATTATCACCTTGTTTAGATTTGTGTATTTTTTTTTTTTTATATATATGGGCTAATCGGATTAGTCCCATTAGTTAGAGTCAATCATCCTTTCCCTTGAAAAATTAGTCATATTATTCCGATTAATTATCTATGAGACTTGATTAGCTTAGAATCTGTTAAAGCAAGCAATAGCAATTAATTAATTATCAATTTTGTTTCAATTAATATTTTTTTATATTAAATTTCAATTTTGTCTTCCTTTAAAATTTCATATTACATTGTGTACATTTGAATTCATATTTATTTAAAATATGTGCTTCGAAAATTGTGAAATTGTATTACTATTTTTTTGTATTTTAATAGTTTACTAGAAATAAAAAAGTGTCTTGTACATAAATGATGTAATATATGTACATCAGACACTTGATGTAACTGCATACTTCGCGTTAATATAAGTTTAATGAAATAAAAAATGTGTGTATGTAATCTATCGATCAAATGTATATTTGATCTCGATATGGTTATGATTATGGAGATATGCATAATTGCGTATGCATTTTGTAATACGACGTAAGGTGCAATATTGTTTTTTTTTTCCTTTTGAAAGCGGTGTTAATTAATTTTGAAATATTGTGAAATATTCACAATTGATTAAGTTTTTTATAATGTGTCTTGAATTATTTTCTATGTGTATTTGTAATTGTATTAATCAATTAATAATTTCGTATGAAATTGAAACATTTTTTTATTCATACATTTGCATATTGAAAAAAACATGCACTTTTTCAAATTCACTTGTGTTTAAAATATAGAAAAAACACATTTTCTAATGCATCGAGAATTTGATATTTTTTTATGTCCACCTTTTGGTCATTTAAAACCTTTTTTTTTTTTTTTTTAAATTGGAAATTTTTGGTCAGGGATTTTACATCGAATTTCATTTTTCCACACATGCCCTTTTCATCTAGTTTTTTGTTACAGAAGTGGAGTACAAAAATAAGAAGACAGAAGACAAAGATTATTGGCAAGATCGATTCTAGTGTTTGTAGTTTGTGTTGTGGTAGTAGTGTGGTGTTGGGTTTTGTATCTGAATATATGAATGTATGAATGTAATGAATCTATTTGTGTGTGTGTGTGAGTGTGAACAATTTTCATTGATTTTTTCTTTTTATAAATCTTTCTTAATTGTTTCTATTCACAGGTAGAAATATTGTTAATAGCATCTGAAGAGGATTAATCTTAAATTGAATTATATATTAAATGATAAGATAATCAAATAAATGATTGATTTATGATGTTATAATAAGATGAGTAATGTAAAAAGAATTTTTAAAAATATTTTAATCCAACGAGGAATTAAAATATTTTTATCAGGTTTTAAATAATATTAAGAGTATTTTTTATAACATTACGAATTCTTATTATTATTAAAATAATAGTCAATGCACTTTAGTGCACATAAATGCGTGTGTTCATATTGTAATACTTTACGTATTACATTGTAAGTTTACAT
The DNA here is from genome assembly GCF_049000335.1 of Polistes dominula. Classification (NCBI taxonomy): domain Eukaryota; kingdom Metazoa; phylum Arthropoda; class Insecta; order Hymenoptera; family Vespidae; genus Polistes; species Polistes dominula. The sequence goes on from NW_028300953.1 coordinate 1,121,569, forward strand.
TTTTGCGTTTGTTTAATAGGAACTTGCGTTTGCGTATTAGAAACTTGCGTTTGTTTAATAGGAACTTGCGTTTGTTTAATAGAAACTTGCGTTTGTTTAATAGGAACTTGCGTTTGTTTAATAGGAACTTGCGTTTGTTTAATAGGAACTTGCGTTTGTTTAATAGGAATTTGCGTTTGTTTAATAGGAATTTGCGTTTGTTTAATAGGAACTTGCGTTTTATATTATTTAAAGTTCCAACCCCGAATCTACGTCACAGCTTTGACAATGTTTGCGTTAATTTAGGATTGTAAATCGGGTAGGTAGGTCGATTTAAAAACGATGTACATGATTTTTCATCTAACTTAAATAATAAGTTGGATAAAAAATTTGGTGACACGTTTTTCCGGTTGAATTTTAGACATTTCTATCTAACAAATGATTAATGAAATGTATTAGCTAAAAAGATAATTATAGAAGTAGAGTCTTAGCCCGTGGGTCTCCGAACACAGCAACCTTCTCGCGGTGAGACCTGGGTCGATATTGCTTGTGATCTATTCCAAATTTAATTGTAAATTATGTAACGCAAGTACTATCGAGCGAATGGCTGTGCTAGTTTAAATTTAAATTCATTTACATGTATGAATTATTATTAACTTTTTCTTGGTCCTTCTGACACATGAATTTTATTAAAAATAATCAAATGAATCTTAGATTTATCAAATAATTTGTTAAACTAGGAAATGTATATATTTATGAAAAAAAAGTATTTAAAGTGTAATGACGACATCTTGTTGTTGTCGTCATCGTCGTATAAAAGTGAGGTTAATGAGGATAATGTAGATTTATCATATTTTTTTAAATTAATTTAAAAAAGTCATAAAAAATAATTAGTCACAGAAGGTAGTAAACGAATATGCATCACTCGTTATGCAATAAAATAACTCTGATCAACAAGTTAACCATGCTAGGAATGAAATACTGAAAAGTATTATGATAATTAAAAAAAATTGATATTATTTCTTATCATAAAGCATTTCTACATATATGACGAAAGGTTCATTATATATTTTATCACTTACTTTTTTGATAATAGTATATTACATAATTTATAGATAAGCTAGTATATATGATTGTAGAAAACTAAAAGGTTAGAGTTTTCATTTTGCTTTGATATTTTAAAGTAAGAATTAATAATGCGAAGTTTTGTTGCGGGAATAGAAGAAACATTTGAAGAAAATATAAACAACAGTGATAACGGTGATGTAATAATAAATAATTATCGATTAAATGAGTTGATTGATTTGCGACAAGTTATTAATGAAAAAATAAATAAAAAAGAAATATTCTACAGTTTTGAACTTTTTCCAATGAACGAATCTAAAGATATTTTTGAAATGTTAGTATAATAATAATAAATATGTATTTCATATATTTTCGATAATTATTTAAAAAAAATATTGGAACTTAGATTTTTCACAGAGATGAACAAATATTCTCCAGTATTTTATGCATTAGCTTGGAGTGCGACAAATTTGTATTTATCATTGAATATTGTTAAACAATTTCCTCCTAATACATTATTACATGTAGCAGTTAAAGGTTTAAAACGATGTAATGTAGAAGCAATATTAAAAAAAGCTTATAATCTTGGAATAAGAAATATTTTTGCACTTTTAGGAGGTAAACAACATTAATATTCTTTATCATTCTATTTACGTGAATTATAAATTATATATATATTTTTAATGAATTAAACAAATTTTAGATTCTAAACTTGAAGATGGTGATTTTCCACATGCCATTGATTTAGTTCAATTTATCAGATCACATTATGGTAAAGAATTTAGTATTTGTGTTGCGGGTTATCCTGATATGCATCCATTATCACCAAACAAAGATCTTGATCTGTTTTATTTAAAAGCAAAAGTATAAATTTATATTTTATTTTATTTTTAAAGGTTCTGATTAAAATAGAACAATAACAACAACAACAAATGAAATCTTATTAAAGCTACATAAAGTTAATAAATTGATATGAATTATTTTATAGGTTGACGCAGGTGCAGATTTTATTATAACGCAAATGTTTTTTGAATCCAATAAATTTGTAAACTTTGTTAATGATTGTAGAAATATTGGAATAACAGTTCCAATTATTCCTGGAATCTTTCCAATATTTGATTACAAATCATTAAAAAGAATGACTAATATCTGTCAATTAAATATACCAAATAATATCTTAAATCATTTAGAAAAAATCAAGGATAATGATGAAGAAGTTGAACATTTTGGATTTGAATTAACAATGAATTTAATTAAGGATATCATTGAATCTCAAGTTTCATATGGTTTTCATTTCTTTACATTAAATAAGTAATTAATAATGATTCTTTTTTTTAATTATTATTATTATTATTATTATTATTATTTATTGTATATATGTATAAAACATATTCTTTCTTCATTTTACAGAATACCAATGATTCAAAATTTATGCAATCAATTGAAACAAATTTATTAATTAAATCTATCATTTTATATATATATTTTTTTTGTAAGTTATTGCAGTATATATATAAATTGGATTGTAAAATAACTGAGTTTGGTTGCAATTATAAATAAAATGTTTATTATAAAATTAGTATAAATTCATTTTGAAATGAAATTAATTATAAATAAATACAAATATTCAAACATGAAAATTATATCTATATATATATAAAAATCTCGTGTCACAGTTTTCGTTCCCATACTCCTCCGAAACGGCTTGACCGATTTTGATGAAATTTTTTGTGCTTATCCGGTATCTATGAGAATCGGCCAACATCTATTTTTCATCCCCCTAAATGTTAGGGGTAGTCCACCCCTAAACTTTTTTTTTCATTTTTTAGACAAAATTTGTAATTTCTATTTTTTTATGATACAACATACAAAAATACATACAATCCTCAATTTTCACCCTTCTACGATCAACCCTTATTTTTTAATAGCCATTTTAGTAATTTAATCATTTTTCCTCTCCGGTCGAAAACTGATCAATCGTCATTTATTTAGTTATTATTATCCCCGCCAGATGTCTATAGGTGTCACTTCTGACCCAGTAAACAGCACGGAGTAGGGATGAGAACGAAGCCGGTTTCCTTTTTTTTTTACTCCCTACACAGTTGTCGGCCATCATTATTGTTTATGCATCAAGTGTAGTAGTAACGTTGACAATTATTATTTTGCTATCTCAGTGTAACTCTTATATTAACTTTTAATCATTCCTATTTTATCAATAATAATTAAATTATCAATTTTGAGTGTATTTTGCACGATTAGTTAATCAAGTGATTTTATAACCTCAAAAGTACTCAACACGTGACACGAGCTTCCAATAACAACGGATTTTGTGTTGTAAGTATACTTTTTTTTATTTATATCGAAAATGTTGTTGATCTTATAAAAATGTAATTTTAATTTAATTTTATTAAAAAAATGTAATTGAACAATTAAGATTTTCATAGTTTCCAAAAAATCAATAATTATGAATCTTTATTTTGAAATGTCAATGGAAATATTGGTTGTATGAAAAAATTATAAGAGACAATGTTTTCATAAAATTTAATTTTTTACTTTTGTTTGAAAAATTTTTCCATAAAACTTATATTTTTGTTATAATTTCATAAATTAAAACTAATCATTTCAAAACTGCGGCAAAAATCCTGGCCCTAATTATACTTTTAACATTTTTCATCATTAAATAATTTCATTAATTCTATTTATGTATGTTTTGCTCGAAGGATTACTATGCGTATCGGTTGATGATTAGACGCGGTCAGGACAAAATCATTCTACGATTTCGTGAACTTTGCCAACAATTCATAGTAGACATGTACGTGAAGATAGGGAGCGAATGACTATGATACTTACGATTTAATCAACAGAAACTGCGTGCGGAAGAATACAATCACTTGCGTGGGACTATTGTAAACAACGCCGAAACCGCAGAAATTGGTAATTCAGTCATTCTACCATAATCGTACATAGGCAGTCCACGTTACATGCAAGAATATAAAAAGGAAGCTATGACTTTCGTGCTAAAATACGAACGGAAAAACATCGTACAATCCATAAAACTTACAGATTTATAATGTTTCTTTTAGTGTTATTATGATTAGTGATTATCATATTATTGCGATATGTAAATATATAATAGATTAATTGATGTTATTAAGTACAATGAATTAAAGAACTGGATGTTTGGTGTTTTGAAATTATGCTAGGTGCTAAGTTGGAAAAAAACGAATGTAATAAAACAAATTTCAATAAGATAAGATAAGCAGTTTCAGAATTATTAATAGACAAATAAATTGTGACACTGATTTTTATATATAGACTTTTATTTAGTAATTAATATATAGAATAAAAAATTATATAATGAATTTTATTAATTAATAAATTATCTTTGTTTTATCAGTTTTACGTTCTTTCATTTAACGATTTTTAAATCGATCTGATTTTGAAAAAGTTTTCACCTCAAAAAAAGCCACAGCAACGCGTGGCCGGGGCACCCTAGTATATATATATATATATCGTTTAATATATTTTATACACATATACATACATAAACGTATGTATGTTTGAATGTGCGTGTATCTACGTGGATTGGTTGTAAAGTTTTGATTTTAAAATAAAAACAATATTTTTTCAAGTAAACTTGCTGTTACTTTTTCTTCAAAACAAAAGTGTTTTTTATGAGGTTTAAAACTTTACAATCTACCAACGTATTTGTGTGTGTGTGTGTGTGTTTGTGTGTAGTTAAAATCTGATATGTAAAAATGAAATATTTGATTAATTACTTGCACTTTATTTTGAAGATTTTTAATATAATAAAATTGATATCAAATTTTATGACAGATATTAAATAATTATCGAGATTATTATTATATATTTTCTCATCTCGTCGTCAATTTTGTTTCATAGTTACAATAAAAAAAAAAAAGGATTCTCAGAATATTATTTTTTAAAAGTAGAGACATTTGTTTGAAAAGCAGAGTTTACATTTATCATACGAATATGACAAAGATCGTTTGGAATACTTTTGTAATATTTATTTAATTTTTGTTTTTTTTTGTTTTTTATAGTTTTTATATATGTAGAAACACATAAAGATGAGAAATTACATGCATTTGATAAAAGATTTGAAGGAAAAGGATAAATATTTCTTACGTATATACATATATCAATGTCATATTGAAAAATTCTTAATAATATTTAAAAAAAAAAAATATATAAATAAATAAATAAATAAGAAAATAATTACCAGCATCACGTTTTTATATCTTTGGTTTCATTTCTTTCATTTTGGTTCTTTCCTATCATCTTTCAAACGAAATATTTTTAAATATATTTTTAGGAACTTGAAAATGTTTTTGTAAATACATACATAGTTTTTATTCAAATGATATTGTTTTTTTTTTTTTTGGTTTTTGTTTTTTTTCTCAATATTAAACACATTTAAAGCGATACAATAAAACACGTTATAGAATGTCCCAAAAATATTATATATATAATATATATATATATTTATATTAATATACTCAAAGTTTTATATACGTCAACTTGGTTTTTCATTATAAAAATAAATTCCTCGAATAAAACATTAATAACATCACGCCTATTTTAATCACCATTTCTATGGTGATTGAAAATTAAAAATGTGTATTGATTAATCGTTAAATAAATTCAATTTTAAAAATATAATAATCATATAGAAATATTTGCAATATTAATCAAATTATAAGAATGTTTATTTTGTTTTTTATTTCTATGTGATTTAACCCTTTGCAGTTGAAGGTATTTGTTTTCTCATAGATTAACAAATCATCAAAGTTACACTTTGAAAATATGAATGAACACATGAAACACTTCAAACATTTTCTTATAACATAAATTAAAACAATTGTTCCTTAATTATTGTAAAAATGTTCTGCATTATGTTCTCAATGAAAAACAACTACAATTGTTTTTTTTTTTATTATACACATATCAATATGTTTTATGTTTTTGTTTTTATTGAATTGGTTTTGAGTAGTTGGTAATATGAGTAAAAAAAAAAACCTTTAAGTGCAAAGGGTTGATAATTCACTTCGATTTCGTTCAAATTTCTATTCTATCGTATTTTTTATTTTTACTGTTAAATATCTAACAGCACATATATATACATATATATGTAAATATATATGTATGTATGTGTATATATATATATATTTATATAAGCGATATATCTGAAACGTCATATTGACGAAAAAAAATATATTATATATATATATTTATTAAAATCGAAATTGTTCATAAAACTTTCCTTATACTCTGCCAGAAAGATAATGTAATGATTATTATTATTATTATTATTATTATTATTAATGTTATTGATATTAATTGATATCATTATAATAATAATTATTATTATTATTAGTGTATAAGTGATATAATAAAAATGAAAATATATATACATAGACATATTATATAATAGACACTTGTAATTTAATTGGAAGCAAATAGAATATATATGTATATATATATATCATGCTAAATAGATATAGAATTTACCTTTAATGTGATATCATTGATATCACATAACAGAAATACAGTAGGTAACGAAATACATTTGCATAGCTCATTTTCTTCAACTAATTCTATTCGAATTAGAAGAATATTGATAATGAATCTATTTAATAATTTTTTATAAACAATTTATATAAAAATGTAGATTTCGTTTGTTTCTAACCTCTAATCTCCAAAATAAAAAACTGTATCAATTGTTTGGAAATTTTGACACAACGTTGCATTCGCATACAGCTAGGTTTTTATTATACTTAAATTTATTTATAAAATAATTAATTAATTAATTTAAAAAAAAAGAATAAGATACAGGTACGTTCAATGCCATCTGTTGGACATTGATTTCGGTGAATGCGCGAAACATTTGAAAATAACCTATACTTTTTTTTCTTTTCTGTTTAATCAGATTGTTGAATGTTGATAGAAATCTCATAATGTTATAAACAAAAGTATAAGTTATAATAATGATGAAAGTTAAACTGTAAAAACAAATAAATATTTTGTATTTTTGTTTTGAATGGTAAAAACTTCGTGTACGGTAGAAATGTAACACTGAATTGTGTTACACAACGAGTTATGCAAATATTTGTTGTTTTTTTACTTACTGTATATTATATTACATTTACAATAAATCACAAAATAGTATTCGTATGCTTACAATCAATTTGAAACGATTGATATTTGTTTATAATACAATCATTTCAAATTATACAATATACACACAGAAACCTTTTTTTAAGATTATTAAATTTTTTAATTGAAATTGTAAGATTGATATATTAATTTGAAAATTGAATAATCTTAAAAATAAGTATCTGTGTATAGTAAAATTTTAATTTAAAATTAATAGCTACGAATAATTTAGTGGCTCATTGTATATGTATATATATATATATATATATATATAAATATGTGTATTTGAAAACTGATTTTGAATAAAATTGAATGAACTTTGTATATTAATGACTAATTGGTGTATTTAGATTCGTTTTTACGTTTGTCAAATATTTTGAAAATGTTTTACACAAAATCGAATGATTTCATGCATGTTAAGCTAATTTTCTAATATTGTTTTAGAAATATTATCGTTAATTATAATAATTTTATAGAAAAAAAAACTACTACTTGTTTTGCGTAATCAGATAATTGAAAATGATACAAAATTATTCAATTAAAAATTTTAAATCGCAATTTCGTTGCGATGATCATTTTGTAAATTCAGAAATTTCCATCTTACAAATAACTTGCATTCTTCCTTTCTTTTTTTTTTTGTAATTCATTCTTCATTCTAATTTTATACTTTCGTTATAATCTTCTTAGTCTCTCAATTTGTTTGTTTCTTTCTTTCTTCAATCTTGTCATTTTTATCGGATACAATTTTTCCTTAAACAATTCATGACCTAGGCAACCTGTTCGTATTTTGCTTTATTAATATTATTAGCCAAGCAACATGCTAAAAATACACCGATCAATGGGAAGAATGCAACCCCAATAGCCGTGCCAGCTACCAATCCAATATTACTGTTAATGAAACTTAATACAAGATTGTAACAACCCTATAATGCAAAATAGAAAAATAAGTTTTTATTATATTATATTATTTATAATTGAAAAATCTATTTATATGTATAGAGTGTCCCATAACTGGTGGTACAAACAAACGATAAAGGGTAACACTGTATTAAATAATTTAAATAAAAAAATATAGAATAACATTTGTTTATACAATCCTTCATATTTTGAGAAAATTAAGTTTGATAATAATTTGAATATTTCATTGAACTTAGCAATCCTGAGAACTAAAAACCCTATAATCAAGTCCCTTGTTCACTTGTACCACCAGTTATAGAACACCCTACTATTAATTAATTTAATTAATTTAATTAATTTGTTTAAACAATACCTCGGTATAAATGTTATCAGAAATTGATGTGTTACAATCCTCTTGTACTTTGCAACATGACATAGGAACATTTGGTGGATTCATATTGAACCAATCAGTATAATCTTTGCTTCCGCAGCAATGTAACTGCAATTAACAAAATAATATTTTAATATAAATTTAACCCTTAGAGTGCCATAGACGCATATATGCGGTTTGGTAAACATTATCAGAGTGGTCTATCAAAGCATATAAGTGTTTGTTAATATTAATGTAAAATTGTATTAAGAAAGAAAAACTTTAATCATTAAATTAGAATTTAGTTAATAATAAATCATTCAGTAGCTGCAAAACATTTTAGTTAAAAGTATTGATCAGTCAAAGGGTTAATTATTTTATTAATAATAAAAATATCAAATTACTTACGGTAGATTGCATGGTATCGATATGCGAACGTTTTTTCGGATCATGTGCATAAGCTGCTATGCTATCGTTTAATCCTTGTTCAAATCCTTCATTCAAGGACGTACGATAAGCATAAATCGAAGCACCAACACCAAGTTCCAGCAATGCTACCACCGCTAAGAAAGCTCCGTACTGTAAATTGTAAAACATAATGGAAAATTATCTCAACAATTCTTTTTTATTTTATTTTTTTTATATTTTTTTTTTTTCTTACCAAATAAAGTAAAGCAGGGTGTCCACGAGCTGTACAACAACACGCCAAAGTTGCTGCAAGTGCTAAAATTGCACCAAGACTTGCAAGAGCTAACAATGCTGTTCCACTTCCTTCATCATTGGTATTAACATAATCTTTTAATTGAACACGCATCCATATTCCGATACACAGCATCAGCATACCGGATGCCTATTTTTAAGCAAGAATAAAAAAAATATGAACAAAAATATACATTAAAAATAAGAAAAACTTATATTTCAATGATTTTTCAACGTAAATGTTTAAATACTGAGAAAATGTTAGTTTATGTTAATCCAATTTAACAATTTAAATATTGAACGCGTTAAGAGATAAATTCATTCAATATGGAATTTGTGATTTTAATTTTTTTTTTTTAATCAGAAATATTATAGGAATTTAAATAAAACGTTGAAATTAATTATCTTTCCTGTATCATAAGAAAAAAAAAAAAAGAATAAAAAACAACCAATACAGTTTAATTACAGTGACAAACAATATCAATTTGTTTGCTGGTTTGATTCGAGAACAATTGACAATGATACGTTTGTCTTGTTTCTTGTGACATCATTTTGATTCGTATTTCTTTATTCTGATCGATTAATTGACCGTAATACAAATAAGTTTAGAATCAACTAGTGTCTCGGACACGTCGACAGGTAGATTAAAGGGTCACACGGAATTGCGAACTGTTGCGCAACAGTTGGCTTTAATCCAATTTTTTTCTAATTTTATTAACAAATTGTAATAATTTATAAATTAAAAGTAGCCTAAATTCTAATGATTAAAACATCAAATCTAATTTTGTCAATATAATAATAAAATTATTTAATTATCTAATTTTATTGTACAAATATTTGACAAAATATTTAATTTTAAAATATTTTTTATTAAACTTTTAATAAACTAAAAATTCTAATGATTAGACATAAAATTTAATTTTGTTAATAAAATAATAAAATAATGTAAAAATTATCTAATTTTATTGTACAAATATTTGACCAAAATAATATTTTTTTTTTTTTTTTTAATTAATTAATATTTGAACTTTAAAATATTTTTATTAAATTTTATTAAATCATTTTTAAATAAAATAATTTCATTAGAATTTTATATATTAAATTTGAACATATTTAAAAAAAAATTGTTATTAATATTAGAAACGTATTTTGTAGATTTTATGTTGGTATTATTAGAATATAAATATTTTTTGTTGTTATTTAATATAATTCCGTGTGATACTAATTTTTAATTATTCAAATATTATTTTATAATATACAATTATATTTTAAAAAATTGCATAATATAATATAGTATAAAATAATAATACAAAAATCTATAATTTTATCTAAACACACACTATAATATATACTACTATGTATAACATATTTTCATAAAAAAAAAAAATTATACAAAACAATCTACTTAACATTAACTAAACACCAACTTATGCAATTATAAAATGACCAACCATCCGTTCCTTCAAAAAAATTTAAAACATAGAAAATTTCTGAAAAATACATAATCTATATCTCAAAAGATAAAATCTCATCTGGAAAAAGATTGAAATATTGAAATATTGAAATAATCATTTCTCTTACCCAAAATACAAAATTAAATAATATAAGGAGTGTCTTCATGCAAGCCATCGTGGCAACAGTTTCCAATCTTATGCTCATCTTTTTCTTCTAAATTATCTTCTTTCACCTCCTCTTCCTCCTTCCTCCTCCTCCTTATCTTCTTCACAAACTTCTTAACTTGAGTTTGATTTTATCCAAAAATTTATCTACTCCTTTATTAGTTTGTATTATTTTTTTGTTAGATTGATTCTTTTTTATTTGAAGTTTTATTACCAAGCCAATGTAAAATATGACACGTCACGTTCTGCGAACCGAACTGAACTCCTCAACTCGAGTCAACTGAACATACACACTTGGTTCACCTTTTCGTTGTACAGTAGTAGTAGTAGTAATAGTAGTAGTAGTAGTAGTAGTAGGGAATACTTCTCACTAACAAAAGTTAGGATCGATTCTAGTCGCAATTCCACCCTCTTCACTCCTCCACCCGGAGTTCATCCAATCCTTTAAGTTAGATTACGAGCATGCGCAATTTCAATCTTACATAATAATTTTCACATATTTTAACGAACATATGCCACCGTTGTTTATACATCTTTTTTTTGTTTTGTTTAATCCTGTATATTATTTTATTATTATTTTTTTTTAAATTCATATATTATTATTATTTTTATTTTAAAAAATAAGATTTAATTCTATTAGTCTTCATATCTTGTTTAGAATTCAAATAGTATCATGATTATTATTATTATTATTGTTATTGTTGTTTTAAAATATAAGATATCATTTTATTAGTCTTCATATTTCTTTAGGATTCAAATATTATTATTATTTTTTTTATTGTTATTAATTTTAGTTTAAAAAATAAAACTTTTATATTTAAATTCAAACTTTCAATCGATCTCATTGATGTTTTTATTATTTTCTTGTTTCAGAATCAAATTTTTGTTTTGTTTGGTTTTTTTTTTTTAATTTTGTACTTTTGTAAAGTAAGATAGATATTTTGTTTTTTATTTATTTTTTTTTTTTTTTTAGGGTTAGAAAGTATACATTTTATTTTGTTATTGAAAGAGGAAGATGATATTGATATGATGTTTAAGATAAAACTTATAAAGTTGTGTTTGAAAAAGATGGGAAAGGTTATTCTTCATGGATAAACTATAATATATCGATCATTTTCTCTTCACCTTTTATAACTTTTATTTTGAGCGATGTTTAATTGGTTGATCGGATAACGATAGCTAGAAGTATAGTAAACTTAGTGTCATCTCAACTAACACGTAATAAAAAGTAAATAATAAAAAATCGTAGAAGTATTCTATGCCATATATAATAATTAACGAAAATTTAAATATAAATATGGAATAAAAATTGTTATTTATTAAAACGTGGATTAAAAATTAATATGTGTAGGTATAAAATTAATACTATGATATATTTATTTTCTTATCGCAAATATAATATATTATTAACATAGTTGTTTGAAAATTTACATATAGCTATAATACTTTATTTAACTGTTGTTTAGACTAGAAATATTATTTTTGTTTTTATTGTTATTATGTTTTGACAAAATTTACACAATTTGTACGAATTTATTAGTTATATGTAAATAATAAAAAAGTTGTAACATTATTACCTACGTGAGGTTCGATATCTATCAAATACTTATTAAATTCTGAAATAAAATTTATATTAACATAAATTATAAAAAAACTATATAAATATTAAAGCATTCTATTTTTTTTTTTTTTCAATAAAAATTTTACAAACCTTGATAATTCTTTGCACCAAAAGGTCTTCCACTAAAAATATGGGCCAATGTTACTTCAGGGAAATTTTGTTTGAATGCAGTTGATTCTATTTCATGAAAATCTTTATAACGTGTTACAGATGTGCACATAAAAGCTATCGAGTATTTTTTTAAATTTATTTCATTTTTCAAATCTTCAAATTTCTTTTGTATTATTTCCTTGGTATTACAATCTTCATTTAAAATTAAAAACTTGGCTACTAAATCTATGTTACTTATAAAGATTTGTAAAATATCCGAATCATATTGTTGTTTTAATATGCTAAATGTTGTAGAAAATACGTCAAGTGATTCTAATGTACATCCCCAAATAGGACCAGCATATGGATACCTGTGTGAAAAAACAAAATACGAATTTTTTTTGTTAGAAATATGTTAAGAAATACAAATATTAATTTTATTTATATAATAGAAATATTTCTATCTCAAATATATAATATATTACCAAGTTGAAAATCGTGCAATTATATCTTTTAAAGCAGGTATTTCGGAATATGTGCAAAATAAAATTGTACAAAAGGATGGTGTTGATACTCCTTCATAAATATATTTTTCGGAACAAAATAAATCTAATCCATTATGAGTTTCGACATAGGAATTAGTAAGTTGTATTTTATCTAGGGATTGTTTTCCTTGTGTGGAATCTACAGAAGTACGTTTCGAAATTGGTATACTAGGTCTTATGACAAAATTTAAAGCATCTATTTTGAGATGACATGTGAAAGGAATTAAAACCGTCCAAACTGTATTAACATCTTCAAAAATATTTCTTTTCAATTCTGCCAAAATGCAATGTACTGGTAGGACCTTACAAATATGTCCTTAAACAATATTCAATTAATCTTTTACAAAATAATAATCCTTTTATTTAAATATCATCACATAAAAATCATTCTTACCTATTGCTATATCAGAATTGCAATTCTTGTTTGTAAAAATAAAAAGTAATAACGGTCTCATATCGGTAGAAAAAAATACGTGTTCATTTTTAGCAACTGCCCTGTTGTAATGATTTATTATTATTTCTTGTGTAACAAGCCTAGGACCTTTTCTTTCAGTTTCTTCATCAATAAGTTGAAACCAAGACCTAACGTGTCAATAAAAATCTTGGATATATTTATACAATTCCTAATACATTCAAATACACTTATCGTTAGTTTATTAAAAGACCAATAATTAAACAGAAATTTTATTAAATATAATAATGTTATCAAACAAGATATAATTAATAATAAAATATTTCTTTTAAATGTACTTGCAAGTTGAAGACGCAACTCTCAAGTCGTCGTTGTTTAAATAATTAACAACTAAACGCATAGCATCATCACGTACGTTGTACTCCATTGTTTACCTTTAATGATTAATATAATAGAATGTAATATTTCTCGATGAATTATTCGGTTTTATTATCAAAAAAAAAAAATAAATTTGTTGGTAGAGGATAGATCTGATAATATTCTGCAGAAATTGTTATTATACAAGAAATTAAAACACACACAAACTTTTATGTACAATGTGTAAGCTTGAATATCAGGATTGTACAAAATTTTGATTTAACTGTATTATTATCAGTATTATAACGTATTATTAATTATTTTAAGTATTATTGTATTATAAATATATAATATTATGGTTATACCTTAACTTTGAATCACTAATTCTTGTCATTAAAAGTCAAACATTGTGAGAATTAATGTTAAATCGTTTTGTTACTTCTCAGTTCATTAAAAAGCACACCATATACAAAAAGGTTAACGTTTTTAACTAGATTTAATTTGTTGTTAATTTTATGTAAATATACGAATATTAGACAAAGTAGGGTAACACTTTTTCTTCATTTAAAAAAAATATTATTTACATACCACTCGTTTTAACGTAGTCTTTAAACAATAATTGTTTGAATTTTGATCAATCAATTTTAAATTTCTGCGAAGAGATCAAAGTAACTTAACTGCAATACTTATTGTTTTTATACTAAACACATGGCCTATCTACACACTTACTTAGGTTTTTGAGATACTGTTTAATAGTTTATTAAAGACTTTGGCAATGTTATGGAAACAAGAACTCGTTTAAATAGTCGGAATTGGAATCATCCGGTTATAATCTAATTTGTCAGGTAGATTTTCCTTATTTGAAATTTATTATTTACATAAATTTACTCAGCACTTGACCTTTTATATTTTTGTTTATATGATGCTAATCGAAATCTAACATGACGCACTACGGTTACTAGTATAAACTACAGTTTATGTTCTCAACAGAATTATTTATAAATTTCTAGTAATTAAATCAAATGGTTTATGCTATCAGAATAATTTAAATTCGACAAAATGTACTTTAGAAAATATATTTCACAACACCATATTTTTTTCAACATAAATAAAATGTTTAAACATGGAATAAATTATTATGTTTGAGAATAAAAATTATCATATATTATATTTATTTTCTTATCGCAGACACAATAAATTATTACAATTTTGTTTTTATTGTTATTATATTTTGACAAAATTGACACAATTTATATGAATTCATTAATAATAAGAAAATATTAATAAAGTTGTAACATTAATTGTTTCGAGTGGTTTGATATTCTTCAAATACGTATAAAATTCTGAAATAAAAGTCATATAAAAATTGTTCAAATTTTTTTATATTTTTATGCAAAAATTTAATATTAACGCATTCTATTTTTTTTTTCTAATAATAATTTTTCAAACCTTCGAGATTCTGTGCTAAGAATGGTCTTCTACTGAAAATATGAGCCAATTTTACTTCAGGGAACATTTCTTTGAATGCATTTGCTTCTATTTCATAGAAATCTTTATAACGTGCAACAGATGTGCACATAAAAGCTATCATGTTGTTATTGTAACCTACTGCACTTTTAAAATCTTTAAATTTCTTTTGAATTTTTTCCTTGGTATTACAATGCTCATTTAAAATTAAAAGCTTAGTTACAAAGTCTATGCCAGTTAAATAAATTTGTATACAATTTACTTGAAAAGATTCTGGTCCTTTGTACAATGTATTGCGAAATACCTGAGCAGAATTTATTGTACATCCCCAAATAGGACCATCTGATGGATACCTATGTAAAAACACAAGATATGAATTTTTTTATAGATATGTTACGAATACAAATATTATTTTTATTTATTTAATAGAAAAATTTCTATCAAATATATATTACCAATTTGTTAAATGTTCAATTATCTCTTTTAACTCAGGAATATCGGAATATGTGCAAAATAAAAGTAAAATAAAGTCGATGAAAAGTGGGTCAGAAGTCATCATACGGTGCCAATCTGACAGTTCATGTAATTGTCGGAAATATCTAGGCACGTAACTTGGTCTTCCTCTTCTTTTGAGATCTAACCATCGTAATTTCGGAGCTGGAACCTCACATTTTGTGACAAAATATAAAGTATTTATAGTGAAAAAATATGAAGGAGGGAATATAACCGTCCAAACTGTATTAACATCTTCAAAAATATCTCTTTTCAATTCTACCAAAATGCAATCAATTGGATTGAGCTTAGACGTATGTCCTTAAAGAAAATTTTCAAATAATCTTTTACAAAATAATAATTCTGTTATTTAATTATCACGTCAAAATCATTCTTACTTTTGGCTATAACAGAATTGCAATTTTTGTTGGTAATACATAAAAGTAATAACGGTCTCATATCAGTAGAAACAAATACGTGTTCATTTTTAGCAACTGCCCTGTTGTAACGATTTATTATTATTTCTTGTGTAACAACCTCAGGACCTTTTATGTGGGTCTCATCATAAAAAATTTGATACCAAGAGCTAAAGTGTCAAAAACAAATCATTAATATGTTTATACAATTCTTAATACATGTAAATACATTTATCGTTAATTTATTAAATGACCATTAATTAAACGTAAATATGATTAAATATGATTATATTATCAGACACAAGATATTATTAATAATAAAATATATTTTTTAAATATACCTGCAAGTTAAACGCACATTTCTCAAATCCTCGTAGTTTAAATACTTAACAACTAAACGCATAGCATCATCACGTACGTTGTACTCCATTTTTTATCTATAATCTCTAGGTCTAGTATAAAATTAATAATATTCTGCAGAAATTGTTATTAAAAGAAAGGAACACACTCACAAACTTTTATGTTTAATGTGTAAGCTTGAATATCAGGGTTCCAGAAAATTTTGTTAAACTGTATTATTATCAGTATTATAACGTATTAATAATTATTTTGAGTAATATTATATTATAACTGTATAATACTATAGTTTTCTTAACTTTGAATAACTAATTTTTCTCATAAAAAATCAAACAACATGAGAATGATTGGTTAATCGTTTGATTACTTCTCTATTCATTAAAAATCACACCATATGCAAAAACGTTAACTCTACTTACTAAATTTAATTTGTCATTGTTTGTATATAAATATAAAAATATTAGAAAAAGTAGGACAATACTTTATCTTCATTTAAAAAATTATAATTTACATACCACACGTATAAACACAGTTTTTAAACAATAATTGTTTGAGTTTTGATCAATCAGTTTTGAATGTCTTTAATGAAATCGTAAAGTAACATAATTTTAAAGTAACTTTACTACAGTACTTATTATTTTTATACTAAAGATGTTGCTTATCTACACAATTACTTTTAGGTTGTTGAGATTTTGTTTAATAGTTTATCAAAGGCTTTGGTAATGTTATAGAAAATAGAACTCATTTAAATGTTTGAAATTTGTATCTTGTGTATTTATAATCCAATTCGGTAGGTTTTGTTTTTACTACACTTATTATTTACATAAGTTTACTCAGTACTTGAACTTTTATATTTTTGTTTATATGATGCTAATCGAAGTCTAACACGACGCACTACGGTTACTAGTTTAAACTACAGTTTATGTTCTCAACAGAATTATTTATAAATTTCTAATAATAAAATCAAATGGTTTATGCCATCAGAATTATTTAAATTCAACAAAATGTACTTTAGAAAATATATTTCACATCATCTGTTATTATTCGACCTATTTTTTTCAACATAAATGAAATGATTAAACATGGAATAAATAAATATGTGTAAATATGAAAATTATCATATAATATATTTATTTTCTTATAGCAAACACAATATATTATTACATATTTGTTTTTATTGTTATTATATTTTGACCAAATTTATACAATTTGTACGAATTTATTGGTTATATGTAAATAATAAAAAAGTTGTAACATTATTACCTACGTGAGGTTCGATATCTATCAAATACTTATTAAATTCTGAAATAAAATTTATATAAAAATCGTTTATATTTTTTTATATTTTTATGAAAGAATTAATTAATAACGGATTCTATTAATTTTTTTCTAATAAAAATTTTACAAACCGTTGAAATTTGTTGCTCCGAATGGTCTTCTACTAAAAATATGAGCCAATGGTACTCCAGGAAAAATTTCTTGGAATGCTGTTGATTCTATTGGATAGAAATCTTTATAACGTGCAACAGATGTGCACATAAAAGCTATTGAGTATCTTTTTTAAATTTATTTTTCTTTTCAAATCTTGAAATTCATTTTGAATTTTTTCTTTGGTATTATAATAATCATCGAAAATTAAAAGCTTAGTTAAAAATTCATTGGCAGTTATAAAGATATGTACAATATCGAACTCTTGAAGTTGTTTTTTTTTGTAATATGTTTTACATAATGCTTGAACTGATTCTAATGTACATCCCCAAATAGGACCAGTATATGGATACCTATGTAAAAAAAAACAAAATACGAATTTTTTTAGTAATATGGTATGGATACAAATATTAATTTTATTTACATAATAGAATATTTTCTATCAAATATATATATATATATATATATTACCAAGATGAAAATTGTGCAATTATATTCTTCAAAGCAGGTATTTGGGAATATGTGCAAAATAAAATTGTAAAAAAATTTGGTATTGATTGTCCTCGATAAATATATGTTTCGGAACAAAATTTATCTAATCCAATATGAGTTTCGACAAAAAAATGAACACCTTTATCCATAGAGATATTTAGAAAAGAACTTTCCGGAACTGGCTGATTAGATCTTGTGACAAAATTTAAAATATCTATGTAGAGATGAAATGAAGAAGGGATTAAAATCGTCCAAACTGTATTAACATCTTCAAAAATATTTCTTTTCAATTGTGCCAAAATGCAATGCATTGGTCGGAGCTGACAAATATATCCTTAAAAAAATGTTCAATTAATCTTTATACAAAATAATAATCCTTTTATATTTTATTATCACGTAAAAAAACATTCTTACTTTTTACTACATCAGAATTGCAATTTTTATTAGTAAAACATATTAGTATAAACGGTCTCATATCAGTAGAAAAAAATACGAGTTCATCTTTAGCAACAGCCCTGTTGTAACGATTTATTATTACTTCCTGTCGAAAAATCTTAGGATCTCTTATACTGATTTGTTCAAAAATAAGTTCAGTCCAAGACCTAAGGTGTCAAAAAAAAAAAAATCATTGATATATTTATACAATTCTTAATACATGTAAATACATTTATCGTTAGTTCATTAAATGACCATTAATTAAACGTAAATATCATTAAATATGATTATATATTATCAGACACAAGATATTATTAATAATAAAATATATTTTTTAAATATACCTGCAAGCTAAACACGCATTTTTCAAATCCTCGCCGTTTAAATATCGAATAACTAAACGCATAGCATCATCACGTAGGTTGTACTCCATTTTTGATCTATAATATTTAATAAAATACAGTGAAATATTTCTTGATGAATTATTCAGTTTTATTATCGAAAAAAATCAATCTCTAAGTCTAGTATAAAATTAATAATATTCTACAGAAATTTTTATTACAAGAAATGAACACACACATATAAATTCTAATGTAGAATGTGTATACCTAAATATCAGAATTGTACAAATTTTGGATATTTAACTGTATTATTTAAAGTATTAGATTAATACAGTTATTAACTGATCTTTAGAAGGTCACCTATTATAATATTATAGTAAACGTCACTTTGAATTGCTAATTTTTTTCATTAAAAGTAAAACAATGTAAGAATGTTTGGTAAACCGTCTGATTACTTTTTAATTGATTAAAAAGAACACCATATACAAAAACGTTAACTCTATTTACTAAATTTTATTTGTTATTGATTGTTTATATATAAAAGTATTATACAAACAAAGGCAAAACTTTTTCGTTAGTTAAAAGAATAATTTTTACATACCACTCTTTTCAACAAAGTCTTTAAACAATATTTGTGTGAGTTGTAATCAATCAGTTTTGAATTTCTTCAAAAAATTCATAAAATACCAGTATTCTAAGTTAACTTTACTGCAATACTTATTATTTCTCTACTAAGGACGTTGCTTAACTAGACAATTACTTAGACTTTTGAGATTTTGTTTTATAACTTATTTTAATCTTCGATAATATTATGGGATAGAGAAGTAATCTTAATGGTTGGAATTTGTATTCTGTATTTATAATCCAATTCGGTAGGTTTTGTTTTTACTACATTTATTATTTACATAAATTAACACAGTACTTGTCCTATAATATTTTTGTTTAGATGATGCTAATCGAAGTTTAATACAACCTAGTACGGTTACTAGTATAAACTACAGTTTATGTTCTCAACAGAATTATTTATAAATTTCTAATAATTAAATCAAATGGTTCATGCTATCAAAATAATTTAAATTCAACAAAATGTACTTTAGATTATATATTTCACATCATCTTTTATTATACGACCTATTTTTTTCAACACAAATAAAATAATTAAACATGGAATAAATAAAAATGTATGATTATAAAAATTATCATATAATATATTTATTTTTTTATCACAAACACAATATATTATTACATTTTTGTTTTTATTGTTATTATATTTTGACAAAATTTAATGTTTATATGAATTGATTAGTTATATGTAATTAGTAAAAATGTTGTAACATTGTTACCTATGTGCGGTTTTATATTTTCCAAATATTTATTAAATTCTGAAATTAAAGTATATATAAAAATCGTTTTTTTTTTCTTTATTTGTATGAAAGAAGAAAATATTAACACTTAGCCGACCGATCGAATTATAATATTCTTTGAAAAACCACAAAATGGACGAAAAAAGCAGTGCTTTACTTTTTAAATGTTGCTCTTACAGTTCGCTGCAGTGCGCGTGGTTGGCTAAATGTTAACGCATTTTCTATTTTGTTTTATTTTGCTAATAAAAATTGTACAAACCGTAGAAATTCCTTGCACCAAATGGTCTTCTACTAAAAATATGAGCCAATGTTACTTGAGGAAAAATTCGTTTGAATGCAGCTGATTCTATTTCATAAAAATCATGAAAACGTGTTACAGATGTGCACATAAATGCTATAGAATATTTTCTCAAATGTGTTATTCTTTTCAAATCATGAAACTTCTTTTGAATTTTTTCCTTGGTATTACAATGTTCATTTAAAACTAAAAGATGAGTTAACATGTCTTTGCCACTTAGATAAATTTGTACACAATTTGCCTGTATAGATTCTGGTCCTTTTTTCAATGTATTACGACATACCTCAGCTGAATTTAATGTACATCCCCAAATAGGTCCAACTAATGGATGCCTATGTAAAAAAAAACAAACAAAAACAAAAACAAAATACGAATTTTTTTCGAAATATTTTATGAATATAAATATTCACATATTACCAATATGATAATTGTTTAATTATATCCTTTAAATCAGGTATATCGGAATATGTGCAAAATAAAACTAATCCCAATTTTCTGTATAGTGTGCGAAAGATCATTGTGTCGTACCAATGTGACAATTCACCTAATTGTCGGAAATATTCAGGATAGTAAATTAATCGTCCTCCTCCCATGAAATCTATCCAACGATATGTCGGAATTGGCATTCTACATTTAGTGACAAAATTTAATGTATCTATTCTGAGATTACGTGAAGAAGGTAATAAAATCGTCCAAACTGTATTAACATCTTCCAAAAGATTTCTTTTCAATTCTACCAAAATGCAATGATTTGGTCGTTGCTGAACAACATGTCCTTGAAAAATGATCAATTGATCTTTTACAAAAAAAATAATTATCACTTAAAAATCGTTCTTACTTTCTGCTATAACAGAATTGCAATCCTTGTTGGTAAAACATAAAAGTAAACACGGTCTTATATCAGTAGAAACAAATACGTGTTCGTTTTTAGCAACTGCCCTGTTGTAACGATTTATTATTATCTCTTGTGTAACAATCTTAGGACCTTTTATTTTGGTTTCTTCATCAATAATTGTTTTCCAAGACCTAACGTGTCAAAAAAAAAAAAATCATTGATATATTTATACAATTCTTAACACATGTAAAATACATTTATCGTTAACTCATTAAAAGACTAATAATTAACACTAGAACTACCAACAATTGTTATATACTCAATTCTATCAAACTGATCATGTTGACCAATGCGATTTAGTTTGACAAATATAAAAGTTCAAAGTGTGTAAAGTTTGAAAGAAATTAAAATATATTTTATTGTAAGATTTCAATTACGTAATATGTAAATAAGGCTGGGTCAAAAAAATCATCAATTATTTTTCTTTTTTACAAGTGACACGGAAAAATGGGTTGCTTGACACTTTAAAAAAATTCTCACCAAATTCTCTTAATTTAATCGCCAAAACATAAGACACCATTTTTATAAAGCAATTAATATCCTACAAAAATTTGTATTTTGCACTTTTTAATAGTCATTTATTGTCGAGTTATAAAATTCATAAACAAAAATGAAATTAGTCGTAAAATAATCAAACTTAAATCTTCAATATCATTCAAATGGTTAGGTTTACGGAAAAAATATAAGATACCTTTTTTGTAGAGCATTAAATTTCCTACAAAATTCGTCTACAACATTTTTCTGTACAATCAATAAATAATGAGGTATGAATTTTAATCTATTAGACTGGAAAAAAAAGTTGTAAAATTCATAAACAAAAATGAAATTTGTCTAAAAATAATCCAAACTTAAATCTTCAATATCATTCAAATGGTTAGGTTTACGGAAAAAATATAAGATACCTTTTTTGTAGAGCATTAAATTTCCTACAAAATTCGTCTACAACATTTTTCTGTACAATCAATAAATAATGAGGTATGAATTTTAATCTATTAGACTGAAAAAAATAAAAAACTGCGATGCGGAGGATCTTCCTATTAAAATGAAGAGCTCATATTTGGTGAGAATTGTTTTAAGGTGTCTAGCAACCCATTTTTTCGTGGCACTTGTAAAAAAGAAAAATAATTGATTTTTTTGACCCACCCTAATGTACATCTATTTACATTAAAGGTAATACTATTATTTGTTTTTTATTTAATTAGGTTTAGTTATTACTTTGATTACAATCATTTTTACATAAAAACATTTATTTCAATGTACATTTACCCTAAACATGTTTCTTACAGTCAACACATATATTTATAGTTTTATTATTGATATTTTCATTACAAAAATCTATTTGGCAAGTTTTTCGAATATTAGAACTCTCGGGGATATTTACAAGAGAGGTCATTCAAGTTTTTCAGTTCATTTGAATTTTTATACAGTGCGCTAAGTTTTTTCTGCTAATTGAAACAAATTGTTCGATATATTTTAAACAATTGTTTCGTTGTATAAAACCCAGGCATTTATTCCTGCTAAGTCAAGAATGTTAAAAAAATAATTGAAGAGATCACCTTCGAGATTCTGTATTACCGTATAATCGTCTTTCTTTTAAAAACCTTCTAATTATTATTATGATTATGTTTATGATTATGTTATCACATTAAAATTAAAAAAAATATATATTTTATGATAGTTGTAGTGGCAGATTGACGTAGTTTCTAAGAAATTTTCGAATTAGAAATATTCAAAATGACGACCGGTCAAAATGACCGGTCGGTATGTGTAGATGTATCACATTTATATATCAGAAAAATGGAAGGGAAAAATCAAAATAATGCATAATATTATTAAAAAATACATAAATTTAGAGAAAGTCATAACATAATTAAAAAATATTAAGTAGAATTTAAAGAAGAAATCTTGTTAACAAATGATACAGCCGGTCATTTTGACCAGTTGGTAGTTCTAGTGTTAAACATAAGTATCATTGAATATAATTAAATTATCAAATACAAAAAAAATATTAATAATTATAAAATATTTCTTTTAAATGTACCTGCAAGTTAGAGACGCATTTATCTGGCCCTTAAGGTTTAAATATTTAACAACTAAACGCATAGCATCATCACGTACGTTGTACTCCATTTTTTACCTGTAATGATTAATAAAATAGAATAAAATAATTCTCGATGAATTATTCGGTATTATTATAAAAAAAAAAATACATCTCTAGGTCTAGTATAAAATTAATAATATTCTACAGAAATTTTTGTTACAAGAAATTAAAACAAACACAAACTTTTCTGTACAATGTGTAAGCTTGAAAATCAGGATTGTGCAAAATTTTGATTTAACTGTATTATTATCAATATTATAACGTATTTTTAATTATTTTAAGTATTATTATATTATAATTATATAATATTATAGTTACCTTCACTTTGAATGACTAATTTTTCTCATTAAGAATCAAGCAATGTGAGACTATTAGACAAAGAAGGGCGACACTTGTTCTTCACATAAAAAAATTATAATTTACATACCACTTGTTTTAACGCAGTACTTAAACAATATTCGTATGTAAGCAATAATTGTTTGAGTTTTGATGAAACAGTTTCGAATTTCTTCCAAGGAATCATAAGATAACATTATTTTAAAGTAACTTTAATGCAATACTTATTATTTTTATACTAAAGACATTGCTTATCTACACAATTACTTTTAGGTTGTTGAGATTTTGTTTAATAGTTTATTAAAGTCTTTGATAATGTTATAAAAAAGATTTCGTTTAAATAATTAAAATTTAAATCATACAGTAATAATCTAATTTGTCAAGTAGATCTTCTTTGTACTAAATTTATTATTTACATAAAACTACTCAGTATTTGTCCTTTAATATTTTTGTTTAGATGATTATAATCGAAGCCTAATACAATAAACTACGGTTATTAGAATAAGCTACAGTTAATTTACTCAACAGAATTATTTATAAATTTATAATAAATAAATGAAATGGTTGATGCTGTCAAAATTATAGAAATGAGAAAAAATGCACTTTAGATTATATATTTCACATCATCTTTTATTATTCGACATATTTTTTTCCATAATAATTAAATGATTAAACATGGAATAAGTAAATATGTGTAAATACAAAAATTATCATTTAATATATTTATTTTCTTATAGCAAACACAATGAATTATTACAATTTTGTTTTTATTGTTATTATATTTTGACAAAATTTACGCAATTTATATGAACTCATAAAAATTAAGTAAATAATAAAGTTGTAACATTAATTGTCTCGTGCGGTTGGATATTCTTTAAATACGTATGAAAATCTGAAATAAAATATATATAAAAATCATTGTAATTTTTTTATTTTTTTTATTTTTATGATAGAACTAAATATTAATGCATACTACTTTTTTTTGTCTAATAATAATTTTCCAAACCTTCGAGACTCGCTGCTAAGAATGGTCTTCTACTGTAAATATGAGCCAATGGTACTCCAGGAAAATTTTCTTTGAATGCAGCTGATTCTATTTCATAGAAATCTTTATAACGTGCAACAGATGTGCACATAAGAGCTATCGAGTATTTATCTAATTCTATTTCCTCTTTCCAATCTTGAAATTGCTTTTGAATTTTTTCCTTGGTATTACAATGTTCATTTAAAGAAAAAATCTCATTTATCGAGAATGCGCCAGTTAAATAAATTTGTATACAATTAACTTGAAAAGTTTCTGGTCCTTTGTACAATCTCTTGCGATACATTTGAGCGGAATTTATTGTACATCCCCAAATATTACCATCAAATGGATACCTATGTAAAAACACAAAATATGAATGTTTTTTATAAATATTTTACGATTACAAATATTATTTTTATTTACGTAACAGACAAATTTTTATCAAATATATATATATATATATTACCAAGTTAATAAATGTTCAATTATCTCCGTTAACTCAGGAATATCGGAATAGGTGCAAAATAAAAATTAAAATAAAATCGTCGAATGGTAGGTCAAAGGTCATTTTATCGTACCAAACTGACAGTTCATGTAATTGTCGTAAATATCTTGGTACGTAACTTATTCGTCCTTTTCCCATGAGATTTAACCATCGTAATGCCGGAGCTGGAACTTTACATTTTGTGACAAAATATAAAGTACTTACAGTGAAATAAAATGCTGAAGGGAATAAAATCGTCAAAACTGTATTAACATCTTCAAAAACATCTCTTTTCAATTCTACCAAAATGCAATCATCTGAATTGAGATAAGACATATGTCCTTAAAAAAAATTTTTAATTAATCTTTTACAAAATAATAATCCTATTATTTAATTATCACGTCAAAATCATTCTCACTTTTGGCTATAACAGAATTGCAATTTTTGTTGGTAATACATAAAAGTAATAACGGTCTCATATCAGTAGAAACAAATACGTGTTCATTTTTAGCAACTGCCATGTTGTAACGATTTATTATTATTTCTTGTGTAACAATCTTAGGACCTATTAAGGGGGCTGCTTCATCAATAATTTTATTCCAAGACCTAACGTGTAGAAAAAAATCATAGATATATTTATACAATTCTTAACACATTTAAATACATTTAAATTTATTTATCTTTAGTTTATTAAAAGACCAACATATAAACATAAATTGTAATTAATATATTTATATTAATACACAAGATATTAATAATAATAAAATATGTTTTTTAATATACCTGCAAGTTAACTTCACATTTTTCACATCTTCTGAGTTTAAATATCGAATAACTAAACGCATAGCATCATCACGTATGTTGTACTCCATTTTTTTTTTCTATAATATTTAACAAACTAGAGTGAAATATTTCTTAAATAATTATTCAGTTTTATTATCTAAAAAAATAAATCTCTCAGTAGAGGATAGATTTGATAATATTCTGCAGAATGTAATATTACAAAAACTTAACACACAAATAAACTTCTATGTGCAACGTGTAAGCTTGAATATCAGGATTGGACAAAATTTTGTTCAAACTGTATTATTCTAAGTATTATAATAATACAGTTATTAACTGATCTTTAGAAGGTCACCTATAACATCTAATCGGAATTGTTATTATATGAATGTTATAGTTAGCGTCATTTAGAATTGATAATTTCTTTACATTAAAAGTGAAACAATTTCAGAATGTTTGTTAAACCGTCTGGTTACTTTTTAATTTTTTTAAAAGCACACCATAAACAAAAACGTTAACTTTATTCACAAGATTTAATTTGTTATTAATTGTAAATAAATATAGAAATATTATACAAACAAGGGCAACACTTTTTCTTCATTTAAAAAATTATAATTTACATACCACACGTGTAAACACAATCTTTAAACAATAATCGTATGTAAGTAATAATTGTTTTAGTTTTGATGAATCAGTTTCGAATTTCTTCAAAGAAATCATAAGATAACATTATTTTAAAGTAACTTTAATGCAATACTTATTATTTTTATACTAAAGACTTTCATTATTAACACAATTACTTAGGTTTTTAAGATTTTGTTTAATAGTTTATTAAAGTCTTTGATAATGTTATGGAAAAAAGATCTCGTTTATATAGTTAAAATTTGAATCATCCAGTAATAATCTAATTTGTCAAGTAGATTTTCTTTGTACTACATTTATTATTTACATAATCTTACTAAGTACTTGTCCTTTAATATTTTTGTTTAGATGATTCTAATCGAACCTTAATACAATAAACTACGGTTATTAGAATACGCTACAGTTAATTTACTCAACAGAATTATTTATAAATTTATAATAAATAAATGAAATGGTTAATCCTATCAAAATAGTAGAAATAAGAAAAAATGCACTTTAGATTATATATTTCATGTCTTCTTTTATTATTCGACATATTTTTTTCCACATAAATTAAATGATTAAACATGGAATAAGTAAAAATGTGTAAATATAAAAATAATCATATAATATATTTATTTTGTTATAGCAAACACAATAAATTATTACAGTTTTGTTTTTATTGTTATTATATTTTAACAAAATTTACACAATTTATATGAATTCAATCAATATAAGGAAATAATAATACAGTTGTAACATTTATTGTTTCGTGTGGTCTGATATTTTTCAAATACGTATGAAATTCTGAAACGAAAATATAAATAAAAATCGTTTTTATTTTTTTATATTTATATGCAAAAAGTTATTACAAACGCATTCTATTTTTTTTTTTTTTTTTTTAATAATAATTTTACAAACCTACGAGATTCTCTGCTAAGAATGGTCTGCTACTGAAAATATGAGCCAATTGTACTTCAGGGAAAATTTCTCTGAATGCAGCTGCTTCTATTTTATAAAATTCGTTATAACGTGCAACAGATGTGCACATAAAAGCTATCGAGTATTTTTTTAAACGTGCTACACATTTTAAGTCTTGAAATTTCTTTCGAATTTTTTCCTTGGTATTACAATGTTCGTTTAAAATTAAAATCTTATTTGTCAAGTGTTCGCCAGTTATATAGATTTGTATACAATTTACTTGAAAAGATTCTGGTCCTTTGTACACTGTATTGCGAACCACCTGAGCGGAATTTATGGTACATCCCCAAATATGACCATCAAATGATTGCCTATGTAAAAACACAAAATATGAATTTTTCTTATAAATATTATACGCATACAAATACTATTTTTATTTACGTAACAGAAAAATTTTTATCAAATATATATATATATGTATGTATATTACCAAGTTGTTAAATGTTCAATTATCTCTATTAACTCAGGAATATCAGAATATGTGCAAAATAAAACTAAAATAAAATTATTGAAAGTTTGGTTAAAAGTCACTGTTTCGAACCAATCTGACAGTTCATGTAATTGTCGGAAATATCTAGGATCGTAGTATTTTCGTCCTACTAAAGGTAGATCTAACCATCGTAATTCCGAACCTGGAACTTTACATTTTGTGACAAAATATAAAGTATTTACTTTGATCAGAGGTGAAGAACGGAATAAAATCGTGCCAACTGTATTAACATCTTCAAAAACATCTCTTTTCAATTCTACCAAAATGCAATCATCTGGATTGAGATAAGACATATGTCCTTAAAAAAAATTTCAATTATTATTTTACAAAATAATAATCCTATTATTTAATTATCACGTCAAAATCATTCTCACTTTTGGCTATAACAGAATTGCAATTTTTGTTGGTAATACATAAAAGTAATAACGGTTTCATATCAGTAGAAACAAATACGTGTTCATTTTTAGCAACTGCCATGTTGTGACGATTTATTATTATTTCTTGTGTAACAAGCTTAGGACCTTTTATGTTGGTTTCTTCATCAATAATTGTTTTCCAAGACCTAACGTGTAGAAAAAAATCATTGATATATTTATACAATTCTCAATACATTTAAATACATTTAAGTACATTTATCGTTAGTTTATGAAAAGACCAATAATTAAACATTAGTTTCATTAAATATGATTATATTTTTAATCAAGATATTAATAATAATAAAATATTTATTTTACATGCACCTGCAAGTTAAAGACGCATTTTTCACATCGTCGTCATTTAAATAATAAACAACTAAACGCATAGCATCATCGCGTACGTTGTACTCCATTGTTTACCTGTAATAATTAATATAGTAGAGTGAAATATTTCTTAAGAAATTATTCGGTTGTAATATCTAAAATAATAAATCTCTCCAGAGAGAATAGATTTGATAATATTCTGCAGAATTTAAAATGACAATAACGAAACATACAAATAAACTTCTATGTACAACGTGTAGACTTGAATATTAGGATTCTATAAAATTTTGTTTAAACTGTATTATTAACACTAGATTTACGAACTGAGCCAATTTGACTCATCTCAAATTTTTTTAATACATATATACAAAACTTACATATTATTTTTTTAAAATACATGTTGTTCTTAAGTTACCTAATGAAATATATTTAAATATTAATTCCTACCCTCTATTCAAAATCTTTCATTTAAACAATGTTTGTAAGTCATTAAAAAATATTGAACAAAACATCCGTAAATCTAGTGTTAACAGTAATATAACGTATTAATTATTATTTTGAGTATTATTATATTATAACTGTATAATATTTTACTTTCCTTAACTTTAAATAATTAATTTTTCTCATTACAAGTCAAACAATGTGAGAACGATTGGTGAATCGTTGGGTTACTTCTCTGTTCATTAAAAAGCACACCATATACAAAAAGGTTAACCTTTTTAACTAAATTAAATTTGTTATTGATTGTATGTAAATTTACAAATATTAGACAAAGAAGAACAAAACCTTTTTGTTCATTTAAAAAATTATAATTTACATACCACACGTTTACACACAGTTTTTCAAAAATAATTGTATGTAAGCAATAATTAGTTGAGTTTTGATCAATTAGTTTTGAATTTCTTTAATGAAATTATAAAATAACATTATTTTAAGTTAACTTTACTGCAATACTTATTATTTTTATACTAAAGACGTTGCTTATCTACACAATTACTTTTAGATTGTTGAGATTTTGTTTAATAGTTTATTAAAGACTTTTGTAATGTTATGGAAAATAGAACTCGTCCAAATATTTGAAATTTGTATCCTGTATTTATAATTTAATTCGGTAGGTTTTGTTTTTACTACATTTATTATTTACATCAATTTACTCAGTACTTGTCCTTTAAAATTGTTGTTTAGATGATTCTAATCGAACCTTAATACAATAAACTACGGTTATTAGAATACGCTACAATTAATTTACTCAACAGAATTATTTATAAATTTATAATAAATAAATGAAATAGTTGATGCTATCAAAATTATAGAAATGAGAAAAAATGCACTTTAGATTATATATTTCATATCATCTTTTATTATTCGACCTATTTTATTCAACATAAATGAAATGATTAAACATGGAATTAGTGAATATGTGTAAATATAAAAATTATCATATAATATATTTATTTTCTTATAGCAAACACAATAAATTATTACAATTTTGTTTATATTGTTATTATATTTTGACAAAATTGACGCAATTTATATGAATTCAATCCATATAAGGAAATAATAATAAAGTTGTAACATTAATTGTTTCGTGTGGTTTGATATTCTTCAAATAGATATGAAATTCTGAAATAAAAGTTATATACAAATCGTTTTTATTTTTTTATATTTTTACACAAAAAGTTAATATTAACGCGTTTTATTTTTTTTTTTCTAATAATAATTTTACAAACCTTCGAGATTCTCTGCTAAGAATGGTCTGCTACTGTAAATATGAGCCAATGTTATATCAGGGAAAATTTCTTCGAATGTAGTTGATTCTATGTCATAAAATTCTGTATAACGTGAAACAGATGTGCACATGAAAGCTATCGAGTATTTAAACAAATCTTTTACTATTTCATTTTTCAAATCTTGAAATTTCTTTTGAATTTTTTCCTTGGTATTACAATGTTCATTTAAAATTAAAATCTTATTTGTCAAGTAATCGCCAGTTAAATAAATTTGTATACAATTTACTTGAAAAGAATCTGGTCTTTTGTACAATGAATTGCGAAACGCCTGAGCTGAATTTATTGTACATCCCCAAATAGGACCTTCTGATGGATACCTATATAAAAACACAAAATATGAAGTTTTTTATAAATAATGTACGCATACAAATATTATTTTTATTTACGTAATAGAAAAATTTCTATCAAATATATATATATTACCAAGTTAATAAATGTTCAATTATCTCCGTTAACTCAGGAATATCAGAATATGTGCAAAATAAAACTAAAATGAAATCATCGAAATTTGGGTCAGAATTCATAAAATTGTGCCAATCTGACAGTTCATTTAATTGTCGCAAATAATCAGGTACGTAATATAGTCGTCCTCTTCCCATGAGATCTAACCATCGTAATTCCGGAGCTGGAACTCCACATTTTGTGACAAAATATAAAGTATTTGCTTGAAAATACGCTGAAGTAGGAAATAAAATCGTGATAACTTTATTAACCTCTTCAAAAATATCTCTTTTCAATTCTACCAAAATGCAATCATCTGGATTGAGATAAGACGTATGTCCTTAAAAAAAATTTTCAATTAATCTTTTACAAAATAATTATAATCCTATTATTTAATTATCATTATTACTTTTTGCTATATCCGAATTACAATTTTTGTTGGTAAAACATAAAAGTAATTCCGGTCTCATATCAGTAGAAACAAATACGTGTTCATTTTTAGCAACAGCCCTGTTGTGACTATTTATTATTATTTCTTGTGTAACAAGCTTAGGTTCTTTTATGTTGGTTTCTTCTTCAATAATTGTTTTCCAAGACCTAAGGTGTCAAAAAAAATCATAGATATATTTATACAATTCTTAATTCCTGTAAATACATTTATCGTCAATTTATTAAATGACCATTAATTAAACGTAAATATCATTAAATATGATTATATTATCAGACACAAGATATTATTAATAATGAAATATATTTTTTAAATATACCTGCAAGTTATAGACGCAGTTATCAAGTCCACGTCCGTTAAATACTTAACAACTAAACGCATAGCATCATCACGTAGGTTGTACTCCATTTTTGATCTATAATATTTAATAAAATACAGTGAAATATTTCTTGATGAATTATTCAGTTTTATTATCGAAAAAAATCAATCTCTAGGTCTAGTATAATATTAATAATGTTCTACAGAAATTGTTATTACAAGAAATGAACACACTCACAAACTTTGATGTATAATGTGTAAGCTTGAATATCAGGATTCTAGAAAATTTTGTTTAAACTGTATTATTAACAGTAATATAACGTATTAATTATTATTTTGAGTATTATTATATTATAACTGTATAATATTACAGTTACCTGAACTTTTAATATCTACTTTTTCTCATAAAAAATCAAACAACGGGAGAATGATTGGTAAATCGTTTGATTAATTCTCTATTCATTAAAAATCACACTATATGCAAAAACGTTAACTATACTTACCAAATTTAATTTGTTATTGCTTGTATATAAGTTTACAAATATTAGACAAAGACGGACAACACTTTTTCCTCATTTAAAAAATTATAATTTACATACCACACGTTTAAACACAGTTTTTCAATAATAATTGTATGTAAGCAGTAATTGTTTGAATTTTGATCAATCAATTTTGAATTTCTTCAAAAAATTCATAAAGTAACATTATTTTAAGTTAACTTTACTGCAATACTTATTATTTTTATACTAAAGACGTTGCTTATCTACACAATTACTATTAGGTTGTTGAGATTTTGTTTAAAAGTTTATCAAAGGCTTTTGTAATGTTATGATAAATAGAACTCATCTAATTGGTTGAAATTTGTCTCCTGTATTTATGATCCAGTTCAGTAGGTTTTCCTTTTTACTACATTTATTATTTACATAAATTTACTCAGTACTTGTCCTATAATATTTTGGTTTGTATTAAACTAATATAAGATTAGCACGACTCAATAAAAGTTACTACAGTATACGTATTCAACAGAATTATTTATAAATTAAGAATAATCAAATCAAATGGTTCATTCCATCAAAATAATTTAAATTCGACAAAATGTACTTTAGAGAATATATTTCACCTCATCTTTTATTATTCGACATATTTTTTTTAATATAATTTAATTGATTAAACATTGAATAAATTATTATGTTTAAGTATAAAAATTCATTCATTGTTCACGTAGATTTTTAACAATTTTTTTGAAGTGAAAACTTCTTTAGAATGGGAGTGATCTGAAAAGTAAATAAACGGAAACGGAGCTGTGTAACGAAGCTATGAAACGGCTGCCATACTAAATAATGAGAGAAAAAGAGACAAAGATAGGATTTAGACTGCGAGGGAATGAGACGGAATATAGCTATACAGTTTTTCCTATTCTCGGTCACCTGTTTATGTTATGCTTCGTAGTTATCGCTCCTGGTTGTATATGTGTGTGTTTGTGTGCGACTGCATACTACGAAGCGTGGACACATATTATTTCGATACACGAAATATTTCTAAGTAGGATTGATAGAAGGGAAGAAGAATAAACAGAGATAAGCACGTACCACATGATATTTTTTGTTTAATTTTAATTAAAGTGATAGATAATTTTCATTCCCGCACAGTCAATCGGTTGAAAAGTACTACTTAGTACTAAGGACGCACGCTACTATAGTAACAACCATAGTTACCACATAGTTACCACCATCACGGAAATATGCGACTTTACGGTTGCTAAACAAGGCTAAAAAATTAAACTTTAAAAGCAGGAGTTACAAATATATTATTATGTGTGAGTATAAAAATTATCATTTAATATATTTATTTTCTTATTGCAGACACAATAAATTATTACAATTTTGTTTTCATTGTTATTATATTTTGACAAAATTTACACAATTTATATGAACTCATTAAAATTAAGTAAATAATAAAGTTGTAACATTAATTGTCTCGTGCGGTTGGATATTCTTTAAATACGTATGAAAATCTGAAATAAAATATATATAAAAATCATTGTAATTTTTTTATTTTTTTTTTATTTTTATGATAGAACTAAATATTAACGCATACTACTTTTCTTTTGTCTAATAATAATTTTCCACACCTTCGAGACTGTCTGCTAAGAATGGTCTTCTACTGTAAATATGAGCCAATTGTACTCCAGGAAAATTTTCTTTGAATGCAGCTGATTCTATTTCATAGAAATCTTTATAACGTGCAACAGATGTGCACATAAAAGCTATCGAGTATTTATCTAATTCTATTTCCTTTTTCCAATCTTGAAATTGCTTTTGAATTTTTTCTTTGGTATTACAATGTTCATTTAAAAAAAACACCTCATTTACCGAGAATTCGCCAGTTAAATAAATTTGTATACAATTTACTTGAAAAGTTTCTGGTCCTTTGTATAATCTCTTGCGATACATTTGAGCGGAATTTATTGTACATCCCCAAATATTACCATCAAATGATTGCCTATGTAAAAACACAAAATATGAATGTTTTTTATAAATATTTTACTATTACAAATATTATTTTTATTTACGTAACAGAAAAATTTCTATCAAATATATATATGTATGTATATTACCAAGTTGTTAAATGTTCAATTATCTCTATTAACTCAGGAATATCGGAATATGTGCAAAATAAAATTAAAATAAAATCGTCGAAAGGTAGGCCAAAAGTCATTGTATTGTACCAAACTGACAGTTCATGTAATTGTCGGAAATATCTTGGTACGTAACTTATTCGTCCTCTTCCCATGAGATCTAACCATCGTAATGTCGGAACTGGAATTCGACATTTTGTGACAAAATATAAAGTTCTTACAATGAAATAAAATGCTGAAGGGAATAAAATCGTCAAAACTGTATTAACATCTTCAAAAACATCTCTTTTCAATTCTACCAAAATGCAATCATCTGGATTGAGATAAGACATATGTCCTTAAAAAAAAATTTTTAATTAATCTTTTACAAAATAATGATCCTATTATTTAATTATCACGTCAAAATCATTCTTACTTTTAGCTATAACAGAATTGCAATTTTTGTTGGTAATACATAAAAGTAATAACGGTTTCATATCAGTAGAAACAAATACGTGTTCATTTTTAGCAACTGCCATGTTGTAACGATTTATTATTATCTCTTGTGTAACAATCTTAGGACCTTTTGTTTCGATTTCTTCATCAATAATTGTATTCCAAGACCTAACGTGTAGAAAAAAATCATTGATATATTTATACAATTCTTAACACATTTAAATACATTTAAATTTATTTATCTTTAGTCTATTAAAAGACCAATATATAAACATAAATTGTTATTAATATATTTATATTAATACACAAGATATTAATAATAATAAAATATTTTTTTTAATATACCTGCAAGTAAACTTCACATTTTTCACATCCTCTGAGTATAAATAATTAACAACTAAACGCATAGCATCATCACGTACGTTGTACTCCATTTTTTAACTGTAATTAATATGTAATAGGATAAAATTTTATTTAATGATTTATTCGGTATTATTAGCTAAAAAAATAAATCTCTAGGTCAAATATAAAATTAATAATATTCTGCAGAAATTATTATTAAAAAAAAAATTAACACACACACACAAACTTTTATGTACAATGTGCAAGCTTGAATATCAAAATTGTACAAAATTTTGTTCATATTGTATTATTCTAAGTATTATAATAATACAGTTATTAACTGATTTTTAGAAGATTACCTATAATATCTAATCAAGATTATTATTTTTATTATATTATTACAGTTAACGTCACTTTGAATTATTAATTTTTTTTTCATTAATAGTCAAACAATTTAAGAATGTTTAGTAAAACGTCTGGTTACTTTATAACTTATTAATAAGCACACCATATACAAAAACGTTAACATTATTTTTTAGACTTAATTAGTTATTAATTGTTTGTAAATATACAAATATAAGAGAAAGAAGGACAACACTTTTAGTTCATTTAACACGTTGCCGCACACTTTTAATTTGACGATCGTGCTTAGAAATACGAAGATCGGACGGCTATAGCCGTCATTTGCGGCAACGTGTTAAAAAATTATTATTTACATACCTCACGTTTAAACACAGTTACAAAACAATAATCGTATGTGTGCAATATTTGTTTGAGTTTTGATCAATCAGTTTTGAATTTCTTGAATGAAATTATAAAATAACATTATTTTAAGTTAACTTTACTGCAATACTTATTATTTTTATACTAAAGACGTTGCTTATCTACACAATTACTTTTAGGTTGTTGAGATTTTGTTTAATAGTTTATTAAAGACTTTTGTAATGTTATGGAAAATAAAACTCGTCCAAATATTTGAAATTTGTATCCTGTATTTATAATTTAATTCGGTAGGTTTTGTTTTTACTACATTTATTATTTACATCAATTTACTCAGTACTTGTCCTTTAAAATTGTTGTTTAGATGATTCTAATCGAACCTTAATACAATAAACTACGGTTATAAGAATACGCTATAATTGATTTACTCAGCAGAATTATTTATAAATTTATAATAAATAAATGAAATAGTTGATGCTATCAAAATTATAGAAATAAGAAAAAATGCACTTTAGATTATATATTTCATATCATCTTTTATTTTTCGACCTATTTTATTCAACATAAATGAAATGATTAAACATGGAATTAGTGAATATGTGTAAATATAAAAATTATCATATAATATATTTATTTTCTTATAGCAAACACAATAAATTATTACAATTTTGTTTATATTGTTATTATATTTTGACAAAATTGACGCAATTTATATGAATTCAATCCATATAAGTAAAAAATAATAAAGTTGTAATATTAATTGTTTCGTGTGGTTTGATATTCTTCAAATACGTATGAAATTCTGAAATTAAAATATATATAAAAATCGTTTTTATTTTTTTATAATAATTTTACAAACCTTCGAGATTCTCTGCTAAGAATGGTCTGCTACTGTAAATATGAGCCAAGGTTATTTCAGGGAAAATTTCTTCGAATGCAGTTGATTCAATGTCATAAAATTCTTTATAACGTGAAACAGATGTGCACATGAAAGCTATCGAGTATTTAAAAAAATCTTTCATCATTTCATTTTTCAAATCTTGAAATTTCTTTTGAATTTTTTCCTTGGTATTACAATGTTCATTTAAAATTAAAATCTTTTTTATCAAGTAATCGCCAGTTATATAAATTTGTATACAATTCACTTGAAAAGATTCTGGTCTTTTGTACAATGTATTGCGAAACGCCTGAGCTGAATTTATTGTACATCCCCAAATAGGACCTTTTAAAGGATACCTATATAAAAACACAAAATATGAAGTTTTTTATAAATATTTTACGCATACAAATATTTTATCTATCTACGTAATAGAAAAATTTCTATCAAATATATATTACCAATTTGTTAAATGTTCAATTATCTCTATTAACTCAGGAATATCGGAATATGTGCAAAATAAAACTAAAATAAAACCTTCGAAACTTGGGTCAGAAGTCATTCTATTGTGCCAATCTGACAGTTCATTTAATTGTCGCAAATAATCAGGTACGTAAGGTAGTCGTTCTGCTGCAGTGAGATCTAACCATCGTAATTCCGGAGCTGGAACTCCACATTTTGTGACAAAATATAAAGTATTTACAGTGAAAAAAAAAGAAGAAGGGAATAATATCGATACAACTCTATTAACCTCTTCAAAAATATCTCTTTTCAATTCTACCAAAATGCAATTATCTGGATTGAGATAAGACGTATGTCCTTAAAAAAATTTTTCAATTAATCTTTTACTAAATAATAATTCTATTATTTAATTATTATTCTTACTTTTTGCTATATCAGAATTGCAATTTCTGTTGGTAAAACATAAAAGTAAAGACGGTCTCATATCAGTAGAAACAAATACGTGTTCATTTTTAGCAACAGCCCTGTTGTGACGATTTATTATTATTTCTTGTGTAACAAGCTTAGGTTCTTTTATGTTGACTTCTTCTTCAATAATTGTTTTCCAAGACCTGAGGTGTCAAAAAAAATCATAGATATATTTATACAATTCTTAATACATGTAAATACATTTATCGTCAATTTATTAAATGACCATTAATTAAACGTAAATATCATTAAATATGATTATATTATCAGACACAAGATATTATTAATAATGAAATATATTTTTTAAATATACCTGCAAGTTATAGACGTAAATATCAAGTCATCGTCCGTTAAATACCTAACAACTAGACGCATAGCATCATCACGTAGGTTGTACTCCATTTTTTACCTGTAATGATTAATAAAATAGAATGAAATATTTCTTGATGAATTATTCAGTTTTATTATCGAAAAAAATCAATCTCTAGGTCTAGTATAAAATTAATAATATTCTTCAGAAATTGTTATTACAAGAAATGAACAAACTCACAAACTTTGATGTATAATGTGTAAGCTTGAATATCAGGATTCTAGAAAATTTTGTTTAAACTATATTATATTATAGTCTCCTTAACTTTGAATAACTAAATTTTATTATTAAAAGTCAAACAATGTGAGAACGATTGGTGAATCGTGTGGTTACTTCTCTGTTCATCAAAAAGCACACCATATGCAAAAACGTTAACTCTACTTACCAAATTTAATTTGTTATTGTTTGTATATAAATTTACAAATATTAGACAAAGACGAACAACACTTTTTCCTCATTTAAAAAATTATAATTTACATACCACACGTTTAAACACAGTTTTTCAATAATAATTGTATGTAAGCAATAATTGTTTGAGTTTTGATCAGTCAGTTTCAAATTTCTTCCAAAGATTCGTAAGATACCATTATTTTAATGTAACTTTTACAGCAATACTTACTATCTTTATACTAAAGGCGTTGCTTATCTACACAATTAATTTTAGGTTGTTGAGATTTTGTTTAATAGTTTATCAAAGGCTTTGGTAATGTTATGGAAAATAGAACTCATTTAAATGTTTGAAATTTGTATCCTGTATTTATAATTTAATTCGGTAGGTTTTGTTTTTACTACATTTATTATTTACATCAATTTACTCAGTACTTGTCCTATAATATTTTGATTTGTATTAAACTTATATATGATTAGCACGACTCACTAAAGTTACTAGATTAAACTATAGATTATATTCTTACAATAGAGATATTTATAAATTTATAATAACTAAATCACATGGTTGATGCTATCAAAATAATTTAAGTTCAACAAAATGTACTTTAGAGAGTATATTGCACATTACCTTTTATTATTCGACACAATTTTTTTTTAACATAATTTAATTGATTAAACATTGAATTAACACTAGATTTACGGATGTTTTGTTCATTATTTTTTAATGACGTAATAACATTGTTTGAATAAAGGATTGAGTAAAGGAATTGAACTAATATTTACGTATATTTCATTACGTAACTAAAAACCAATAAGTTTTCAAAAAATAGTATTTAAATTTTATAAATATATAAAATAATCAAATGTTCAATGAGTCAAATTGGCTCAATTCGTAAATCTAGTGTTAAATATTTTCGATACATGTGTAAAAGTGAGGCATTTCAGGGCTAAAAAATTGAAACGCGAGCCTAAGAAACGGCGGGTTTACAACGAAGCCAAGTACGCAGATTACCCCCACGAGCCGTTTGACGAATCGTAAACGCCTTGTTTCTTCTGCCGAGTGTCTTAATTAAGCCCTGTGAATGCCTCAGTTAGGACATATTTATCGAACAATATTTGTGTAACGACTGCTTTCAAAGTTCAATAGAGAGAAATTATTCATTTACAAAGAAATGTTGTAATTAGCTTAACTATATTAGTTATCAAAAAATTTGAATCAATCCATAATAGGGTTACATTTGAAATAAACTTGTCATGTGTAACATTTTTAGCAGCAGATACTAGTTCTGAAAGTGTACAAGGTCTCGTTAATTCATTCATTGTTCACGTAGATTTTTAACAATTTTTTTGAAGTGAAAACTTCTTTAGAATGGGAGTGATCTGAAAAGTAAATAAACGGAAACGGAGCTATGTAACGAAACTATGAAACGGCTGCCATACTAAATAATGAGAGAAAAAGAGACAAACATAGGATTTAGACTGCGAGGGAATGAGATGGAATATAGCTATACAGTTTTTCCTATTCTCGGTCTCCTGTTTATGTTATGCTACGTAGTTATCGCTCCTGGTTGTATATGTCAGTGTTTGTGTGCGACTGCATACTACGAAGCATGGACACATATTATTTCGATACTCGAAATATTTCTAAGTAGGAGTGATAGAAGGGAAGAAGAATAAACAGAGATAAGCACGTACCACATGATATTTTTTGTTTAATTTTAATTAAAGTGATAGATAATTTTCATTCCCGCACAGTCAATCGGTTGAAAAGTACTACTTTCCCGCACGCTACTATAGTAACAACCATAGTTACCACATAGTTACCACCATCACGGAAATATGCGACTTTACGGTTGCTAAGCAAGGCTAAAAAATTGAACTTTGAAAGCAGGAGTTACAAATAAATTATTATGTATAAGTATAAAAATAATCATTTAATATATTTTTTTTTCTGTCGCAGACACAATAAATTATTACATTTTTGTTTTTATTGTTATTATTGTTATTATATTTTGACAAAATTTACACAATTATTATGAATTCATTAAAAATAAGGAAAAAATAATAAAGTTGTAACATTAATTGTTTCGTGTGGTTTGATATTCTTCAAATACGTATAAAATTCTGAAATAAAAGTTATATAAATATCGTTTTTATTTTTTTATATTTTTATGAAAGAAGTAAATATAACACACTGTATTTTTTTTTTCTAATCAAAATTTTACAAACCGTAGAGATTCCTTGCAGCAAAAGGTCTGTTACTAAAAATATGAGCCAATTGTACTTCAGGGAAAATTTCTTTGAATGCAGCTGCTTCTATTTTATAAAATTCGTTATAACGTGCAACAGATGTGCACATAAAAGCTATCGAGTAGTTTACTAAACAT
The DNA here is from genome assembly GCF_049000335.1 of Polistes dominula. NCBI lineage: Eukaryota > Metazoa > Arthropoda > Insecta > Hymenoptera > Vespidae > Polistes > Polistes dominula. Next base: position 1,163,031 of record NW_028300953.1, read on the forward strand.
ACTATACTTCTCAAGTCTTCAAATTTCTTTCGAATTTTTTCCTTGGTATTACAATCTTCATTTAAAATTAAAATCTCACTTGCCAAGTATTCGCAAGTTAAATAAATTTGTATACAATTTACTTGAAAATATTCTGGTCCTTTGTACAATCTATTGCGAAATACCTGAGCGGAATTTATTGTACATCCCCAAATATGACCATCAAATGATTGCCTATGTAAAAACACAAAATATGAATTTTTCTTATAAATATTATACGCATACAAATATTATTTTTATTTACGTAATAGAAAAATTTCTATCAAATATATATATTACCAAGTTAATAAATGTTCAATTATCTCCGTTAACTCAGGAATATCGGAATAGGTGCAAAATAAAATTAAAATAAAATCGTCGAAAGGTAGGCCAGAAGTCATTGATCTGTACCAAACTGACAGTTCATGTAATTGTCGGAAATATCTTGGTACGTAACTTATTCGTCCTCTTCCCCAGATATCTAACCATCGTAATGCCGGAGCTGGAACTCGACATTTTGTGACAAAATATAAAGGATTTACTGTGAAAATATATGAAAAAGGGAATAAAATCGTGTCAACTGTATTAACATCTTCAAAAACATCTCTTTTCAATTCTACCAAAATGCAATAAATTGGATTGAGCTTAGACATATGTGCTTAAAAAAAATTTTTCAATTAATCTTTTACAAAATAATGATCCTATTATTTAATAATCACGTCAAAATCATTCTTACTTTTGGCTATATCAGAATTGCAATTTTTGTTGGTAAAACATAAAAGTAAAAACGGTCTCATATCAGTAGAAACAAATACGTGTTCATTTTTAGCAACTGCCCTGTTGTAACGATTTATTATTATTTCTTGTGTAACAATTTTAGGACTTTTTAGTTTGGTTTCTTCATCAATAATTGTTTTCCAAGACCTAACGTGTCAAAAAGAAAAAAAAATCATTAATATATTTATACAATTCTTAACACATGTACATACATTTATTTTTGGTTTATTAAAAGATCAATAAATAAACATAAATTTTATTAAATATATCTATATTAATAAACAAGATATTAATAATAATAAAATATGTTTTATAATATACCTGCAAGTTAACTTCAAATTTTTCCAGTCCTCTGAGCCTAAATGTTCAATAACTAAACGCAGAGCCTCATCACGTACATTGTATTCCATTTTTTTTTTCTATAATATTTAACAAACTACAGTGAAATAATTCTTAAATAATTATTCGGTTTTATTATCTAAAAAAATAAATTTGTAGGTACAGAGTAGATCTGATAGTATTCTGCAGAATTTAATATTACAAAAACTTAACACACAAATAAACTTCTATGTGCAACGTGTAAGCTTGAATATCAGGATTGGACAAAATTTTGTTCAAACTGTATTATTCTAAGTATTATAATAATACAGTTATTAACTGATCTTTAGAAGGTCACTTATAACATCAAATCGGAATTGTTATTATTTAAATGTTATAGTAAGCGTCATTTAGAATTGCTAATTTTTTCACATTAAAAGTCAAACAATTTCAGAATGTTTGTTAAACCGTCTGGTTACTTTTTAATTTATTAAAAGCCACACCATAAACAAAAACATTAGCTTTATTCACAAGATTTATATTGTTATTAATTTTGTAATTAATTAATAATATATAAATATAAAAATATTATACAAACAAGGGCAATACCTTGTCTTCACTTAAAAAATTATAATTTACATACCACTTGTTTTAACACAGTTTTTAAACAATAATTGTATGCAAGCAATAATTGTTTTAGTTTTGATGAAACACTTTCGAATTTCTTTCAAGGAATCATAAGATAACATTATTTTAAAGTAACTTTAATGTAATACTTATTGTTTTTATGCTAAAGACTTTGCTTATATACACAATTACTTAGGATTTTAAGATTTTGTTTAATATTTTATTAAAGTCTTTGATAATGTTATGGAAAAAAGAACTTGTTTAAATAGTTAAAATTTGAATCATCCAGTAATAATCTAATTTGTCCGGTAGGTTTTGTTTTTACTACATTTATTATTTACATAAAACTACTCAGTATTTGTCCTTTAATATTTTTGTTTAGATGATACTAATCGAAGTTTAACACAGCACACTACAGTTACTAGATTAAACTACAGCTTATGTTCTCAACAGAATTATTTATAAATTTCTAATAAATAAATCAAATGGTTCATGCTATCAAAATAATTTAAATTCAACAAAATGTACTTTAGAGAATATATTTCACATCATCTTTTATTATTCGACATATTTTTTTAACATAATTTAATTGATTAAACATGGAATAAGTGAATATGTTTAAGTATGAAAATTATTATATAATATATTTATTTTCTTATCGCATTCTTATCGCTTTCTTATCGAATTCAATCAATATAAGGAAATAATAATAAAGTTGTAACATTAATTGTTTCGTGTGGTTTGATATTTTTCAAATACGTATGAAATTCTGAAATAAAAGTTATATAAAAATCGTTTTCATTTTTTTATATTTTTATGCAAAAAGTTATTATTAAAGCATTTTATTTTTTGTTTCTAGTAATAATTTTACAAACCTTTCAGATTCTCTTCTAAGAATGGTCTTCTACTAAAAATATGAGCCAATGTTACTTCTGGGAAAATTTCTTTGAATGCATTTGCTTCTATTTCATAAAATTCTGTATAACGTGCAACAGATGTGCACATAAAAGCTATCGAGTATTTATAGTAACCCATTTCATTTTTCAAATCTTGAAATTTCTTTTGAATTTTTTCCTTGGTATTACAATGTTCATTTAAAATTAAAATCTTATTTGTCAAGTAATCGCCACTTATATAAATTTGTACACAATTTACTTGAAAAGATTCTGGTCGTTTGTACAATTTATGGCAAAACACCTGAGCTGAATTTATTGTACATCCCCAAATAGGACCATTTAATGGATACCTATGTAAAAATACAAAATATGAATTTGTTTATAAATATTTTACGCATACAAATATTATTTCTATTTACGTAATAGAAAAATTTCTATCAAATATATATATATGTGTGTATATATATTACCTTGTTGAGAAATGTTCAATTATCTCTACTAACTTAGGAATATCAGAATATGTGCAAAATAAAACTAAAATAAAATTATTGAAAGTTTGGTCAAAAGTCATTATAAAGTTCCAATCTGACAGTTCATGTAATTGTCGAAAATATCTAGGATCGTAGAATTTTCGTCCTACTAAAGGGAGATCTAACCATCGTAATTCCGGACCTGGAAATCCACATTTTGTGACAAAATATAAAGTATTTACAGTGAAAAAAATGAAGAAGGGAATAAAATCGTGCCAACTGTATTAACATCTTCAAAAACATCTCTTTGCAATTCTACCAAAATGCAATCAATTGGATAGAGCATAGACATATGTCCTTAAAAAAAATGTTCAATTAATCTTTTACAAAATAATAATTTTATTATTTAATTATTATTCTTACTTTTTGCTATATCAGTATTGCAATTTTTGTTGGTAAAACATAAAATTAAAAACGGTCTCATATCAGTAGAAACAAATACGTGTTCATTTTTAGCAACTGCTCTGTTATATCGATTTATTATTATTTCTTGTTTAACAAGCTTAGGTTCTTTTATACTGATTTCTTGAAAAATAAGTTGAGTCCAAGACCTAAGGTGTCAAAAAAAAATCATTTATATATTTATACAATTCTTAATACATGTAAATACATTTATCGTTAATTTATTAAATAACCATTAATTAAACGTAAATATGATTAAATATGATTATATTATCAGACACAAGATATTATTAATAATAAAATATATTTTTTAAATATACCTGCAAGTTAAACACACATTTTTCAAATCCTTGCAGTTTAAATACTTAATAACTAAACGCATAGCATCATCACGTACGTTGTACTCCATTTTTGATCTATAATATTTAATAAAATACAGTGAAATATTTCTCGATGAATTATTCAGTTTTATTATCGAAAAAAAATCAATCTCTAGGTCTAGTATAAAATTAATAATGTTCTACAGAAATTGTTATTACAAGAAATGAACACACTCACAATCTTTTATGTATTATGTGTAAGCTTGAATATCAGGATTCTAGAAAATTTTGTTTAAACTGTATTATTATCAGTATTAGAACGTATTAATCATTATTTTGAGTATTATTATATTATAACTGTATAATATTATAGTTACCTTAACTTTGAATAACTAATTTTTCTCATTAACAGTCAAACAATGTGAGAACAATTGATGAGTCGTTTGGTTACTTGTTTGTTCATTAAAAAGCACACCATAGAAAAAACGTTAACTCTACTTACTAAATTTAATTTGTTATTGATTTTATATAAATTTGCAAATAGTATACAAACAAGGGCAACACTTTTTATTCATTTAAAAAATTATAATTTACATACCACACGTTTAAGCACAATCTTTAAACAATAATCGTATGTAAGTAATAATTGTTCTAGTTTTGATGAATCAGTTTCGAATTTCTTCCAAGGAATCATAAAATAACGTTATTTCAAAGTAACTTTGATGCAATACTTATTATTTTTATACTAAAGACTTTCATTATTAACACAATTACTTAGGTTTTTAAAATTTTGTTTAATAGTTTATTAAAGTCTTTGATAATGTTATGGAAAAAAGATTTCGTTTAAATAATTAAAATTTAAATCATCCAGTAATAATCTAATTTGTCAAGTAGATCTTCTTTGTACTACATTTATTATTTACATAAAACTACTCAGTATTTGTCCTTTAATATTTTTGTTTAGATGATTATAATCGAAACCTAATACAATAAACTACGGTTATTAGAATAAGCTACAGTTAATTTACTCAACAGAATTATTTATAAATTTATAATAAATAAATGAAATGGTTGATGCTGTCAAAATAATAGAAATGAGAAAAAATGCACTTTAGATTATATATTTCACATCATCTTTTATTATTCCACATATTTTTTTTTAACATAATTTAATTGATTAAACATGGAATAAGTAAATATGTGTAAATATAAAAATTATCATATAATATATTTATTTTCTTATAGCAGACACAATAAATTATTACAATTTTGTTTTTATTGTTATTATATTTTGACAAAATTAACACAATTTATATGTATTTAATAATTATATGTAAATAATAAAAAAGTTGTATCGTTATTACCTACGTACGGTTTTATATTCTGCAAATATATATTAAATTCTGAAATAAAATTTACATAAAAATCGTTTATATTTTTTTTTATATTTTTATGAAAGAAGTAAATGTTAACGCATTCTATTTTTTTTTTTTTTTTTTAATAAAAATTTTACAAACCGTAGAAATTAGCTGCTCCGAATGGTCTTCTACTAAAAATATGAGTCAATAATACTTCAGGAAAACTTCTTTGAATGCAGTTGATTCTATTTCATAAAAATCATTAAAACGTGCTACAGATGTGCAGAGAAAAGCTATCGAGTATTTTTTCAAATTTATTTCATTTTTCAAATCTTCAAATTTCTTTTGTATTTTTTCCTTGGTATTACAATGTTCATTTAAAATTAAAAGCTTTGTTTCTAAGTCTATGCCAGTTATAATGATATATACAATATCTAACTCTTGAAGTTGTTTTTTTTGTAATATGTTTTACATAATGCTTGAACTGATTCTAATGTACATCCCCAAATAGGACCAACATATGGATACCTATGTAAAAAAAAACAAAATACGAATTTTTTTTAGTAATATGGTATGGATACAAATATTATTAGGTTGGTGCATATGAAATGTCGGATTTACACCTTGCCAATTTCAGAAAAATATCGCAATATCGTTGTATGGTTAACTTCCATCCTAGTAGCAAGTTCCCTCGTGGATATAGTTGGATTCGCTTCCACCAATGCCTTCAGATTATCATTTTTCACGGTCGTTTTGGGTCTTCTTCGCGGTTCGTTTTGTAGGGAAAAATCACCAGACCGAAATTTTTCAAACCAACTCTGCACTTTTCGATCGTTATTAGTATTCTCTCACAACGCCTGGTTTATGTTGCGTGCAGTTTTTGCAGCTTTATTACTAAGTTTATACTCATACAAGAAAATGACACGAATTTCGGTGGAATTCATATCGGTACAAAATTCAAAACAAATAACAAAAGGGATCACTATTTAGAAAATCTCCTTTGTTAAAATGTGACTCTGGAGATGGACAGTACGACTATAAACGAGGTTATGCCAAAAACCAAAGCATAACGAAAACAGGAAGGGAAACGTTTGCACGTAAAAAGAATCCGACATTTCATATGCACCAACCTAATAATTTTATTTACGTAATAGAAATATTTCTATCTCAAATATATAATATATTACCAAGATGAAAATCGTGCAATTATATTCTTCAAAGCAGGTATTTGGGAATATGTGCAAAATAAAACTGTAAACAAATATGGTATTGACAGTCCTCGATAAATATATATTTCCGAACAAAATTCATCTAATCCAATATGAGTTTCGACATAAAAACGAGCACCTTCTTTATGATTGATATTTAGAAAACAACATCCCGGAACTGGCTGATTAGATCTCGTGAAAAAATTTAAAATATCTATGTAGAGATATGATGAAAAAGGGATTAAAATCGTCCAAACTGTATTATAATCCTCAAAAATATATCTTTTCAATTGTGCCAAAATGCAATGCATTGGTCGCAGCTGACGAATATATTCTTAAAAAATGTTCAATTAATTTTTATACAAAATAATCATTTTATTATATTTAATTATCACGTAAAAAACATTCCTACTTTTTACTATATCAGAATTGCAATTCTTGTTGGTGAAACATAAAAGTAAAAACGGTCTCATATCAGTAGAAACAAATACGTGTTCATTTTTAGCAACTGCTCTGTTATATCGATTTATTATTATTTCTTGTGTAACAAGCTTAGGTTCTTTTATGTTGGTTTCTTTTTCAATAATTATTTTCCAAGAGCTAAAGTGTCAAAAAAAAAAATCATTAATATTTTTATACAATTCTTAACACATGTAAATACATTTATTTTTGGTTTATTAAATGACCATTAATTAAACGTAAATATGATTAAATATGATTATATTATCAGACACAAGATATTATTAATAATAAAATATATTTTTTAATTATACCTGCAAGTTAAACACACATTTTTCAAATCCTCGTAGTTTAAATATCGAATAACTAAACGCATAGCATCATCACGAACGTTGTACTCCATTTTTTTACCTGTAATTATTAATATAATAGTATGACATTTTATTCAATGAACTATTCGGTATTTTTAGTGAAAAAAATAAATCTCTAGGTCAAGTATAAAATTAATAATATTCTGCACAAATTATTATTAAAAAAGAAATGAACACACACACAAACTTTTATGTACAATGTGTAAGCTTGAATATCATAAGTGTACAAAATTTTGATTTAACTGTATTATTCTAAGTATTATAATAATACAGTTATTAACTGATCTTTAGAAGGTCACTTATAACATCAAATCGGAATTGTTATTATTTGAATGTTATAGTTAGCGTCATTTAGAATTGATAATTTTTTTACATTAAAAGTCAAACAATTTAAGAATGTTTGGTAAACCATCTTGTTACTTTTTAATTTTTTTAAAAGCACACCATAAACAAAAACATTACATTTATTCACAAGATTTAATTTGTTATTAATTGTATATAAATATAATAATATTATACAAACAAGAGCAACACTTTTTCTTCATTTAAAAAATTATAATTTACATACCACTTTGTTTAACACAGTTTTTAAACAATAATTGTATGCAAGCAATAATTGTTTTAGTTTTGATGAAACATTTTCGAATTTCTTCAAAGAAATCATAAGATAACATTATTTTAAAGTAACTTTAATGCAATACTTATTGTTTTTATACTAAAGACTTTGCTTATCTACAAAATTATTTAGGTTTTTAAGATTTTGTTTAATATTTTATTAAAGTCTTTGATAATGTTATGGAAAAAAGATTTCGTTTAAATAATTAAAATTTAAATCATCCAGTAATAATCTAATTTGTCAAGTAGATCTTCTTTGTACTACATTTATTATTTACATAAAATTACTCAGTATTTGTCCTTTAATATTTTTGTTTAGATGATTCTAATCGAAGCCTAATACAATAAACTACGGTTATTAGAATAAGCTACAGTTAATTTACTCAACAGAATTATTTATAAATTTATAATGAATAAATGAAATGGTTGATGCTATCAAAATAATTTAAATTCAACAAAATGTACTTTGAGATTATATTTCACATCACCTTTCATTATTCAACATATTTCTTTCAACATAAATTAAATGATTAAACATGGAATAAATTATTGTGTTTAAGTATGAAAATTATCATATAATATATTTATTGTCTTATCGCAGACACAATAAATTATTACAATTTTGTTTTTATTGTTATTATATTTTGACAAAATGTACACAATTTATATGAACTCATTTAATATAGGGAAAAAATATAAAAGTTGTAATATTAATTGTTTCGTGTGGTTTGATATTCTTCAAATACGTATGAAATTCTGAAATCAAAGTTATATAAAAATCGTTTTTATTTTTTTTATATTATTATGCAACAAGTTAATATTAACGCATTCTATTTTTTTTTTCTAATAATAATTTTACAAACCTTCGAGATTCTCTGCTAAGAATGGTCTGCTACTGTAAATATGAGCCAATGTTGCTTGAGGAAAATTTTCTTTGAATGCAGTTGATTCTATTTCATAAAATTCTTTATAACGTGCAACAGATGTGCACATAAAAGCTACCATAGTTGTATCGCGTTCTATTACACTTTTCAAATCTTCAAATTTCTTTTGAATTTTTTCCTTGGTATTACAATGTTCATTTAAAATTAAAAGCTTAGTTTGGTAGTCTTGGTTATATATATAAACTTGTATACAATTTACTTGAACAGATACTGGTCCTTTGTACAATGTATTGCGAAACACCTGAGCTGAATTTATTGTACATCCCCAAATAGGACCACTTAATGGACACCTATGTAAAAACACAAAATATGAATTTTTGTATAAATATGTTAAGCATACAAATATTTTATCTATCTACGTAATAGAAAAATTTCTATCAAATATATATGCATATGTGTGTGTATATATATTACCTAGTTGAGAAATGTTCAATTATCTCTATTAACTCAGGAATATCGGAATATGTGCAAAATAAAATTAAAATAAAATTGTTGTATTCTTGGTTATTAGTTATTGCATTATACCAAAGTGACAGTTCATGCAATTTTCGGAAATAGCTAGGTACGTGACGTAATCGTCCTACTGGTGGGAGATCTAACCATCGTAATTCCGGAGCTGGAACTCCACATTTTGCGACAAAATATAAAGTATTTACTATAAAACGCAATGAAGAAGGGAATAAAATCGTGTCAACTGTATTAACATCTTCAGAAATATCTCTTTTCAATTCTACCAAAATGCAATCATCAGGATTAAGCTTAGACATATGTCCTTAAAAAAAAAATTTTTAATTAATCTTTTACAAAATAATAATAATCCTATTATTTAATTATCATTTTTACTTTTTGCTATATCAGTATTGCAATTTTTATTGGTAAAACATAAAAGTAAAAACGGTCTCATATCAGTAGAAACAAATACGTGTTGATTTTTAGCAACTGCCCTGTTGTAACGATTTATTATTATTTCCTGTCTAACAATCTTAGGTTTTTTACTCTGATTTCTTCTAAAATAAGTTTAGTCCAAGACCTAAGGTGTCAAAAAAAAAAAAATCATTGATATATTTATACAATTCTTAATACATGTAAATACATTTATCGTTAGTTCATTATATGACCAATAATTAAACGTAAATATCATTAAATATGATTATATATTATCAGACACAAGATATTATTAATAATAAAATATATTTTTTTGAATATACCTGCAAGTTAAACACGCATGTATCAAGTCCTCGTCCGTTAAATACTTAACAACTAAACGCACAGCATCATCACGTACGTTGTACTCCATTTTTTACCTGTTATGATTAACAAAATGGAATGAAATATTTCTTGATGAATTATTCAGTTTTATTATCGAAAAAAATAAATGTCTAGGTCTAGTATAAAATTAATAATATTCTGCAGAAATTGTTATTACAAGAAATGAACACACTCACAAACTTTGATGTATAATGTGTAAGCTTGAATATCAGGATTCTAGAAAATTTTGTTTAAACTGTATTATTATCAGTATTAGAACGTATTAATCATTATTTTGAGTATTATTATATTATAACTGTATAATATTATAGTTAGCTTCACTTTGAATTACAAATTTTGGTCATTAAAAGTTAAACAATGTAAGAATGGTTGGTAAATTGTCTGGTTACTTTTTAACTTATTAATAAACACACCATATACAAAAACGTTAACATTATTTATTAGACTTAATTTGTTATTAATTGTTTGTAAATATACAAATATAAGACAATGAAGGACAACACTTTTTCTTCATTTAAAAAATTATTATTTACATACCACACGTTTAAACACAGTTTTTCAAAAATAATTGTATGTAAGCAGTAATTGTTTGAGTTTTGATCATTTAGTTTTGAATTTCTTTAATGAAATTATAAAATAACATTATTTTAAGTTAACTTTACTGCAATACTTATTATTTTAGTACTAAAGACGTTGCTTATCTACACAATTACTTTTAGATTGTTGAGATTTTGTTTAATAGTTTATTAAAGACTTTTGTAATGTTATGGAAAATAGAACTCGTCCAAATATTTAAAATTTGTATCCTGTATTTATAATTTAATTCGATAGGTTTTGTTTTTACTACATTTATTATTTACATCAATTTACTCAGTACTTGTCCTTTAAAATTGTTGTTTAGATGATTCTAATCGAACCTTAATACAATGAACTACGGTTATTAGAATAAGCAACAGTTTTTGTATTCAACAGAATTATTTATAAATTTATAGTAATTAAAGAAAATAGTTGATGATATAAAAATAATTAAGATTAGAAAAATTGTACTTTAGAATATATATTTCACCACACCATATTATTTTCAACATAAAATTAAATGATTAAACATAGATTAAAATTATCATACAATGTATTTATTTTTTTATCGCAGATACAATAAATTGCTACATTTCTTTTATTATTATTATTATTATATTTTGACAAAATTTAAAGCTCATATCAATTTATTAGTTATATGTTAATAATAAAATAGTTGTAATATTATTACCTTCGTTCGGTGTTATATCGTCCAAATATATAAAAAATTCTGAAATAAAATATATATAAAAATTATTTTTATTTGTTTTATGTTTACAAAAGAACTTAATATTAACGCATTGTTTTTTTTTTTTTTTTTAATAACAGTTTTACAAACCGTAGAGACTTTTTGCTCCGAACGGTCTTCTACTGAAAATATGAGCCAATGTTACTTCAGGAAAAATTTGTTTGAATGCAGCTGATTCTATTTTATAAAATTTTTTATAACGTTCTACAGATGTGCACATAAAAGCTATCGAGTATTTTTTCAAATTTATTTCATTTTTCAAATTTTCAAATTTCTTTTGTATTTCTTCCTTTTTATTACAATCTTCATTTAAAACTAAAATACGAGATAACATGTCTCTGCCACTTATATAAATTTGTATAATATCTGCCAGTTCAGGTGGCTTTTCTTTGTTAAATCCTGGACAAAATGCTTGAGTTGATTCTAATGTACATCCCCAAATAGGACCAGCTTGGGGATACCTATGTATAAAAACGAAATACGAATATTTTAGACATATGTTATGGATACAAATATTGTTTTTATTTACGTAATAGAAAAATTTTTATCAAATATACAGGAGTATCTATAACTGGTGGTACAAGTGAAACATGGGTGACTCTACATGAAAAAATACATCAAAAATTTAAAATAAATATTTTTCGTTTAAGGCTTTGTTTTCGAGAAAGTCGACTTTGAATTTTTGCAAAGTGTGCGTGTACTTGATCATGTCTCGTTATAACTGACCTACGAACTTTTCTGAAACAGCCCACGAACTTTTCTGAAACAGCCCACGAACTTTTCTGAAACAGCCTACGAACTTTTCTGAAACAGCCTACGAACTTTTCGAAAACAGCCCACGAACTTTTCGAAAACAGCCCACGAACTTTTTAGAAACAGCCCACGAACTTTTCTGAAACAGCCCACGAACTTTTCTGAAACAGCCCACGAACTTTTCTGAAACAGCCCACGAACTTTTCTGAAACAGCCCACGAACTTTTCTGAAACAGCCCACGAATTTTTCTGAAACAGCCCACGAACTTTTCAAAATTAACCTTAATATGTATATAGGTTATTCTTATATGAAAAGTTCGTAGGTCCAGTATAACGAGATAGGATCAAGTGCACGAGTACTTTGCGAAAATTCAAAGTCGATTTTCCCGAAAACAAAACCTCAAACGACAAAATTTTATTCTATATTTTCGATTAATTTTTTCATTTAGAATCACCCTTCTTTCCGTCGTACCATCAGTTACAGATAACCCTGTATATATATAGATACATAATTATTACCAACGTGATAATTGATCAATAATGTCCCCTAACTCAGGAATATTAGAATATATGCAGAATACAATTAAAACAAGTTTTTTGAATGGTGCGCTATAAATAATTGAATTGTAATAATGTGCCAAGCTACATAAGTCTTGGAAATGATTCGTAAAGAAACCACTTTTTCTTCCTTCTCGGGTCTCTATCCAACGAAATGTATTAATAGGAACTCTACATTTTGTGACAAAATATAAAGTATCTACTCGTAGATTACATGAAGAAGGGATTATAATCGTCCAAACTGTATTAACATCTTTAGAAATACCTATTTTCAATTCTGCCATAATGCAATGCATTGGTTGGAGTTGAGCAATAAGTTCTTGAAAAATATTTAAATAAACTTTTACAAAAAATAATAATCCTTTTATATAAATAACACGTAAAAAATATTCTTACTTTTAGCTACATTAGCATTGCAATCCCTGTTGGAAAAACATAAAAGTAATAACGGTCTGATGTCAGTAGAAAAAAAAACGTTATTGTTTTTAGCAACTGCCCTGTTGTAACGATTAATTATTATTTCTTGTGTAACAAGCCTAGGACCTTTTATTACTTGGGTTTCTTCATAAATAAGTTGACACCAAGACCTAACGTGTCAAAAAACAATCTCATTGATATATTTATACAATTCCTAACACATGTATTTAAATACATTTAAATACATTCATCGTTAGTTTATTGAAAGACCAATCAATTTTATTCAATATAATAATATTATCAAAGTAGATATAATTAATAATAAAATATTTCTTTTACATGCACCTGCAAGTTGAAGACGCATTTTTCAAGTCTTCGGAGTTTAAATACCTAACAACTAAATGCATAGCATCAACATATAGGTTGTACCCCATTGTTTACCTGTAATGATTAATACAATAGAATGAAATATTCGATATTATTATCAAAAAAAAAATAAATCTTAGCTAAAGGATAGATCTAATAATATTCTGCAGAAATTGTTATTATACAAGAAATTAAAACACACACAAACTTTTATGTACAATGTATAAGCTTGAATATCAGGATTGTACTAAATTTTCATTTAACTGTATTATTATCAGTATTATAACGTATTGTTCATTATTTTAAGTATTATTACATTATAAATATATATAATTACAGTTACCTTCACTTTGAATTACAAATTTTGGTTATTAAAAGTCAAACAATGTAAGAATGGTTAGTAAATTGTCTGGTTACTTTTTAACTTATTAATAAGCACACCATATACAAAAACGTTAACATTATTTATTAGACTTAATTAGTTATTAATTGTTTGTAAATATACAAATATAAGACAAAGAAGGGCAACACTTTATCTTCATTTAAAAAATTATTATTTACATACCTCACGTTTAAACACAGTTACAAAACAATAATCGTATGTGTGCAATATTTGTTTGAGTTTTCATCAATCAGTTTTGAATTTCTTTAAAGAAATTATAAAATAACATTATTTTAAGTTAACTTTACTGCAATACTTATTATTTTAATACTAAAGACGTTGCTTATCTACACAATTACTTTAAGATTGTTTAGATATTGTTTAATAGTTTATCAAAAGCTTTTGTAATGGTATGGTAAATGGAACTCATCTAAATGGTTGAAATTTGTCTCCTGTATTTATAATCCAATTTGGTAGGTTTTGTTTGTATTATATTTATTATTTACATAAATTTAAGCAGTACTTGACCTTTTATATTTTTGTTTATATGATGCTAATCAAGTTTTAAAACGACCCACTACAGTTACTAGATTAAACTACAATTTATGTACTCAACAGAATTATTTATAAATTAATAATAATATAAATGCAATGGTTGATGCTATGAAAATAATTGAAATTCGTCAAAATGTATTTTTGAAAACTTATTTCTCATCATTTTTTATTATTCGACATATTTTTTTTTAACATAATTTAAATGGTTGAAAATGAAATAAATTAATATATGTGAATATAAAAATTATTTTATAATATATTTATTTTTTTCATATTGTACACACAATATATTATTACATTTTTATTTTTATTGTAATAATATTTTGACAAAATTAACACAATTTATATGTATTTATTAGTTATATGTAAATAATATAAAAGTAGTATCGTTATTACCTACGTGCGGTTTTATATTCTGCAAATATTTATTAAATTCTGAAATAAAATACATATATAAAAATCGTTTATATTTTTTCATATTTTTATGAAAGAAGTAAATATAACACACTGTATTTTTTTTTTTTTTTTTTCTAATAAAAATTTTACAAACCCTCGAGATTCCTTGCAGCAAAAGGTCTTTTACTAGAAATATGAGCCAATGTTACTTGAGGAAAAATTTCTTTGAATGCAGCCGATTCTATTTCATAAAAATCATTAAAACGTGCTACAGATGTGCAGAGAAAAGCTATCGAGTATTTTTTCAAATTTATTTCATTTTTCAAATCTTCAAATTTCTTTTGTATTATTTCCTTGGTATTACAATGTTCATTTAAAATTAAGAGCTTAGTTTCTAAGTCCTTGCCAGTTATAATGATATGTACAATATCTGTCTGATTAACTTCTTTTACTGTGATAAGTGATGTAGAAAATACGTCAAGTGATTCTAATGTACATCCCCAAATAGGACCAGCATATGGATACCTATGTAAAAAAGACAAAATACGAATTTGTCAGAAATATTTTATGATTACAAATATTAATTTTATTTACATAATAGAATATTTTCTATCAAGTATACATTACCAAGATGAAAATCGTGCAATTATATTCTTTAAGGAAGGTATGTTGAAATATGTGCAAAATAAAACTGTACAAAAAAAATATGTTAAAGGTGGTCCTTCATAAATATATGTATTAGAAAAAAATTCATCTAATCCTTTATGAATTTCAGCATAGGAACGATAATGTTTTCTTCGCAGGGAAAGTATAAAATAATGTCTCGGACCCCTAGATCTTATGACAAAACTTAATGTATCTACTGTGAGATAAAATGAAAAAGGTATTAAAATCATCCAAAGTCTATTAAAATCTTCCAAAATATTTCTTTTCAATTGTGCCAAAATGCAATGCATTGGTCGTAACTTAAAAACATGTCCTTAAAAAATATTCAATTAATCTTTTACAAAATAATAATAATAATCATATTATATCTAAATGTCATGTAAAAATTATTCATACTTTTTACTATATCATAATTGCAATTTTGATTGGTAAAACATAAAAGTAATAACGGTCTTGTATCAGTAGAAAAAAATACGTGTTCATTTTTAGCAACTGCCCTGTTGTAACGATTTATTATTATTTCTTGTGTAACAAGCCTTGGACCTTTTTTTTGGGTTTCTTCATAAATAAGTTTAGACCAAGATCTAGCATGTCAAAAAACAATCTCATTGATATTATATAATTCCTAATACATTTAGGTTGATATTTATTAGTATTAGGTTGATATTTATTAGATTGATATTTATACAATTACTAATACGTTTAAATATTAGGTTGGGGAAAAAGTAATCCATTATTTTTTCGTTAGATGACTTTAGTTATCGACTTCTCGCAAAATATCAATCAAACAATTTTAAATTTATCCTTGCTAGAAAGGTGACATTTAGAGCTAAAAAAAATTCCTTTACCATTTTTTGTTTGGTCTATTCAATTGTGATTTACAGGGTGTTCAAAATGAAAGTCAACAAAGAGAAAATTCCGTACATTTCACACTTTTTATTATCTAAAGACGAAAATTCAAGCTAGGCGGGTGAAATTGTAAATGGTGCTTACACTCTCAATACTGTAACAGATAATTACGTGCAATTTTGGTTTCGTCGATTCCGTTCAGGTATTTTTGATGTTAAAGATGCACCTCGCACAGGCTGGCCTATCGTCGAAAATGTCGATAAAATCACAGAAATAATCGAAGTTGATCAGCTTCTTAGTAGTTGTAGCATCGCCCAGGAGCTAAAGATCGACCATAAAACAGTTTTAAACCATTTGCGCAAAGCTGGATTCAAAAAGAAGCTCGATGTTTGGGTGTCACACCAATTAACACCAAAAAACATGATGCATCGAATTTCCATCTGCGAAGCCTTGGCCAAACGGAATGAAATCGACCCATTTCTTAAACGGATGGTGACTGGGGATGAGAAATGGGTCACATACGACAATATTGTGCGAAAACAATCGTGGTCAAAGCGCGATGAAGCAGCTCAAATGGTAGCCAAACCAGGACTAACGGCCAGGAAGGTTCTACTGTGCATTTAGTGGGACTGGAAAGGAATCATTTATTATGAGTTGCTTAAATATGGCCAAACACTAAATTGGGATCATTACTGTCAACAACTGGATCATTTAAAGCAAGCGATTGACCAGAAACGGCCAGAATTGGCCAAAAGGAGAGGTGTTGTGTTTGATCAGAACAACGCCTGGTCACACATGACTATAGTGACTTCCCAGAACCTCCAGGAGATTGGTTTGGAAATTTTGATGCATCCATCATATAGACCAGACCTTACACTAAGCGATTATCATATTTTTGTTGCACTGCAAAACTTTCTTATTGATAAGAAATTGACATTAAAAGAAGATTGTAAAAATCGATCACAAGAGTTTTTCGCAAATAGGGACCAAGACTTTTATGAGACAGACATTATGAAGCTACCTTTAAAACGTTAACAAATTAACGAACAAAACGGTGCATATTTGATCAAAATCAAACAACCAGAAGTATGTTAAATAAAGGTTTGAAGTTAACGTAAAAATAATGGATAACTTTTTCCCCAACCTAATACATTTATTGTTAGTTTATTAAAGGACCAATAATTAAACATAAATTTGATTAAATATAATAATATTATATTAATATAAATGAAATATTTTGTTTACATGCACCTGCAAGTTAAAGACACATTTTTCAAGTCTTCGGAGTTTAAATACTTAACAACTAAACGCATAGCATCATCAAGTAGGTTGTACTCCATTGTTTACCTGTAATGATTAATACAATAGAATGAAATATTTCTCGATGAATTATTCGGTATTATTATCAAAAAAAAAATAAATTTGTAGGTAGAGGATAGATCTGATAATATTCTGCAGAAATTTTTATTACAAAAAATTAACACAGACACAAGCTTCTTTTATGTACAATGTATAAGCTTGAATATCAGGATTGTACAAAATTTTGATTTAACTGTATTATTCTAAGTATTATAACGTATTTTTCATTATTTTAAGTATTATTATATTATAATTATATAATATTATAGTTATACCTTAACTTTGAATGACTAATTTTTGGTCATTAAAAGTCAAACAATGTGAGACTATTAAACAAAGAATGGCGACACTTCTTCTTCATAGAAAAAAATTATAATTTACATACCACTCGTTTGAACACAGTCTTTAAACTTTAATAATTGTTTGAGTTTTGATCAATCAATTTTGAATTTTTTCAAAGAAATCATAAACAAATACTATTTCAAGTAATCTTTACTGCAATACTTATTATTCTTGTACTAAAGATGTTACTGAACTACACAATTACTATTAGGTTGTTGAGATTTTGTTTAATAGTTTATTAAAATTTTGGATAATGTTATGGAAAAAAAAAGAACTCGTTTAAATAATTGTAATTTGAATCATGTAGTTGTAATGTAATTTGTCAGATAGATTTTCTTTGTATTATATTTATTATTTACATTAGTTTACTTGGACTAATTTTTCTTAATATACTTGTCATATAATAATAGTTTTGTTTACATGATACTAAATTCAACAGTACAAATTTAACAGAATAATAAGCTTATTACATTAAATAACAGTTAAATACGACGGTTTGATATAATTAATAATAATTTAAATATTAGTAAAAAAATTGTTCATAATATCACATTAAATATTTGAAACATCCTTGTGTGTGTTAGTTTTTAAATCTTGATTAACAATATGTTCAGGAAAGAATTGGTGAATACGTAAGTCATACTACTTCTTGTCTTTTTAAATAATAAATTAATATAATTCCAAAAAAACAAACAAACAAACAACTGTATATTACAAAAAGAAAAGAAAATTATACAGAAAAATAATGTTTATGGAAAATGTTGTTGTCCTTTTAATCGTAGTTGGTATGAGATGAATCAAAATGATAATGATGATGGTGATGAACATGAAGAAATGCAAGATTGTATATATTATATTATGGATAGATTAAGATTAAATAATTGTTTAAAATGGATCTTAAAAGATAGACAGAATGTAAACTTTTTTAAACAAATACCACGCTTACAAATAACTTTTAAAGACAATACTAACAATAAATCTGTTGGTAAGATAATGATTAAAAATATATTGTTTTATTGTTCAAAATATTAATATTTAAATTATTGTATAATTTGTTTCTTTGAAGGATGTCCATGCAGAACTAAACAATTTAGTAGTTTTACAGTTAATTTAAAAAGTTGTTATAAATTTCGATATAATAATAATATATATCCTATTTTGACACTTGATTTTCCTTCTGAACAATTGTCAGAATTAACAACTTATACATTTGTTAATGAAAATATGGCTAAACAATATTTTGGTAAAAGAATATCTTTGAGTTATGATCCTAAGAAAAATGAGATACATGAAGTGATTAGTGAGATCAAACGTTCTTTAAAAGATGCTGATCCTAAGACAACTGTATTGATTATTTTATCACAACCTGAATATTTTGTTAAATTTTTGGACATGTCTGGTGATTTATGGGATTGGTAATTAATTTATTATTATCATTATTTTTACATAAATCATTTTAAATATTGTTTATTATATTATTGTACAATATTTAGAAAATAATTCATTCATTATTATAATTATTTATATATAATTTATTTTAATATTGTTCATTATATGTTATTATATTTAGCAAATAATTTATTCATTTTATTATAACTATATATATATATATATAAATTACGTGTCACGTTGTTTGTCCGCCATGGACTCCTAAACTACTAAACCGATTTGAATAAAATTTTGCACACAGTGTGCAGTTTCATCCAACTTGAAAGATAGGATAGTTTATATTAATATATATATAAATTACGTGTCACGTTGTTTGTTCGCAATAGACTCCTAAACTACTAAACCGATTTGAATAAAATTTGGCACACAGTGTGCAGTTTTATCCAACTTGAAAGATAGGATAGTTTATATCTCAATTTATAATCGCAATATTATTTTATTGCGAATTATTTGTTTATTAATTAATTAGAATCATGATTATCTCTGTTAGTTCGATAAGATTCTATATATATATACATAAATCATTTTAAATATTGTTCATTATATAATTCGTTTCAGTTGTTCATTTTATTGAATTTTGTTCATTGTATTTTTTGTTTCTTTTTTAAATATAGGAGGTGTCCATTTAAAGATATGACTATATGGTGTGCTATAATAGATACGTTATCAGTGTGTCGTTTTAATGTAAACAAACATTTTTGTAGTATTGATACAAAATTATTAATTATTTTCATAAGTAATCCATCGTTAAAAGCTTACTCGTTGAATTTAGATATACAACACAATAATCCAGAAAAAGTTCAATCAAAATTACAAGAATTTAAAGAAGAAATAGTATTATCAACAAATTCAATAGCACTGATGCACATTTCTCATTTTCGTATGAATCAATTTTTTGGATTGGATGTTTCTGTATTTAAACAAGTATTTCCAAATGTTTATTTGTTTACGTTTTACGGTGACGCATCGTTTACTGGTAATTATTTAAGAGGTATGTGCAATGTTTTTCTAATTAAAAAATAATAATCAAGATAATATTACATTTTTGTACAATTTATTACAGAAATATTTATAATGAGAAGATTACCATTTTTAAAAATGATTAATCTATCGACAAATATTTTAATATTGTCACAAAATTAAATGGCACAGACCAATTGCAACTTTTACCAAAATTTGTTGATTTTAATTGTAGCAGGGGGATGAAAAGAAAAAGGGGGAGTTTTAATATAATTTTTTGTATGTTTATTATAATTTTATTATCGAATAATGTGTTTATTGAAATATAGAATGATATAATATTATTATACGGATACTTATTTATTGTTGATTATTTTGTTTATTATTATTTATTGTTTTCTTTCTTTTCATTATCCTTTTTAGAATAAATTATACAATGTTTATCACTTTTCTATTAATTATAATTATATAATAATGAATATTATATCATAAGTATTTATTAATTAAACAAATATTTAGTTGAAATTATTAGAATAATAATAAAAAAAAAATAATCAAGTAGAAGTACAGAAAACAAAAACAAATAAATGTAAATAATAAAAAAAGTAATTAAATGAACATTCGAGTTCCTAATACCAAATTATAATAATAATAATAATAATAATCAAATATTTGTTAATACAAAAAAAATATATTTATATGAAATTATTAAATTAATAATAAAAATAGTAATATAAAGTTAAAAACCAAATAAATATAAATAATCACAAAATGATATCTGTTAATTCAAATAATATTCATTTGAAATTATTAGAATAGTAATGATGATGATGATGATGATGATGGTGGTGATGTGGTGATTCTGTTGATTGAATATCAACATTTCTCGTATAATTTAAAAGTATTCCTGGCCAAATGACATTATTATCACCACAAACAGTAGATCTTTTGATCATTCTCGAAGGTCGATGTTTAATCATCTTGAAAGTGAAAATTCCTTTGGTTGTATCTTCATCACCTTCATCCTTTTTCAATTCATCTTGTTTCGATTCATAATTGAACCTTTTTTCATTCTGATAATAATCCATTTTACTTTCCATATTTTCCTTTCTCATATAATTATTATTATTATTATTATTATTATTATTAGTCTCAATCGTCCATTCAACTTCATTCTTTTTATCGTTCGATGACTCATCCGACATTTCTGAATTTAAATCGAGTTTTGACAAATCTACGATTGGCCATACACCAACATCACTTTTGTTTGATTCAAATTCATTATTTCTCGTGTGATCATTTTCAAGATAAAATTGTTCATCAATTGAATCGTAAACAAATGTTGTTTGATCAACTTCATCTTCAATATCTTCAACTTCATCATCAATTTCTTCAATTTCATCTTCAATATCAACAACTTCATCAGTTTCTTCAACTTCATGATCAACTTCAATTTCAATGTCTTCATCTTCACAATCTAAAGACACATTTTCTTTCGAATCATCGTCATTATTATCATCATTGTTATTAATTGTTGTTGAATTTTTCTTATTATTTCTAATTTCACCGATAGTTTTGAAATAAATACTATGATCGTATCTATAAGTTTCTAAACAAGTGCTATCCAAATTATCATTAGAACGATAACCAAAAACACTATCACGAAAATGATTGATTTTCATTTCCTCTTCTTGACGTGATCTACGACGACTTCTTTTAAGTTTATGAAACGATGGATTCCATGATGTTTCTTCTTCGATGATTAATTTATTCGATGATATACTCCATCTTGAATTATGTTCCTCATTCATCGTTAAACGACCCTTTGATAATCTTTCGGATCTTAATCGATTGTATCCCCTTGCAAAAGCTGCCCATCTTTCGATTCTTTGAAAAACATATTCCGTTTCTTCACTCCACCATTCGGATAAACCTTTGTGAAATGGTACAACCATGTTAGTTTCTTCGCAACTCGTTGTTACCGCCATTATTAATATTTGAACAATTTTTGTCTTCTGAAGTTTCTTCTTAGTTGATTTTTGTAATCACATCATTGATGTTAATTTATTTTTAATTTTTTTTTGTTTGATTTAATGAACATTCTAATATGTGTGTGTGTGTGTGTGTATGTATGTTAAAAATTAACCACGTAAAAATGGGTAAGATGGTTTAAATGGAAATGTCTTGTTAATGGATTTAGCACGATTATTTATAGGATTCTTAAAGAAGCACCATAAAAGTTCTGGAAGCCGTTAATAATCTTAGTAAGCTTAATACCATTGACCCTGACCTTACCCACGTAATTCAATGTGTTCTTAACACGTAACACACACATATATATATGTAACTAAGAAAAGTATTCACAGGTATTACGTTTCACATTTATTTTTATAACGTTTTCCGTAAATTTGTAAAAAAAAGTACAATTGATTATTCAATTTAAAATTTAATTACGTGTATATAATGCAAATTAGAAGAATTAACAATTTGCATTGGAGGCCTATTTTTTTGCTTTGAAATCTGCCAGGCGCCGTATCAGCGCCACTCGAGTTGCCTTTTTAAATCATCGGAGTGCAAAGGATTAAATAATTTAAAAAAAGATCTAGAAACATTTGATTTGTAGCTTTAAAAATAAAATTTCATTTCAATATTTTTTTTATCCCCTTGAGGTTTGTTTACCCGGGCGCTCAGTCTCTGGACCATTGTGCCCGGGCCCCTTGCGGGGAAAAACCTATGACCGTAGCGGTCCCGCGGGCAGCCCCGACTCCCTTGCAAAGCGCAGCAGTCTGTTCCGCCCCTGAGCCCACTAGGTCGAAGTTGTTGGCGGTGGTCCCAAGGATATCATTTCTGACGTCCGCGAGCCCAACGCATTGAGTTATGAGATGGCGGGGGGTATCCTCCCCTTCGCCGCACCTGCCGCAGACCGAGTCTTGTGCAAGGCCCAGTCGCGTAAGGTGCTTTCTAAGGTGCCAGTGCCCGGTGACCAATCCTACAACCAGCCTCAATTGGGCTCGGTCCAGGTTGATCAACTCGGTACCTAGCTTCTCCGAAGGCCCTGAAAACAGAGCCTTCGTGTGCCTCATGCCAGGGCCTTGCACCCAGAGATCCCTGAAGCGGTCCATGGCCCACTTCCTAGACCTCCTCCGCATGAGCCCCTCTGACACGCTGATGTGGCATTGGTTTGCCAGATCGTGCCGTGAAGCTCCAAGTCTGGCAAGCTCGTGCGCCCTTTCGTTGCCCTGAACGCCACTATGACCCGGCACCCAGAGCAACCTTTCATTTCAATATTACAATCAATTGGTTATGTTTTATTTTATTTTTTGTTTAATTGAGGAAGAATTAGAGAAAAATGGGAGTGGTTTTAGGATGGACATAGATAAAAGTTTAATAAAAAAAAATAAAAAAAAAGATTGACATATATGTACCCATGAATTGTTATAAATTAATTTCTTTTCTTCAAATGTTTTTTAATTGAAACGTTTATCGTAGCTTTTGCAAAACAATAAATACAAAATAAACTTTTTATAAACTTTACTTATAATATAATTCAATTTATAAGAAATAAAATTACAAAGAAATCGTTCTATTTTTAATAAATTTTTTTTTTTTTGAAAGATTTCAAGAAAGTAATCAAAATATTGATCCTCCTACACAATGCGTATTTATCGTAGAAAATAAGAAAGTACAAAAAAATTGTGTGAGTAAATAATATGATTTAAAAGTTCATATTCTTTTTAAAAGAATAATATAAATTATTATTACTATTCTCATTAATATAATAAATTATTAAATTGAAATACTACTAATTGTTAATAATAAAACTTATTTAATCAAATTAATATTAATTTATATAATAATAATAATAGAAATACAAATAAAAATCAAAATTTATTAATTTTAATAATATTATTTATAGTAAATTTAGTTTATAATATTAATAAAATTTAATATAATAATAATTATAAAAATAAAAATTAAAATCTATCAATTGAATTAATATTATTATTGTAATTAATAGTTTATCAATATTAATATCATTAATATTAATAATTTAGTTATTAGTATTAATACTAATTAATATAATAATATTTATAGAAATAAAAATAAAAATACAACTTTATTAATCTTATTAATATTATTAATATTATTAATTAAATAATAGTTTATCAATATTAATATTATTAATTTACTTAATAAAATTAATAATAATTATAGAAATAAAAATCCAAATCAAACTTTATTAATTTCATTAATATTATTAATATTATTAATTAATATTTACGGCATAAATATTTATATTATTAATTTAATTATATTAAGTAATAGTATTATATAATAATACTATTAATATGATAATACAGTATTATATAATAATAATTAAAAAAATCAAAGTTTAAAAAACCAAAACACCTCTCCCAAAATAAATAAAAAAAAAAATTAAATATATTAATAAAAATATAATTAATATTCAATAAATCAACCTAGAAATTCTCTAATTAAATTATAACCTAATAATATTGTCCGATTATGGTGTAAAAATATAAAAGAAAGTACAAAATAAGACACAACAGAGATGAGGAATAAAATATATAAGAAAAAGGAAGAGAGATAGATTAAAATGCAAAAAAAAAAAAAAGAAAAACTGAAATACATGCAGACTAAGGCGGTTGTAATACAATTTTCAATAAACTGCCAATCATCGAGACAGAGAGAGAGTACCTTTGAGGAATAAAAAAAAAAAAAAAAGAACAACCGATTGAGTCAACTGCAAGGGAAAAGAAAATTGTTTATCGCCCCTACGTTCTAGAACTGTTGAAGAGAATTAAAATTCTGGGAGCTTAACCATCCTACGGGATGATGATAGAAGGGGATGAAGATCCTTGGCTATAAAAAGGCTCTGTTTACGAGCTGTATCAGTCATTTGCTTCGCGGTTTTTCATCTACTATCATTACGTAAGTAAGTATATTTAGTTTAGTAAATATATGCTGAATCTTAATCATTAACAAATTTCACAAAAATTTCATTCATCATTCATTGAAAAATATGTTTCTTTTTTGTTCATATTTATTCATTTCATTTATAATTCAAAGTATATATGTGAATGTGAAAATGAATTTTGTTTAATAACACTATTATGAATCACACACAAATAATATTAGATTCAATTAAAAATAACAAATGAATTCTCTATTTCATTCATCATCATCATCATCATTCTGTTATTCAATCATCATTATCATCATCATTTACATTGTCTTATGATAATTGTTATTAATTATATATCAAAGTATTTTAATTAAATTAATAATTCGAAGTATATGAATCGTTTTGTTTCTTAACAATATTATTTTGAATGACAATACGTATTAGAATAAATTAAAAATAATAAATGAATTCTATTTCATTTTGTTATTCAATCATCATCATCATTATTATCATCAGCAGCACTGTCATATCATAATCGTTATTAATTATATCAAAATTAATCATTTCAAGTAATAATTCAAAGAATGTGAATCGTTTTTATAATGACACTATTATAAATCACACAAATAATATTAGATTAAATAAAAAATAGTAAATGAATTCTATTTCATTTTGTTATTCAATCATCATCATCATTATTATCATCAGCAGCACCGTCATATCATAATCGTTATTAATTATATCAAAATTAATCATTTCAAGTAATAATTCAAAGATTGTGAATCGTTTTTATAATAACACTATTATAAATCACACAAATAATATTAGATTAAATTAAAAATAATAATTGAATTCTCTATTTCATTTTGTTATTCAATCATCATTGTTCATCATCATTAGCATCATCATATTATGATCCTTATTAATTATATCAAAATATTTTATTTCAATTAACAATTCAAAGTATGTGAAACGTTTTGTTTCTTAATAACACTATTATCAATCATAAATTTGTTATTTAATCATCATCATCATAATCGTCCATTATCATTAGCATCTTCATATCATAATCATTATCAATTATATCAATATATTTCATTTCAAATAATAATTCAAACTATATAGATCATTTTCTTTTTTAATAACACTATTATCATTCTATTATTCACTTATTATCATCATAGTTGTCTTCATCATTAACATTGTCATATCATAATTGTTATTAATTAAATCATTAACATTGTCATTCATAGAAAAATGCATTATAATATTTCAATTATATATTATAGCTATGAAACTGATTTTCGTGCTCTGTAGCATGTTTGCAACCATATGGTTACTTCATGGACAAGATGCATCTGTATCCAGAATATCTTTACAACGTATACAAAGAAATCGTCCAATACATTTTGGGTAATCCCCTCATACGTCTCATATTCAAATATATATTCATGGGAATCATTTGTATATTTCTCTACAACTTTGTTTCTACATTGTATTGTTTGTTTCTATCTGTTTTTTTTTTTTTTGGTGTGATGATAATGTATTTTATTTCATTTAAATTAATTCATAGAAATTATTGATTATCATCGATGGTGTAAACTTTAAATAAATCAATTATTGTAGATACACTAGAAATGAAAAAACTGGAGACGGTGATCATTCAGATTCGAGTAAACAACTGCAAAACGTAGATTTTGATTATGGTTATATGAAATATGGAAAACGCAAAGAGGAGGAGGACGATACGTACAGATTTATCAAATTTGGGGAACATACCGTGTGAGAAAATAAAAACAAATTACGTTCACAAAAAAAAACGAAGGTGAGAAAAAGTAAACCAAAAAAGTATATATAAATATATATATATATACATAAAAATATAAATCAAGAAGATTTTTCTTATGATTATTGTTCTTTTGTTTATAGAAAATTATCACGTTATTATAAACAATAAAAGTGATTAATATAATCACTGATTATATTGAGAGATATTACATGTATCTTTGTGTTTTCATATATTTAATACTTGTAACTATTTGGCTATTTTTTTTATTACTTGCAATGAGAGTAATATAAAATTCATTTTTTTATATTAATATTAAGGAAAATTCAACTATTGTCAATTATCTTCATCATCATCATCATCATCATCTTCTTATTTATTTTAATTCAATAATTGTTCTGATTTTGTTCATTGAAAAAATGAATAAGAACACTGTGACTGAAAACAATACTACAATCTTATCGATATGTACGTACGTGCTATTTTATTTATAACTATTTTTTTTTTTTATATATATATTACTCATTTTAAAAATCAATGTCAACATTATTTAATAATTTCTTCGTTTTTTTTTTAATTTGAATTTGTTGGTTTCCGAACTGGTTTTTCTTTTTGTTTCATTATACATCATCACGTATAAATATAAATTACATAAAAGTGATTAGAATCAATGTATATATTTGCATTATCATAAGTATAATGATTTTAATCATGTGATTATTATATTTGTTTCTTATTTTGAAAGTTATTAATATTAACATGAAACTATCACACAATACAACCTTATTTTCTTAATTTGAAAATGTGATTTGAAAAACTTGTCCTCTCATAGAAAAATTGTCCTCACGTATAAATAGAAACACACTGATAAAGGATTATTAATTAATAATTACAAAATAAGATACTTTTTATTAATTTATTTGTTTGTTTTAATAATTTAATTTAAATATCATTAATTGACAAAATTTTGCTACAATAGATTATTATTATTATTATTATTATTATTGTTTTCCGTTTCCTGTTCATTTACTAATTTATAATACGTTCCTTTATTTTGAATTAATTGTGAGTGGGTGCCCATCTGCAAAAATGAAAACAAAAAAAAATCATTTAGTAAATGTAACTATGTAGTATAAATATATATATATATATGATAATGTAGTAATATTAGTGAACATTACATTATGATATAAAAACAAAAAAAAACAATAAAATTAAATAAAATAAAATCAATCTTGATGTAGTATATTATAAAATGATTAATAAAATGATTAATAAAATGATTAATAAAATGATTAACAAAATGATTAACAAAATGATTAACAAAATGATTAATAAAATGATTAATAAAATGATTAATAAAATGATTAATAAAATGATCATTTACATGAAACATTGATTGTTTTTGTATTAAAACCTACCTCCATGATAATACAAAAAATACAGCTACAATATATACATGATCACATACATATACATGATCAATATAATAAATATAAATATAAAATTTGGAATGATTTAGAAACATACCTCAACGATAACACCACGATTCAATACGACGATAATATCAGCAGATTTAATTGTACTTAATCTATGGGCAATAACTAATACAGTTCTACCCTTGGTAGCATTTTCCAATGCTTTTTGAACCACCCTTTCGCTCTCGTAATCCAATGCGCTATATATATTTAAAAATAAATATGATATTATTAATAATTATAATAATAAATAGATATGTATATTAAATATTGAAAAAATAATCATATATTAAAGTATATTCAATAATATTAAATTAATAAATAATATATTAGGGACGGGAACAATGGCGGGATTTGGTATTTACAGCAATGAACTTTCGAGTTCCTCTAATGCCAGTTAATAATAATAATAATAATAAATAATATATTAATTAAACAAAATAATTATAAATTATAATATAATAGTATATTTATAATTTGTAATTTATATATATAAACACTATAGTTTTGTATATTAAAATATTAGTTTTGTATATATTTAAATATTAATTTTGTATATATTTAAATATTATATTTATAATTTATAATTTATATATATACACACTATAGTTTTATATATTTAAATATTATATTTATAACATATAATTTATATATATACTAGAGGTGTCCCGCCACACGTTGCTGTGGCTCACAATCAGTCCGATACACACGTCTTTAAGTCAAAGATTTACCTTATACCACCATCTATTAGAATCTTATCGAACTAACATAATCATGACTCTTTGTTAATAAACAAATAATTCGCAATAAAATAATATTGCGATTATAAATAGAGATAGAAATTATCCTATATTTCAAGTTGGATGAAACTGCACACAGTGTGCAAAATTTGATTAAAATCGATTCAGTAGTTTAGGAATCCATTGCGGACAAACAACGTGACACGTAATTTATATATATGCACTATAGTTTTATATATTAAAATATTAATTTATAATATTATATTTATAATTAAAAGCGTTAGCTCGTTACGCTGCATGCATTATTGGTGCAAATAACGAGTAATTATCAAAATAAGAAAAAGTTCTTGAATTATTCTGAAATGAAAAATGAATTGTCTCCACTCATTGTCAGTTTAAATGAAAACAAACGCCATTATATTTATCATTTATAATTTACGTATATTCATTATAGTATTAATTATTATTTTGTTAGTTATTATTATTTAGTAACATTTACTAAATAATATATTATATATAAATATAGTGCATATTAAAGACATTTCGAAATATGGATCGTCATCTCGTATGAGAGATCGCTTAATTAAATTTGAGGATCAGAAATTCGAGTAAAACTAAATAAAAATAAAAAAATTGTATTATTGATATTTAATTAATTTTATATATATATACCTCGTAGCTTCATCCAATATTAAAATTGATGGCCGCTTTAGTAAGGCTCTGGCAATGGCGATACGCTGTTTTTGTCCACCGGATAATTGCGCACCCTTTCTCCGACTTGAGTCTCATATCCTTTTGGAAATTGCGTTATAAATTCGTGAGCATTAGCTTCTTTCGCGACTTCTATAACCTGATGATTCATTTAATACATTTAAATATGTAGAAATAATTATTAAATGATTTAATAATTTGATTTAAATGTTTGGATTTAAAATGTTTGGATTTAAATGTTTAGATTTAAATGTTTGGATTTAAAATTTTGGATTTAAATGTTTGGATTTAAAATTTTGGATTTAAATGTTTGGATTTAAATGTTTGGATTTAAAATTTTGGATTTAAATGATACTCCATATTTGAAAATTTTCAATTAAATTGAATTTTGAAAATAAATTCACACCTCATCATCAGTAGCATCTTCTTTACCATATCTTATATTTTCCATTATACTTGTTGCAAATAATATTGGTTCCTGATCTATGTATCCTAATACTGAACCACGTAAATAACTTGAATTTAGTGATCTAATGTCCCATTTATCTATCGAAATGCTACCCTCGTTGACGTCGTAAAATCTACATCAAAAATCAACGAATTATTACTTTAATATAATAAATAAATTGAATAATTGATTATAATATACATTAACACTTTAATGGCCGCATGTGTATACAGTCAAACATCGTCAGATTCTTGGTAATATTTTTCAAGAATTATTTTAAAAAAAAACTTTATTGTCATTCACACAAAAAAATTAATATAAAACAAAAAATAGCAAATTTAATTTTATATATAAACAGTTATAAATAAAATAACAGCCAATGTTCCGGCTATCATGCACATGTTGTGTGAGCGGCCATTAAAGTGTTAATTATAATTAATAATTGAATAATTATTTAATATAATATGTAAATTATTATATATATATATATATATATATATATTTTATATAATAATTTATATATTATATAATTTTACTATTATATATACATTATATTATAAATTACAAAAATATTTGTATTTTGTAATTTACAAGAACAAAATACAAATATTTTTGAAATTTTTGAAATTTTTTGAAAATATTACTTTAATAAATAATAAATTACAATAAATAAAAATTAATATTTTATCGTACTATTCCAAATTAAAAAAAATAAATAAACCATTTTTAAATAATTCTTTCAATTAGATAAAACAGCAAGGTAATATTTGACAATTTAATATAAATAAAAGTAAAATAAACAAAATTTATATTGCATAAACATTTGTTTTATCTTGTTTTTTTTATCTGACAATAAGTATTGGTAAAAAAAGAAATTTTACCTTTCTAACAAGGCAGCAATAGTAGATTTACCATTTCCGCTTGTACCGACAATTGCAACTGTTTTACCGGCAGGGATATCCAAATTAAAATTTTTCAAAATAACCCGATCCGGTCGAGTTGGATAACTAAATTGAACATTTTTAAATTCTATATTTCCAGCCATAGAGTAATCATTGATTACCTTTCCTCCAATCATCATAGGAGATGGCGGCATATTTAAATACTGCATAGAAAAGAAAATTCATGTAAAATTAGAAAAAATACATTGTATACAAAATGTATCAGTAAAAATTATCATTGAAAATAACATAAATTTCTGTATAAATTCTTTTCATTATTTGATGAGACAATTGCAATTATTTCAGATGATAATTTTTAACTGATTCATTTTAATTGTATTTGTATATAAAAAAGTAAAGATATGATAAATAACCTCAAAAACTCGTGCACCAGCACTAGTCCCTCTCACATATGTTCCAAATAATAAAGATAATTGTACTAATGATCTTTGAACAGTTTGCGTAGCCATTAAAAATGCCATAAGATCACCAGACGTTAATTGTCCAGTTGACATTAAATGGCCGCCAAAATACAATGTACAAAGTAATATACTATTTAAAAATAAATTAGTTCCCGCTTGAAACAAACCAATACCAAATCCTAAATTTTCATATAATTTAGAAGCGTGTTCAACTTCTTTTGAAAATAATTCTGTTTCTCTTTTCTCAGCAGCAAAAGCTCTAACCTATAAAATACAAATAAATGTTAACAAATACAAAATGATTATACCATTCAAATAAATTATAACAACGTGTACTTGTGTTAGTATTACCGTTCTTATGTTTTGAATGGCTTCTTCACAGACAGCGGTAGCTTTTGCAATTTGATTTTGTGCTTCAATTGACAACTTGCGCAAGCTTCTTCCTAAGAGGGTACCAATAAATATAACCGTTGGCAAACATAATAACATTGCTGCTGTTAAATGTGGTGATACCATTATTACAGAAATAACGCATCCGACAATTTGCGTAGAACTTCTTAAACCTTGCGATATACAAATTTTAAAGGCGCTTTTGAAATCTTGAATGTCACTAGTCAAACGACTTACTATTTCACCTGAACGATTCTTATCAAAGAATGCAACATCTTGAACGATTATAGATTTAAATACATCTTGACGTAATTTCATAGCAACTCTTTCACCAATGTGAGAAAGTGTGTGAATATAAATGAATGTAAAAAATGCCTGGAAAATGTACATTTTCATTTAGTTGTTATTTTGAATAGAATAATGAAGAAATTATTGTTAATATGTATTATCAAAATTTACATACTTGTGCAATATACATACGTGCCAATACGAATGCCGGTTTCAAAAGCATTTCTAAAGTATTCCTTGTTGTATTACCATCTTTATCTTGAACTATTTTAGTCAACACATTGATTATGTTACCAACAGACTGCGGTATCCAAATATTCAACATTGCAACTATAAGTGCACTCTAAATAAATACAAATTAATAAGTATAATTTATAGTTTATTATCAAAATACAGATACTTACCGACAGAGCAATTAACAATTGCCAAACGTGAGGGTACAAATACATCAAAAAACTTTTCCAATTAAATTGTGGTCCGACATCTTTTGTTTTATTAGACATTTGTTTCATTGGCTCACATTTCACATGTTTTATGTTATTCTTAATTATACAAACTGCAGATGCACCCAATGTACTCAAATAAATTGTTGAAATGTTTGATAATCTTTTGGCTTTTTGTACTGTTGTGTAACAAACTGTTTAATCTGAGAATTGAAGTTGTTTTTTAAATTGTTGAACAACGTACCCTGTTTTTTCCAATGCATAATTTACCAATGGTTTTCTGAAATATTAAATTAAATATTATACATCTACAGTACTAACACAATAAAATGATTATGAAAGTTAATAATGATTTAAAGAAAAAATAATTACCTTGCAGTTGATGCAAAAATTGTTTGTTGTTTGCACAACACTATTCTTAATAGTGACATTTTAAATAAATAATATTATTTAAATAATACTTAAAATCCTTATCATAACACTGTACATATATATATATATAGCTATGAAAATTATGTATTTTTGTTAATATTAATATTAATATTAACTCGTTAAATTTTGTATATGTTGCGTATATATATCACTTTTGTAAGCTATAGAATGAAACATATTTATTAACATATTATTTGAATAATTTTAGTGTCTAAAGTTAATGTGACTTAACCTCAAACTAATTTCCAAGAACAGCGCTATTATTTTCTTCATGTCACGCATGTACTTATCGAAAGCGTTGTTAGATGGCATTAGTTGTATTGGTGTGACACAAAAAACAATTTAATTAAAAATATAAAGTTTTTAATTCAATTGTTTATTTATTATATTAGAAATATTTGTATATAAAACACTTCTAACACTTTTACATTTTTTTTTTATATTGTTTTATATAAAGATGTATATATTGAAAGATGTAAAAAATATTTTTTGCTGAATAACTTACAAAACAGTTTTGATTACGGTGTATCAGTAAATTAGCAATAATAAATAAATAATGAATCGATTAAAATGAACTTATTTGCGTAATAAAATGTGAGAATACAAAGTTCAACGTTTTAATTAACAATCTAATTAAAATATTTGAGTTTCTTTACAGCAACGTTCACAGCAAAGTTCACAGTTTACAGCAATCGAATGTAATATAATTTTTTTTAAATTTATCAATGAAAATCAATCTATAGAAAAGATTCATCAAAATAATTAATAAATATTTATTACAATAAACAACAATCTTTAAACATTGAATACTAATGTATTGAAAAAAATAATAATTAAATTAATTCATGAACAAATAAGATTTTTAAAAAATTTCTATCACATAAAAATCAAATTTTTCTTTTTCTTTAAGAAACTTATCTTGTGTTTCAGAAATATTAAAAATTATTTTTTAAATTGAAAGTTAATTCAATGTTTAAAAAATTGTGATAGGTAAAATATCTGGAAGACAATATTATTAATTAATGTAAGACAAATGTTGGAAAAGCAACAAAACCAAAATAATTAAAATAAATAACATTCTTTTAACATACTTTGGTATTTTAAAGTTAGTTCTACTACTTGAGTTTTTAAAAATATATATAAAAAGAAATATAAATAATAAAAAAATTATGGAAGATTAAATTAAATTCAATTAAGAGAGAAAAGTGTGTTAAAGTAATAGAAAAAGAGAAAAATAATTAAAATAAATAACATTCCTTTAACATAACCTGTTATTTTAAAGTTAGGTCTACTACTTGAGTTTTTAAAAATATATAAAAAGAAATATATGTTATAAAAAAGTTATGGAAGATTAAATTAAATTCAATTAAAAGAGAAACGTGTGTTAAAGTAATAGAAAAAGAGAAAAATAATTAAATTAATTAAAATAACTAACATTCCTTTAACATGCCTTGTTATTTTAAAGTCAAATCAACTACTTGAGTATTTAAATATATATATATAAAAGATTATGAAAGATTAAATATTATCAATAAAGAGAAAGATGTGTTAAAGTAACAGAAGGAGAAATAATTAAAATAAAAAACATTACTTCATTAAACATCACTCCCCACCCTAACCCCGTTATTTTGAAGTTAAACGTTTACCCAAATGTTTGCGACAATGGTAAAAAAAAAAAGAAGAAAAGAAAAGAATAGTTAAAGGTAAAATGTCTGGAGGGATAACATTATCGGTGAAGACAGACGGTTGGGTTGGTTGAGATATAAACGAGCTACTACTAGTTCGCTTCTATGGTTATCAAGATCGCGTGTCATTGGCAGTCTCAGCTTGTAGTACTTTACGAAGTGCTTAATACCTACCCTCCATAGAGCGTTGAATACGCAAGAGCGCGTATTTCAGAGTGGAGGTAATAGCCGTACGGGCAATTAAACGTGGCAAATGCATAAATACACGTTATTAACTTTGCGCTCAAAGAGCCTCGCTCAGAACGATTAGGTCTTTCAAGACTCCAACCGTTCACCCTAAACCTCTACCCCCTAACAGAAGGAGCTACTAGCTAGCAGAAGGATGAAGAGGTGGAAGAGGAGAAGGAAGCTGTAGGAGAAGGAGGAGAAAGAGGAGTCGTAATTTCAGACGTTTTTTATCCACAGCATCATGTGTATTACCTTCTTCTGATCAAAGCCTCTCAAACCCTCCACCACCACCCCCGCCCCTCTTACCTTCTCAACCCAACTACAACAGAAACGCATTTCGCCTTCTGTATACTCTCTCCCGACTTTTGTTTTCCGCTACACCACTCTTTTTTCTCTCTCTCTCTCTCTCTCTCTCTCCCTCTCTCTCCCTCTATCTTCTTTTAACATTCTGTATTTTCTTTCCCTTCTTTTTTTTATGTCGGTGTTTCTATAGTATTGGGTTGGCAAGAAAATAATTTCGGCTTGCACCAATAGATTTGTTTCGTTATTCTTTTGTTAATGTTAAAATTTACGTTGCTATAGAAACAAATCCCGTGTAATTTTGTTTACAACTGTTAGTTTAGAAACAATTGAGTTTGATTTTACACTAGAATATCGAAATTACTTTCTTGCCAATCCAATATATACGATAGAACTTGGAATAAGAAATGTATGTATAGATAAAAGCTGAAGTAAGTGGAATAAAAATGAAAGAAGGAGAAATAAATGAAAAGCAGATTATTTAGTTGATGGTAGTGGTGATAGTGGTGGTGGTAAATATAAGAATAAATGTATGATCGATTTGAAAGGATTTTAAAATAAATCCGTGCTTTAAAATCATCCGTTATAAACTGGAAACACAAGTATCTGAGTCGAGGTCATCCTCTTGACCCAAATTCCGGAAACAAAAACGAGACATAGCGACCACTTCATGTATGAACGACGATATTTATATATACATACACATACACAACACACATATGTAAATATATGCATCGTTTATCGTGGAAGGAATGACGATATCATCGTTCGGAATTACTGAATGCTCTAAACATGGCTGGGGGTTAGGGGATGGGTTAGAAAAGGCATGAGATTTCCTCGAGAAGTAGAAGAGAGAGGGAGAGAGAGAGAGAGAGAGAGGGAGGGAGAGAGAGAGGGTGGATAAAGCTCCGGTTATATTCGCGATATCTGCGATAGTTCGTGGTGTGCTGTGGGCCGATAGAAGAATGGACCAAATGAAGCCTCCTAAATTTCAACACCCTCTTTGCCGCCTCTGTCTCTCGTCGTCCCAGAGTAAAGAGGAGATGAGGAGGAGGAGGAGGAGAGCACCACCGTGTTCAACCCTCCCTGATATTTCTCCTCCACCCCCCAACCACCACTCTCTTGCTCTCTTTCTATTTTACGGGCAGTAGGTATTCACTCGTATCCATGAACAACACACGCCGTGCAGGGTGCAGGTGCAGAGGAAGGGTGGGTGAGGACGATGACGTAAAGTCAGCGTGGGCCAATGGACTGGCTCGTAGT